>NC_135893.1:65363328-65963328 GCF_964194155.1 Cetorhinus maximus
CTTTGATGTGGCACCTTATCAAAAGCCTTCTGGAAATCTAATTACAGTGTATCCAGTTTCCCTTTATCCACATCATATGTTACTTCTTCAAAGAATTCCAATAAATTGAATCACAGAATCACGGAATTTTAACAGCACAGGAGGCAGCCATTCGGCCCATCATGTCCGCACCGGCTCTCCAAATGAGCATTATGACCTAGTGTCATTGCCCTGCTTTTTCCCTGTACCCTTGCACATTGTTTCTATTCAAATAATCATATAATGCCCTCTTGAATGCCTCAATTGAGCCTGCATCCACCACACTTCTAGGCAGTGCATTCCTGACCCAAACCACTCATTGTGTGAAAACGCTTTTTCTCACTGGTTAAACATGGTTTCCGCTTCACAAAACCATGTTGACTCTGCCTGATTACTTTGAGTTTTTCTAAGTGCCCTGCTATAATGTCTTTAATGATAGCTTTCCTATGACAGATGTTACGCTAACTGGCCTGTGGTATCCTGCTTTCTGTCTGTCACCCTTTATGAATAAAGGAGTTACATTTGCTACTTTCCAATCTAATGGAACTTTCCCCGAATCTAGGGAATTTTGGAGAATTAAAACCAACGTATAAACTATCTCCTTAGCCACTTCTTTTAAGACCCTAGAATGAAATCCATCAGGACCCAGGGACTTGTCAGTACACAGCTCCAACAATTTGCTCAGTACCACTTCCCTGGTGATTGTAATATTCTCATGTTCCTCCCTCTCTTCCATTTTCTGATTTACAGCAATTCCTGAGATGTTACTTGTACCCTCTATAGTGCAATGCAAATACCTGTTCAATTGATCTGCCATCTCCTTATTTTCAATTATTAATTGCCCAGCTCAACTTTCTATAGGATCAACGCTCACTTTGTTAACTCTTTTCTTTTTAAAATAGATATAGAATCTCTTACTATCTGTCTTTATATTTCTAGCTAGCTTTCTCTCGTACTCTAATTTTTCCTCCTTATTAGACTTCTAGTCATTCTTTGCTGTTTTTTAAATATATTCTATCTAATATTCTGACCTGCCACTCATCCTTGTGCATCTTGATAGTATCCTTGATACTATTTTTAACTTTTTTAGTTAACCACAGATGGCGGATCCTCTCCTCAGAATTTTTCTTTCTCACTGGAATGTATCTATTCTGTGTATTCTGAAATATCCCCTTAACTGTCTGCCACTGCATCCCTAGGGACCTATCCCTTAACCTAATTTGCCGATTCACTTTAGCTAGCTTTGCTTTTATGCCCTCATACTTCCCCTTATTTAAGTTTAAAACACTAGTTTTAGACACGCTCTTCTCTCCCTCAAACTGAAAGTAAACTCAGTCATATTATGATCACTGCTACCTGGAATGCCTTCACTCTGAGGTTATTAATTAAAGCTATCTCATTGCACAATACCAGTTCTCGTATAGCCTGCTCTCTGGTTGGTGCCAGATTAAAAGCAAAAAAACCACAAATGCTTGCATTCTGATATTAATAACTGATAGTTATATATGACTCTGGACACACTGCCCCAAAAATTTCACCAAGTATTGTGAAATCATAGAAGCCAAGGTTACATGTTCATGCCCACAATCTTCCACTCGCTGAGTTACTGATCTCAGCTTTGTCATTATGGGGAGGGGTACCAGCCAAGTGCCAAAAATGTCCAGGTACATATTGAGATTTATCTATGTCTGCAGTACCAAGCTCCTAGCAGATGGCTTGCTGGTCGTTAGCATCAGCACTGACTCACTCCTCCACAAGAGCTGCTTTAAGGTCTTCTCATTTCCTACGACTGTCTCCAACTCTCCAACATTCTTCCCACATGATGTTTTGGAAAGATTGTTTCCACTTGGGAGAGAGTCCAAAACTAGGGGTCATAAAATAAGATAGTCACTGATAAATCCAATAAGGAATTCAGGAAAAATTTCTTTATCTAGAGAGTGATGAGAACTTGCTAGCCCATGGAGTAGTTGAGGCAAATAACTTAGATACTCCTAAGAGGAAGATAAATAAGTACGAGGGAGAAAGGAATAGAAGGCTATGCTGATAGGGTTTGATGACGTGCAGTGGGAGAAGACTTGTCTGGAACATAAACACCACCACAGACCAATTGGACGAATGACCTGCTTTTGTTCTGTAAATTCTCTGTCATTCTATAAAATGCAAGGGCACAAATGAACACAAATTCTTTCTCAATAATTCAATATGTTCATAACTTCCAGTAAGAAACATGCACTCTCTTAAAGTGACCCCTGAGGTCACTAAGTGATCCTTACAATAATTTGTGTTGCAACATTCAAACAGTTTGCGACAGAATGACACCGTGTGACATGGTGACCAGTTGAATTCTGTGCTGATAACCTTGTAAAGTGTTTTTGATAAGGAGGTAACCTCCTTAATGTTGAGTCAACCTCCAGATATTTTCTTTTTGGGCTGTTTGAAAGCACAGATTTTTTTTTTATCCGTTCACAGGATGTGGGTGTTGCTGGCTGGGCTAGCATTTGCTGCCCAACCCTAATTGCCCTTGAGAAGGTGGCGGTGAGCTGCCTTCTTGAACCGCTGCAGTCCATGTGGTGTAGGTACGCCCACAGTGCTGTTAGGGAGGGAGCTCCAGCATTTTGATCCAGTGACAATGAAGGAACAGTGATGTAGTTCCAAGTCAGCATGGTGTGTGACTTGGGAGGAGAAATTGCAGGTGGTGGTGTTTTATCTATCTGCTGCCCTTGTTCTTCCAAGTGGGTTTGGAAAGTGCCGTCGAAGGAGCCTTGACAAATTGCTGCAGTGCCTCTGTGCAGATGGTACACACTGCTACTACTGTGCATCGGTGGTGGAGGGAGTGAATGTTTATTGTGGTGGATGGGGTGCCAATCAATTGGGCTGCTTTGTCCTGGATGCCTTCAAGCTTCTTGAGTGTTGTTGGAGCTCCACTTATCCAAGCAAGTAGAGAGTATTCCACCACACTCCTGACTTGTGCCTTGTAGATGGTGGACAGGCTTTGGGGAGTTTTGAGTTGCTAGATCTGTTTGAAATCTATCCCATCTAGCATATGGTAGTGTCACACAACACGATGGAGGATATCCTCCTTGTCTCACAAGGATTGTGCGGTGGTCACTTCTACCAATACTGTCATGAACAGATGCATTTGTGACAGGTAGATTGGTGAGGACGAGGTCAAGTATGTTTTTCCCTCTTGTTGCCTCCCTCACCACCTGCCGCAGACCCTGTCTAGCTGCTATGTCCTTTAGGACTCGGCCAGCTCAGTGAGTACTGGTGCTACCAAACCACTCTTGGTGATGGACATTGAAGCCTCGCATATATATATATATATTCCCTACATATATATATGTCCCCCATATATATTCTGTGCTCTTGGCACCCTCACTGCTTCTTCCAATTGGTGTTCAACATGGAGTACCATCGATTCATCAGCTGAGGGGGTGTAGTAGATGGTAAACAACAGGAAGTTTCCTTGCCCATGTTTGACGTGATACCATGAGACTTCATGGGGTCCAGAGTCAATGTTGAGGGCTCCCAGGGCAACTCCCTCCTGACTGTAAGCCACTGTGCCATTGTCTCTGGTGGGAAGGATATTGTGCACAGTTCTGCGCACCATGTTATAGGAAGGATGTGAACGCACTGGAGAGAGTGCAGAAGAGGTTTACAAGAATGGTTCCAGGGATGAGAAACTTCAGCTATGAGGATAGATTGGAGAGGTTGGGACAGTTCTCCTTGGAGAGAAGAAAGCTGAGAGGAGATTTTATAGAGATGTTCAAAATCATGAAGGGGCTGGACAGTAGATAGGGAGAAGCTGTTCCCACTCGTAAAAGGATCAAGAACGAGAGGCATAGACTTAAAGTGATTTCCAAAAGAAGCAAGTGTGACATGAGGAAAAGCTTTTTCACACAATGAGTGGTTCGGGTCTGGAATGCACTGCCTGGAAGTGTGGTGGAGGCAGGTTCAATTGAGGCATTCAAAGGGACATTAGATAATTATTTGAATGGAAACAATGTGAAAGGGTATGGGGAAAAGGCAGGGCAATGGCACTAGGTCATAATGCTCATTTGGAGAGCCGGTGCAGACACGATGGGCCGAATGGCCTCCTTCTGTGCCTTTAAGATTTTGTGATTCAGGATGGTGATGTCTGGGTATGGTATGATTCGGTGAGTCAGGCTGTTGCTTGACCACTCTCCCAATTTTGGCACAATTCCCCCCCCGCCCCGATGTTAGTCATGAGAACTTTGCAGGGTTGGCAAGGCTGGGTTTGCCATTGTAGTTTCCGGTGCCTAGGCAGATGCCGGTTGGTCCATCTAGTTTCATTCTTTTTAGACTTTGTAGCAGTTTAATACAAATGAGTGGCTTGCTAGGCCAATTCAGAGGGCATTTAAGAGTCAACCTGTGGGTCTGGAGTCACACGTAGGTCAGACCAGATAAGGATGGCAAATTTCTTTCTCTAAAGGAGATTAGTGAACCAGGTGGGTTTTTATGACAATGGTTTTGTGGTCACCATTAGACTAGCTTTTAATTCCAGTTTTTTTTATTAATTGAATTCAAGTTCCACCAGCTGCTGTGGTGAGATTTGAACGTGTGTCCCCACAGCATTAGCTTGGGCCTCCGGATTACTAGTCCAGTGACATTACCAGTGAGCAAGAGAGGCAGTAGGTGAGCAGGGCAATGGGCTAGTGAGCACGAAAGGTAGTTGGCTAGAGGAGCATGGCTTCTGGCAAGTGAGCAAGAGGGACAGTGGGACTAGCAGGGCAGTCGGTAGCAGAGCGGCAGATTTGGTCGATTCCTATCTTTGTTATGTTGGCAGTAGGTGACAAAGGCAATTTTTAGAACATCGTAAGCAGAGAGGAAAATAATAAAAGAAACGGGTGAGGAGACCACGTCAACACAGGCTCCAACTCACCTACCTCCTGGCCACTGGGTAAAAAAGACCATTGACGCAGGGGTGACTGCAGGTCAGGTAAAGATGAGCACATACATGCCAGGATGGAGGTGGAGGTGGGGGTCAGTGGCAGGGGTTTCGAATTGAAGAGACAGGTGAAGCTGAAATTTTTGCGGGGAACTGAAGATTAACATTACGTGATTTTGCATTCACCTTTAATTAAGAATCTTAGAATCAATTTTATTTTGTGTGCGTTGCCGGATAGTGGGGGAGGGAGGATGGGGGTGGGGAGCACATAGCCAGAAAGAAGGTTCTGGAATTAAAGTATTATACTGAACGTAGAAGGACAGGTGGTTAAACCACTTGGGTTTTAACAGCTGGAATGCTTAATCCTGGATAATTACGGAAGGGAAATAATTTAATGTTATCCTCACCCCCTCCATCCCCATTGAAATGTATCATTTACTGATATTCAGAAGGCTTTTTTTCTGCAGAACCTGCTTTCCTAACACAGTCCCCACACCTCCCCCTGCTTTCTAAGAGCCCTTTCCACAGTGTAAGTGTCTGCACCAGTCAGCCGTGTGATGAATGGTTAGTCTGGGTCCCCTCTGTACCAAGCACGCGCAGCTGTCTCATTCTTTATTAAGCAAAAATATCAGGGACCTTGCCAGGGCATAAGTCACCTCCTCTCTCTCACAGCGACCAGCTGCAGGGCACCCTGGCCAAAAGCAACGAATTCCATCTTTCAAAAAATAAACATCGACATTTAAATAGCCCCATGGACAATAAGGCTCGCTTTTCATCGGTTTCCCATCCCCCATCGAACATTAACCCCTCGTAATGACAGCCGAGGCCTCAATCGGAGGAAAGACATTAGGATTGGCGGAAGAGGAGGAGAAAGCGGTCCCTCTTTCCACTTACGACAGTTTCTGCAGGCCAGGGCAGTTCAATGGATAGGTCAGCAGAGGGCGTAGTTGGCACGGCGGGGGTGAAGGGGACAAAGGGATCAATGCAGAGGCAACGATAAAAGGCTGGTGATTGGTAATAACCCAAGAAAATGTGAGGTAGGGTGGGGTGGAATTATGACATCCCAGTCCTGTTGGAAATGCGGTTAAAATGGAGGGGGCGATTTACCTGCTGCCCGGATCCTTTAAATTGCAGGGGATCCGTCGATCACATCCATGGGATCTGACTGCAATTTTAACTCGCAGGCCTGCTTTGAAGCCTCGCAGTTTCTCCTCTGAGGTAAACCTGACAGGAACAGATGATGGTGTATATTTCAGCAATTTTTTTGGTTTGTTTCCTCGAGGAATGCTCCATCAATTGTTAAACTCTACCCCTCCCAGGCATTTAACTCAGTGCGAGGGCCTTTAGAAACAGCAGACTCCTGCTGTGCAAAGTTCTATTGCCATCCGTCTGCCCACCACATAGTTCCTCCCAACGGACCTGGTAGACAGGCCAATCATGCGGGTGAGGCCCAGGAGTTCAAATCTCCCTCGCCACACACTACCGGGTAACTTTTTGTCCGCCTCGGTCCCCAGACTCATCAATTGCACCCAATAAGTTAACCCCGGAGCAATGCTCCTCAATCTGGCTTTCGTAGAATCTTTCAATACAAAGGGAGACCATTTGACCCACCATGCCAGTGTCGAATCTTTGAAAGGGCTAGCCAATTAATCCCACTCTCCCTGCTCTTTCCCCATATCCCTGCAGACCTTTTCCCTTCAAGTATTTATCTAAATACCTTTTGAAAGACAGAATTTCCCAAGAGTCATATGCAAATTCCAATCTGCTGTTCTCTTTCCAACACCAATTGGCTGCTAGGCCAATACATTTTGCTTTTATTTCCTTGTGAATAGAGAGTGTGAGAGAGAGAGAGAGAGAAAAGTACACAAGAGTGAGAGGCCAAACAAGGTTTTGGAAGGAATTGGGAGTAGAACCATTGAGGTTTACAGCCAGGGGAGCCCACTCTGCCCACTGTGTTTGCACCAGCTCTTAGCATGAGGAATCCAAAGCTAATTCCACTATTCTACCCTCTCCCTGTAGCCCTGTAGGTCAAACATTAATCCAATTTTTCCCTTAAGAGATCCAATGGTCGTAGCTTCAACCTGTATTCTATGTTTCAAGAACTGTTTGTACAAAGAAATTTGACCTAAACTTACACCTCAGTGACAGGTTAATGAGTACTCAATGGCGACACCTTGAATAAGATCAGATGAAATAGGAGCAGGAGTAGGCCATTTGAACCAAGAACCTGCCATTCAATAAGATCATGGCTGATCTGATTCTTGCCAAAACTGCACTTTTCTGCTTGTCCCCCATAACCCTCGACTTCCTTGTAGATCAAAAATCTGTCTAACTCATTGTTGAGTATATTCAATGATCCAGCCTCTGCTGCTCTCTGTGGAAGAGGATTCCAAAGATTAACAACCTTCAGAGAAAAAAATTCTCCTCATCTCTGTCTTAAATGGGAGACCCCCTTATTTTTAAACTGTGCCCCTCGTTCTAGATTCCCACACGTGGGGGAATATCCTCCCAGCATCTACTCTGTCAAACACCCTCAGAATCTTATATGTTTCAATAAAATCACCTCTCATTCTTCTAAACTCCAATCAGTATAGGACCAACCTGCTCAACCTTTCCTCATAAGACAATCCTGTCAACCCAGGAAATCAGCCTAGCGAACCTTCTCTGAACTGCTTTTAATGCACGTATATTTCTCCCTAAGTAAGGAGACACTACTCTAGGTGTGGTCCTACCAATGCGCTGTACAGTTGTAGTAAGACTTTCCTACTTTTCTACTCTATCCCCCTTGTAATAAAGGCCAAGTTTCCATTTGCCTTCCTAATTACTTGCTGTATCTGCATGCTGACTTTTTGTGATTCTTGTACAAGGACATCGAGATGACTCCGTGCCACAGTTCTGTAGTCTCTCTCCTTTTAAATAATATTCTGCTTCTCTATTCTTCCTGCCAAATTGGACAACCTCACATTTTCGCACATTATAATCCAACTTCTAAATTTTTGCCCACTCGCTTAACCTATCTATATCCCTTTGCAGACCCTTTGGATCCTCCTCACAACTTGCTTTTCTACGTATCTTTGTATCATCAGCAAATTGGCTGCAATACAGTCGGTCCCTTCATCCAAGTCATTAATACAGATCATAAATAGTTGAAACCCCAGCGCTGATCCATGTGGCACTCCACTAGTTACAGTTTGCCAGCCTGAAAGTGGCCCATTTATCCCGACTCTCTATTTGATTAAAAATGACTAACATTTATCATTTTTATCTTTTCACATTTTTTTCACTTGTTTTTCCCTTACACTCCATCACGACCGCTCAAAACTTTAGAAATTCTTATTAATTATTTTACCCTTCCTTGCTTCAGTGGAAATAGGTCCATTCTCTCAAGGTCCTCCTTAGAATTATAGACTGGATATTAACTTGGACGCAAGTAGGAAACAGGGGCGGGGAGGGGAGTGGTGGTGCTGTTATGAGGTCAGGTTTCCAAATGACGAGAAGCTTTTAAACTCTTATTAAATTTGTCAAATAGAACTTGCAATTTAATAAATATATGCTGTCACTGATCAACCCACGCGTTTCTAAATGCTCAATCATTTTATCTTCAACTCTTCGTTCTAAGAGTTCACGCACAACTGACATGGGGCTGATCTGATATGGCTTTAACTCCACTTGGCTGCCTGCCTCCATAACCCTTGACTCCCTTGTAGATCAAAAATCTGTCTAACTCATCCTTGAACATATTCAATGACCCAGCCTCCACGGCTCTCTGCGGAAAAGAATTCCAAAGGTTAATGACCCTCAGAGAAGGAATTTCTCCTCATCCCAGTCTTAAAAGGCAGAGCCCTTTTATTTTGAAACTGTGCCCCCCACCCCCGCCATTCTATATTCCCCCATGAGTGGAAAAGTCCGTTCAGCAGGTCCGTTCTACCCTGTCAAGATCCCTCAGGATATTAAAGGTTTCAATAAGATCACCTCTCATTCTTCTCAATTAGCTCAGTTGTCTATATGGTTAGAGTGGGATATAGAATGATGCTAATGGTGCCTGTTCAATCCTTGTTTTGGCTGTTGTCAGGCTCAAGGGGCCAAATGGCCTAATCCTTCTCCTATTTCTTTTCTTCTTCTGGCTAACCTGGTCTATAGTTTCCTAGTTTATCATGATCCCCTGTCTTCAACAGGGACATTACCTTGTAACTGCAGTTCCACAGCAACACCTTGCATTTACATAGTTCCTTTGATGTAAAAGACAACATAAGAGCATAAAGAGCAATGTGATGATGACCATATAATCTTTTTGTTCTCATGATGCTGTTCGATGGATAAATACTGGCCAGAGCACAAGGGAAAACTCCACTGCTCTTCTTCAAAATCGTGCTATGGGATCTTTTATATCCACCTGAGAGGTCAGATGGGGGTCTAAGCTTAGCATCTCATCCAAAAAACTGCACCTTTCCCAGTACTGAACTGGAAGCGCTAGCTGAGATGCTTGTACTCAAGTTTCTGGAGTGGCACTTGAACCTGAAACCTTCTCACTTGGATGAGAGTACTACCCACTGAGCCACAGGTGGGTGGTGTGACTGGATTCATGGGGGACATGAGTTGGGATCAGGAACACAAAGAATTGTATTCGCCACAAGTAACCTGCATCCCTACAGTAATGAATACCACAGAGAAACCTTGGAGTGTGTTCACAGTAAGATACAGTCTTATGCAGCGCAGAGACAAAGAAAACTGGAAGCACGCCACTCTCTTAAAGGACCTCACCCAAAACAGTAACCTGTCTTCCACTTTCAGATATAGGACAGTCTGCTGAACTTGGCATTCTAGGGCATTTAAAAAAAATTGTGCTTCTGTGTTCACAATTTCCCGCCCGCTCACTTTAAATGGGTAGAAGGTCAAATGTTGGCAGGAGCAGGCACAATTTGCAATGCTTAGAGCTGTATTTGCATGGCTGTTGGTGTCACTGAAAATGTTCGACTACTGATCAATCCTTAACAATGGCTTTACCCAGTATGTGATACAGTACAGCGCAAGACCAAGAGAAATGCCATGGGTCCATTGAAACACACCCTCTTGAAACCCAGCTCTGAGGTTGTGTCAAAATGCGTTTGTACAGTATCATTGCCTTGGCTTCTAGTACTCAGCTTAGAAAATCACAGGAACAGGAGGAGGCCCATTGACCTGCTTCCTCTATTCAATTAGATCATGGATGATCTGTATCTTAGCTCGATTTACCTGCCTTTGTTCCAATAATCCTCACTGAACAAAAATCTACCTGTCTCAGTCTTGAAATTTTCAGTTGCCTCCAGTGTTTTGTGGGGTTAAGTATTCTAGATTTCCACTGCCCTTTATGTGAAGAAGTGCCTCCTGATATCGTCCCTGTATTGCCCAGCTTTAATTTTAAGGTTATGCCCCCTTGTCCTGGATTCTCCCACAGAGGAAATAGTTTCTCTCTATCTATGCTGTCAACCCCTTTAATCACTTTAAACACTTCGATCAGGCCACCTTTTAATCTTCTATACTCAAGGAAATACAAGCTTACTCTATGAAACCTGACTTCATAATTTATCACTTTTAGCCCTGGTATCATTCTGGTGAACCTATGCTGCTCCCCCTTCGTGCCAATTCTTAATAAAAAATGATATTACGCACTGCTAATGTCAACTTTCAAATATTCAGTAATGTTTTCCTACAATCATCGCATTAAGAGGGCCACACCTCGCTAATGTGCAGATTCACACAAAATTATTTATAGCGCAAGAGGTGTACCTCCCAAATAGCTCTCGTTAGTTTCCCAGTGTAACCTGTGTCTACCAATTTGAGCAAAAGCTCTCCTCCCCCGCCAGAAGCGTAATTAAACTAAGATGAAACAGTAGCAGGTGAGCTGTGCATTATTATCAAGTCTCAAATGAGTGCATTACTTCAGTTGTTACCTCACCACACAGAAGCATGAGCAATGATTCAGATGTTAAACATTAACAAACAGAATGAGTTCCGCCAGTAGTGTAGGTGGAATGGCTCACCTCAAGGCCTCCAGATAAGTCACAGGTCACACCAGCTAATGACTCATGATATTTATGGGAGAGGGGGTGGTGGGAGAGAGAGAGGGAAAGACCTTGTGCAAGCTAAACAGCATCAGGTGGAGGGAAATAAGGCATTGATTAGTGCACAAAGAGCAGTCCCTCAGGGACAGCAATCAGCAACTTTGTTACTCAGTGGAACTACTGACAGCCATGAAGAGGCGAACAGCAACGTATGGGCATTGATGCTTATTTTTTCATCTCCCAATGTTCTTCCCCATCTCTTAAAAGCACTGGCCCTAATTACAGCGAGGTTCAAAGGGCCCAGACCGCCTTCCTGTTCCTCTGTCCTTGGGTCTAGGCCAAAGATGATGACTGACAATTCAACTGCAGGAGGCATTGCAGCAAACCTGACCTTGCCTTCCTCCATGCACTCGTATGTATTGTTATTTAGCCAGAGTTACTGGAGAGCAGCCAAAAATAGGAATCCTGCCGATTATTTTCTTACTGCACTAGTAATGGAGAATTGACCCCATTGTAGCAAGTCCTACCACTAAAAGAAAGACTGGCATATATATAGCCATATAAATGACCAGTGTTGTACGTTGTATGTTCAGTAGGTCTCACGAAGAGGTTCTGGGTCTTGTATAGTTCAACATTAAGTGTTTATTGATGACACATAACTATGTACATACATAAGGGTATAGTCCAAGCTATGAATAACTCCATGCTTGCTTCTACACAGGTCTCTGTCTAGTCTACAACTGACCCTAGTCTCAGGTCATGTTCCTCTTTACATCATACCGTGGGTAATACTGTTTCCCAGTCCCATATTAACCCTTGCTCTGCTATATACCCTTAGGTTACACCTCCCCAAGTCTTTACCCAAAGTATTTACATTACAATCATGCTAACTCTCCCGCCACCACCGCCCCACCTCCTCTCCACCCACCCCCCCAGCCCTCCCCCCCTCCCACCCCAAAAAGTCTCTGATTTTATAAATTCAGACAGTCTGGAGGTTTGACAATTCTTCCAGATCTCATTCTGGTCACATTCAGAGGGGTGGTCGGCTCTGTTGATTTGGGCAACCTTTGTTGATTCAGAGTTTCAGTCAAGGTCTGAGTTTCTGGCACTTGGTTGTCTTCCTCTGATACCCTTTTTCCTCTCCTTGGAGTTGAACTTCTCTTTGTCAACTCCCTACCTGCTCTACTCGGGGAGCCACCAGTTGTCCTGTTCTTTCCTGAGAGAATGTTCACCCCTCTCATTCGTGGTACGGGTCCAATTTTCTTTTTCCGTGTGGTCCACCGTGGGAGTTGAAGGTTGTTCCTCATCAGTCAGCTCGCCTTGCAGTTTGGTGTTTATCACAATACCGTGTTCTTCCGTGTGTCTCCGTGCCTCACTTAGGTGCGTCCTGCCGAGTTGATGGTCACTAGTTCCTTGCTCCAGCATTGTCTTGCAGCTTTGTGCATTGCCTGGAGGTTGCAGTGTCTGTGCCGTGGTGTTTACAGGTAGTGTGACAGCAACTGTTGGAACCTGGGTTTGGGACTCATTCTTCTATTGCTGGTCATTTTCCTGTGTGTCTTCCACTTGAGGTACAGTGGTAATTATTTGAAGGTTTGGCTGGTCTGATCAAAGAGGAGCTTCTGCCGCCTGCAAAGAAATTAGACAAAGTGGCAGTTCCGTGTCGTTGCCGACAGAGGTTGCCATGATGTCTTCTGCTGTTTTAAGAAGGTCAAAGGCGACACAGGCATCTCTGCCCAAGAGAGAAAAAGATTGGTTTCAGGTGCCGTACACGTCTTCGACTATCTGCTAATCATCATACTTTAGTGGCTCTAGGGATCATGCCTATGACCAGAAGTCGTATTCGTTCAGTCCCATGCAGTGGTGTCGTTCGTAGCCAGAGCTCTCTCAGCCACAGTTCCTTACCTGAGAGGACCATAACACTGGCTCCCGTGTCCAATTTGAAGTTAGGAATGGGACCATTTACTAAGATGTCCACATTCCAAAAGAAGAATCCAAGATCCTTAACCTCACCCAGGAAGTACGTTTGGCTCTCTTCCTGGTGTTGCACCTCAATCTCATGGATTGCCCTAGGGTACTCCACTAATCTAGGTGTCTTAATATTGCAAAACTTTCCAAAGTATCCCAGGCTGTTGCAGTTGAAACACTGCACTGAGATTGCTGGGCATTGACCTCACCTGTGGGCTTGTTTGGCTCCACAGTGCTGACATGGTCGCCCACCCTCTTGTGGTCGGTTTGGTATTGGCTACCTTGGCCTGGAGTCTCTCTGCCCCTTTGTTACTTTGCTAGCTGGATAGTTGGGGTTGCTCTGGTCCATGGCTTGCTTTTGCCACGTAAAATGGATCAGTGCTGTTGGTGGATTTCAGACTGACTATTTGGATGGCCTTTTCCAGAGTCAGATCTTCCTTGGAGGATTTTCGGGAAGCCTTTCTGCTTCCAGTTCTGCAATGAAGCTTCTCTCAGGAAGTCTCCCTGTGCGTCTTCACTTCAGGTGCTTTAGTCAGGTCAGAATGCTGCTCCTTTAATTTTCCAGCTTTTGAATTCCTCCTTCAACTTCTCTGTGGTTCTGGGTTTTTCCATTAGCTGCCACTGTGTTGTATGTTCAGTAGGTCTCAAGTAGAGGTTCTGAGACTATTATGGTTAAACATTAAGTGTTTATTGAGACGGTGGCGTAGTGGTAATGTTGCTGGACTAGTAATCCAGAGACCCAGACTAATGCTCTGGGGACATGGGTTCAAATCATGGCAGCTGGTGGAATTAGAATTCGGTTAATAAATCTGGGATATAAAATTTGTCCCAGTAATGGTGAAAATGAAACTATTGTCATAAAAGCCCATCTGGTTCACCAATGCCCTTTAGGGAAGGAAATCTGCCATCCTTACTTGGTCTGCCCTACATGTGACTCCAGACCCACAACAATATGGTTGACTCTTAACTGCCCTCTGACATGGCCTAACAAGGTCAGTTCAAGGGCAATTATGGATGGGCAGAAAATGCTGGCCTTGCCAGCGATGCCTACATCCCATGGAAGAATAAAGAAAAAAATACATATATACTGGATATAGCCTAAGCTATGAGCTAGCTCTATGCTTGCTTCTACACAGGTCTCTGTCCAATCCACAACTAACCCTAGTCTCAGGTCATGTGGCTCTTTACATCACACGGTGGTCAGTACTGTTTCCCAGTCCCACATTAACCCTAGTTATGCCAGATACCCTTATAGTACACTCAGGACATCCCAAAGTGTTTTGCAATCTATGAAGTACTTTCTTTTTAAAGAGATGTCGAGTGAGGGCTAATTATTGACCAGGGTGTAACTGATCTGCTCTTTTTTGATATAGTGCCAGGGAATCTTTTACATCTGCCTGACTGGACAGACAAGGCAGTGGTTCACCAACCCATCCAAAAGGCAGCATCTCTGACACTTCAGCATTCCCTCAGTACTGTACGACAAGTGGCAATCTAGGTTGTGAGTTCCACTATGTCGGCACAGGGTCAGGTAGAAAACTTGGGATTTCTGAAGAGCATTTCAACTTGTAAGCAATTGTAAGTTGCTACTCATTTACAGGATCTTGTGAACCATCCCCATCTAATAATATTTTAAACAGGATAAACTAGCACATAAAGGAATTGCACGACCGGAGGAATTTCCCAACATTCAGCAAATTTGCTTGTCTTTCTTCAACAACAACTTGTATTTGTATGGCGCCGTTAATGTAGTAATTCATCCCAAGGCCTTCACAGGAGCATTATGAAGTGAAGTATGACACCAAGCCAGATAAAGAGATATCAGCCTAGATGTCCAAAAAATTGATCAAAGAGGCAGCTTTTAAGGACTTAGGGGAGGAGAGGTGACGAGGTTGAGTGAGGGAATGCAAGAGCTCAGGAGCTGGTGGGTCAAAGAAAATATGGGATGCTCAAGAGACCAGAATTGGAGGAGTGAAGAGATTTCGAAGTGCTGATGAAGATTACAGAGATAGGGAGGAGGCAGGGCCATGAAGGGGTTTTAACATGAGGTTGAGAATTTTAAAACCAAGGTGTTACTTATTTGGTTTAGTAAGTCATGACAAAAAACAGGAGCCTGGGATTACTTCATGTAGAATTTCATGAAAATTGTACTATACATTGATATTCATAGTCATCTTTTCCTGTTAGTTTTAGATAAGGAAATAAATCTGAATGATCTCCCACCCAAAAAGGGGGAGTGACAACCAAGATCTCGGTGGACGCAAAATCATCCCTCCTCCCCGCCCCCTCTTTCCCCCCAAAGGGCAGTGCGGTAAAGTGTGATCCGATCATTTTGAACATGCTCAGTGGGGAGCTGAGATCTTAAGAAAGTGGCTTGAATTCTCCAGTGTTGCCGTGTGATTGCAACCAGTATGTTTTCTCATCTAGTTAAATGTTAAGTGATTTATGAGGCATTAATGCTTGCCAAAGTTTTATCTGGAGACGTACAATATGTAATTTATGATTAAATAAGCAGAAGCATGTAGGCGTTCTGACTAGACAGGACGACAATGCTGACAAATAAACACCACCCCCCCCACGCTTCTTTGAAACTGTTGTATCAACACAGCCTGTTGCTATAGCAACATCCACACTGTCTATAAAGTAATACTTGCTTTTCCGAAGATGAAACACTTCTTTAAAGTAGTGAGCAGAACTGTGAGTGTTTCGTCCATGTCAGGCAATGCGCATTCTTCTGAGGAGAAAGAAGGATGATTTAACGGGGGTGTTCAAAATTAGGAGGGATTTTGATAGTGTAAATAAAAAGAAACTGTGGCTGAGAGGTTGATAATGAGAGGGCACAAATTTAATCCTCAGTTTTTATACATTGTCTGAAAGGCTGGTGGAAGCCAATTCAATGGTAACTTTATGAACGTAAGATCAGGAAGAGGCCACTTAGCCCCTCTAAGCTGTTCTGTACCTTTCAAAAAGGAGTTTATTCATTGGATGTGGGCGTTACTGGCCAAGTCAGCATTTATTGCCCCAGTTAAGAGGACATTTAAGAGTCAACCACATTGCTGTGGGTCTGGAGTCACATGTAGGCCAGACCAGGTAAGGACGGCAGATTTCCTTCCCTGAAGGACATTAGTGAACCAGATGAGATTTTACAACATGGACAATGGTTTCATAGTTGTCATTAGACTTTTAATTCCAGGTTTTTATTGAATTCAAATTCCACCATCTGGTGGGATTTGAACCCGGGTCCCCAGAGCATTTCCCTGGGTCTCTGGATTACTAGTCCTGCGACAATACCACCATGCAACCGCCTCCCCTGGCTGCAGGGTAACGGGGAAGGAGTAGAGGAGTGGGGTTGTTTGGAGGACTCTCAAAGAGCTAGTACGGGCATGATGGACTGAATGGTCTCTTTCTGTGGTCTGAGATTCTATATGAAGTTCTATGCATCCTCAGTGAGTGGGATTCATTTTAACTGTCCCCGACAGGAACAGGTGGGGTACAAAATTCAATCGAACCACATCTGTTAACAGCTAAAATTGACCATTGAGACGTAGTGTAAAACATGGGGCTGGCCCGCCATTAAAATCAATCCCAGCTTGTTCGCAAAGTGCACTATTGAGATAGAATTTTAGGAGACAAGTTGTCTTTTCAACTCTCGATTCTGTGAACATGGATCCTTTCTGCCAAGTGTCAGCTTGGCTCAGTGAGTAGCACTCCCACCTCTGAATCAGAAAATCATGGGTTTAAACTCCAGTACTTGAAACCACAGAAGCTAAGCTGATGCTGCAGAATAGGAGAGAGGGAGCATCGCATTATTTAAGGTTCAGTCTTTCAGATAAGTCTTTAACTGAGGTTCCACTTGCCTGGATGTATAAATTCCCATGGTACAATTTTCCCATATTCTGGCTATCATTTATTCCTCAGTAAAAGTACCCAAAACAGATTAATTGGTCTTTTATCAAATTTGCAGGGCTTTGCGCAGAAACTACAGTCCCCCCCACATTTCAATATAATCTGCCAGCTGTAAAGCACTCTAGGATATCCTGAGGATAT
This sequence comes from Cetorhinus maximus, assembly GCF_964194155.1. NCBI lineage: Eukaryota > Metazoa > Chordata > Chondrichthyes > Lamniformes > Cetorhinidae > Cetorhinus > Cetorhinus maximus. The sequence goes on from NC_135893.1 coordinate 65,380,309, forward strand.
GATTGGCATTATGTAAAGCTGTCAGTCATGGCTCAGTTGCTTGAACTCTGCCCTCTGAGTCAGTACTTGTGCGCTCAAGTCCCACTCCAAAGATTGGAGCGCTAAGTCCCAAGTGGCACTCCATTCTCGTGCTGAGAGAGTGCTGCACTGTTGGAGGTGCCTGCCTTTTGGATCAGACCTTAAATTAAGGGCCTGTTTGTCCTCTCAGGTGACCATAAAAGATCCCATAGCACTGTTTTCAAAAACAGCAGGAGAATTCTTCCTGGCCAGCATTTATTTCTCAACCAGCATCATGAAAACTGATTGTTTGGTCATTATCGCATTGCTGTCTGTGGAACAAATTGCTGCGTTTCCTACATTATAACAGTGATTACAGTTCAAAAGTATTTCATTGGATGTAAAGCACTTTGGGATATCATAAGGTCATGAAAGGCACTATATAAACAAAAGTTTTTTCTTTCTTTCTTCAGAACCATACATCTTGACCCAGAGAATAGCGCACCTGTGGAACTGACAGCTGTCACACGTGGTGAGTGTTAACTCACTCAATTCCTTTGAGTGATGGATGGAGCTGTTTCTCACAACATCAGAAATCATCTCATGTAAGAGGTGACACTATTCTGAGCAACCCAGGAGAAAAATCAGAGGGGAATTAAGAGTTGTGGTTTTAAAGCCTCTCTTGGGCATTTTGTTGCTGAGTTCTAAAAATATTGCAGATGGGATTAAAAGGTGAATGGTTGGAGACAGGAGGTCATGTGATGAAACTTCCAGGAATGTGTCTGACCAGAGTTGGCAACTCTATATCCCCAAGTTCCCTGGGTGGGTAAGGGCACTGTATGGGACAGTACTGAGCAATGGCCAGACAGGGGAGTTTCTCTGTGTTCAATGGTTCATGTTGCAAAGTACATATGTGGTTATTCAACTCTGATGACCTCACCAATGCCGACATTCAACCTCTCTCATAAGCTTCCTGGACATTGCATCTCAGTGTTTTCTACACTGATGTAGTGGCTACATTTCAAAAAGCACTCTACTGGCTGTAAAACGCTTTTGGGACATTCAGCGGTCATGAAAGGTGCTCTATAAATGCAGCTTCTTTCTTTTTCCTTTGTAAGTGCCTTCAGGGGAGGGAAGCAAATGGTGGGGGGAGAAAACCCGATAAAACAACATAACGTCCGTCATGAGGAAATGTGTCAAGTGCATTTTCCTGGGGTTGGAAGTAAGAGACAGGAAAATGTCTCGAGTAAAAGAGTGCCTACTAAAAGAACAGGTTTCAAGGAAGCTTTGGATTTGATAGAAGTGTTCACAATAATGAGAGGTTTTGACAGCTGAGTTAGGGAGAAACCAATTCCACTGGCAGGAGGATCGATAACCAGAGGATGCAGATTTATTGACAATTGGCAAAGAGTCAATATGACATGGAAATCAATCTCGAGAAGTGTGAGGTAAAGCATTTGGAGAAGGAAAACAAGGCAAGGGAATAGATAATAAATGGTAGGATACTGAGAATCAGAGGAATTTACAGCACAGAAGGAAGCCATTTGGAACATGGTGTCTGTATCTGTAATTATACAGCCTAATTCCACTTTCCAGCTTTTGGTCCGTAACTCTGTAGGTTACAGCACTTCAAATGCACATGCAAGTATCTTTTAAAATGCAATGAGGATTTCTGCCTCTACCACCCTTTCAAGGCAGTAGTTCCACCCCTATTACCCTCTGAGTGAAAAATGTTCTCCTCAACTCCCCTTCAATCCTTCTACCAATTAATTTAAATCTAGCCCTCCAGTTACTGACCTCTCTACAAATGAAACAGATCCTTCCTATCCACTCTAAGTCCCTCATAATTTCATACACTTCAATTAAATCCCCATTCAGCTTCCTTTGCACCAAAGAAAACAACCCCAACCTCTTTCCTTATAGCTAAAACTCTCCGAGCCTGGCAAAATCCTTCTAAATCTCCACTGTACCCATTCTCAAGTATGATCGCATCCTTCCCGTAATGCAGCAATCGGAACTGTACACTATCTAGATAGTATTTTATACAATTCTAGTGTAATTTCCCTGCTCTTATATTCTGTGCCTCAACTAATAACAGAAAGTATAGTGTCTACCTTCTCAACCATTGTATCTACCTGTCTTGCTACCTTCAGGAATCTCTGGACATGCACTCCCCTCTGTTCCTCTGTACTTCTCGGTATCCTACCATTTATTATCTATTCCCTTGCCTTGTTTTCCTTCTCCAAATGCTTTACCTCACACTTCTCGAGATTGATTTCCATGTCATTTTATTGCCCCCCCTATCCACTGTCAACCACACAACCAATTTTTGTAACATCTGCAAACTTCTTAATCATGCCCACCAAATTTAAGTGTAAATCATTGATTATATACCACAAAAAAAAAGCAAGGAGCCTAGAACTGAGTCCTGTGCGACCCCACTAGAAACAGCTTTCCAGTCACAAACAGGAGAAATATTTTCTTTGGAGTGAGTTGTTGCAATCAGGGCTGAGCCGCCTGAAGAAGTGGTGGAAACAGATTCAATAGTAACTTTCAAAATGGAACTAGATATGCACTTGAGGGGGAAAATTTGCAGGCCTATGTGGAAAGAGCAGGGGAGTGGTACTAACACTTTGGAAGAGCTGATATAAGCACGATGGACCAAATTGGTCTCCTTCTGTGCTGTAAGATTCTATACTAAGAGTGTGTGAGGGGAACCAAGGTGACTTGCCCCAGGGAGAGAGTCAAAGAGGAGGAACATATGACTGAAAGATCAGCCTCTTGTGGTGAGTGGAAGTATTACGAGGTATACAGCCGTCAAGAGTGGTGCAAGTCAGGACGTGCGGCTGGAGAGGATCATCCAGATAAGGTGCAGCAAAAGGACCTTGGAGTCAATATACAAGTGACAGCATGCAGAGTTTTGCAAGGATGTGGCAATAAGGTGTGTAGGACTATGTGGAGTTCTCTATTAACTGAAGTTTGAGACATATGAAGGACAAGAAAACTAATTGGTAAACTGGTCAACAGTAAATGTGTCTACACAATGACTTTTGTTGATAGAGTCAATGAGAATAGGCTGAATGAATAGAGTGAGAGCAAAGGTCAAACACAGCAATAATCCAGCAAGCATGTTATTTAGCTGGTGGGACTCTAGTCTGCAACAGTTCTTCCAGTATACTTTGAAAGACTCTCACATTTTAAATCTGTTTCCTTTTATGATGTACTATAAGTTGTTTATAGCATAGAAATAGGTTATTTGACCCATAAGGTCCACACTGGTGTTTATGTTCCAAACTAGCCTCTTCCCACCTTATTTCATTCATCCTATTAGCATTTTCCTTCTATTTCTTTCTCCCTAATGTGCTTCTCCCTAAACACATCTATGCTATTTGCCTCAACTACACCATTTGGTAGCAAGTCCCACATTTTCACCGCGCTCTGGATAAAGAGAGGTTCCTCCTGAATTCCCTATCGAATTTATTAAATGACTATCTTACATTTGTGGCCCCTAGTTCTGATCTACAGCAAGAATAAATAAAACTGTTAATTGTGACATGGTTTACAACCCTGTCGTCTCTTCATCACACCAAGATGAGTTAAAATCATCTCTCCGCTGTAGAGAGGTTTGGGAAAATTCAGATCCAGCACTCGATGAATGTGGGTGCAAAGAACTGATCTTAATTCAGCATTAGCTGGAACTCTCTTGCTGAATGAAATGACGTGGGAAGTTTGAATGCCAAGCTGATACAAAAGAGGCACTCACCTGACATTTAGTGTATACTAGAGTACAAAAGCAAGGGAGTTATGCTAAACCTTTATAGTGGTTAGGCCCCAGTTGGAATACTGCCTCCATTTCTGGCCACTGCACTTTATGAAGGAGATCAAGGAGAGGGGAGGGGAGGGGAGGGGAGTGGAGTGGACAGGAGGAGAGGGCAGTGGACGGAAGGAGAGGGCAGTGGAATGGAGGAGAGGGCAGTTGATGGGAGGAGGGGAGAGTGGACAGGAGGAGAGGGCAGTTGATGGGAGGAGGGGAGAGTGGGCAGGAGGAGAGGGCAGTTGATGGGAGGAGGGGAGAGTGGACGGGAGGATAGGGCAGTGGACGGAAGGAGAGGGCAGTGGAATGGAGGAGAGGGCAGTTGATGGGAGGAGGGGAGAGTGGACAGGAGGAGAGGGCAGTTGATGGGAGGAGGGGAGAGTGGACGGGAGGATAGGGGAGTGGACAGGAGGAGAGGAGAGTGGACGGGGGGAGAGGAGAGTGGACGGAGAGAGAGGAGTGTGGACGGGGGGAGAGGAGAGTGGACGGGGGGAAATGAGAGTGGACGGGGGGAAATGAGAGTGGACAGGGGGAGAGGGCAGTGGACGGGGGGAGAGGGCAGTGGACGGGGGGAGAGGGCAGTGGATGGGGGGAGAGGGCAATGGGCGGGGGGAGAGAGGAGGGAGTGGGACAGGGAGGGGGGAGAGGTGGGGGAGTGGACTGGAGGAGTGGAGGGAGGGGAGGGCAAGCATGTGGATGGAGTGGGGAGAGGGGAAGCATGAGAAGGGGAGGGAGGAGGGGAGGGGAGAGAGGCGGGGAGGAGAGAAGAGGGGGAGGGGAAGGGGAGGGGAGGGTGGAGGGGAGCGGATGAGAGGGTGAGGAGGTGAGAGGAGAGGTGAGGAGGAGAGGGGAGGGTAATGGAGGGAAAGGGGAGCAGAGGGGAGTACAGGGGGAAGGGGGAAGAGAGGGGAGGAGAGGAGAGGGGGAAGGGAAGGGGAGAGGAGGGTGCAGGGGAGTGTATGGGAGGGTGAGGAGGTGAGAGGAGAGGGGAGGTGAGGGGAGAGGAGAGGTGAGGAGGTGAGGGGAGTGGAGGGAAAGGGGAGCAGAGGGGAGTGCAGGGGAAGGGGGAGGATCGGAGAGGGGACGAGAGGTGAGGAGAGGATGCAGGGGAGAATTACCAGAATGACACTAGTTATGATGAGAGATGAGAGAGGCTGCGACTATTCTTACAGCACAGAAGGTTAAAGGGAGAACTAATAAAGGTGTTCAAAATTATGAAGGATTTTAATAATGTAAATAAGGAGAAACTGTTTCCACTAGCAGGAGCTAACTGTCAAAAGGAAATGGGATACATCCTTGAAGAACATGAAGTTTACAGGGCTGGTGAAATAACGAGGAGCCGGGTCAGGACAGTTCCTCATCAGTGTCGCGCCAATGGGGACATTTCCCAGCAGTGGGCTGCGAGACACAGAAACTGCTCATCTTCTTCGATTTGCATAATTAAGGCTCCAATGAGGGCCATTTTACAGGCCTGCTGACATTTTGCTGAAGGCATTGCAATAACCCCCCCATCACTAGGGGAGGCTTCCAGTTTCATGGAAGTGGCTTCTCTGCGTTAGCCAAGGGGGATATCTGGGCCAGAGGTTCTTTGAGCCAAAGGGGCAGCCAGGGCGCAGCCCCCATGGGCCCCTACTGGCCATCAGAGGGACTACTCCTCTGTTCCATGGGGCCTTTGTTCCCTAAATTTTAATTGTTACATACTTGTCTGAGGCTGCCTCCACTTTGAGACACGCCCAAGATCTCCGGCCTTCTTCAGGACAGGCCACCTTAATTGGAGGGAGAGCCTGGAGGCAGCCAATTAGGAGACCACCTGCAGTAAAATCACTGAGCCAGTCCCACTGCCAGCAAGTGCCAGCTCGGGACACACTTTTCAACCAAATGTTGAGGTCCCAAAGCCCGCATTAAAATTCAGCCCCATGTTTCCCCTGGCTAAGGAATCTAGAATGGGAAGAGGGGCCCCACAGTCTCAAGATAACGGGTTGATCATTTAGGACTGAATGAGGAGAACTTTCTTCACTCAGAGGGTTGTGAGTCTTTGAAATTATCTACTCCAGCGGGTACTTGTGGTGCTCCATCGTTGAGTATATTTAAGACTGAGATAGATTTTTGGTCTCTCAGGGAATCTAGGGACATGGGGATCAGGCTAGAAAGCAGTGCTGAAGTAGATGACCAGCCTTGATCGTATTAAATGGCAGAGCAGATTAGAGGGGCTGAACGGTCTACTCCTGTTCCTATTTCTTATGTTCCAAAGTGGGTTGGCTCCAATTAGGTGGTGACGTAAGTGAAAGAGCTGATTTTGAATCAGTGATTATTTCAGGAATCAGATGTAATAGTCTAGGATTTATTGCAGGGCTATACAATCCCCAGAGGATTTCTAGCAGTCTGCGGTTTTTCTGTCCGTCTGTTACCTTCTTTTTGAATCTTAACTATTTCCTGGTATTTAGTGCTGCTCGAGCCTGAATACAGGATGTTATAGACTGAGCTACTCTGCACTGCTACTTGTTTGACACTCAGGAATGTAGAGCGTTATCAACAGTATGTATAATCATTAATACAGTAAGGCACATGCTCTCTGGCTCTGCATCTGTAATACGTCACCCTCTCATTCCTATTTGTAATATGTCCACCCTCACTGCCACGTTTTTTCCAAGCTTGGCTGGTTAAACACACTATCCTTATTTAATTCATGGAATCATAGAATGGTGACACCACAGAATAAGGCAATTCAGCCCATCGTGTTTGTGCCAGCTCTCTGCAGCAGTAACTCAACTAGCCCCATTGCCCCAGCCTTTCCTCAAAGCCCTGCCAACTTTCTTCTCTTCAGGTGCTTATCCAATTATCTTTTGAAAGCTCCAATTGTATCTGCCTCAGGCAGTGCATTCCAGATCGAAACTACTTGCTGTGTAAAAATGCTTTTCCTTATGTTACCATTGGTTCTTTTGCCAATCACTTTAAATTGGTGTCCTATGGTTCTCGACCCGTCTGCCAATGGGAACAGTTTCTCTCTATCTGCTCTGTCCAGACCCTTCGTGATTTTGAGCACTTCTATCAAATTTCCTCTCAACTTTCTCTTCTTTCTAAGAAGAACAGCCCCAGCTGCTTCAATCTATTCACATAACTGAAGTTCGTCATCCCTGGAATGATTCTCATAAATCTTTCTGCACCCGCTCTGAAGCTTTCCATTCTGTTGTGTCTCTTTCTTTCTAACCCCCATAACCCACTCAGTCTCTCTCTCTATCTGAAGGGACCGTTCCCTCCACGACACCCTGTTCCACTCCTCAATCACCTCCCAACAATCCCCCTCCCCTTCCCATGGCACCTTTCCATAGTGCGGGGGCTGCAACACCTGCCCTCTTACCTCTACTCTCTTTACCGTCCAGGGCCTCAAAACACTCCTTCCAGGTGAAAGAGTGATTTACATGTACTACTTAAAGTCATAAGAAATAGGATGGCCTACGCCTGCTCCTGGACTCTAAAGGCATCAAGGGGTATAGAGAGAGCGTGGGAGTACGGCGTAGAAATAGAGGATCAGCCATGACCATATTGAATGGCGGAGCAGGCTCGGAGGACCGAATGACCTACTCCTGCTCCTATTTTCTATGTTTCTATGCCATTCAATAAGATCATGGCCGATCTGATTGTGGCCTTAACTCTAGTTTCCTGCCTATCCCCATAACCTGTCAATCAAAAATCTGTCTAACTCGGCCTTGAATAGATTCAACAACCCCCAGCCTCCGTAGGTCTCTGAGAAAAAAGATTTCTCCTCATCTCAGTCTTAAATGGGAGACCCCTGATTTTGAAACTGTGCCTCCAGTTCTAGATTCCCTAGATTACCACACCTGGGAAAACATCCTATCAGCATCTACCCTGTCAATCTACCTCAGAATGTTATATGTTTCAATAAGATCACCTCTCATTCTTCTAAACTCCAATGAGTATAGGCCCAACCTGCTCAACCTTTCCTCATACAACAACCCCTTCATCCCAGAAATCATACCAGTGAACCTTCTCTGAACTGCTTCCAATGTAAGTATATCCCTCCTTAGGTAGGAGATCAATACTGTACATAGTACTTCAGGTACGGTCTCACCAATGCCTTGTACAGTTGTAGCAAAACTTCCCTACTTTTATATAATGCAATGAAGGCCAACATTCCATTTACCTTCCTAATTATTTGCTGTACCTGCATGCTAACCTTTTGTGATTCATATAGAGGGACACCCAGACCCCTCTGTATCACAGCATTCTACAGTCTCTCTCCATTGAAATAATACTCTGCATTTCTGCTCTTCCTGCCAAAGTAAATTTCCCACATTATACACCATATGCCATTTCCCCCCCCATTCACCTAACCTATTTTTAACCCTTTGCAGACTCTTTATTTCCTCCTGACAATTTGCTTTCCTATCTATCTTTATCTATCAGCAAATTAGGGTATGCTAAATTACTCGCTTCATCCAAGTCATTAATATAGATTGTAAATAGTTGAGGGCCCAGTACTGATCACTGTGGCACTCCATCAGTTACAGTTTGCCAAGCCGAAAATGATCCATTTATCCTGACTCTCTGCTTCCTATTCATTAACCAATCTTCTATCCATGATAATATATCACCCCCAACACCATGCTCTTATCTTGTGCAGTAACCTTTAATGTGCCACCTTATTGAATGCCTTTAGGAAATCTAATTATACTACATCGGCTGGTACCCCTCTATCCGCCTTTATCCATCAATTTCATATACTATATTCACTGCTCACATAGCTGTCTGCTCCAAACTGGGGATACCAAAAGCGGATTAAGTGATCATTTTGCTGAACACCTCCATTCTACAAGCATGACCCCGAGCTTCTGGTCACCTGTTATTTTAATTCTTCCCCTTGCTCTCTTGCCAACCTTTTTGCCCTTGGCTTCCTGCACTGTTCCAATAAAGCTCCTCATTTTTCAGTTCGGAACTTAACAGCCTTCCGGATTCAGCATTGAATTCAACTATTTCAGACCGTAATCTCTGCCACCATTTTGTTTACTTTTTCTTTAAAGGTTTTGGTTTTACTCTTGTTTTGCTTTTGGATGGCATCATTCTGCCATTCACACCCCCTCTAGATACATCTTTTGTTCCTTTAGATATCCCATTCCCTTTGGCCTTGCACCACCAACCCCTTTTCTCGTTTAATCTCTTCTGTTTTCTACCCTATCACAGACCTTATGTTCTTTATCCACCCTCCCCCTTTCACTTGCTTAACACCTATTACATTTCTACTTTTTCCCAGTTCTGATGAGAGGTAATTGACCATATGCTATCTTGATTTTTCTCTCTCCACAGATGCTGCCTGACTTGCTGAGTATTTCCGACACCTGCAATATTTTGCTTATGTTTTGGGTGAGGAATGTCCCAGTTTGAGCCACTATTCTGTGCTGTATCAGTCCACCTCTACCCAGTTGACAATCTGGATGCTTCAAGAAAAATTAACCTCCTGAGACTTCAGAAGTCTGTTAAAAACTCATTAGAACTCCCTTGTTTTAGGATCTGAAATTGTGCCTAATATTCAAAGGGTTAAATGGAAAGGAAATCTTTTTTTTGCCAGAATCTGGTGGCAAAGGGTTTAATGTTCCAAAAGTGTTTTTCAGCAACGATAGAATTTCAGGTGAAAATTATGTAATGTTAGCTTTGATGTGAGAGTAATCGCTGTGAGCAGAAACTGCGATAAACGAGAAAGCGTTACACGTCAAATTCTCAGCAGGGCTTTATGGGAGCAGATAACGTGTTTGGTTTACAGGTGATCAAGGGTTAACGTCAAAGGCAGGAGGGGACAGTGGGAGGAGAAGGTATATAATAGCTTCTCCATAATTAATAAAAAGTCCTCTTAATGCATTCACGATCTACTTTCACTTGAGTAAAAGGCAACAACCTTACTTTATAACTTTCCTTTCACAGATATAATCTATCCGACCTTGTGCTGCCGATAACGCTCTCCGCGATAGCCACATGTTTTGTCCCCGGGGTCAGATTGGCAGATGGTCATTTCAATGAAGATTAATATTCAAAACTTTCATGTTGCTCAGGGGTCTGTTTATTTTTTTTAAAATGCAACTTTATTTTTGCTTTCTTGTTGTTGAGGGCTGAGATAGGCAAGGGGAAAAGATAAAAGGCTGGTCAATGTTCATCCCTCTCCCCGCTCCCCAGCCTGTGTTCAATTCTTTGGGTTAATTGTCAATTGTTGACATCCTACGCAGGTGTTAAAAGCTATCAGGAAAGCCGGGAGTTTATGGCCCTTGTAAGTGCTTGCAGGTGTGAGAATTACTGTGATTATTACAGTAACCATCCTTGCAGTTCAGGGTTGTGAACTATTACGTAGTAGAGCTGCTGCTCCAAGATTCCTCCATAAAGCAAAAAAAACATTCATTTACTACTGTGGTGAGGATTTCTTTATGTAAACCCATTATGTAATTAGGGATTAGTCGGTATTAGGTAAATCTGCTAGTAGTGTTGTACACTTAAGGGCTAAACTGGAATTTAACAACTTGGATTTATGTAGCACCTTTGGCATTGTAAAACGTAACAAGGCGTTTCACAGGAGTGAATATCAATACTTGATGCCAAGCCTCATAAGGAGATATTAAGACAGGTGACCAAAAGCTTGGTCCAAAAGATAGGTTGATGAAGTGGCTTTGTAAGACCCTCCCTCTGGTCTAAAGGTTCTTGTCTTCGATATCAACAGCACACAATAACTTGGATGAAATTTCAACAAAGGTGATATGCCTTTATTAAACCACTAAACAATAGTACGTACTCACGATAATACCAGTTGCTTAGCTTCCTTGTGAACCGGAGTCTGTCTCAGGGGTCAATCTGATGATGAATCCTCCATGCGCATCTTCTGAGCAACTGATCAAATTGTTCTAACCACGGTAGCCCAGATGGTTCTGTGGACTCTTTCTTTATACATTTTTTTTGTTATGGCCCTGTGCCATATAAGGCAAAGCCTGCTTTTAATCCATTTAATTGGTTTCCAATTACATCACCATTCATCTTCATACCTTCTCCAGATGTACCCTGGTACTCTTTCGAAGGTCACACTTGAGTACCATAGCCAGCTTGACTCCACGTTGTTATCTCCAACACCATTATCAATCTCCAGAGCTGGGAGAAGGCAGCACATTTATTGCCCCTTAACGAAGCTTATCTTCCCTGGTACAAGCCCTCCTGCAGCTTAAGTCATTTTACAGAACTTGCTGATTCTAGCAAGGCTTTCACTTGACTAAATGAACCATCGTGCTTTGTGTTTTGAGCCCACAGTGCAGTTCAGTACAGTTCTTTATAAATCTTCATCCTGGGTCCTTCTTATAACTTGATGTCCCATGTTACTATCATGAGACAGGCTCCACACATGGGGCAAGATTTTGCCCTTGGCGGGGGTGCTGGGGCGAGTGGGGGTGGGGGTCAGGAAGCCGACCGCCAACCGCCGCCCGCGATCGGCATCAAACAGCTATTTTATGTGGGCGGGCCACTCAGCGCTGCCTACGCGGGCAGGAGGAGGAGGACGAGCGGGCTTAGTGCGAAAGAGCACTTCAATCTCCCTGAGGCACGGAGCTGCCTCAGGGGGTGAAGCGCTCCTTGAAAAAAAATGAATGAAATAAAAATGTCCCCTCATGTGACAGACTCTGTCACATGAGTAGGGACATGTTTTTAATTCAAGTGTAAAATTTTTATTTTATTTTTACTTGCTTTAGGAAACCTTATCCCGCCCGTGGATGAGGTTTCCTAAAAAATGCAAAGGCCGCTTGGCCTTTTTGCCTGCTCGCCAACCGTTAGGTTGAACAGGCAGTGAAAAATTCAGGACAATTGTTAACTTAATGGCCTTACTAGGCCTTTCAATTGTCGGTAGGCGCGCTGCTGGCTCCGGCATGCACTCGCTGACCTAACTATCGCGGGACTATGCAATGACGATGGGATGCTTGCCTGACGTCATCATGGGTCATTTTACGCTTGGCCAGGTTGGGAGCGTGCTCATCCGCCGAGCTCAATATTCTGCCCATGGGGTTGCACCACCACCAGTCTACATTAATTAATACAAAAGAAATAAAGAAACAGTTACATAGTTGAAAAGTGATTGTACATTAAAAAGGGTAAACAATACATTGGCTTACAGCTTGCAGGAGGAGAAAGGTAAAGGATTTAGGGAGAGAATTCCAGGCTAGTGCCTGGGCAGCTGAAAGCACAGGCACCGATGGTGCGATGAAGGAAATCAGGGATGCACAGGAGGGCAGAACTAAAGAGATTGAAGAGAACATCTGAACTGTAATTCTCAACTATTAGGTATCGGCAATATGCTCAGAATGGGATTAGGGCCTCAGACAGGTAACTACAATGTAAATATTTTAATTCAAAGAAATTAAGAACAAGGAGGATAGTGTGAAAGGCATCTAGTGCCTTTTGCCTTTAAAGTAATCAAAATGCATGTCTTAAAACATTTTTGGATACATTTTTACTTGAGGTACAAACAGTAACTACAATTTCAAGACTATCATTGCTTCCCCCTTAAGGCATCACCAAGCATTACTGAAAAGATAAAGGCAAACATGAAACAGGACGGCACAAATTTCCACAATCAAAGAAATGATCCGAGGCAGACGGGGGAGGGAAGGGTCAGCATAAATCAAACGATCAGTTGGCAGCGATACATGGGAAGCCTTGCATTCACCCACCCAACTAACTCTAGGGAAAGAATGGGTACAGTATTACATGTGCTTTTTCCTCCCACATTGCAGACCTAAAATACTGATGTGGGTGTAAGAGTTGATGATCAAAGGGACCAATATGATTTCTACAAAAGGGTGGATAAGGTTTAACAGAAACTATGGGCTATGGGAGACAGAATTTCACTGAAGGAGAAGAAACAGTAATTAAGTAAGCAAGAGCAGGGAGATGAAATTGAGTTTTGGACAATGGTGCTAAGAAAATAAAATAAAGCTGGATTTGAGTAATTATGTAATTGTGAATATGAAGGTGTTTGGAATTCAGATGTATAAAATAAGAGTGACAAAGTTAATGTGAGCCCTCAGGAAATTCATGGTTGACATTGCCCAAAGGCTGTTATTGTGCATGAACGGGAGCAGGTTAGACGCCAAGGTATCAGCCATAGCTCAACTGGCATGAGTCAGGAGTCATGGGTTCACTTCCACTCTGTACACTTGAACACATAATCCAGAGTGTTGTTTTTTTGGGTGAAGAATTAAACCGAGGTCCCATCTGCTCTCTCAGGTAGATGTAGAAGATCCTATGGCACTATTTCAAAGAACAGGGAAGTCCTCCCAGTGTTCTGCCCAATATTTATCCTTCAACTAACACGTAAAACAGCTTATCTGGTCATTATCACATGACTGTTTGTGAGACCTTATTGTGCACAAATTGGATGCCATAACTCCTATTTTACGACAGAGGCTAAACTTCAAAAGTACCTCATTGGCTATAATTGGGATGCCTTTCAGGTTGTGAAAGCTTCTACAGAAATAAGCCTTTCTATTCTTTCCCTTACCAGAATAGTAGGTAATTCAAAAGCTGTTGGGTATAGATTGCAATCAGTTTTTTTTTTAAATTACAAATTGTCTTTGCTCGTTTTAATAGCAAAACACTACACATCTTCCAAATGCTGAATCCAGTTACTAAAGTTAACAATGCGTACAGTCTCAGCCTTGATGCAAAAGTGCTCTCTCACCCCTTTTTATACAAGGTAGGCTCCTTTCGGTGTGACTTCAGAGAATTGGTACAGCCACAAAGGCTTTGGGTTGTCATTGGACAACTAAGTTTTCAGCAGCTTTCAGCCAAAGGGTTACACATTGGCAGCTGTAATGATGTGATGCAAATCTTTGTCTCTATGGGAAAATGGAACAGGTGACAAAATACAGTGCAGCCTATCAACTGTCAGTTATATCAAAATAATCCTGATTACAAACGGTAAATGGTGTGGGGGGGGGGAGGCGCCAGGGGAGAAGGAGCAACTCAAAGATAGCCAAGAAATTTTCAAAAAAAGGAATGCTTAAATCCTGCATCCCTCTGGACAAATTAAACCTTCATCTGCTGAAACAACACTTGAATGTGGAACCATATGGTTTTCATCCAAGAATATGGGTTCTAGAGAATTACTGAAAAAGATATTTCAAAGTGAGTACTAAGTACTCCAAAGTACAGCTGTTCTTATGATCCCTGTAGGGTAGAATGTTTTGCCCATTTATGTTAGAAGGCCAGCTTAATTCTGATAGCTCTGATCCCTGCCTCTTCCACTATTAAATTCACCTTTTGTTATAAAAAGGAGTAAGAGCTTTCTAAACCACCTCTACTCATTGGACAATGTGGCACAGGAGGTGGCCATTTGATCCATCGTGCCTGTGCTGGCTCTTTGAAAGAGCTATCTAAATAGTCCCATTCCTCTGCCCTTTCCCCAGAGCCCTCCAATATTTTCCCTCCTTTTTAAGTGTTTATCTAATTTCCTTTTGCAAGTTACTATTAACTCTACTTCCACCATTTCAGGCAGTGCATTCCAGATTGTAATAACACCCTGTGTAAACCAAAAAAAAACTCCTCCATTACCTTAAGCTGTGTCTCTGGTTACACTATCATTTTTCACACAAAGTGCCATCAGTGTGCTCTTGGTCACGATGCTGGTCAGTTCTGCTGCATTCTTATTCTGAGGGAAGGTGCACTACCAGAAAGGTGTGTGGATGATGTTTTTTTTGTCCACTGATGAAGCATTGCCTTGAGAGAGAGGCGGTAGCATAGTGGTAACATCACTGGACATTTAGGGAAGGAAATCTGCTGTCCTTGCCTGGTCTGACCTACATGGGACTCCAGACCCACAGTAATGTGGTTGACTTTTAATTGCCCTCTGATATAGCCTAGCAAGCTACTCAGTTCAAGGGGCAACTAGGGATGGACAACAAATGCTGACCTTGCCAGTGACACCTACATCCCGTGAAAGAAGAAAGGTCAGTCTCAACAGTGTTTTTCAGGGATCTGGAATCTCTAAAACTGAAATCCATAAAGCAGGAGGCACTGTCTACATCACATAAGCTCTCAACCTAAAACACAAAGTTGTCCAAGCATAAAAGAATTTGACAAATGACCAATACTGTATTGAAATTTTGAAGTGCAAGATTTAGTATTCTGTGTCTAGGAGTGTCCAAGGTTTGTATCTTTGTAAGGCATGAGGGTGCATTCTATTTAGCATTCGGTGCCACATACAATGTTAAATTTGCATACATTTCAAATTGCTGCTGCTAATAGATCTTGCTGTTCTGACTGAGATATTACATTAGAATTGGGGAAAGAAAACTAATTATCCAGTATTATGAATTAGGCAATTTTAATGGAAGAGATGTTTATTTCATATTTTCGATTCAATAAATTGCATTAAGTAACTCTGAATTACAAGACTTCATAGAATGATACAGCACGGAAGGAATCCATTTGATCCATCGTGCCTGTGCCAGCTCTTTGAAACAACTATCCAATTAGTCCCATTCACCTATTCTATCACCATAGCCTTGCAAATGTTCTTCTTTTCAAGAATTCCCTTTTGAAAGTTACTACTGAATCTACTTCCATCAGCCTTTCAGGCAGCACATTTCAGGTCATAACAATTCGCTGCATAAATAAAATTCTCATCTCATCTCTGGTTATTTATCCAATGAACAGCACTAAAAACAACTCTTTCTAAATCTCCAAGTTTGAACTGGACAAATAAGGAAATCAGAGACAAAAGTATGAGAAGCAAAATAAAAATAGAAAATTCTGAAAATATTCAGCAGGTCAAGCAGAATCTACGGAGAGGGAGCGAGAGAGTTAATGGGTAGAATCTTACTGGTGCCGTGAAGGCAGCTCTGAAGGTGGAACCAGGAAGAAATTGAAGACCCAATCTGTTCCTGCTTCCAGATGATCTTGCTGAAGACAGGTCACCAACGGCAGAGGCTAACCCCATGGCAGTTGCAGGTAGCTAATTTGAATATTTAAGTGTCCTCTTGAGCGCTGACTGGGCACACCGCTAGAAACATCCAGCAGCTCTACCTCCCCTGGTGGGGCTGCTGGCAGGACAACCCTGTGGTCCCTCCCATTGGGTCAGCTGGGTGCCTGTTCTGCCCACCATCCATCATTGGATGGGACTCCTGGAGGCGGCCTCTTAATTGGTCTCTAGGAGATTGCATGGACGGACAGTCAGGTAGTACCAACAGGTTGGGATCTGTCTTTTGGTCCTAACCTGTGAAAATCTTCAAAGGTGGAAGATTCCACCCAGTGTCAATGATCTTTTGTCAGAACTGGAAAAAGTTAGAGATGTAACAGGTTTTAAACAAGTGCAGAGGCAGAGAAAGGGGAGTGGTGGAAAGAACAAAAGGGAAGGTCGGGAACAGGGTGGAAAACAAGAGTGATTTAAATGGAAAAAAGGATGATAGTACAAAGCAAAAGGAGATGCCCCCATGTTTTTGGACAGCGACGATTGGTGATGATTCTGCCATTACAACTTCTTGAGAACCACCCTAGTGTTTCTCTAAATCTTCCATTACCTTCTCTTTTTGCCTTACACCATGATCATTTTTGCCATTTGATCACTCCTGCCTCTCACAGACCTTCCCTTTGTTCTTTCCCCCCTTCCCCTTTGCCCTGCCCCTGTATTTGTTTAAAACATCGCTAACTTTTTCGGGTTCTGATGAATGGTCATCGACCAGAAACATTGGGCAGAATTTTCTGCCTTCCAGGCGGGCAGGCCCGATCCAAGCTCCGGCAGGCGGGGAGCCGATCCCCGCCGGAGATGCGGGCCCCGCCGCCATTTTACGTGGGCGGGCCAATTAAGGCCCACCCAGCGTGACATCCGCCGGAGGCGCTATGCAAAAGCAAGAGTGCGCTCTTTGGCGCATGCGCACGAAAGAGCGCACATCTCCCTGAGGCTAAATGCTGCCTCAGGGAGATCGCTGACAGTTCTAAAAACATTAAAAATAGAAAGAAAAAAAATCCTTAACATGAGATGGGACATGTTCATAATTTACACTAAAACTTTATTAAACTTTTTAAATCCCTACATGAAACCTCATCCCGCCAGTGGGTGAGGTTTCATGTTTTTTCTATTCCCCGCCGGGGCTCCTGGCCTGCCCGCCAACCTTAAGGTTGGACGGGCAGGCTCTTTAATTGTGTTAATGATCCTGTCAATGGCCTCAATTGGCTGATCGCGCTGTGCCCCCGCCTTCCTGAAGATTTAAATGGGGCGGGATGACATCGGGGGTTGCGCCCGACATCATCCCGCATCATTTTACGTGTCGGCGAGCGGGCCCCGCCCACTGCTCGCTGATGGCAAAATTCAGCCCATCAACTCTGTTTCTCTCTCTATCTACTGAGTTTTTCTAGCATTTTCCATTTTTATTTTAGACTTCCAGCATTCGCTGTATTTTGCTTTTAGAAACAGAATCAAGTTTCCTCAGCCTTGAGGGATTGGCAGGAGACAAGGAAGGGTCACATGTGGCACACAAACCAAAATATAGTCATCCCTGTTTTATACTCCAGTTAGTTGTCCAGTGTATACTACTCTCCATTTTGGAATGGACTGGCCTAATGAGGCCATCAGATTGCCTAGCGATCAGCAGTCTACTCCACAACATCGTCATTCAGTGAATCAATTAATTTGAAATGAGGGCGAAACTAACAAGATTTCCCCAATGGCAATCGCAGGAACACAAAGTTTTAATTGTGAGACATTTAATTGGAAAACATATGCTTGAAGTGGATCCTTGATGGGATAAGTGCTGTGATAAACAGTACACTATATGTGCTCTGGCAGATTGAATCTATGAGGTTTATTGATATATCAATTATCCACACGGTTAAGCACTCTCAACCACAATGTTCCCAGAGCTCGTGGACAAAGACCTAAGTGACAAAACAATCAATAGAAACCCACCCACTGGTTCTAAATGCACACTGAAGAGAAACTTGGCTCCTGGGGCGATAAGATCTCACTGGCTTAGTGATCAACAAATTCAACTCTAGTTTTCCACCTGTAGGTTCTCGGTTGACAGTAAATGGAAGTGCAATTACTATGGGATGGATGAGTGCCTTGAAGAATGAATCAGTTTCCTCCCAAGTGGGATGATTAATTTCAATGGACGTTTTGATACTTGCAGCCAAACAGTCAGGCAAAGAATGCTTTTGCAAAGTCCTTTTACTACAGTTACTTTCCAGTTATTTCAACCTACCACGATTCAAAATCACTCAACAGTTCAGTAGGATGCAACTCCATGGTGACCCTGGATATGAAAGATCACTGCCCAATGGCATCATCCAAATATCGACAGCTCTGCATTTACCGGTTGGCATGCTTACAAAAATAATCTTGAAATCTAATATTTGCATTCCATCTTACCAATAGAATGTGTTTGATTCGTTCTACCCGCAGATAGCATCTACTGTTTAAATTGTTGCATCTGGTTTCTCCAAATTTGGGAAATATCAGTATGTGGCAATCCCAATTTGTTTTTCCATTCCTTTTGCATAACTGAAGGAGGTTATGGGCCGACAGACCTCATTCTGGCAAGATACTTCATTTTCATTCTTATTGACCATGACTGAAGCCTACTGACATGAACTGATTCTCCTCTCACAGATGTCATGTTCTGGTGGCGGGGCAATCTGTAGGTTTATATTATTTCTTTTCAGAAACACAAACACAAGAGTCCATTCCTGTTTTGGGGTGGAGGCAGTGGGGGAAAGAAAGGAAGATGATTATTTTTATAGACCTATGCTGTTTAGAAAATGATCGCTATGCGTCTGGAATACTTCCTTTTCCCTGCTAGACATGGGTTTGTTTTTTTTTCCCTCACAGTTCTGAATCTATTGGGACACTCTACAGGAGTGAAATAGCAAACAAATAGAACTATAATGGAGGTCGAGTCCATTTGCTGTCCTTTCTCTAGATCTGAAAACTTGAGATCATAATTATTCTAGCAGAAGTCGTGTTATGTGCTACAGCTCACGGAGTGTTCCTGAACAGGCAAGCAAATGACACTTAAACTTCTCAGTCGCTCAGATTATATTGTGTTGTCTGGCTAGCTTATCATGTGATAGACTGGGGGGTGACATCACAAATTAACCCTTTATGGACTGGAACAATTATCTCACATGACAGATAAAGGATGGGACAAAAATGGCAAATGTTGGTAACTTGAAATAAAAGGAAACAATGCTAGAAATAAAAGCAAGTTGATCATCATTTTAAAGAATTGATAGTCCATGTGCTAGAACTAACAAACAATCTCTGCCCAAAATGCCAGCTGAATTTTGCTCTTCATGGATTCTGACAGAGTGCCTTTACTTCCGAGTAATTCTGATCTATTTTAGATTCACCCAAATTCTACCTTCTGCTAACAGCATGACAGCTATGCACTGGCTTATAGAATTGTATGACACAGAATGAGAACATTTGGCCCATCATGCATCTGCTGGCTCTTTGAAACAGCTGTCCAATTTAGTCCCACACCCCAGTTTTTTCTCCATTTCTTTGCAAATTAGTCCTTGTCAAGTACAGGTCCAAATGTCCTTTGAAATCCAATCTGCTTTCAGCACCTTTTCAGGCACTGCGTTCCAAATCTGTTTCGCCTCATTTCTCCTCTACTTCTTTTGCCAATTATTTTCAACTTATGAACTTTGGTTACTGACCCACTTGCCATTTCTCTCAATTTGCTCTTTGAAAACTTACAGGCCGGGATGTTTTGGCCCCATCGGGGGTCGAGGCGCAGGCGAGGCGGCGCCCCAGCCAGAAGTCCATTGACTTGTAGCGGGATTGGAAAATCGCGGCAGCGGAAAATCCCGCCCATAATTTTGAATACCTCTATTAAATCACCTCATAACCTTTTAAACTCCAAGGAGAACAATCCCAACTTTTCCAATCTCTCCAATTAGTGCTTAAACAAACCTTAAACACTGTATTAGAAAGAAGACATCAATTTGATAAAAGCATTGGGATCAGTGAATAAGGAACCACATTGAAGGTCAGTACTGCAATCAGTGAGGTCCCCCAGGACAACAAACTAATAGGAAGAGGGGCTATCTTTGTAAAAAAAAAGTGTTTGATAAAACTGTGCTTTTGGCCTTCTTGCTACTGTTATGATCCCCATACATACGAACACACAAATTAGGAGCAGGAGGAGGCCACTCAGCTCTTCGAGCCTGCTCCGCCATTTAATAAGATCACGGCTGATCTAATTGTAACCTCAACTCCACATTCCCGCCTATCCCCAATGACCTTTCATCCCTTTACTTATCAAGAATCTATCTACCTCTGCCTTACAAATATTCAGGCTCTGCTTCCACCGCCTTTTGGGGAAAAGAGTTCCAAAGACTCAAGACACTCAGAAAAAAAATTTCCTCATCTATCTTAAATGGGCAACCCCTTACTTTTAAACAATGATCTCTAGTTCTAGATCCTCCCACAGAGGAAACATCCTTTCCACATCCACCCTGTCAAGACCCCTCATGATCTAATAGGTTTCAATCAAGTCACCTCTTACTCTTCTAAACTCCATCTGATACAAGCCTAGCCTGACAAACCTTTCCTCATAAGACAACCCGCTCATTCCAGGTATTAGTCTAGTAAACCTTCTCTGAACTACTTCCAATGCATTTACACATGGGTTCAAATGGTGAAATTAGAATTAAATAAAAAATCTGGAATTAAAAGTCTAATAATGACCATGAAACCATTGCTGATTGTCGTAAAAACCCATCTGGTTCACTAATGTCCTTTAGGGAAGGAAATCTTCTGTCCTTACTTCGTTTGACCTACATGTGACTTCAGACCCACAGCAATGTGGTTGACTCTTAAATGCCCTCTAGAATGGCCTAGCAAGCCACTCAGTTCTCAAGGGCAGTTAGGGATGGGCAATAAATGCTGGCCCAGCCAGCAACACCCACATCCCATGAACGAATAAAAAAGTGTGGTCTCACCAATTTCCTGTATAAGTGAAGCATAACCTCCCTACTTTTGTATTCAATTCCCCTCACAATAATATTCAATTAGCTTTCCTAATTACTTGCTGTACCTGCCTACTACTTTTGGGATTCATGCACTAGCACACCTAGAACCCTCTGCATCTCAGAGCTCTTCAATCTCTCATCAATGAGATAATATGCTCCTTCTTTATTCTTCCTGCCAAAATGGACAATTTCACCTTTTCCCACATCATACTCCATTTGCCAGATTTTTGTCCAGTCACTTAAGCTATCTATATCCCTCTGTAGCCTCTTTAAGTCCTCTTCACAACTTACCTTCCTACCTATCTTTGCATCATCAGCAAATTTAACAACCAAACCTTCAGTCCCTTCATCCAAGTCATTTATATGCATTGTAAAATGTTGAAGCCCTAGCACTGATCTCTGCGGCACACCACTTGTTACATCTTGCCAATCAGAAAATGACCCATTTATGCCTACTCTCTGTTTCCCGTTAGCTAGCCAATTTTCTATCGATGCCAATATGTTACCCACTACACCATGAGCTTTTATTTTCCACAGTAACTTTTGATGTGGCACCTTATCAAATGCCTTCTGGAAATCTAAGGCCAGGATTTTCCGGCGCCGCCATGGTGGCATCCACCACGGGTGTTGCTGCAGCCCAGCCAAAAGTCCATTAACTTTTGGCGGGACTGGACGATCCTGGCAGTGGGCAGGGCCAGAAAATCGCAGAGTAAGTACAGTACATCCATTGGTTCCCCTTCATCCACAGCACATGCTACTTCTTCAAAGAACTCCAATAAATTGGTTAAACCTGATTTCCCTTTCACAAAACCATGTTGACTCTGTCTGATTACTTTGAATTTTTCTAAGTGGCTTGCTATAACATCTTTAATAATAGCTTCAAACATTTTCCCTATGACAGATGTTAAGCTAACTGACCTGTAGTTTCCCGCTTTCTGTCTCCCTCCCTTTTTGAACAAAGAAGTTTACATTCGCTGTTTCCAATCTAATGGAACCTTACCTGAATCTAGGAAATTTTGGAAAATTAAAACCAATGCATCAACTATCTCCCAAGCCACTTCTTTTAAGGCCCTAGGATGAAGTCCATCAGGACTCGGGGACTTGTCAGCCCGCAGCTCCAACAATTTGCTCAGCACCACTTCCTGCAGAGACCAATAACTTGTTAAAAAGAAAGGAATCCCCAATATGCCAACGGAAAGAGAATTGATGGAGAAGATTTCACTTTTTAAAACTTTTACTGAAGCCAATACTTCAACAATCTCTGCAATTCCTAGCTCCTGGTTTCAAGTTCGTCCTTAATTCCTCTGTCACAGCCTTTAAATTAACCTTTGTTAACTGTTCCAAGGCACTAACAGACAAACTGTCTTCCTCCAAAAATGGCTGAGCAATAGAAGTATCCATGTTGATTTTTCATTGAATATAGCAAAAGTAAATATGAAATCTTGCTGATTTAAATTCTGGAAAACTCCAGTGTACCTGTTTTCCTGTCTCAGTGTTTTGAGATCTCAGATGAGCCCCCCAGTTTGTTACAATCCCCTTAAAGACTGATAACTCTCAACAAGAAAGGAATCCCCACAGTGCCAATGGTTAGAAAACCGCTGGACAAGATTTTACTTCTTAAAATTTTTACCATAATAAACCAGCCAAAATCAATGTAACTCAAACATTAATTAACAGGTGAAGGGTATTTAAAATAAAAGGTAACGTTTTGCTTTAAATAGTTGATGCAACAAAAATATGCCCGATATATACGTCAGAAGCACTCACATTACCTCCTGCACAAATGTGGCATCAGATGTAATCTCACAGTCTTTCCAACTTGACCTTCATTTTATAGGATCACTCAATTTCTATCCAGTTGTTTCAACCATTGAGTCATATTCACCAGCAGCCGTATTCCATCTGAAGTCCCTAGATACGGATACCACCGTCAAGATCACAATAGACCTGATTGCACAGAATTCAACCAGATTCCCTTCTCTGTTCCCTTTAAACAGTCTGGTGGACTCTGGGGTCACTTCAACAGCAGCACTAGGTATTGTCCAATCCACAATCTCTCACCCTTCTGTCTTCAGTGTTCTGTCTTATCCAGCTGTTTAACACACAGAGTAACAGAATCTTACATTGATCGGGCAGGCGGCTGCCCGGCCCAAATGTACATGAAATTGCGCGAAATGACGTCGGGTGTGCATCCCGACGTCATCACGCACGTGAGCATTATGGAGGTCGGCAGCCGTGGGCGGGGGTCAGAGCCGTGCCCGCCAACAATTAAAGGGCCAATTAAGGCCATTAAAAACCCTATTGTCCATGATGTTACATTCCTGTGAGATTTTGTGCTTGTCACACAAGCAAAATGGGCAGGGGGGCAGCCCGTTTTTAACAAAACCACATCCAAGGGCGCGATGGAATGTCCGGGGTGAAATATAATAAAAAAAGGATATCGGGGGACTGATGTTTTTTGAGTTCTGCTGTCAGGTGTTTGAATGTGTTGCATAGATACAGTTTGGTACATTTTTTTTCTTGTCATTTAATCCGTCCAGGCCTGCAGCTCCCTGACGCAGCTCCGCAGCAGCGGTCTGCCTTCAGGGAACTTGCTAGAAGCGCCCGCCCGCACCCTCACTTTTGCCAGTGACTGCCCTCTTCCTGCCCCACCTTGGCAGCACTGAGGCTTTTTCAGCATGCGTTTCACACTGGCTAGCCGTTAATTGGCCAGCCATTGTGAAATTGCATTCGGGGGCCAATTGTGGGCGGAAGTACATTTTGCGTCTGCTTCCAGGCCCGCCGATTTTGCACGCACGCCAAGTGTGAAATTCAGGCCATAGTCTTTGTTCTATTGTCAGAGAAATGTTTCAACACAAGGTGTATGAAGACTGCCAAACAGAAAACTGTTCTATTCGGAGAGAGCCTTGTCTGTTTTTCCTTTGCGCAAATTCCCAGTCTTCTCAACAAACAGAAAACTAATGTTCTGATGACATGGGTTCAAATCCCACCATGGCAGCTGGTGGAATTTCAATTCAATTAATAAATCTGGAATATAAAGCTAGTCTCAGTAATGTTTATCATGAAACTATCAATTGTTGTAAAACTCCTTCTGGTTCACTAATTCCTGCAGGGAAGGAAATCTGCCATCCTTTACTGATCTAGCCAATAGGTGACTCCAGGCCCACAGCAATGTGGTTGTCTCTTAACTGCCCTCTGCCATGGTCTAGCAAGCCACTCAGTTCAAGGGAAATCAGGGATGCGTATCAAATGCTGGCCTTTCCAGTGACATCCACATCCCATAAAAGAATAAAGAAAAAAAAACAAGAACTGTAACCTTCCCACTGAAATTAGTTTTCTATTTACCCTTTGCTTCTTAGCTGTTCATCCTAATTTCTTGGACCTTAATGATCTCATAATCAGGTACCCAATTAATCCTCTTTCAAAATAGTCCCCAGCACATTTTCTTCTTAAAGGGATATCAAACAAAAGAAAATACAGGCTTCCCAAAGTACATGGGTCACCACAATACTCTTGCTCAGGTAGACATCCACCTCAAGCTCTGATGAATGTTGGGGTGAGTTCTTATGTGAACATTTGATATAAATGCAATTTTTGTTTAAAACAGAAGTACTTCATTGTCATCAATGCATCCACATAGGAAGACAGCGGTCCATTCACAGGAACCGGGTCCACATTATGTTGTTATTGACTAAATCAGTTGTCAGGCGTTCCACGTGCTGATGTGCTGTGACATTGAGGTTGAAAGTACAATACCATTACTGCAAGTCTACTGAAACCTTATGGCCAACGTAGAGAGCATTCACAAAGCAGCAACCTTGTTTTGTTATTCAGGGTCATCATCTGAAGTCCAAGAGATTATAACTGCAAAATCTTTTCCATGTACCTGGCCGCTGATATTAAACAGGTGGCAATAATTCTTCTTGACAGATCGAGTTGGGCCCGCAGAAGCCACACGATGACTACATACTGAACATAGAGATTCAGCAATCATTGGCTGCTGACTTCACTCTGAAGACTGGTTAATATCCTGCCTGCTCCTTCCAGCCCAGTGCCCAGATTCCATCCTCTATGCCTGGCCTGTTGCTTCCTAGACCTTTGTGTTGTGCATGTTGTTCTTGCTTTGTTTCTTACGTGGAAATAAATTAAAGGGAAGGCTTTGCTTTGTAAGAGTGAAGTAGAAGCTAATAAAGTAGACAATAATTAGATCAGGTGATGATTTTGTACTTTTTACCATTGCCATAGCTCTACAGTTGGTTTAAATTGAAAGGTTTTACATAAAATACTAGAAACCCAGTCATTCCTCAGCTTGTTAATGTTTAATCATATAACCATATGATTTAATAATTATAGAATAGTTTCTAATGGAGCAATGTTAAATAATATTTAATACAATTTATATTTAATACTCAATTACAAAATGACAATTAATAAGTATAGAGAGCGTGGAGACAAGAAGAAAGGGGAGAGAGGGAAAGAGAGAGTTACAGGCAGAAAATAAAGACTTCAAATATATGGTGCCTTTCAGGGATGTCCCAAAGTGGTTTATAGGTGCCACAGAAGCGATGAAGTCAGAGACAAATAGAAAGTAAGAGACAAGAAGAAAGAAAGAGAGTGAAAGACAGAGAGGGAGAGAGAACAAGTCAGAGATTGGCAGACAAACAAAGAGAACATGACAGGAAGAGAGACTCTTTTTTTAAACCATGAGCAGAAGATCAAATAGACTTATGTTTTATATTTTATATTTATAGTTATTCTTCCTATTTTATATTATGTTCCTATTCCTCAATAACTGTATCAATTTGTGGTAATATTTTATTCAGTTTTGGTTCTGTAGTTATTAAGTCATGAGTATAAGCATGGTAGATGCTGGAATTGGCACATTTCATGTTGTTGATATGTGATGACATCGAAAGTGAAGGAGTAACAATAGTGATTTCATTCTGAGTTTATTTAGTAAAATAATTACAGCTACCTGTTTGAAAATGACAGGACAGCTAACACATAGATTGATAATGTCAGTGGGAGGACATTCTCTGGCTTTTTGGAGTGGAACATTTTAATTTGGTGACACACTAAGGAACTGGGAGCATACTCAGACTGCTGGGTTATTCTATTGTCATTCTCAGTCAGGCTTCAGCAAGTTGAACTGTGCCTCTAACACTAGCCAGGAATGATGTAATGGCTCAAAAACATGATTGAAATGGTTAGATAATGTGATACACCATGACAAAAAAAACTCATATTATGCAACTATTTGAATGCTGCTACTGAGTAACTCACCAAAAATTCAAAAGAGGGGGAAAATTTGTTAGAATGGATTTTAACCAAGAGTCTTGAGATAATCAAGTGCCCAACAAACCATTGACAGATTAACATCTCATCCTGTCAAACAAAAGCCTAACTCACACCTCTTAGGAATGTGATTACACAATAGGAAGCGTGCAGAATGGAAACTTGGCATTATGATATCTATCCAAGGCTGATGACTATCCAAGACGATGGGTTGAAATGGAAAGGAACTGTTAATGAGATGTAGGTAATTTTAAAATTGTGGCAAATCTTTAGTGCACAAACAAATTCACCAATTCTGTACCAAGATATTTATGCACGTTTTCTCTTGTAATGATCTCATAAGCCATATTTTCTCAGCTAATTCACATTTAACTATTT
Organism: Cetorhinus maximus; assembly: GCF_964194155.1. Lineage (NCBI taxonomy): Eukaryota > Metazoa > Chordata > Chondrichthyes > Lamniformes > Cetorhinidae > Cetorhinus > Cetorhinus maximus. The sequence continues at coordinate 65,406,803 of NC_135893.1, forward strand.
GTCCACCGTTGCAGTTTGAATTTAGGGAAGAAACATTCTAATCACAGCACAAAACATATATTCCAATATAATCTTTCGCTTCAATTTTTTGATTATCCAGAATCAGAAAGTTCTCAAAATATACCACCCTTGAAACATTTGCTTTTGTCCAAAATGACACGTTTAAAGATAAAGTAAAGCCTCTCATAGGATTGGAGCAGCACTCGGCTATTAAGACCCTTGAGCCTGCTCCACCATTCAATTTGATCATGTATGATCTGCACCGCAACTCCAATGACTAGCTTTTGCTCCACGTCCCTTTATGCACTCATATACAAAAATCTTTTGATCGCAGTCTTGAAAATTCCAATTAACCACTGGCACCCACATCCTTTTGGGGGAAGTGTTTCAGATTTATACACCACTTGTGTGAAGAAGTGCTTCCTGATTTCACTTCCGAATGATGTAGCTCTAATTTTATCGTGTCCAAGTTTTTGCATTCTCCCACTAAAGGAAATAGATCTGTTGTATCTACCCTATTTTAATCACTTCACTTGAATCACCCTACAATCTTCCACACTCAAAGGATTACAAGTCAAGTTTATACAACAAACTCATTTTTCTTGAATCATGAATAACCTAGTTTATACCTACAAAATGTGGAAACCATCTGTACTCTGGTCTTTTCAGTTTTCTTTTTAAAGTAGTTATTGTTTCTCTTTTCCTGTTACATAATGAACCTAAGCACACATTTCTTTTCATTCTTGTATCCATTGGCATAGTGGGGTAACACAAATGCAACAGTGCCTTGAAATTCATTTTTATAACATACAGAGAATTAGGCTTCCTTTCTCCACAAGAATGGATTTAAAATACATTCTGAAACTTGAAATCAGGGAGTTAAATGAAAGATCAGAATGTTGATAAAAACAAAAAACTGCGGATGCTGGAAATCCAAAACAAAAACAGAATTACCTGGAAAAACTCAGCAGGTCTGGCAGCATCGGCAGAGAAGAGTTGACGTTTCGAGTCCTCATGACACTTCAACAGAACTGAGTAATATTAGGAGAGGGGTGAAATATAAGCTGGTTTAAGGTGGGGGGGTGGGGGGAGAGAAGTTGGGGGGGAGGGTGTGGTTGTAGGGACAAGCAAGCAGTGATAGGAGCAGATAATCAAAAGATGTCACAGACAAAGGAACAAAGAGCTGTTGAAGGTGGTGATATTATCTAAACGAATATGCTAATTAAGAATGGATGGCAGGACACTCAAGGTACAGCTCTAGTGGGGGTGGGGTGGAAAGACTAACAGGGCATTAAAGGTATAGATTTAAAAATAATGGAAATAGGTGGGAAAAGAAAAATCTATATAAATTATTGGAAAAAACAAAAGGGAGGGGGAAGAAACGGAAAGGGGGTGGGGATGGAGGAGGGAGTTCAAGATCTAAAGTTGTTGAATTCAATATTCAGTCCGGAAGGCTGTAAAGTGCCTAGTCGGAAGATGAGGTGCTGTTCCTCCAGTTTGCGTTGGGCTTCACTGGAACAATGCAGCAAGCCAAGGACAGACATGTGGGCAAGAGAGCAGGGTGGAGTGTTAAAATGGCAAGCGACAGGGAGGTTTGGGTCTTTCTTGCGGACAGACCGCAGGTGTTCTGCAAAGCGGTCGCCAAGTTTACGTTTGGTCTCTCTAATGTAGAGGAGACCGCATTGGGAGCAACGATCAGAATGTTGAGCTGTTGGGTAATAACTTTCCAAGCGGGAAAGATCACCATCTTCATTGTGCCCAGTTTATTACAATGGAAAACTTGGCTATAGAGTGTACTGATCCTAACTAGATGGCCACGGAGTTGTATCCTGGGCTGTCGATCACTCAACCCCACCTGTTAAAGGTACTCTTGGACCCACAACACCTATTGTAGCTGAGACATTGGAGGTGAAACTGGGCTATGACAGAATGACCTGATTCGGCAGTCAGCAGCTAGTTATACACACTGTGCCTGATTTTGTTTTCCATTGTCCTTTATTCAGCCTGTTTTGCACAATTTGCGCCAACCAACTTCACAGCCTGGAGTTCCTGATCTTGATGAAGTGCTTTAAGCTGACTGGGGGAGCTGGAGGATAAGAATGGTTGTAAACTTACCTCATGATAGGTATACCAAGTGTCCAAACATGCATTATGCAATAGGCAAACAGAATGCTGACTGAAGACCTGTGAAGATGTTCTTGACGTTTTGTACATTGCAAATACAAATGTATTCCGAAGAGTAACATATCTCGATCATTAAGACAACAAACTCTGCTAAGTTAGCTGCTAAAATATTTGACCTAATATTCCCCATTCAGAACACAGACAAGTTTATGCGCACTACTGTAGGCTCCCAAGCCAAAACCATATTGTAGGCAGCCAAGCATAAATGTGAACAGGTACAGAGCAGTACACAAGCACAGTTCAGGTCATGAAGATAGAACTCTGCACTGCTCTGACATACATTTTGGAGGGGGTCCAAATTTCATACCAGTCTTTGGGTGGAAATGGCACAACAGCAGTACTCACTATCAGCATTCAGAGTTATCACCCCACTTCTGCTGTCATTCCTCCTACTGCTACTTTGAAATCACTGGGGTGGGGGTAGCCCATGATTTTGCAATCTCCACCAGAGAATCATAAAACATTGATTGAGGCAATGGCTTTGTTACATTACCCTTCAATAGTTACTCCTGTAGGGTGATTATTACACTGAAGATAAAACAAGAAACAGTGATAAATATCCTCATTCGGGGTTAGAAATTACAAAATCAATTTCTGGTAACATTGCTGAAAAAACAACACATTCGCAAGATACTACTTAACCCTCTGGGAAACCAGGGGTTTTAGGGCACCTTTTCTTTCCAGAATGGACAAAATCCACTTGGTAACATGATTGATTCATACATAGAACAAAGTTGTCGAATCATTTTTAAAAATTTAATGACAGTGGTCCCCAGATTAAATGTAATGTTCTATATCCTCGGACTGTCTCATCATGTACTTGCAATCAAGACAGCTGTAAACAATTCTGAGCTTAGCATTACTGCTGACAATAGTAGCAATTAATTGTTAAACATTCCATTATTTTAACTGGGGAACTTTATTAAACTTTATTAAAATAACCGATAAAGCAGTGGTGAGGCAAGGTTTGGCTGACGTGGGGTGGAGGTAAACTTGAAATATGGGGCAAAAAGGAAATGGAGCAGGGAAATGGGAAATGTCAGCTCATCCTTATCTGAAGGCTGGGCGGAGAACCGCACAGACCGGGCAGAGAACCGCACAGACCGGGCGGAGAACCGCACAGACCGACAGACCGGGCGGAGAACCGCACAGACCAGGCGGAGAACCGCACAGACCGACAGACCGGGCGGAGAACCGCACAGACTGACAGACCGGGCGGAGAACCGCACAGACCAACAGACCAGGCGGAGAACCGCACAGTCCGACAGACCGGGCGGAGAACCGCACAGACCAACAGACCGGGCGGAGAACCGCACAGACCGACAGGAGAACCGCACAGACCAACAGACTGGGTGGAGAACAGCACAGACCGACAGACCGGGCGAAAAACCGCACAAACCGACAGACCGAGCGGGGAACCGCACAGACTGACAGACCGAGCGGGGAACCGCACAGACCGCGCAGGGAACTGCACAGACCGAGCGGGGAACCGCACAGACCAGCAGGCCGAGCGGGGAACCGCACAGACCGACAGACCGGGTGGAGAACCGCACAGACTGACAGACCGAGCGGGGAACCACACAGACTGACAGACCGAGCGGGGAACCGCACAGACCAACAGGCCGTGTGGGGAACCACACAGACCAACAGGCCGTGTGGGGAACCGCACAGACCAAAAGGCCGTGTGGGGAACCGCACAGACCAACAGGCCGAGCGGGGAACCGCACAGACCAACAGGCCGTGTGGGGAACCGCACAGACCAACAGGCCGTGTGGGGAACCGCACAGACCAACAGGCCGAGCGGGGAATCGCACAGACCGGGCAGGGAACCGCACAGACCGGGCAGGGAACCGCACAGACCAGCAGGCCGAGCGGGGAACCACACAGACCGGGCAGGGAACCGCACAGACTGAGCAGGGAACCACACAGACCAGCAGGCCGAGCGGGGAGGCTGAAGACAGGTGGGCAGATGTTCATGGGGCAGGAAGCCTGGTTGACTGAGCTCTAAATGATTGGCGTATGGGGAGTCATAGCCTTCTTTGATCCCAACACTAGAACGTTATGTAAAGTTCTTACAGTACACTAGCATCTTGCCAACAGCAATTTCTTCCTCTTGTTGCATACCTAACCTTTGAGGCAGGAGTTGCACACAGTGAAAGCAAGTACTGTGATAGGTCTGAATTACAAAGACATCTCCAGGAAAGAATCACAAAAAAATCTGTTAAAACTTGGAAAAGTTGGATATAATGAGACTGAAAATAGGTCAGAAATTCACTTGAAATAACATCACAAGTTTTGAAATTGAGTCCCACTTTCAAGTAAAGTACATTTTTTACTCCGTAAGGCTAGAGGTCAAATTGTTAGCATTGTTGATAATTACAGTCATGTTGCATCTGTCAATTGTACATTAATCAATGTGCTTCACAGAATGAGGTGACATGTTTGCAGTCCTGAGGTACCATTAATGCTTTCTTGCTGGAAGCCAGTTGTTCTCCCGGAAGAAATCTCTCACTTTATTGGGTCTCATGAATTGGCCAGTCACGCTCCTTAAAATACTTCTTCAACCCCTTCACATTGACAGGGGGGAAATAAGCGCCAATCCGTTTCCGAATCCACCACTTACCCTCCGCAGCATGGTTGCCACTGGGCCTGCTGAATTTGTAGCGATAGTGTTCACCCCTTATCCACCTGTCGACAAAAACAGATTGTGTTATCATGGCTGGATATTGGACCACCCATGCATGAAAATGCACCAAAATCAACATCAATGGGATGCCTGGCTGAGGAGGAGAAAGAAACTAAATGACTCACATTTATATAGCACCTTTCACAGTGCCAAGATGTTCCAAAGCACTTTACATCCAATTTTGTATTTCTTTAAAGTGTAGTCACTGTTGCAGTGTAGGAAACTAGGCAGCCAATTTGCACACAGCAAGCTCCCACAAACAGCAATGTGATACTGACCAGATAATCCTATTTAGAGGTGCCGGTTGAGGGATGAACATTGGCCAGCACACCAGGGAGAACTCCTCAAAAAAAGTTCCTCAAAATACATCATGGGTTCTTTTCTGACCACTTGAGAGGGCAGATGGGGCCTTGGTTTTCCCCTCATATCTGAAAGCAGGCACCTCCGACAGTGCAGCATTCCTCACTACTGTACTGAAAATGTCTAACATTGTTATTTTTTTTAGATGTCAGCTGTGACTCAATCAGAAGCTGACAGTTACCTAGTGACTTAAATTTGCGGGTGTGTGGATGGTATCGAAGACATAATCAGGCTCAACTGTGCTGTTTCTCCAAGTTGAATAGGGCGCCAGTGCTCTTGAAATACAACTAAAAATGGCCAATTTGTCAAAGGATAGGAAGATTGGTTGCACCTGTGGAACTGTGCCCCAGGGTGGCTGTGTGTGAAACAGTGAGAGACTGAGTTAGTGAGAGAATGCCTGAATGAGAATCATATTATAATTCTCAAAAGGATAACTGCACTTAACAGAAAATAATTAAAATGTATCTTAAGAAAGGTAATCTCAACAGAAGCGGTGGATAGAAAGTGTATAGCAAGGGCTACTTCTACAGTGTGGTTGAAGACATAGAATAGAGAGAAAGACAAAGAACATAATGGTTGCAAACGGTCAGGCCATATGTGATGTAGGACCTATATATATTTGTTCTATATCACACACACACATGTACATATATGTACGTGGGATATATAGATACAGGAAATATGGAAATATATGGGAATATGGACACTATATATATATTTTTATATATTATGCATATATACACATGCACGGGAAATATAATTCTAACCCATAAAAATTAAACTAGGCTAAAATAGCAGGCAGAGGAATTTTATATGAATATCTTAAAGCTTTCTAAACTGATATCACACCGCTGGAATTAAACCTTTGTTTGGAACTAACAGTGTTACCACTGAATGCTATTCAGTCTAGCCTCCAGCGCAGTGATACTCCTGCTTAGTTGTTCAAGTTTGAGTACGAAGTTGTCATCTGCATGCCCCCGGACTATCCCATTTGCTAATTAGTGATGGAGACAGAGTTACTTTCTAAATTTGAGGAATTGAGAAATAAAAAGGACTCGCCAAACCTCTTCAAAACTTGAATGTTGCTCCCATATTTGGTGAGGCTCTTTCAGCAATTGCCCACTGTCCAGACCACGCTCCGAGAAAGCAACCGTTTGTAGTGTGACGGAACAGAACCTAACACTATATATTTTTATAAAAATATATCCTCATTGCTACTTCTTAATTTTAAACTAGGCCTTTGCTGAACAAAAAGCATTAAGATGGCTGACCCTCTGGCTGTGAGTTATTGTCTGAGTCACCAGAACAAAAGAAGAAACTTTGCAGTTTCAGAAATGTCAGGCCTCATTATTTCTGAAGAGCTACTAACAGACCATCTGGGGACTGCACAGTCCAACTTCAATAGGATCTCACAAGAAGGCCATTTGTATTTGATAAACCAGGACTGCCAGCGGAGTCAGAGAGTCTGCGGAGATAATGACTTCCCAAACACCAGACCCTCAACAAATAGCACCTCCTTCAACCAATAATGGTTGAGATGTTATCAGCCTTGAACACAAAGCCAATTTCCAGGCACTGGATAAATGCCCTTTGTTCAAGATATTGTTGCGAGGTAAGATCACATGATTACAAACCCAGCCTGCTGTTTTAACATCTGACTAGCAGTCCACACAGGAGTCCTGGCCAGGTTGGACAACTGGCCCCATCTACCCTGTCTCTGCTGAAAGTTCTGAATTATCACCTACAAACACATTAATCTCTGCGTGCCTATTTCATCTTGTGAAGTCGCTATCACTGAAACAATGAATTTTACGCCAACAGTTTTCAGTCCGCCGAACTCCATGAAGAAATTCCTCCTGGGACTTTAATTCTGGACTCTGGACCTCACATGAATCAATATCTTTTTTTTGTAATCTCTGTACTGTAAAACCTTTCCTCTATCCCTCCTTTTACTGTATGTGCACGGACAGACATATTGCAGACATCCTTTTCACGGTCTTTGAATGTGTGCAATAAACTAACCTTTTGAGTTCATCCTACGTTGAGTTTGCTGTAGGGCTAATAGTAGAAATTGGATCACACAAAAAACGAGGGGTTGGGAAATACGCCACATCTTATTAAAAAGGAAACAAAGTAAAACGCCTTCTGTTTATAAATGGGTGGTGAGAAGAAAGATTAGTGCTGTTTAAACAGACCCTCCTCCTGTCCATTACAAAGAAAATCCTTCTCTCACTTCATTTCACTTCACTTATCGTCACTGTGGTCACTGCTTGTCTTTATGCACTCTTCATCCTTCAGGAGCATAGGAAGAGCATAGGAACAGAAGGGTCAATTCAGCCCTTTTAACTTGTTCTGCCATTCAATTGGATCATGGCTGGCATCTATTGTAACTTTATCTGCCCACCTTGGTTCCGTTACCCTTAATATTCTTGCCCAACAAAAATCTATCAATCTCAGTTTTCAACTGACTCCCCCCAGTCCCCCACCCCTCCACTCAGTCTCAACAGCTTCTTGCTGGAGAGAGTTCCAGATTTCCACTACTCTTTGTATGAAGAAGTGCTTTCTTAGAAAAATCATGCCATCTCCCAGTCAAGTTCATACTTTCCAAGGACATTAAACTGTGGAGCCCCTTACCTATCGCAGTGTTCCTTTTCCATCACTTTTAAAGCCCAGCATGGGACACCCTAGCCATTGCTTCATCTTTACATACAGCTTTTGGATAAAGCCTGGAGCTTAGAGGGGATGGGTTTTTCATCTTTGGGAGCTCAGGATCACTATAGTTATGATTCTGGTGTTGGCCCTGGCTGAGTTGGTGGCACTCTGACCTCTCAGTCGAAAAGTCTTTGGTTCAAATCCTAGTCCAGGTTGTTGAGCACAAAATTCAGGCTATCACTCTAGTGCAGTACTGAGGGAGCACTTTACTGGCTAAGGCACTATCTTTTAGATCAGGTAATAAACGGGGTCCTATCTACCCTCTCAGGTGGATGTAAAAGATCCAGACATGCCAATCAGAGAGAAGTAAGGGAGCTCCTCCTCCCCCACCCCTGCACTGTTCTGGCTAATATTTATTCCTCAAACAATATCACTAAATCAGATCATTGGCCATTTTCATGTTGTTGTTTGTAGGACCTTGCTGCGTACAAATTGGCTGCCACATTTCCTTCATTACAAAAATGCTTTATTAGCTGGAAAGTGCTTTGAGACATTCTGAGGTTGTGAAAGACAAAAGTCTTTCTTTTTGCTGTCCTTCTCAGATCCACTTATCATCAGACCTGGGCTCTCCTAGTTTTCCATGGCTTCACCGTTGCTGGGTCAAAATCCTGGAACTCTCTCCCTAATAGCACTGTGGGTGTACCTATACTACAGGGACTGCTGCAGTTCAAGAAGGAAGTTCACCATCACCTTCTCCAGGGTAATTAGGGTGGGCAATAAGCGCTGGGCTAGCCAGCAATGCCCACATCCCATTATTGAATAAAAAGAAGTACCACACAGGTTAGTCCATTTACCGATTAAACCACTGGGTAGGGGCAGGGATGGGATGGGATGGTGATTTCAATCTTTTTATTTGGTTGCAACTGAAACACAGTTTCCCAACAACTGGAAGTTAAAAAGTTAGTTAGGAACAGCACAGGCCTAACCCTAAATGCAAACATGAATGGCCGACTGTGAGATGTGATTCACGTTAGTGAATCTTGCAAATCATTTGTCCCTGAATCATGTGTGGTTTACAATACATGGAATCACAACAGATAATGCTAAAGATTACTTTAAAAATAATGAGTTGTTTTAAAAAATGTTATAATTAAATCTTCAGAATTCTGGGGATTAGAGTAAACATCATTAGCAATCCAGTAACATGCGAGTGGAAGTTATCACTAACCTCTGCTGCCTTGAACTTTGCTACAATATCAGAACACATTTGTTTCTTTTAGCTTCATTCTTTTTATTAAGAAGCTTTCTATTTGGCAGCAAATGGAGAGTAACTGAAAGGGTTTATTCAAGTGGGCATCCTTTAAATCCACAATGGATTCAGAAACGCCTTAAAGTTTACTAAGTTGGTTGCTGTTCTTGCTCCCAGAGTTATGGGTTGAGATATAACTTAGAGAGGAATTTAATGAAAAATGCTTTGTTTTCCACTTTGCTCTCTTCTTGAAAGTGGCGACTTCTGACAGGTTTCAGTCTCATTCAGAGACCCCATGCAAAATGGTCATTCGTCATGCGCTGGCCTAGATATCCCTCAATTCCTTTGCCCCACCATTCCGGGCCATGCCTTTAGCTGTCGAGGTTCCAAACATTGGAATTCCCTCCCTAATCTTCTCCCCCTCTTTCAATGGCAACTTAGCTTTTAATGTCTTAATATCTCCCAAGGTGCTTAAGAAGAGAGTTGTCAAAAATAATTTCACACCAAGCCATGTGAAATACCAGGACAGGTGACAAAAATATTATCAAAAAGGTAACTTTAAAGGAGCATCTGGAAAGGTTTACAGGGGAAATTCTAAAGCTCTTTCAAACCAGCCTCTTTGACCAAGCTGTCCTATTATCTCTTCATGTGACTCAGTGACATGTTTTGTCTAATAATGTTCCTGTGAAGTGGCTTGATGTATTTTTATTACTTTAAAGATGCTATATAAATGTAACTTGTTCTTAGTATGACAGGTTCTAAGAGAGCCCAATAGCAGGATTGGGAGCTCTCCTACCTGGCAACCAGAAAAAGTTCCTCTCCTACCTCTCCTTTCTTGTCTTCATCTCCACTGACAGTGCAGAGATGGGATTGGAGGGAAATTAGCTGGAGCTCATAACCCTCCCACCCTTACTATCATTAGCACATGATGAGACAGCATTTGGTTGAAGTCTATGCTTAGGTTATTGGGAGAGTTAATTGCCCCTTATAAACCCTACAATGATCTTGCAAAATTTAACAACGCTCATACAATTGTGGGATCACTGGAGAGGAAATTATTCCACAGATTTATTTTCATAGAAAGAAAAAGACAAAAACAATTTGCTTTTCCAATTTTAGACATACATGCGTCCTTGCAAAATCAATGTGCTCACTGCACATTAGGTCTTTGTTCACTGATATCCTGGAGTACCTGCTGCTGCAGACACTGGCCATGTGTACCACTGGACAGTATCAACATTGATAACAGCTAAAGTATTGAAGGTGTGGTGGTTGAAATTCCTTGAGCCCAATCATGTGTGGGGTGGCCCTTCAGATCCCCAGCCTGGCTAAGCATTTGGAACCATAAGTACAGCACAGAAGGAAGCTATTCCACCCATCAAGTCTGTGCTAGTTCCTTTGCAGAATATTACAGTTAGTTCTACTCCCTCACTCTCCCCATTTCCCTGTAACACTTCCTACTTAAAGTATTCATCCAATTCCCTTTTGAAGGTTATTATTGAATCTGTATTCACCAACCACCCTATCAGGCAGCAGATTCCAAATCCTTACCATTCATGTAAAAGAAAAGTTTTTCCTCATGTGGTCTCTGATTCTTTTGCCAATCACCTTAAATCTGTGCTCTCTCATTATCAAACCTTCAGCCAGAGGGCACAGTTTCTCTTTGTTTACTCTATCTAAACCCTTCACGATTTTAAACACCTCTGTCAAATCTCCTCATTGCATTCTCTGTTCCATGGAGAACAACACCAGCTTCTCCAGTCTATGCATGTAACTGTAATCTCTCATCCGTGGACCATTCTTGTAAATCTCTTCTATATGCTCTACAAAGCCTTCAACATCCTTCCTAAAGCCCAGAATTGGATATGATACTCGCTGGGGTCGAACAGATAGTCTATATGGATTTAGCACAACTTCCTGACTTTTGTACCCTATGCCTCAGGATCTCATATGTTTTAATAATTATTTAGGTGAGCTATTGAATCTTTCTCCTTGTTGCCCCATTTCGTCCTGTCATTGCTTGAAGGCTCTATCTCTCTATGGAACGCCTGGGAGTAGGAAACCAGCCAGTGTTCATGCCACCAATCATTATTCAATGATCCCTGCTGGATCGTATAGAAGACTGGTGTGGGCTTTGCTGCCTGCAGTGGTCAAATAGCCTGCTAACACTCGGTGGGAGAGGCTAATACATGGAAAATGGCCACCCAGGCGAGAAGTACAAGAGGCGAATTTCAGCAAAAGTCAGAGTCTTCAAGCAATGACAGGACAAAATGAGGGAACTAGGAGAAAGAGATTCAATAAAAAAAAACAGGTTTCATCTTCATGGAAGAAAAGGTTTGACAAACCTTTTAAAAATCTGTTTACAGACACATGCCAGGTACACCATTACTCTCCCTCGTCAAACAACTAATAAAGCAGGAGTTCCCAAACACCTTTTCATGAAGACAGTGGCCCTTGAAGACAGCAAAACTTCCTTTCAAAGGGAAGTTTAAAAAACTGATTTCAGTTCCAGATGCGCCGCCATTGGGTGGTTTCCATATACGCAAGTTGATTCTTTTTTTAAAGCTCACTTAAAGGAAAGGGAGCACCAGAAAGGATAGCTTAGGAGGTTAAATAGCAGAATGTTCACCTTCACACTGTTAGGCAGTTTACTTGTAATCCTACATATGCCTGAGGAAAGGGGACTGCGGCTTTTAATCATTTTGAAGATTTTGTTTTGTTTAAAAAAGGATTTGAAAGTCAGCAATATTCTATCCTTATCGTGGACTAACCAGAAGTGAAGTAACACTTAATGAACAGAAAGTTTTATCTTCATTTTGTTATGACATGGGCAAATGCCAGGTTAATCTTTACTATGGTTTAGATAAATCCTACAGTGCACCTGGCAGTTTGGGCTCATTAAAACTGAGGGCTTGATATCTGGTGATCACCGAGTCAGAATTCCCCCCATTAACATTCAAGTCCTGAGCAGTTTGTCACACAAATCTATCTGCCAGGACTGGAGTGCCTTTGGGGGAAGGTAGATGCCTAGTAACAGTGGTGTGTTCTCTCTCTGTCGCAGAGAGATGTCACAAGACACCTTGGCCTCTGCATTGGTCAGGTCACAGTTGGAAGGTTGGGGGAAGGGTGCTTCCCCGATTCTGTTCAGGTGCGCCTCCTGGTGAATCAGCACAGGAATTACACTGAAGGCATCCATGGGGGTATCTGTTGGGTGCCAACATGTTACTTTTCTGGACTAAGAATGATTTGGCCCAGACAGGCAGGATGGAGGAGAGAGACAGACAGAGGGACAGAAAGACTTACATTTATATAGCATCTTTCATGAGCTCCACAAAAATCAATGTGATCATGGCCAAATAGTCAGCCGTTTTTGTGATGTTGCTTGAGAGATAAATGTTGGCCAGAACACCAGGGAGAATTCCTGCCACTCTTCTTTGAAAAAATGTCATGGGATCTTTTATGTCCATTCAAGAGGGCAGATGGGGCTTCAATTTAACATCACATCCAAAAGATGTGGCACCTCCAATAGTGCAACACCCCCTCAGTACTGCAATGGAGTTTGAGCCTGGACTGTGTGCTTGAGCCTCTAGAATGGGACTTGAACCCATAATCTCTGATTCAGAGGCAAGAGTGCTACCCACTGAGCCATGTCTGTCACCTAAATAAAGACAACAAAAACGTTCATGAATCTTTGCCAGAAAACTCCAGATCTCCACTCTATATCACCAGTGGGCAAATGTACCTTACACATAAATCTGCTTGCAACAGTCAGTAACTAGTCCAGTAGTGCCAGAGCTACAAATTTGGAGCAGAACTTGAATTTATTGGCAATTATTTCATTCTGAGTCAGATATGATTCATTTCATTTAACAAATAAAGTGAACGTTCCAACCCGGGGGGTACATTATATCTAGCTGTGATTCATGACAAAGTTACAGTAATCTGTTATTCCAAAATTATTACTGATTTACATTTTGTTTTCTAATAAAGGAGGGAAAATAGTGCATTCACCCAATACCTGCATAATTCCAACACTGAAGCTTCATGGTTACTCTTTTCCAAGTCTTGAAAGGCTAGTCACTTATTGTGACTCTGCATAACATTAAAGTTTGTCCCTCCAGCAATATTAACTCTCTCAGGGTGGCCTTTGGAGGGAGTGCAATACAGATTCACCAGAATGATACCAGGGATAAAAAGTTAAATTATGAGGGCAGGTTTCTAGACTGGATTTGCATTCCCTTGAGAATAGAAGATTAAGGGGTGATCTAATTGAGATGTTGGGGGAGTCCAGAACAGGAAAGCACAATTAGAGCTAGGTTGATGTCAAGTAGCACTTCATGCAAAGGGTAGCAGAAACCTTAAACTCTCTCCCAAAAAGCTGTCGGGGCTGGAGTTCAGTAGAAAATTTTAAAAATAAGATTGCTAGATTTTTGTTCAGTAAGGGTATTAAGTGTTACAGATCTAAGGCAGGTATGTGAGTTAAGATCAGCATTGTCTGACCAAATGTTAAAACAGGCTTGAGGGGCTGAATGGCCTACTCCTGATCCCATGTTCCTAGCTCTCGCCAGGAATTTCCTGGTTGGGGGTGGGGGTGGGGGTGAAGGGGTGTGGATAGGTAGAGGTTTTCCCAATCAACTGCCATAACATCAGGAGGAGTTCATCGGGAACACTTGTTTGATAGTAAACGGGAGTTCTGCCCATTCTCCAATGGCTGATTGGGAGAACCCCATTTCCCTCAGCTGAGGTGAATCCTGGCACAGATTTAGTTTTGGCTCTGTTCGTCTGGTTGCTAAATGATTCTAAATATTTATGTTTCTTTAAGTAAGACATTGACTGGCTGAAGGTCTAGCCTAGATCACAGTCATTCACTTCACAGAACCTACAGCATGTAGTGTTGTCGAGCTATTCTCACTGTTCTACTTTGAGAACCTAGGCTTGTAAGTAAAGTATGGTCTTTTCTGCATTCATTCTCACTGGCAAGGCTGGCATTTATTGCCCATTCCAAGTGCCCTTAGAAGATGCTGATGAAGAGGGCTTAAGACAATTGAATGGCTTACTAGGCCTCTTCAGAGGGTAGTTTGGAGTCAACCATGTTGGTGTGGATTGGAGTCACATTACAGGCAAGAACAGACAAGGACACTATAATAGCACTCGTTTGTGGCCATTTGTGTATGTATGTATATAAGTCAAACCGGAAGAAACCAGTTCAGTTGGGTACTTGAGCTCCATGCGCACACACCAGTTTCTTTTTGCTCTGCAAAGACATCACAGTCTGGCAACAAGATGGGATTGTGGATTTCCCTAGCCGAACAAATTTGGATTGGAGAATGTCATGAGAGTAGAATCATTTTCATAATATTTTTCTGGTTTATTGTAAAGTATGTTTATGGGGGGTTATGTTTTTCTGTCTGTGTGTGGTTTAATTACATTTTGTAGCCAAACACACTGCAAGTTGAAGTCATCAAAAGAAATAAGTGCAGAAGTGTCTTTAAAATGCTAAGTAGGTACACATGGTTGGGGTCTTAGTGTGTAAGGTGTGAAGCGAATTTGCATTTTTAGTTAGATGAAAGGAGGCTTGAATTTCAAAGAGGTTAATGAGAATATTGGCAACATGAAAAGATTTATACTATGAGAAAGGTAAAGTTCCAAAGACATATGGAAACAATGGAATTTACACATTAAAAAAGGAGAAACATATATAAAGGAGAATGAGGCTGTGTGTCAGGAGAAGGCATTGTGAGATCTAACAGAAGTGTGCAAAGTAGCCTTAATGAAGCCTCCAGCATCTGTGCATAAGCCTGCTGTCTACAGAAACTGGAGCTGGCGCAAAGTCATTTGGGATTCCACTGTCCGGGGTATTGTGTTAATTTGCTGGATCTGTTTAAAATCTAAATATCTTATTTTTGGACCATTGCCTTAAAGGGGGTTGTAACTGGGAGTCAGGTTAATTAGGAATTTTAGGAGTTATTATAGTAATAATTTGTAGTCATACATATGAGCTTGAAATCTTTTTTGTTAATAGATATTTTAATTTAGTTTTTTTTAAAAAGTCTCTAAAAGTCTTGGTGGACTTATTACTTCTGAATTCAGTGCATGCATCTCAAAATAAATACAAATTGCAAAACCATTGTGATAATGCAATCACATTTCCCTCATGGATTTGATCCGCCTGGCACACATCATCTGCCACGTCATAACTGAGAAGTTTCCAGCAAACCAGCAGAGGAACTGAGGTTTTTTTGAAAAAATGAAAAATCTGGTCTTGGGGAAAAGGCTGTTTGTCCACGTGGGTGGACTGAACTACAAAGATGGCTGCATCAACAGGTGTTACTGGGCATCTGGGAGAGTATAGCTATGACCGAGGGTTTTTCGGTCCGTATGTGGAGCAGCTCTGAGATGTTTATTACTGCTAATAATATCCTTGAAGATCCTGATAATCCAGCTGTTAATCAGACAGTGGAAGAAAGGAAAAGGACAATATTTTTGGTGGAAGCAAGTCCAAAAGTGTATGAAATGCTCAAGATTTTGCTTGCCCCTGTTAAGCCAAAAGACATGCTGGTTAGCTTTCAGTGACTCATGAACAAGGTCACCCCCAAGTCCCTCAGAAGTTTAACACTTCCCACCTCCTCACCAATTAAGAAATACTCTGTATTTCGATCGTTCCTACCAAAGTGAACAACCTCACATTTCTCCACGTTGTATTCCATCTGAAAATTTTTGCCCACTCACTTAGCCTGTTTAAATCTTGAAGCGTCTTTGCATCCTCCTCACAACTCATACTTACATCTAGTTTTGTGTCATCTGCAAACTTGGAAATATTAAATTTAATTCCCACATCCAAATCATTGATATATATATGAATAACTGGGGCCCAAGCACTGATCCTTGCGCTACCCCACTAGTCACAGCCTGCAAATCTGCAAATGACCCATTTATCCTGCTCTATGTTTTCTATCTGTTAACCAGTTCTCAATTTGCGCCAGTATATTCCCCCCCAACTCCATGTGCTCTAATTTTGTTATCTAACCTCTTGTGTGGGACCTTACCAAAAGCTTTCTGAAAATCTAAACATACCACATCCAAAGGTTTCCCCTTATCTATTCTGCTAGTTACATCCTCAAGAAACCCCAACAGGTTTGTTAAACATGATTTCCTTTTATAAAATCATGTTGACTCTGACCAATCCGACCATTATTTTCTAAGCGGC
Source organism: Cetorhinus maximus (assembly GCF_964194155.1). Lineage (NCBI taxonomy): Eukaryota > Metazoa > Chordata > Chondrichthyes > Lamniformes > Cetorhinidae > Cetorhinus > Cetorhinus maximus. Next base: position 65,423,141 of record NC_135893.1, read on the forward strand.
CTGTTATCATATCCTTTATTATACATTCTCGCATTTTTCCTCCTACTGATGTTAGACTAAAAGGTCCGTAGTTTCCCGTTTTCTCTCTTTGCCACCTCCCAATCTGCAGAAGCCATTTGAGAGTCTGTAGAATTTTGAAAGATGACACCAATGCATCTATTACCTCTACGGCCACCTCTCTCAATACTCTGGGACGTAGCTCATCAGGTCCAGGGGATTTATCTACTTTTAAGTCCCATTAATTTATCTGGTACTTTTTAAAAACTAATGTTAACATCTTGCAGTTCCTCATTTACACTAGTCCCTTGATTCTCCATTATTTCTGGGAGGTTTTTAGTATTTTTCTCTGTGAAGACAGATGCAAAATATTTGTTTAGTTTCTCTGCCATTTCCTTATCCCCCATTATAAATGTTCCTGACTCTGCTTGTAATGGACCCATGTTTGTTTTTTGCTGATCTTTTCCTTTTTACATACCTATAGAAGCTTTTACAGTCATTTTTATGTTTCTTGCTAGTTTACTCTCATATTCTATTTTCCTTTCGTTAATCTTTCTCTTGGGCCTCCTTTGCAGAATTCTAAAATGCTCCCGAAAGTCTCAGGATCACCTTTTTTTTTTTGCCAACTTCATACATGCGTGGTTAAGTTTTTTTGCCAACTTTATACATGCATGGTTAAGTTGGATTTGCAAATAAATGAAAAACAAGAAATGTATATAAGTTGTATAGAATTTTGAACATTGTGTAATTTTTTTCAATAAGGAGAGGGGAATGTAATAGCAGCCTCTTGTGGCCATTTATGCATGTATGTATATAAGTCAAACTGGAATTAACTAGTTCAGTTCGGTACTTGAACTCCATGGGGAGAATTTTCCCCATGTTTGGCGGGCCGAGCAGGAGCAGGTGGGCGTGGACCCGATCGCCACCCACGATCAGGTCCGCACCGCCATTTTACGCGGGCAGGGCAATTAAGGCGCGCCCAGCATCCTTCACAACTCCCGTGCATAGCGGGAATGGGTGGGCGGCGGCGGGTGCGCTCAGCCCGCTGGGTCCAATGGTGACCTGGGGGCCTATATAAAGGAAGGCCTGGCAGCCTTGGAAAGGCTGCTCGCAATGGCTGGGCGAAAGGCTCTGCAGGGGGGCAATGGAGGCGACGCAAGTCCGGAGGATAAGCCATCGGGGCAGGCCAGTCTGGAGGGTAGGCCATCGGGGCAGGCCAGGCCGGAGGGTAGGCCATCGAGGCAGGCCAAGCTGGAGGGTAGGCCAGCAGGGCAGTGTGCCCCTCGTTTTTCAGACGACTGCCTAGCTGCCCTCCTGGAGGAGGTGGCTGCGTGGCAGGAGGTCCTTCTTCCGAGGGACGGTAAAGAAGGCAAATGGTATGTTGGCCTTCAAAGCGAGAGGATTCGAGTACAGGAGCAGGGATGTCTTGCTACAATTATACAGGGCCTTGGTGAGACCACACTTGGAATATTGTGTGCAGTTTAGGTCTCCTTGTCTGAGGAAGGATGTTCTTGCTATAGAGGGAGTGCAGTGAAGGTTTACCAGACTGATTCCTGGGATGGCAGGACTGACATATGAGGAGAGATTGAGTCGATTAGGATTATATTCACTGGAGTTCAGAAGAATGAAGGGGGGGTCTCATAGAAACCTATAAAATTCTAACTGGACTAGACAGGGTAGATGCAAGAAGGATGTTCCGGATGGTGATGGAGTCCAGAACCAGGGGTCACAGTCTGAGGATACAGGGTAGACCATTTAAGACTGGGATGAAGAGAAATTTCTTCACCCAGAGTGGTGAGCCTGTGGAATTCGCTACCACAGAAAGTAGTTGAGGCCAAAACATTGCATGTTTTTGGGGTGAAAGGGGTCAAAGGATATGGGGAGAAAGCAGGAACAAGCTATTGAGCTGGATGATCAGCCATGATCATAATGAATGGCGGAGCAGGCTCGAAGGGCTGAATGGCTGCTCCTATTTTCTTTGTTTCTATGGGATGGGAGGCGGATGCCCCCCCCCCCCACCCCCCCCACCCCCCCCACCTGACCAAACATGCGTGGGAGGAGGTAGCCGAGAGTGTTAGCTCCCATGATGTGGTGCGGTGCACATGGCACATGGGGAGAGTTTAAACTAACTTGGCAGGGGGATGGGATCCTGAGAGGAGGTTCAGCAGGGGGAGATGCACAGCCAAAATTAGAAGAGAGAGTAAGTGAGTCTGGAAGGTATAGAAATTATAGGCCGATTAAGGCACAAAGGGAGTTTGGCAAGGTTGGATGATGTTTATTTTAATGCAAGGAGTCTGACGAATAAGGCAGATGAGTTGAGGGCACAAATTAACACATGGAAGTATGATGTCATTGCTGTCACAAAGACATGGTTGAGAGGGGGGCAGGATTGGCAGCTCAATATTCCAGGATATAGGGTCTTCAGGCGAGACAGGGAAGGAGGTCAAAGAGGAAGGGGTATCGCAGTATTGATCAAGGAATCAATTACAGCAGTAAGGAGGGATGACATCTTAGAAGGCTCCTCAAATGAAGCCATATGGGTAGAACTTAAAAACAAAAAAGGAGCAATCACATTGCTGGGAGTTTACTATAGGCCCCCAAACAGCCAGAGAGAAATAGAAGAGCAGATATGTAGGCAAATTTCAGAGAAGTGTAAAAATAATAGGGTAGTAATAGTGGGGGATTTCAACTTCCCCAACATTAACTGGGTTAGTCATAGTGTGATAGGTTTAGAGGGAGCGGAATTCTTAAAATGCATCCAGAAGAGCTTTTTAAGACAGTACATAGAGCGTCCTACAAGAGGGGGTGGGGGTCTTGGACTTAATTTTAGGGAATGAAGCCGGGCAAGTGGTAGAGGTATCATTGGGGGAACGTTTTGCAGATAGTGATCAGAACTCCATTAGATTCAAGGTTGTTATGGAAAAGGACAAGGATGGGCCAGAAATCAGAGTTCAAAATTGGGGGAAGGCCAATTTTAATAAGATTTGGCCAGTGGACTGGGAGCAGCTACTTTTAGGTAAATCTGCGTCAGAGCAGTGGGACACATACAAGAAGGAAATAGGGAGAGTACAGGGCTAACATATTCCAGTAAAGATAAAGGGTGGGACCAATAAATCCAGATGGATGTCGAGGGATATACAGGATTGGACAAAGAGAAAAAGGGAGGCTTATGGCAGATACTAAGGGCTCAAAACAGTGGAAGCCCTAGAGGAGTATAGAATGTGTAGGGGGGGCGGGGGGGAACTTAAAAAGGAAATTAGAAGAGCAAAAAGGGGGCATGAAAAAACATTGGCAGGTAAAATAAAGGAAAATCCAAAGTTATTTTACAAGTACATTGAGAGTAAGAGGATAACTAGAGAAAGAGTAAGGCCCATTAAGGACCACAGTGGTAATTTGTGTGTGGAGCCAGAAGAGGTAGGGTAGGGTTCTAAATGAATACTTTGTGTCTGTGTTCACAAGTCAGAGGAACGACGTGGGTATGGAAATCAGGCAGGAGCACTGTGATATAATTTTAAAAATTAGCATAGAAAGGAAGGAGGTTCTAAGTGGTCTGGCAGGCTTAAAAGTAGCTAAATCTCCAGGCCCAGATGAAATGTATCCCAGGCTGTTGAGTGAGGGAAGGGAGGAGATAGCAGGGGCGCTGGCAATAATTTTCAATACCTCTCTGGCCACAGGAGAAGTGCCAGAGGACTGGAGGACAGCCAATGTGGTACCGTTATTCAAGAAGGGAGGAAGGGATAAACCAGGGAACTACAGCCCGGTCAGTCTAACCTCAGTGGTGGGGAAACCATTGGAAGCAATTCTAAGGGACAGAATTAATCTACACTTGGAGAGGCAGGGATTAATCAAGGACAGTCAGCATTGTCCTTGGGGACCTAAGGGGAGGTCATGTCTGATCAATTTGATTGAATTTTTCGAAGAGGTGACCAGGTGTGTAGATGAGGGCAATGCATCTGACGTAACCTACTTGGACTTCTGCAAGGCTTTTGATAAGGTCCCACATGGGACACTGATGACGAAGGTAAGAGCCCATGGGATCCATGGCAATTTGGCAAATTGGATCCAGAATTGGCTGAGTGGCAGGAAGCAGAGGGTGATGGTCAAGGGGTGTTTTTTGTAACTGGATGCCTGTGTCCAGTGGGGTTCCACAGGGATCGGTGTTGGGTCCCTTGCTGTTTGTGGTATGTAAAAACAACTTAGACTTGAATGTAGGAGAGTAGATCAATAAGTTCGGGGAAGACATGAAAATTGGTGGGGTGGTAAATAGTGAGCAGGATAGCCTTAGATTACAGGAGGATATAGACAGGCCGGTCAGATGGGCTGATCAGTGGCAAATGGAATTTAATCTGGATAAGTGTGAGGTGATGCACTTGGGCAGGACAAACGAGGCATGGGAATACATGATGAATCGTAGGACACTGGGAAGTAACAAGGATCAGAGGGACCTTGGTGTGCATGTCCACTAGTCCCTTTAGGTAGCAGGACAGGTAGATAAGGTGGTTAAGAAGGCGTATGGGATACTCGCCTTTATTAGCCGAGGCATAGAAGATAAGAGCAGGGAGGTTATGCTGGAACTGTATAAAATGCTGATTAGGCCACAGCTAGAGTATTGTATGCAGTTCTGGAATCCGCATTATAGGAAGGAAGTGATTGCACCAGAGAGAGTGCAGAGGAGATATACCAGGATATTGCCTGGGCTGGGGAGTTTTAGTTATGAGGAGAGATTGGATAGACTGGGGTTATTTTCCCTGGAGCAGAGGTGATTGAGGGAGGACATGATTGAGGTATATAAAGTTATGAGGGGCGTAGATAGGGTAGACAGGAAGGAACTTTTTCTCTTGGTGGAGGGATCAATAACCAGAGGGCATAGATTTAAGGTAAGGGGCAGCAGGTTTAGAGGGGATGTGAGGAAGAATTTTTTCACCCAGAGGGTGGTGGGAATCTGGAACTCACTGCCTGAAAGGGTGGTAGAGGCAGAAACCCTCATAACATTTAACAAGTATTTGGATGTGCACTTGCGATGCCATGGCATACAAGGCTATGGGCCTAGTGCTGGAAAATGGGATTAGAATAGTTAGGTACTTGTTTGACTGGCGCAGATTCGATGGGCCGAAGGGCCTTTTACTGTGCTGTAGACCCCTAGGACTCTGTGGCTCCAGTGCTGCAAAAGATTCAATGATCTCCTGCACTCGGGAAGGCTGAGTACCTTGTTGCCTCAAGTCACTTAATGCAGCCGTCACCCTTTCCCCCCAACCACTCTTTCGACCCCCCAGAACCCCCAACCCCGACCCACATCCCCACCAACTCTGAGTACAGTAACATCACTGAATCCCTCATGGCACGGATCCCTCGCTGGGTGTGACAGCAGAGATTGCCCATGCCCAGTTCACCCTGAGAGGGTTGAGCTAGGATGTGTTCTGCATCTGCAGCATGTGTGACACTGACACCCAGAGTATAGAATGGGGTTGAAAGTCAAGAGTCTGCACCTAGGCAGAGCGCTGGAACTGCGAAGCATGTCGAAGTCAGGGTGCTAAAATGCTGGCGGGGGGGGACTTCCAGTTGGCGGGACACCAATCCATCTGCTGGTGTTTGTTCTCCACGTGCTTGTGCCTCTTTGCTTAGCAAAGTGGCACCTTGTGGTGCCACATGTGAAGGAGGCAGCATTTGGCCAATGGTGGGCAGGGGGGGGGCCAGCCCTGGCTTGTTTGGGTGAGTGTGCGGCAGCTGTGGGGCGACGAAGAACTGGAGTCCTGCAATGTCCCACTCTGGCTGGGTTGGCAGGGATGCGATGGGAGTTCAGATGCAGGCTGGACTAATCAATGCTCCTCTCTCCTTTTCAGGAAAAGACTGCACACTGCAAATGCAGACTGGCGGAGGGCTGAGCTAGTTGGCCATTCTTACGCCTTTTGAGCAGCAGGCCATGGACCTTGAAAGGCGCCATGCCCCCGGGACCACCGGTGGCGGTGAGGCTGGGGTGCCACGGGGAGGTTTGTTTGCCGAACAGTCAGGTCACCATGTGTGTCACAGAAGCCATGGCACTGCTGAACGCTCCGTGATTGAACTTAGCAACACAAGTTTATTCTTGATTATTGAAGGATGAGCGCATAATGATCTGGGAGACCAGCATGCAAGTTGACATTGTCTGCACTGTAACTAATTAAATGTCCTTTTCCTTCCTTTCAGCATCACCGGAGCAGGGCCGGGAGGAGGAGACAGAGAGCCCACCTCTCACCCCTGAAGCCCCCGAGCAAATGCACTCACCAGCGTCACACCATGTCAGCCAGGCAGGCACCAATGCAGATACTAACACCTCGGTGGGAATTAGATCTTCGGCTAGTGTCCCGGGGCACGGCAATGAGGGCACTTCACAATCGCTTGAGGTGCGAGCAGAGTCAGAGAATGCCCAGGGCACTGGTAGTTGGAGGACTGCTGGGGACCAGGTACTTGCTCGGACGGTGGCTGATGTTGTGCCTCTGGAGTCATCCTTGAGCCAGCGAACGCTGAAAGTGCAGCAAGGTATGCGGGACGATCTGGCGGAGATACATGAGGCTATGTGTGGCACGGTGCCTGTGCTGGAGGAGTCTATGTGGAGCATTGCCGATGCATTGAGCCTCATGGCTGAACACCATGCTTCCTTCATGGAGAGAGTGGCGACTCTCGTGGAGAGGCACCTCCAGGAGAACAATCAAGTCCTCCTCGGGATGCGCTTGGACCTGCAAGCCCTCACAGCGGCATTGGCCACAGCTGGTCAGTGCCAGTGTGGGAGATGGTCTGGGCACCAAGTATCCCAACTTGGTGCCCATCCATCTACGGTGAGCAGGGAGGTCCAAAGCGACCTCACGTCGGCGCAGCAGTTGCCTGTCGATTTTGCGGGCTCCTCTCAGGGCGCTCCTGATGAGGGTAGCAGCTCCTCCGCCCCTCTGCCAGCGACTGAGGGATCCGAGGAGGCTGCGGCAACTGGGGAGAAGCCAGCTGTGGAGCTGGCCGCTCCCTCCCAGGCGGGGCCAGCACAGGCTCCACGGGCCAGAGGACGTCCGCCAAGGTCATTGAGGCCAACAGGACAGCACAGTGAGCAGGCTGTCTCAGATGCCAGTCCCAGCGAGGGGACAGCACCTAAACGTAGCACCCGTAAATGTAAATTTAAGGCACCTTAGGCACACCACGGGTTTCTCACTGGTGCTTTTATGTTGGCCCATAGTACTTAGTCGAGGACTTAGTGTGATGTCCAACACTGATTTTGCTTTGTTTTATGAATTTATTTTTGTTCACTCAGTAAATTTTGACATGATGCCATGCCTCATGGTGATTCCTTACTTCTGCATGTATACAGGAAGTCATGATGTTATGAGTGAGTTGTCTGACATTGAGCTTTATTGACAAGGGCCTTAGTTAATGTTAGTATCCAGGCTGATTTAGCACTCAGGTATTGAGTGTGGAGCCTGCAGCCCTAGCAAGTGTTGAAGGTCCATCTGTGGTGGGCTAGCTGAAGGTTCTTTGGATTAAATCCTCCCGGGTGTCCCTGCCTCCCTGGAGTATGCCCAGGTCAGCATCTACCCCCTCAGCGTTCTCCTGTGTGTGCTCATCCTCGGACTCACTGCTGGACTCATCGTGTGCATCCGGAGCAACTGCGTCCATGTCTTCCTCGTCCACTGCGTACCCCCTTTCCAGCGCCAGATTGTGGAGAACACAGCATGCAACCATTATCAGCAACACACGATCTGGGGGGTATTGCAGTGCGCCCCCTGAGCGGTCCAGGCATCGGAAGTGCAACTTAAGAAGATCGATGGTTCTCTCCACCACAGCCCTTGTGGAGGCGTGGCTCCTATTGTACCACTGCTCAGCTTCTGTTCTTGGATGGCAGAAAGGCATCATCAGCCACCTTTTGAGGGCGTTGCCCTTGTCACCCAGCAGCCATCCATCCAACCGGGCTGGAGTACTGAAGAGCCTTGGCACCTGGGAGTGTCTGAATATATAAGCGTCAGGGAGCTGCCTGGGTACCCTGCACAGACTTGCAGAATCAGAATCTTGTGATCACACACTATTTGCACATTCATGGAGTGGAAGCCCTTCCTGTTGACGAAGGCACTGGGCTCACCTGCTGGTGCCTTGATGGCCACGTGTGTGCAGTCTATTGCACCCTGGACACGGGGGAAGCCAGCAATTGCTGCGAAGCCTCTGGCTCGGTCTGTCTGACTGGCATCGTCCCAGCGGTAGTGGATGAAAGTCAATGCACACCTGAATAGTGTCTGTCACCTGCTTGACACAAGTGTGGACAGCTGATTGGGAGACTCCGCAGAGATCACCCACCGACCCCTGGAGAGAGCAGAGGCATAGAAGTTGAGGGCAGCTGTGACCTTTAGAGCCACTGACATGGGGTGCCCACCCACACAGTTTGCAGAGATCTCAAGGCCTATCATCTGACAGATGGAGGTGACTGTCTCCCTTGAGAGACGGAGCCTCCTTCGGCACTGGACCTCAGACATATTGAGGTAGCTGCTTCGCCGCCTGTAAACCCTGGCAGCAGGATACTGGCATCTTTTGCGGCCCCTTCCGTCTTGCGCTTCCTGTTGGCCCTGCATCCCTTTGCTTGCACCTCCTCCCAAATGTGGCTTCCCCTGGAGGCTGAATGTGGACTCCTGGCCTCCTCCCCCTTCTGATGCCTCCCTCCCTCCTCAGAGGAGGTGCCTCCAGTGGAGAGCACAACTCCCATTCCCAGGCTAAGGGAAGGCTTCCTGAAAGCTGCAGGCCCCAGAAATGATTTCTACTGTAGAGTCCTGACCAAGGCTTTTACTCCTGTCCTAGCAGCTGGTATGAGTTTTGAAGTCTTCCTGCTTGCTTAGGCAAGTAAAAGTTACTTTCACACTTAAATACCTCAAACATCACATTCGTGACCCCATTCACCCCTCTTATCCCGCCCATGGATGAGGTTTATGCAAATTTCTCCTACCCGCCTGTCCATTACGCCCGTGTGATGTCCTGAAGATCGCACAGGCTGCGAAAAATCAAGATCAATTGCTGGCCCGTTAATTGATGGCGGGCACGCATCCGAACTTATAGTGCGCCCGCCTTCCCAAATATCGCGATGGTGCGTGGTGATGTTGGGACGCCCGCCTGACGTCATTGCGTGTCATTTTACGCGCTGGTGTGCGGGGCCCACCCCCGCGTGCCATCGGGAAAATTCTGGCCCATGTGTATGTACTAGTCTCTTTTTGTCCTGCAAAGCTATCACATACAAGGACATTATGATCCAGTTGCGTTATTACAACAATTTGACAGCTTCACGATCAGTCTTCCTGATACCAGGTTTTATTACTCCCTGATTCTTTTAAGTGAATTCAAATTCCAGCGCTCAACCTGCCAAGGTGGGATTTGAAATCACATTGAGATTAGTCCAGTTCGACACAGCCGTACCTAATAGCAAGGTACTAGAAGGCTGGTGATGACCAGGGAACTGTATTCTAATAACATTCAGCACCTTCGAGGGAGGGCAGGAGTTAAAATGAAATCAAAAGAATATAATTTATTCAATTGAATGTTAATTTTGGTAAAGATGAATTACATTCAGTGCTTCAGCCCTTGAGTGCTGGCTTTCCATGGCTGTTACAATCACAGCCTGCAGTGAGTAGAAGTTACCTTTGATCAACACATGAACTGTGCAGTAATCTTGCTTAAGTTAAATGGAGATTAATTACTGAGCAACACTGGGTACAACTTTAAAAGCGACACAGGCCACATTATCCTTAAAAAGCTAATATTTTAATAGCTGAAGTCATGAAACACGGACAGAAATTGTTCAAAAAAGCAAAACCAGTCCTGGTCAGCCAATTACTTGGGGAAAAATATTGGACAAAAAAATTGCAATATAAACTAAAACCACACAGCTATATTCGTAATGTTATGCTTAGCACTTAAGACTCCCGACAGCTGGAATTAATTCCAGAGGGGAGCAGCTGCTCCTAAGCAACAGCTGGGAGGTTTTGGAGGGAAAACGTAATCATGTCTTGTGTCAGGATTAATGGTCTGACAGTCCAGCGGGAAGTTGGGCATCCAAGAGCAAAATTGAGCAAAGCAGGGGTTTTGCATCTCCTTTCCTTGTGTGTAGTTACTGCAAGTCCATGTTCTTCCTCTGTAAAGTTTCACTTTCTTTCTCAACAGTGCCTGTTTTTAAATCAGTACACTTGTGCTGTCAAATCTGCTATTGTTTTAGGTTACTTTTATTACATTTATTCCAATTTCGCTCTGTGTTTCCTTTAGTTGGTACTGTAGACAGATAGAAAAAAGTATTTTTTAAATTTAGCATGTAACATTATCTTTCTGGAGACTTCTGTGGTTGGCTATTTTGTTCACCACATTTTCTTTTTCTCAGTTTCCTCACAGCAAGTATTTCTGGCCAAGAGGGTAAACAGGCAACCAACTTCAACGAAAGAAAAGGAGGAAGAAACGAAGAAAAGGAAGAAAGGAAAGAAACACATTTACAGCTGAAAACACTAACAGACACTGAGACTTCTAAATAATGAAATGAAAACTAGTAAAGTGAAAGAAAGAAAGAATATATAGCACCTTTCATGATCTTGGGATGTCCCAAAGCATTTTACAGCTAATGAAGTACTTCTGAAATGTAGTCACTGTTGCAATATAGGAAACCCGGCAGCCAATTTGCACACAGCAAGCTCCCACAAACAGCAATAAAATAAATAACTTGATATGTTTTTTTAGTAATGTTGGGTGAGAGGTAAATATGGGCCAGAACTCTCTAGCTCTTTTTCAAATAGTGCATGGAATCTTTTACAATTCACTGAGAGGATAGTCAGGGCCTCAGTTAACTTCTCAATCATGAGATGGCTGTCTTGACGGTGCAGTCCCCTTGTACTGCATCAGGAGTGCCAGCCTAGAATTCGGAGTAGGATTTGATCCCGTAACCTCCTGAGTCCGTCAGAACCACCAAGCTAAGGTTGGTATGTTAAACAGGGCTAAAGATGGAAACCTGGGGCATGTCAGAGGTGGCTATGAGCAACAGATAGAGAAACCAGTGTTGTATATGTAGGTGCAGGGAGGAGCTAAACCATGAAAAGATGCTTCATACTTTCCTTTATCCCCACTATCTTTCATCAGTTTTCTCCCTCCTGCCTAACCCCCACTCATTTTATACATAGGAAGAGAGGCAGTCACCATCAAGAAGGTATTCAACTGTGCAAGGTCCTGATCTTGCCCTCAATAGGCATCACATGCTTACAACAGTTGCTGGATAGCCATTATGAGTGTGCCACCTATATCAGAGCTCTACTCAACATTGACCAGCTGAGGTCAGCTACCTCAACACAGACTATGGATCAGCTCTAGGCCTTCCTGGCCTGAATGGGTCCAATACTCACTGTCTTAACTGGCCCAGCCATTGGAGAGCTGCCAATTCACTCTACAATAATCAGCACGTACTGTACTTGATGTTAGTCCATTCATACGTCAACAACTCCAAGAAGTTATTTATTGGTGTGGATGGGGCAACACAAAAGTGGCATTAGGTTGGTTACATATTAGAGGGCTTATTCTGCCAATTTCTGTTATTTAGAGGTTGTTATTTATTACAAGTGCTTATCCATAGATCATCGCAATTTATTTACGGACAGAAATTTACTCCAAGGACAATGCCTCTGTTAAACTGGCAGAAAGAGTAAATTAACACAGGAACAACTTGCATTATACAGGGCCTTAAAGTATCAAAACAATCTAAGGCAGAGGCACAAGTCACAATGGACAGGATTTCCCCCTCGTCGGGCTGGCACAGCAAGCAGGCCCGGGAACGGCCGCAAGACCGACCGCCGCCCGCAATCGGGCTCTGACCGTGATTTCATGCTCCTGGCCAATTAACAGCCAATGTGAAAGGCACAGTCGAACCCTCAGCGCTGCCGGGGTGGGGGCGGGAGGAGCGCCAGCACTGAAGTGTGCACATGCGCAGGGGAGCGTGCACTGGCAGCTCCCTGAAGGCACAGAGCTGCCTCAGGGAACTGGAGAATTTTAAAATAGAAAGTAAACTTGTTACACAATATATAAACATGTCCCCACATGTGACTCAGTCACATGAAGAGGGACATGTGAGAAAGGATGTTAATAAATTTTATTTTTTTTAGTTACCATTGGAAACCTCATCCCGCCCGACGATGAGGTTTCGTTAAAAATGCAAAGGCTGCCTGGCCTATTCACCCACCCGCCAACCGAATGGTTGAGCGGGCAGCGAAAAACACTACTGAATTAATTACTTGAGGGCCTTAGTAGGCCTCTTAATTGTCAGCAGGCACTGCCGCCTCTCACACGTGCCCGCCAATCAGAAGATCGTGTGGGCTCACTCAGCCAACATCATCATTCACTATTTCACTTCAGTTCAGGCCAGACGCGCACCCGCCTGCGCGACAAAAAATTCTGCCCAATGTGTTAGGAAATCAGCTGGTGACATGACTAACAATCATTCCTAGGTCATGTACAAAATAAACAGACATTGTGGTTGCAGTAGTTTTATTGGTGCCTTTGCTATGTGATGCTGTCACACATTTTTCTTTAACGGAAAATGAACGCTTCAAAAGCAAACAGTGCATGGTTATTCAAGACCCTATTTACATGCTTCATCCTGTTCGCTAGAGTGTAACCAGCACAACAAGCACCCCTTGGAATATCTGTTACTAGTTTGCATATGACCAGTCTGATTACAGATCAATCAGATTCTTATTCCAATTTTCTGCTCCCTAAATGTTGCTTTGACAAATACCCAGCAGAGCCTGGAAATAAAGGAGCAGGAAAAGTTCGAACTGATAATAAAAATCTGTGGCTATTTGTACCACAGTAGACAATGTAACAGTTAACTATTAAAATATCGCAGCTGAATTGACTTGCAGGGTCACAAATCAATTCACATTTGGTATGTATGTGAAACTGGGTAGCAGAGTCAAAATCCTGCAGCTCCCTCCCTAACAGCACTGTAGGAGTCTCTTCAGCATTCAGACTGCAGCAATACAAGGAGGCCCACCAGCATTTTCTTAAGAGCAACACGGGATGGGCAATAACTCCAGTGTCGCCCACCTCCCAATAATGAATTTTTAAAAACCTACTTAGGATTCCTATTGACTGAAACTAGAGGGAAGAGGATACTCTCACCTGAATTCCACTCCCAATTCAACTCAAAATGTGCCAGATAAATAAATAAATAGGACTTCTCACCTTGGTGCTCCTCGATTCTCAAAAGGGTTGTGTGCCATTAGCGACAGTATAAGACTATCATTCGTCAACAATCTTCCTGCCAGGTGGATTAACCATTCATTTTGCTCATAGGTCTGGAAAGATAATTAAAAACAAAACTAAATTTATTGCCACACACTTACCCAGAGATCATAAGAAAGTAATTTGGGGAACCGCTGCATGGAAAGGGAGGGGAATCAGCCTTGTTTGCTCTCCCGACTAATACATATTGACCCATCTGCAAAAAATACACTTATATGGGTGTTGGGTGAGAGCAGCACTGGGCTTAGCTACAATGGTATTCATGGTCAAATAGGTTCCTGTCTAGGCTTATGCATGAAAAAATGAATAGGTGCCTGAGGACTGCCAGAATCCAATTTAATGATCGGACACGGTTCGCTGTCTTCAAGAAATGGAAATAGTCTTCACTACTACAATATGTGAGATTTTGAACTTCTATATTTTCCTACAACATCCCTTATTGCATATTAAGCAGTCTGTTACAGTCATAGATGCTGCAGTTTATGAAGCAGTATTATTGAGGGATGATTTCCTCTGTTTGCTGTCAATGAAGAACTCCAATTCATTGCTTCAAGATAGTGCCATGGAATCTTTTGCATCCACTCGAGGTGGTGGCGGTAGGGGGAGGGGGGGTGCTGTGCAGGCCCATGGGTTAATAAGTCAATAGAAAGATAGCACCTCTGTTTGTGCTGCACTCTCCACAGTACTGCACTGGCCTATCAGTCTCGAGTTTGTTCTCAGGTGGGACTTGGACCAGCGACCTTCTGACTCAGAGGCAGGAGTGCTGCCCACTGAGACACGGCTGGATGAGTGCAGCTCCATCAGCACTCAAGAAGCCCGCTTGATTGGCACCCCATCCACAAACATTCACGCCTTCCACCAACATGCACAGCGGCAGCAGTGTGCACCATCTACAAGATGCACCGCAGAAACTCCGCAGATGCATAGGAACATCATTACCTGCAATTTGCCCTCCAAGACACTCACCAGCCTGACTTGGAAATATATCGCCATTCCTTCACTGTTGCTGGGTCAAAATCCTGGAAATTCCCACCCTAACAGCACTGTGGTTGTACCTACACCACATGGACTGCAATGGTTCAAGAAGGCAGCTCAACACCACCTTCCCAAGGGCAATTAGGGATGGGCAATAAATGCTGGCCTAGCCAGGGAAACCCACGTCCCATGAAAGAAAGAAAGAAAAATCTAGTTAATCTCAGCAGCCTTGGGGCAAGATTTCCACACAGAAGTACAAGACAGACAGTATGAGCTGCAATGAGATTGGAAAACAGGCTGAGGTATTGTTGATGGGTTCACGCATGACAATCTTCCAGAAGTTAAGATAAAGTCTGTACCTTCAGACTAATACAAGGCCAATAACTTCGGAACTACAAGTTGTATTCCATAAGAGCATAAGAAAAGTCTAGAGAGGGGAAAGGCTGTTCAACTGATCGACTTTCAACACTCTAGTAACCAAACTCCCTCACTGTTACATCTAACTGCACATTGAATGTCCCAATGATGCTGCCTTTCCTACCCAAGCCTGTTGAATTATTGGATATAGTCACCACTCCTTAATTCAGAATGTCGTTGGAATATAGTAACAGGACCATTCAGCCCCTCAAGCCTATTTTATAATTTAATGCAATATTGGCTAAGCTGTATTTTAGCTGTATCTCAACTCTATTTACTCCCCTCAGTTCTGTTACCCTTAATACTGTCGCCTAACAAAAATCTACCAATCTCAGTTCTGACATCTCCTACTGGCCTATGTCTATCACAAATGTCGTTTTCCTCTATAACATCGATTTTCTTAGCTAAAGGAATTAATTAGATGTGAAGCACTATGAGGCACCCTGAGGGTTGCATAAGAAACTGTTGAAATACAAATTCTTCTTTTTCCATTGATTGAAGCCATATCTCTTCCTTCCTTAGAAGTAATATTGTGTGTGTATTTTATGACCTCAGAACTCTAATAACTCTTACTTTTCTGTCCAAATATTTGAGACATCCTGTCATCAGGATTATTCAGTGTTCACTCTTGTAGAATCTAATAGAGGGGGGAATTGGAAGAATTTTATTTTTATCCAGAGAGTTATAAGGGTCTGGAATGTATTGCCTAAAAGGGTCCTGGAGGCAGATTCAATAACAGTTTTCAAAAGGGAGTTGGATAAATGCTTGGAGGGCAAAAAAACTTGCAGAGCTATGGGGAAAAAGCCAAGAGTGGGACTAATTATATAGCCCTTTCAAAGAGCCGGCACAGACAAGATGGGCCAAGTGGATTGCTTCTGTGCTGTTGATTGGTATGGTGAAATTGTAAATGTGTTCCTTTATACATGTCTCTGATTTTATTACAAATAGCAAATGTAGCAGTTTTGCTTATAACAGTATATATTTTTTTATTTGTTCATGGGATTTGGGCATTGCTGGCTAGGCCAACATTTATTGCCCATCCCTAATCACCCTTGAGAAAGTAATGGTGGGCTGCCTTCTTGAACGCCTGCAATCTATATGGTGTAAGTACATGCACAGTGCTGTTTGGGAGAGAGTCCCAGGATGTTGACTCAGCGATAATGAAGGAATGAAGGAACAGTGATACATTTCCAAGACAGGATGGTGTGTGACTTAGAGAGGAACTTATGCGTAGTGGTGTTTCTAGGTGCCTGCTGCTTTTGTTCTTCTAGGTGGTAGAGATCACGGGTTTGGAAGGTGGTGTCGAAGGAGCCTTGGTGAGTTGCTGCCAATGCATCTTGTAAATGGTACATACAGCTGCCACTGTGCATCAGTAGAAGTCTTAAGGTGGTGGATGTATGCTGATCAAGTGGGTTGCTTTTTTTTGGATGGTGTTAAGTTTCTTGAGTGCTGTTGGAGCTGCATTTAGCTGACAGATGAGGAGTGTTCCATCACACTCCTGGCTTGTGCCTTGCAGATGGGCAGGTTTTGGGGAGTCAGAAGGTGAGTTACTCTCCACAGAATTCCCAGCCTCTGAGTGCTCAAGTAGCCACAGTGTTCATGTGCCTTGTCCAATTAAGTTCCTCAGAGAGTTGATGGTGGGGGATTCAGCAATGGTAATGTCATTGAATGTTAAGAGGAAATGGTTAGATTCTTTCTTGTCAGAGATGGTCATGGCGGGTACTTGTGTGGCATGAATATTACTTGCCACTTCTCAGCCCATTTGCATTAATTAATTCCCAGGGCAGATTTAAAAAATAAATTAACTGTCAGTACTATACTGTCATATATAATCCTGGATCCACGTCGCTGTGTTACCCTTTCTTCTATCCTGCCCCTTGCATATCCCGAATTTTCATCACTCCACAGTGATGGTCATGCCCTCAGCTGCCTAGGGCCTAGATTATGGAACCCCCACTAAACCTCCCCACCTTCTCCTCTTCCTTTAAGATACTTCCTAAAGCCTAAACTCTGACTAAATGTTTGGTCACCTAATATCTCTTCATGTGGTCAGTGTCAAATTAATTTAATAATCACTCCTGTGAAACATCTTTCGATATTGTACTGTATTAAAAGCACTATATTAATGCAAATTATGGTATAGTGACAAAATATCATACTTAAAGTAGGCTAAGAAAAGTGTTACAATTACGAGGTTTATAAGATTGTTGTGTTTTGAGGTTGTGTCTCTAAGGTAAAATGAAGGAGGTCCTGTTCCGAAGACTGCCTGACAACAAGCCTGAATTGTTTGATTGTTAGAGATTAAAGGGGGCCTAGATTATTTTACTAGGAAAAAGGGGCATGATGTTTACACTTGGAGACAATGGCAGCAGCGTTTTTGTGCAATCAGTGGACAGACCATGAGTCTCCAAAGTCCCAGAAAAATGTTGAAAATGTCAGGTTGTAAACAGTTGTGCTTTAAACTGTTGTTTACTTCCAATATAAAAGCGACTTGGCGTCTCAAGGATGGCTAATCAACATTTCTAACTGGATACAAAGCCCCTGTGATTCATGTTGCTATGGAGATGGACTTTGAGAGGGGATGGGTTTTTGGATATTCCTGAAAAGTTACAGATGAGGTTAGTTTGCCAGGGTCCAGGAGTGAGAGAGCAGCTACAGGCCAAAAGTTTCTGCCTTCACCATAAAGGAATGTGAGTAGGAACTCGTGCTTGGGTTGGAAAGCCCAAATTCGTTAGGAGTTAAAACAAGGCTGGAAGTTTTGCCTAACTTTAGTCAGGGGAAGAAAGAGTCCAGCAAAACGTGCAGTGCGAAAGCCAGTTCTAGTGTTAAAAATTTCCAGGCTGGGAAAGGAAAACATTGGAAATAAACCCTCGGGAGCTAAGAATCATTTTGGACTGGTTCCGGGAGAATTGAATGTCTACTTAAAGGACAGTGTAACGTATACCTGATAGTGAGTTTTTCAATTATGTTAGAAGTTCTGCTCTGTAGCTTCAAGTACAAGTTGCCTAAAAAAATTAGTGTTTGGTCAATGGTGCTTTCATTCTATTTGTTACCGAAAATATCTTTTCTTTCTTTCATGGGATCTCGGTGTCACAGGCAAGGCCAGAATTTGTTGCCCATCCCTAATTACCCATGAACTGAGTGGCTTGCTTGGCCATTTCAGAGGGCAGTTAAGGGTCAACAAGGTTACTGTGGGTCTGGAGTCGTATGTAGACCAGACCAGGTAAGGATGGCAGATTTCCTTCCCTAAAGGGCATTAGTGAACCAGATGGCTTTTTACAACAAATGGCGATGGTTTCATGGTCACCATTACTGAGACTTGCTTTATATTCCAGATTTATTAATTAAATTTAAATTCCACCAGCTACACCAATATCTCTCCTGATGAATGTGAAATCTTGTGTGACTGTTCAGCTATTAACTGGAAGTTCAAAGTTCTTTTTAAAAGTTATCAGTGGGGGTGGGGTGGGGGATTGTAACAAGAGCAATCGTGGTATTATAAAAAATGCTATAAAGAATGATAAAGACCTGGCAGTGAGAATAAGACCTAGGCTCAACTTTCGGGTTCATCCAATGATCTTATGTTTTATAACATTACTTGCTGAGCTCGGTTACTGTCGAAACGATCAATTCACTGCCAGCCATCTAATAAGCTATAATTACATCTGAAAAAACACATTAATATCCAGCACTTCAATGATAGAAATATGATATCTACAAGGTAATAAAAACAGAAACTGTTGGTGAAACTCAGCAGGTCTGGCAGCATCTGTGGAGAGGGAAACAGAGTTAACCTTTTGAGTCCAGTATGATTCTTCTTTGGAAGAAGATACTGCCAGACCTGCTGAGTTTTTCTAGCACTTTGTTTTTTATTTCAGATCTCCAGCATCCAATCTGGTTTCCTACTGCCTGGGGACTCCCATGTCCAGGAAAGAAAGCTGAGCAGAGAAAATAAAATAGATATAAGATAAAATAAGGAATTTTGATTAGAAGGGATAAAATGTGTGGAGGAACAAACTAGAATTGCCAACTCTCCAGGATTGCACTGGGGTCACAGGAATTGAAGATTTATCTCCAATTAACTGCTACAAGCAATGCAGGAGCAGAACACAGGGGCAATAAAAAATTCTATTTCATGAAAATAATTTTGTGAACACTTTTACTACAAAAGTATTGGATGTGGGAATAAAGGGAATTTCACTGACAGTCAGTAAATGAAGAGTCAATTCACTTTCTGATTGGGAATGCAGTGCATCATGAGGATGAGCATGTTCTGATGAAGGGTCATACGGACTCGAAATATCAACTGTATCCCTCTCCGCAGATGCTGTCAGACCTGCTGAGTTTTTCCAGGTATTTTTGTTTTTGTTCTATATTTCCAGCATCCGCAGTATTTTGCTTTTATCTTATATGAGGATGAGCATGTTGGACATTCAATGGCGAGAGCTTGGGGGCGGGAACACCATCGTGATTGGCATGTCAGTGGCCAATGACAGGAAAACAGGGATGCAGTGCTTGTATACAGGATGCCATGTGATGACATCTCCAGAAATAAGTTCAATCGGAGTTGGTAACCCTAGAGTAAACTAGGAGAATCAGAATTGACACTCTAAATGTTTTATTATTTTAAGTTTTGGCAGAAATTCTTTGCTTGTGATTTGCAGCGGAATTGCAATTATTGTATATTACGAAACAACATAAACGCTGGATTTAAGCAGTATAGGTTTACAGTATAATTGTTATGCAACTTCTCCAGGGCAGTTTACATGAAGTAATTGGGAATGGATTAATAATTATGGTTGACAAGTTTGTTGATAAGTCTATTTGATGAATTAAGTGGTCTGATGGAAGTAAATAGAAAAACAGAAAGAAAGAACTTAGCTGCTTCCATTTGTAAGAGGCTGGCAAGTCTTAGGAAATGGCTCATGCAAAGACACCAGATGTGGAGAAATTGCAAGAGTCATCATCAATAAATCTTTCAACAATTCAGGACCTGCCAGCAAATACTGATTACACACAAACAGCATCACTTAATGACTTTAATCAACAAAATTAAACATGTCAACACAGTGGGAGATGTAGTTCAGTGGTTTAGTGGCACAGGGCATGCTTTGCAAGAATTAGATTCAGTCTCCGACGCCTCCAACTAATTTGACAGTACAAATCTTTTAGGCTCTGCCAAATTGATGATGATAGCATTTCTCTGTTTGCTTCTATGTTTATACGACAATGAAACATATTACCATGTGACCTAGTCATATCAGCATCATGTCTCTATCATGCTAATAGATAAATGCCTGGAGAATGGCCCTGGAGTTTTGTCGTGACTGCAGATTCATGGCTCCAAGTGCAAGTTACTTTCTACGCAGGATCATTTTCTCTTGAAACTCTAGGGGACAGTATAGTAATGCAGCAACTTGAATCCGCAAGGCTTTAACTGTGCCAAGGAAATTACATCTCGGCTGAACATTCATGTGTTGATAATCAAAAGCCAATAGCCATGTAAGCTCTAGGAAACCCCAACATCATTGTTAATATCATAATTTTAATATCAAGTGCTGAAAAGTATGTTAAGTTTGACGAAAGCTGAATCTGGAGAATGCACAAACTATCGTTCAGGGCTGGGGAATGACCTCAGGCTATGGTGTTGCTGCAATGATTAAAAACATTTGCTTAAGGTTCAGATCATTGTTTAAAAATCTGAGTTGGAATAACAATGTTAAGGCAAATTAATAAAAAGGAAAAGCAGAAGGGTAATCTGGCAGCCCAACCACCACCAGTATACCCAACCTCTGATGTGGTTAAGGGAAAAGCTGGATAAACACATGAGAGAGAAAGAAAAAGAAAGATAAATTCATGGGATTAAATTATGTAGCATGGGAGGAGGCTCATGCAAGCATGAACACCACTGTGGATCTGTTGGACCGAATGGCCTGATTCCGTATACACTCTATATTACTATGTAATTAGAATATATTTTGACCATGACCCCTTTGCCGGAGGTAAGGAAGAGAGAGAGAGATTGTAAGAGACTGATGGAGGTAGAAGGAGGAGGACGTGGGGAAGATGAGGAGGTGAGGTAGAGGATGAATTGTTCTGTGCCTCAAGTAGATAAATATATCACCCAATCTGGTGTTCAGTCACCCAGATCAGCAAGATTCCAGGTTCAAGTCCTGATGTGTGCAAATGATTGATGTCAATCAGTTCAAAAAAATGGGAGAGCTGCAATTGGGCTCAAAGTCCCTGAGCAGAATAGAGAAACAAATCAACCAAGATTTCTGTTCCCCAACACAGGAGGAGGCCATTTGACCCATTATGCCTCTGATGGCGCTTTAAAGGAGTTATCCAATTGGCTCCACTCCTCTGCTCTTTCGGCATGTTGCTACAAATGTCTCCTTTTCAAGTATATATTCAATACACTTTTGAAAATTATTATTGAATCTGCCACCGCCACCTTTTCAGGCAGCACATTCCAAATCATAATATCACACTGCGTAAATTTTTTTCCCTCATTTACTACCCCCCGCCCCCCGCCCCGATCTTTTTGCCAATTACCTTAAAACTATGTTCTGCCAGTGGAAATAATTTCTCTCCATCTACTCTATCAAAACCCTTTCTAATTTTGAACACCTCTCTTAAATCTCCTCTTAACCCTGCGGAGTGAGAGATTTATGATCTTACGCCCAAGTCTCCTGGGGAATATAGGAGAGTTGGTAGTTCTGCATGTTAAGCGGTGTCCAAACCAAACAGAAAAAACAAAATGTTGGGATCCTATGGTGAAAGGCCACAAACAAATAACTCCCGAGCTTGTTTTCATCGCCTCTAGGTATAAAAGCTTTAAATTCAACAGAAAAAAAAACCCAATTTGCACATAAAACAATCAGCACTTCTTTATAAGGAACATGTGTGGGTAATTTAGGGAAGGGAGGGGTGGGGAACTCCAACAACATCTGTTTTGATTTGTTAGGATAAGTTAGAAATCTAGTTACATGTTAATGCTGATATTTCCCTATTGTTTGATGGCAGCCTATAGCTAGAATACAGATGTTAATCAGCAGTGTGCAAACTGGCCTTTCATTTTTGCCCATTTATGTGAGGCATTTCAGGTAACGGGGCAGGATATTTTTCCACTTGTGGCCACCCGGTGTGAGAATCAGATTTGAAGGCCAGGCACAGCACACAGTTTAGCTACTTCCATTCTTCACAACAATCTACCGTAACCTTGAATTTCCGTCTAAGACACCATTCAGTACCTTTTTTCATTTCTCTCACCTTCAATGAACCTTGGGGTCCTTTGACTGACAGCGTTGACAATTTGGACATTTATGTGCTATGGGCTAACACCCAATAAGAACTGAACTGGGGTTATTTTGGTTCATTTTATGTGGAAAGGAGGAACAAATTGCATTTATATAGCACCTTTCATGACCTCAGGAAGCCCCAACGCATTTTACAGCCAATGAAGGGTATATAAAGGGTAGTCACTATTATCATGGGAGCCGTACCACCTGTAGACAGAAGAGATTTCAATCCCATCAATCTGGGCTGGCTTCCAAACTAGGGTAAGACTTGAAAGACCACTGTTGTAAACCTCTTTTACAGTAATCAATCAGTCCACCCAGAATCAAGTCTTTAGAAGACAGTCATGTCATCAAGTTGTTTAAATGAGTTTAAAGAAAACTATTTCAATTAAATAAGTCTAGTCACCCTCAAGTAGTTGAAAGCAGCCCTCCAAGAGTTCTTCATTCCTCCAAATCTGGATCATCCCAGATTTCGTAACTTTGAGCCTGCTCGACCATTCAATATGATCAGGGCTGATCTTCAGCTACAGCTCCACTTTCCTGCTCGCTCCGCATATCCCTCGATTCCCTCAGAGACCAAAAATCAGTTGATTTCTCAGCCTTAAATATATTAAATAATGGGACATTCACAACCCTCTTGGGTAGAGAATTCCAAAGATTCACAACCCTTTGAAGATATTTCTCATCTCAGTCCTAGATGATCATCCCCTTGTCCTGAGGCTATGCCCTGTGTTCTAGATTCCCCAGTGTCTACCCCGTCGACCCCCTTCATAATCTTGTATGTTTTGTCACAAAAATGCCTCTTTATTTTTGAAAAATTATTTTTTTTAAACTTTCAACTGATTGCAAATTTGGTACTTTAAAAAAATGAGACAGCAAACTGCTTTAAGATGCAAGGCCACCTTCCAAGGTGAAGGTGAGAAAAGCAAACAGGGAGCCCCTCCAAAAGAAAGTGTGAAGAGAGAGACATTTCAAAGGAAACCTATAGACATCAAAACCCAACACTCTAAGGAAGAGATTAAAATGCAAAATGCTGAATTTTAAACAACAGGAAAGACAATGGGGACTGCTATTCATCCAGATACACCCAATAGACACTCAAACTCCCCCTGTGGAGGACTAAATAACTCCATTTCCTGTTGGTTTCTATTATCTTGGAATTTGTCAAAGGGTTCAGAGATGAAAGATCAAAATGTGATTACTTGTTCTACAACAGTGACTGCAATTCATGTAATCAAATTCTTTTTTGGGACTTTACACTCAGGAGGTTTTTAAGAACTGGTTTTGCCAAGCCAGACACAGAAATAAGTCATCAAAGTCATCTGGAAAAACTTGGCTACAGGTGAGGTCCCAGAGGACTGGAGAATGGCCAATGTTGTTCGATTGTTTAAGAAGGGTAGCAGGGATAATCCAGGAAATTACAGGCCGGTGAGCCCTACGTCAGTGGTAGGAAAATAATTGGAGAAGATTCTTCGTGACAGGACTTACTACCATTTGGAAGCAAATGGGCGTATTAGTGAGAGGCAGCATGGTTTTGTGAAGGGGAGATCGTTTCTCACTAACTTGATCGAGTTTTTCAAGGAAGTGACAAAGATGATCGATGATGGAAGGGCAGTGGATGTTATATACATGGATTTCAGTAAGGCCTTTGACAAGGTCCCTCATGGCAGACCGGTACAGAAGGTAAAGTCGCACGGGATCAGAGATGAGCTGGCAAGATGGATACAGAATTGGCTTGGTCATAGAAGACAGAGAGTAGCAGTGGAAGGGTGCTTTTCTGAATGGAGAGCTGTGACTAATGGAGTTCCGCAGGGATCAGTGCTGGGACCTTTGCTGTTTGTAGTATACATAAATGATTTGGAAGAAAATGTAACTAGGCTAATTAGTAAGTTTGCAGACGACACTAAGGTTGGAGGAGTTGCGGATAGTGAAGAGGATTGTCAAAGGATACAACGGGATATAGATCGGTTAGAGACTTGGGCGGAGAAATGGCAGATGGAGTTTAATCCGGACAAATGTGAGGTAATGCATTTTGGAAGGTCTAATACAGGCAGGAATTATACAGTAAATGGCAGAACCCTTAAATGCATCGACGGGCAGAGGGATCTGGGTGTACAGGTCCATAGGTCATTGAAAGTGGCAATGCAGGTGGATATGGAAGGCATATGGCATGCTTGCCTTCATTGGCAGGGGTATTGAGTATAAAAGCTGGGAAGTCATGCTGCAGCTATATAGAACCTTGGTTAGGCCACACTTGGAATATTACATGCAATTCTGGTTGCCACATTACCAGAAGGATATGGAGGCATTGGAGAGGGTGCAGAGGAGGTTTACCAGGATGCTGCCTGGTCTGGAGGTTATTAGCTATGAGGAGAGGTTGGAGAAACTCGGATTGTTCTCACTAGACCGACGGAGATTGAGGGGCAACTTGATAGAAGTTTACAAAATTATGAGTGGCATGGATAGAGTAGATAGTCAGAAGTTTTTTACCAGGGTGGAAGAGCCAATTATTAGGGGACATAGATTTAAGGTGAGAGGAGAAAACTATAGAGGAGATGTGCGGGGCTAGTTTTTTACGCAGAGGGTAGTGAGTGTCTGGAATTCGCTGCCAGAGGAGGTGGTGGAAGTAGGTATGATAGTGGTGCTTAAGAGGCAGCTTGACAAATACATGAATAGAATGGGAATAGAGGGACACGGACCCCGAAGTGCAAAATGTTTTAGTTGACGGGAAATATGGTCAGCGCAGGCTTGGAGGGCCGAAGGGCCTGTTCCTGTGCTGTACTTTTCTTTGTTCTTTGAAACAGGAAGGAATCTCTCTCTCTCAAGTTAAGAAAAGCCCTATCTCTACAGTATAAAGATCCAACTCACGAGATAGTGACTGTCCATCGGAAAGAACCTCAGGAGAAACCCACTGATTTCTGGGAGAAGGTTCATGGAATTGTCAAGAAGACAAGAAATTGTAATATTTTTTGTCTTATAATATCACTGTCCTAGTTCTTACATATTGGAAGACAGGCTGTTGGGGGTTTGTAAATGTGATCATCAGAATAAAAGCCAGAGTGACTGCAAGAGTCTAAAACCAACAGTAAGAAGTGGTTTTGCTATGTTACTGAACCAAGAGGAACTTCAATCAGAGTTTAAATAAAACAATAACAGGAGTAATTTTGAACTGAGTTGTTTCAACCTCCGCAGGTTGCAAAAGAGGTAAGTAAATAAGGTAAAATAGGGTAGGTTTACTTTTTAAAAAAATTTAAGAGCTAAAGTAAAACAGTGTCTAATCCATTCTGGGCAGAAAGCATTTCTGAAGAGGCTGGATGAGACAATAGAGTGATCAAAATGAAAGGAACGCATTTAAGGAAATACTGAAGCCTAAGTGGGGGTAGCTGCTTAGATCTACCAGAAGGCAGCAGGATAGCTGGTCAGATCTCCCAGAAGACAGTGTGGACAAGGCCAGACAGGAGAACCAGGTGCTGTCAGCCTCAGAGGACATCCCAAGGAAAAAAGGCACTGTATGGTAAAAGTTACTAGAATTCTAAAGATTTTGAAATCTATAAGGATAGTTGCGGAATAGAAAAGGGGATAGTTAGCTCTGAGGGTAGTTAAATTAAGGTCTTGTGGAGCTGTTTTAAAGTACTGCTTACTGATTGGAGCCATTCTGGTGTTGAAAGTGTAGTTATGTTTAATTTCGCTTTATTCTTTTAATAAATGTTAACTCTACTATAAAATCATCACAATTAGTCAGAGACATCATATTCTGATTTCAAAACCTCTCCTCACACTATACAAATTGCAAAAACCGTTTTGGAAGCTGTTTCAAGTTTCCCTCTGGGATTTGGGCAGCTCGGCATTTACCATCAACCATAACAGAATTAAAAGGAAAAGTGCAGCTACCTGGACTTCAATTCAATTCCAGGATTTTAAAGGGAACCAGCTAATTTCAAATGGCCACAACGTTCAACAATCTATGATCAAGGACAAGCAAAGGACTTAATTGTATATTCTTTTAACTTTTATTT
Organism: Cetorhinus maximus; assembly: GCF_964194155.1. NCBI lineage: Eukaryota > Metazoa > Chordata > Chondrichthyes > Lamniformes > Cetorhinidae > Cetorhinus > Cetorhinus maximus. The sequence continues at coordinate 65,449,113 of NC_135893.1, forward strand.
GGACTCTTTTTTCTTACTTCTGACGTGTGTGTGTATGTGTGTGGTCGCATCTTTTATTATTTTTTCTCAGGTTTAGAAGATAATAAACTTGCCCTTTCTTTGACTCAAGAAAACATAGTTTGATTGGCTCCTTATTAAAAAGTGAATACATTTGAATTGGAAAAGGCATCTATGGGGACAGGAAATTTTAAAATATTTGCTGCGCGCAACTGAGGAGGCTGAATAAAAGGGAGCCAGCTCGTCCCTCCTCACCCAGTCATGACAGTTTCAATGACATCACCTCTTCTTCTAAACTCCAGGGAATATAGACCTAATTTACTCAACCTCCCATCATAGGAAATCCTCTCATCCAAGGGACGTGGGACCTTTCTCCCACCATTGGTGGTCACATTTTCAGGTGTCTAGGTCCTAAGCTCTAGGATCCCAAGCTAAATTACTGCTCGACATCCCTCCTCTTTTAAGTTGCTCTGTAAAACCATGCTCTTTGACTCAAATGTTGTCTGGCTATGCTTTTGGGATGTTTTACTATGGTAAAGACACTATATAAATACAAAGTACTGTTGTTGTTGTTGTTCTGGCCTAACTACTTTAACTGAAAATGGTTTTCAAAAGGAACATATGGCTGGTGACGTTTTCCTCTATCTAATCACAGCCTATATTATTGTCTGGCATTCTAGTCTTCTGGCACAAAGATCAAGAGTCCTGCTATTCTGGGCCAGTTGCTTGGTTGAATTATTGTGAGAAGGCTGATGTTGCAGAGTATACAGACTAAAAGCAAACAAAGCACTGGGATTCCTTTCTAGAATGATAGAAGTGAAAAGAATAATTTAAGTTAAACTTGTATAGAACTTTGATTAGACCATGTTGGGGCCTTGTGAACAGTTCTGGTCTCCATATTATATGAAGGCTATAGAAGCACTGGAGGAGATGCAAAGGATTGAACATGCTGGGGCTTTTGTCTCTACAAAAGTGAAGACTGAGGGGTGATAGAAATCTTTAAAATTATTAAGAGGATAGACATAAAGATGTTTCAACATACAGGGAGACCAGAACTGAGGGCAATAAATGAGATAATCACTAATAAATCCAATAGGGAATTCAGAAGAATTCTTTACCGAGACAGCAGGGATAATGTGAAACTTGCTAACACAAGGAGCAATTGAGACAATTCATAGCATTGATGCATTTAAGAGGAAACTAGATAAACTTATGAAGAAGAAAAGAATAGAGGGGTATGCTAATAGGTTACAAACATTGGTTTAGACCAAAAAACTCAGCAGGCCTAACATGGTAGTGGAAGAGTTAACGTTTCGAATCCGGGTGCTGAAGAAGAGTCATATGGACTTGAAACGTTAACTCTGTTTTTTTCTCTCCACAGATGCTGTTAGACCTGCTAAGTTTTTCCAGCATTTTCTGTTTTTGTTTCAGATTTCCAGCATCCGTAGTATTTTACTTTTATCTTATTGGTTTAGACCAGTTGCACCAAATGATTGGTTTCTGTGCTGTAAATATTATGTATGATTTCACCAGCTCATGGGCCTCCCTCTTGGATTGGTTCAAGCACTACGCCTTTTAAATCCATACATAAACAACCCATCTGCAACCAAGATTACAAAAAATCATCTGCACTGATGTCAATGTCTTACTATTCAAATTCAGGGTATTTCCACCCTGGAAACCACGGTTGCTAATGACACAAAACTCATGGCGGAATACTGTCTGAAATGCTGCCTTCAGCCAAGTACCAAGAAGATTGTATTTTCAGCCTTTCACTGGGATAATGCTAGTGTATCTCGCACGCTAAGTATCTTAAATGGTCAACTCCTCAAACATGATGTTTACCCTGCCCTTAACCTACAAAATCCATTGACTGAAAACTGCTGAGAAAATTAAAATATCAAAACAACCAAATTGACAAACCTGCCAGCACCAGCTGGGAAGTAAAGGGACTTTGGTTTAACGTCTTATCTGAAACATGGTGCCTCCAACAATGCCCGCTTTCTTAATACTGCACGTTAATGCAAGCCTTTTTTTGTACTCAAATCTCTAAAGTAGGGCTTGTACCCCCAATCTTCTGACTCACAGGGCAGGATTTTCCCCCTGTCGGGGGGGAAGTTGAGGTGCGGGTGCGCCTCCGATCGGGGATGCGCTGCCATTTTATGTGGGCGGGCCAATTAAGGCCTGCCCAATGTGACATCCACACGGAAGCGCTATGTGCTCCCTGTACGGGCGGGGGAAAATCCCTAAACCGAGAGTGCGCTCTTTCGCGCATGCGCATGAAAGAGCGCACTCATCTTCCTGAGGCTAAGTGCTGCCTCAGGGAGATCAGCTCTAAATGTACAAATTATTAAAAATAGAAAAAAAACCTCCCTGACATGTCCCCTCATGTGACACTGTCACATGAGTTGGGACATGTCCATAACTTTTTTAAAAACTTTAATTAAATTTTTTAAAACCTACATGAACCTCATCCCACCCGTGGATGAGGTTTCATGCTTTTTCTAATGCCCACTAGGGCTCTTGATCTGCCTGCCAACCTTAAGGTTGGACGGGCAGGTCCATTACTTACTTTAATGACTCTGTCAATGGCCTCAATTGGCGGGAGTTCTGCCCGCTCACCGACAGGAAAATCCTGCCCACAGGCTAAAGTGCTACCACTGAGTCAGGTTTGCATAGTCTAAATAAATAATAAATATCAAGGCACTACATCTTGCATTTACTCTCCAGAATAACATCTTCCTAGATCTTGTAATGTTGGGTGACATCCTCTCGGGAATTTCTAAGAAAAACAGGAGTCAAAACTCCAAACCAACAGAATGTCATCAGCCCCATGGCAGCACAGTAAGGCTACTCAGGCCTTTTCTTTACTGTTATTATAAGCAGATCAATAAAGGCAGATGTATGGGGTGCAAATTACTTTAATTCAATTTTACTCAGACAGCTGTTCCTTTATTGGAAAGTAATCCAGTAAAAGTGGAAGGTTGACATGGTTCAACACATGTAAGCTTGCAATATTTTTAGAGCTTTGGTAATTCACAAGCCTGGCATTTTTCTTCCTATTTTCTCCTCTGGAGCTCCTGCAAGCACCTAATCATGTTCTAGCTTGGTTCATCAGGCACTAGCCCCCTTAGTGTACCTAACATAAGTTACTGTTCTTATATGAGCCTCGACAATGATTCACCAGGAGCATCACAACTGACTGCGATGCTCTCCCCACAAGATGACTGTACTTTCCAACACAGAAACAGGAGTAGGCCATTCAGCCTGTCAATCCTGTCAGTTAGATTATGACTGATCTGTACCTTAACTCCATATATCAGCCTTGGTTCCCTATCATTTCATAGCTCTGCCTAAAAGAAATCTCAGTTTTGAAGTGTTCAGTTGATCCCCAGTCTCAATGGATTTTTGGGGACAGATTTCCACTATCCTGTGTGAAGAAGTGCATCATGATATTACCCCTTAACAGCCTGTTTCTAAATTTAAGATTATGCCCCCTTGTTCTGGACCCCCCACTTCTCTCTATCTACCCTACCAACTCCCATTAATCATCTTAAAAATGTCAATTAGATCACCCCTTAATCTCTCCTACTACAGGGAGTGCAAACCTAGTCTATGCAAATTGTCCTCACAATTTTCACTCCTTTTAGCCTGGCTATCATTCTGGTGAAACTGTACTGCACCCCCTCCAAGGCCAATAAACTTTTCCTGAAGTACTGTAAACGAGGTCTAACAAGAGCTTATATACCTGTTCTATAACTTCTACCCTGTGACATTCCAGTTCCCTTGATAAAAATCAGAGGCTGGACTGCACCAATAAAAATATTCTCAAGGAAAAGTGTAGGAGACCATGCTTTATTAAAATGTAAGAACATTTCATGCCACAGGAAATAGCCAGGAAACAGACTGCAGCATCATTCCTATATCCCCCCAAGTGAGATCTGTGGATGGGTCAGCAAAGTTTTAAATCGCTGAAGGGAAACAAAAGCTGTGAATGATATCAGACTGTTAATACCACACTGGCTAGCTTGGAAAGTATGGCTGGTCTCACTCAAACTGCACTGCAGACTGTAAATGATTTTTATTGCCGTTATTAGGTACAGCAATATTTTTCTAACAGCTGCTTTTGTTTCATTTTTAACTTTCAAAGTCTTTGTGCCTAATCCCATGGGCTGACCTGTAGCACGGACCAGCTACACTTCTCTCAGGATTTATGGATAGAAAACACTGGGCTGCCAGGTAAAGGCTGAAGAAATAGCGTAGAGCGTTTAATGGTAGCAAATTACAAACCTGGCTCAGCCTCAAATCGTGGCAAATTATTTCACCTTCATTTAACTTCCTAACCCCCCACTCCAATATAATATCTTCATTCTTAGAGAGCTCTTAGTTAAAAGACCGAGTTCCACATCAGGATCTCTTTCCAAAAATCAAGTGGTTACTAAGGATGTGGGATTTGTGCACGCATTTTGTTTTAAAATATATAGTTCAAAATATATCGGGCCATAACTTCCTCTGGGTGACATGAGTGTCGGATTGCCGCTCCATGCCCAATTACTTACGCAAAATCTCTTCCATGCCTGTCTCGCCCAGCCTTACGTCTCCGAAGCGCAGAGTCACAGTTCATCAGAGCTGGATTGAAGATGGACATGCCCCCTTTTTAACAGCACTAGATTCTGTAAACCAGGCAAGTTTAAAGGTCTGAAATTGACAGGGCAGGGAGAAGATAAGTGCCTAAGGTAAGTGGATAGGATTTGGGGGGTGTGGGGATTGGAGGTCAGGTGGGGGTGGGGAGGTGGTCGGACATCGGGTGAAGTCGGGAGATGTCGGACATCAGGTGGGGGTCAAATATCTGGGGGGTGGGGGGGACGGACATCAAGTGTGGGTTAAATATCGGGGGGGGGGGTCGGACATCAGGTGGGGGTCGAATATCGGGGGGGTGGGGGGGACGGACATCAAGTGTGGGTTAAATATCGGAGGGGGGGGTCGGACATCAGGTGGGGGTCGAATATCGATGAGGGGGGGGTGTCGGACATCGCCGGGGGATGGGGGGGTCGCACATCAGGTGAGGGGTTGGACATCAGTGGGGTTGTGGGGGGCTGCTGGACATCAGGGGATTCAGGGGTGTCGTACATTGGGGTGGGGTGGGTCGGACATCGGGGTGCAGTGGGTCAGACATCAGTGAGGTGGGGGGCGCGGTCAGGCATCAGGGGCGGGGGGGGTTGGAAGTGGATTGGACGTCGGAGGGTGCAGGGTGGGGGGAGTGATTGGACATCTGAGGGGATGGTCAGCCATCATGGGGTTTGGGGTGGGGTCAGGCCTCGGGGTGGGTGGGTGTGGGGTGGGGGTGGGGGGTGTTGGAGGATGTGTTGGAGATCGGGGGTGGGTCAGGTCAGGAGGTGGGGTATGGCCTGCAAAGGGTGGGAATTGGGTTTCTGGTCAGGTTGGGTGCGGGGCGGTGGGGGAAGTCAGGATGGCAGGGGTGGGGGTGGTCAAGTCGGGTGGCGGGAGGGTCAAGCTGGCAAGGGGTGGGAGCCAGTACTGTGGGGGGTGGGGGTCTGGTCGGGTTGGGGTTAGGTTAAGCCTGCGGGTGAGTTCCGTGGTAGGAATGTTGGGGGGGGGGTCTGTGTCTTTACAATAGTTACTCAGAAGTTAGAAGAGGTTTTAAATTCTTCTAACGTTTTCTGAGTAGCAATTTGTGTAACACAGCAGGAACCATCAGAAGTTTGCGATTTAAATCACATTTTTGGATGGTTCCCAAAACAGGGTGATTGCCCAGAGGAAGTTTGCACATGTAGGCAATTGCCATGCAAACCCTTACTTTTGAAATTCTGAAAGGGGTTCCGCAGCACATCCTTGGGATAACCCCCAAATCCAGCACTGGGGAGCTCGGAAGGTACAGTTTATCAAACTTTTCAGAAAATTTGATCTAAGTAGTAAATGTTAATTACATAATCAAGAGAAATTATCTTGGGAGATTTCTCATGGGCTGAGCTAACTGAATTAATTGCAATAACTGTAGACATGTGCCTAGGTTGTTCCAGCTATTGTCTCATTTCAACAGTCTAATCCAGCTCCTTTACTGTGCATTCCCCTCTACCACCCATCTACATAATAGAAAATAACGTACCTGAATTTCCACAATAGATCACAAGTCATAACATCTCAAAGCATTTCATACAGCAATTACTTTTGCAGTTCACTGTTGTCACGTAGGCAAATGAGGCAGCCATTTTTCATCTGCATAAGACCTCTTCCTGTGGCACCAGAATGAATGTTGCCACCAACTCACTCTCCTTTCATTTCCCCCACCTCAATCCCAATTGGTCCAAGTCTAAAGGGCCGGCTTGGCTCCACAGATTAATCACTGGATTCTAGACTTTGGTACAAGATGGAAGGATGACACCATGATGTCTCAACTCAAATGTAAATTTATACCATGGGACAGAGCTCACTCGCTAGTTTTGTCTCTATTGACAAGAAGAGTTTGAAGTATATTTTGCTAGAAGATTCAAAAAGGATGTAGTAAGTTCTACAGTGACATGCTAGGTTTTCATGCTCCAACTACTGATTTGACAATCAGTGAAGTCTTCTGGGTCCACTTAGTAAATACAGATATTATGGAGGAGACATCAAAGAAGTTGTGTTGATGAGATATTTAGATATTTATGATAAAGCTATTAGAATGGCCGTATGTACTATGATGGAAACATATTTGTGAAAACAAATTGCAGAAGGCAATTTGAAGGATCATACTGGGTTCTGTTTACACATGTTCAGCATCTGAAATTATATAAAACATTCTGTATGTCTCTGTGCAAAAAGTATATTTGGCTCTGAGCAAATCTCTTGGGCACACGGCCTACATAACTGTGGGCAGGGTAACCATCTTGAACTTTTCCTTTAGGAATTTGTCCTGGTTTCTGAGGGCTTCATCATTTGGGAATACAAAGTAGCATTTTGTTCAAAGACTGTTGTCCCTTTGATAAGGTGCAATAGACTGATTAATAACATCAGAGAACGTGGAGTCAGGGGAGAGGGCAGAATGAATTGCTAGCTGGCTTCAAGATAGAAAGCAAAGAGTGGGAATAAAAGGTTAATCAGAATGGCAGAAGGTGAGAAGTGGTGTTCATAAGCATCAGTGATGGGACCACTGTTTATAATTTACATCAATGATTTGGACTTTGGAATCAAAAACACAATTTCTAAATTTGTGGATGACACCAAATTGGGGGGATAGCTAATACGAACAAGGAGAAGTAGGCCATTTGGCCCCTTGAGCCTGCTTCGCCTTTTAGGAAGATCATGGCTAATCTGATAGTAACCTCAAATCTGCATCCCGCCTACCCCTGATAACCTCTCACCCCCTTGCTTACCAAGAATCTATCCACCTCTGAGGAGAACCACGACAAATTACAGGAGGACATTAATAAACTTCCAGAATAAACAAAAACTGGCAGATGAAGCTCAACAGAGATAAGGAGGTGATGGCGTAGTGTATTGTTGCTGGACTAGTAATCCAGAGACCCAGGGTAATGCTTTGAGGACCTGGGTTCAAATCCCACCATGGCAGAATTAAATGAGAAGGAGCTTCCCAGAATACCTCCAATGTCTTGGTGCCGGTAATGCCTAAGACAGATAATAGCTGTCACCAGTCCTTCAGTTTGGTCCCATTAACTTCTGTCTAGCCATAGCAGGAATTGCACGCTCACAGTCGTGCAACAGCACAGAATTTTGCACGCATAGTTATTCATTGTGCCAAAACCAATGCAGAGTATAAATGGGGCAAAACAAAATCTGATGATGGTTCTTCCATACCAAATGCAAACTCTGAGAACTAAAATAAAAGGGCATCCTACAGAATCAAGACAACAGTCATCAGCCCACACACACACATACAAAAATCATACTTAACAACCTTTTCTGATCTTTTTCCAGCATCCACCATTATTCCCTTATGCTACTTGTAGTGCAGTGTCTCTGTACAAGTCATGGCTGCTAAACACCTATGCCACAAAGCACAGCTTTCAAAATACTGAACATTTCCAACAGACCATCCCAGGACTAAACTTCAGTCGCTCGTACCAACAACGTCCAGCTTTTTTCCCCAGTAGCTCGTTATACACTGTATAAACAAATTGAGCGTGCCAAAACCTTAAAAGAAGTTTTCAATTACATTGTAGCAGTTTTCAAAATGTTGTGATGAATAACTCCTTAAATAGTTTTTTTGTTGAAGTCTGGCTATTTTAAAATAAGATACGTATCAGCATTTTATTAAGAATTAATCTCTGAAAATTATGACTTTGTAAAGCACGTATTCAGACATCAGAAGATAATTTCTTAACTGCTATGTTGCACTTTTGATTACAATTAGTTCTGATCTCTTATACTTTTTTGATCCCACATCTATTATTCTTCATTGCCAACGGCCTCCCAGAGTGTATACAGAACAAAAGCTAGTGATTAATTGCAGATGGGTATGGAGTCCATCACTGGCCCAAAGGTTTTCATATGCACGAGTTACTCCAAAACCACTTGAACTGCGTAACAATCCCAAACGAGCTATAGAGACACACACAGATGCACAAATGTGATAAATCGTTAACGTTGGCAGAAGAAAAGGTACCATTGCCAATGAAAACATAGCGCTTGCATTTATATGGTGCCTTCATAACCTCAGCATGTCCCATAGCGCTTCACAGCCAATGCAGTAATTTTGAAGTGTAGTCATTGTTGTAATGTAGGAAACGCAGCAGCTAATTTGTGCCCGGCAATGAGATAGTGGCCGGAAAATCTGTTTTAGCAATGTTCATTGAGGGCTAAGTGGTGAGAACTCCCCTGCTCTTCTTTGAACAGTATCATTTGCTCTTCCGTGTTCACCTGAGAGGGTGGACAGGATCTTGCTTTAATGTCTCATCTGAAAGATGGCATCAGTTAAAGAGCTCCCTGGGGCTGACTAGGTTGTATGCTTCAGTTGCTGAAGTGAGTTTGAATCCATGGCCTTCTGACTCAGCTTTAGAGTGCTACCAACTCAGCTATGGCTGAGAAAAGAACAATGTGTACTAATGTGGTGGGAAAAAGATTTACGTCTCCAATTTCATTATCCGATTCATGTTATGCAGGCAAGGGGAGGGATCTACCAAGCAGAAAGGGAAAAAGAGGGAAAACCCAACACTGCCTTCCTTGCCCATGGAATAAAAGGGATAGTGGCAGTATGGATATGAAGTTGGCAGAGTGCCAGGAAACAGAGAGTAGTGATGAGTGGTTGTTTTTTGGACTGAGGAAGGTATACAATTGAGGGTCCCAGTGGTCGGTACTAGGACCATTTCCCTTCTTGATATATATTAATGACCCAGACTTGGGTGTACTGGGCATAATTTCAAAATTTTCAGATGGCACAAAGTTTTGAAATATTGCAAACCGTGAGTTGGATTTTGATAGCTTTCAAGAGGACATAGACAAGCTGGTAGAATAGGTAGTCAAATTTAATGCACAGAAGTGTGTAGTAATAAATTTTGGAAGAAAGAATGAGGAGAGACAATATAAAATAAAAGGCAAAATTCTAAAGGGAGTATATGTGCACAAACAATTGAAGGCAACAGGACAGGTTGAGAAAGTAGTTTAAAACATATTTGGGATCCTGGGCTTTATAAACAGAGGCACAGAATACAAAAGCAAGAAGTTATGATGAATCTTTATAAAACTTTGGCCAGAATTTTTGCCTCAGCAGGCGGGCTCAGCGGGAGCAGGCGATCATGAAGCTGACTGCCGCCCGCAATCGGCTCCGCACTGTGATTTCATGCGGGCGGGCCAATTAAAGCCCGCCCAGTGTGGATCGCGAGCGGCAGTGCTGAGCGCTACCTGTGGTGGCGGGGAGGAGAGAGAGCGGGCCTGGTGTGCAGTTCGTGCAAGCGCGCAAAAGAGCGCTTCAATCTCCCAGAGGCACGGAGCTGCCTCAGAGAGATTGAAGCGCTTTTTAAAAAAATTAATAAAGACAATAAAAATTTAATGAAACATGTCCCCTCATGTGACTGAGTTGGGACATGCTCTTAATTCCAAAATAAAGTTTTTATTTAATTTGTATTAGTTTTAGGAATGAGGTTTCCTAAAAAATGTAAAGGCCGCTTGGATTTTTCGCCTGCCCGCCAACAATTAGGTTGGATGGGCAGCATAAATTTCAAGTTAATTAGCTCGTTAATGTCCTTAATAGGCCTTTCAATTATCGGCAGGCGCACAAACGACTCCGGCGCGCGTCTGCCGAATGAAATATCGCGATGATGATGTTAGTGCGCATCATATTATGCTCGGGAGGTGTTGGGCATGCACCCACATGCTGAACATAAAATTCTGGCCATTGGTTCAGCCTCAACTGGAGTATTGTGTCCAATTCTGGCCACCACACTTTAGGAAGGATGTGAAGATTTTTGAGAGGGTGCAGAAAAGATTTAAGAGAATGGTTCCAGGGATGAGGAACTTCAGTTATGTGGATAGACTGGAAAAGCTGGGTTTGTTCTCCTTAAGGTTGAGGGGAGATTTGATAGAGGTGTTCAAAATCATGTGGGATCGAGACAAAATAGATAGAAAGAAACCTTTCTCATTGGTCAAAGGGCCAAAAAGCAGAGGACAGAGCCAATAGTTGAAGAAACCAATGGTGACATAGGGAAAAAAAAAAATTTATGGTATGAGTGGTCAGATTAGGAGTGCCCTAGCTGAGAGTGTGGTGGAGGCAGATTCAATTGAGGCTTTCAAAGGAGACTTTTTAAGTACCTGAAAGCAAAAAAAAATGCAGGGCTACAGGGAAGGTCAGGGTTGTGAAACGAGCTAATTTGCTCTTACAGAGAGCCAGCATGACGGGTCAAATGGCCTCCTTCTCTGTTGTAGCCATTCTATGATCCTATTCTTGTGCATCCCATAAGGGCTAGGTACAGATCAATTTCAACAGGAATCTGGCAAGAAAAACTAAATGAAAAATAAGTAATGTGGATTAGGAAGTGTTAAGTGATCATACATTTCCAGAGAAAGAAAATCTGAATCTAAATAAATTGGTTTTAACAAGATGACATGGCAGAAAAAGCATCTGTCTTTGAATTTCATATAACATTGGTTTAGATGGGTCCACATCTGCACTGGGTCTACATCTGTTACAGCAGTGCTAATGTAATTCTTGATTTCAAACTGGAACAATTTGGAATACATTTCATCCTTGGAAGTCTAAAATTCTGAAACCACATCTGAGATTGGAATCCTAATGGTTGACAGACTTGTGTCTCTGGAAAGCTGAAGAACATGAGTATGTCTCACATTGCAGTCCACATTATGTTCAAACATCCCATTAACCCCCCCTCCCTGAACCCCAACAATCAATTAGCCTACCTACAGTGTCAGGGGCTCCAGTCCACACCCTCAGGGAGAATGAAGCTAAATGTTCCACCTATTCTTTATGAATAGCAGGAAAATCTAGTCCTTTGCATCATGTTAGACTATTGAGGTTGCACAGCTATCCCAGACTGACAAAAATATGACCCTACCACGTTGACTGGTTTTTAAAATAAAAACACCAAGTTGAAACAACATCCACCTGTGGCTCCAGCCACAAAGAACAATCATTAATTTGCAACTCCAAAAAGGGAAAGCTTCCAGCAGGATGGAGACAGTTCAGTCACAATTGGACAGTCACATCAGTACTGTCACAATTTCCATGTAAGGAAACATTTGCAAAATTTAAGACAGAAAAAAATTGGACTTCACTACCTCAGGACATCCTAAAGTGCTTTACAGCCAATTAAGCACTTATCAAGTGGAACTGCTCTTATAATGTTTGGAATACAGCAGTCAGCTTGCGCACAGCAAGCTCCCATAAAAAACATTTTGATAGTCTGTTTTTTTCTTTTGAAGTGACGTTGGTTGAGGGATAAATATTGGTCAGGTCATTGAGCAGAACTCCTTTGCTCTCTTTCAAAATAGTGCCATGAAATTTCTTAATGTCCATCTGAGAGGCATAATGCATACCTCAGAAATATTTGAGTAGATACAATAGCTAATGCAAAATATTCAAATATTTAGAACAAACTGTTGTAGTGATACCTACAGAAGCTAATTCAAAAATAAGGTTTGATGCAGTCAAAGGCACTCCCCAGGAATTAAAGGCTGACAAATGTGCCAGTCTAAACCTCAACTACAAGACATTCACAATAGTCACACTTTTATGCACAATAGGTTGGATAATGCACTCTATGACTCGAATGGAAGCGTGCCAGAGAAGACCAACTCTTATCAGGAGGAAATATAGTCTGATAGGACTTGTCTAAAATAAACAGAAACTGCTGAACAAGTGTTTTTCACCCCATCTGTTAATTTACCTGACAGAAGGCAACCTGTTTCTTTATTCAGGATAGTAAAATAATGGATTCATAATAAGACTTTGCTTTTGACATTTAACTCTTCAATGTGTTTAAAATGTGCTTCTGTTGCAAAATTGAATTCATATATTGTTTTATTACAACTGCTTCCTGCAATTCTTTTCCTACTGACACCATTTAGTAAAGATGCAGACTCTCAGCAGCCCAATATAACTAGCCAATACAAGGAGCACTTCAACAAAATACTCATTTCCCAACTGTATGCAAATCAGATGGCATCACTGAATGCAATGGCAAGGGGTAGGTTCAAGTCTTGTGACTTCCCACATAGCAAGACAATATCTTGATCAGGCCATGAGGATAAAACACAGAGATGAGGTAAGATCTTTCCCTAGAGGAAAGATGATAAGATTGCAAAGCAGCTGATATACTGTACCTTCAATTGATATCAGAGGTCTTGAAACAGGTTGCTTCTAACACATGATGCAAAGAGAGAAGGGGTAATCTGAAATGGGAGATTGAAAATGGCTCCAATTTATAAAATCTTTGTGATTCTGCATTTTACAACCAAGGGACAACTTCCATCCCTCGCCACAACCACATTTTCATATTTAGGAGATTTTGAAAGCTTACTTCAACATGTCTCAACATGCTGTTTGGTTTCAGGAGTAAGAAATTGGCTGTTAATAATTTCCTATTTTTCCTCTTTAAAGTTGATGAATGCTGTTGCCATGATTTCACTCTCCAGCTAAGTTCAGCCCAATTCACACACCTTTTCAAAAGCCTGCTTCTAGCTCTGCCTCACTTGGACAATACTATATTTGGCATAGACATGATGTGTTGAATAGTCTCTTGTTCTGCATCATTTTATGATTTTAACATAAGAGTGAATGTATATGCCTCAGAATACTTTGGAGGTCACTTTTGTCTTCACCGTTTGAGCAGTAAGCCAGTGGGCCAATATGGAAATGTAAATTGGATGGGTTCTATAATGGCCAGATGAACATTCTGCCAGAATACTGCCCACACGATGCAAAAGACATTCCAACCCACAATCTTAAATTTCATAAGTGAAACCGGGAAACTATCACAGCACCTCACAGATTAATGTAGCTGCAACAACTTCAACAGATAGAGTGCACATTTTCCCAAGGTTAATGCCTACACACGTTAGCCAAGATTGACAATTAAAGATTAGCATCAAAGGGACAGCTGCCTTGAGAAAGTATACAGTAAGTCTACTAAATGGGATAGCGAGACTAAAAAAAAATGCAAAGGTCATAAACGTCTGTGACTCATTGACAATGTAAATAGAAACTTGGCATGAACCCTTTGCCCTTACCTTCAGTCTGAATTCTATAAACGTCCAAACTGTCCATTCATTGCAGACAGCATTTTGTGAGAAGGTCTGATTCAAGGCTTATTTTACCAAAAAGAAATTTAATTCATTGCATAGGCTGGTAGTGGGTGGGGGTAGAAGTTTTTCCTAATGCTGGTTGTGGTTAATGCCATACAAGGAATTTTTTTGACAGCTGGAATTTCACCCCCAAAAGTAGTTTGTTGTAAATAACAGTAAAGAAATGAAAAATGAACAAAGTGAAATAGGAAAAATGCATTAATGAAACAAGTCCATCCAGTCCTCTGTCACCCAACTCATGCTTGAGTATTGATTATGAGAAATGTTCCCTTCCTCTTGTCAATATTATTGACAATTACATTGTTGAGCTTTAATGGCAATTACATTGTTAAACATGTGATGGGTGTTTGTACACCTATAAATGGGGATGGCTGGGACACTGGTGGGGTGGAAGAGTGTTGACTCTGCACTAAGTCAATAAACTCTCTCTGCAAGGAAAGGCCCTGTCCTGGTTTTGACATCAGAAACTGGCATGGATCTGTGTAACATGGTAGCAGAGGGTGGTTGCCTAAAGGTGAAGATTGGAAACCAGGAAGAAATACTTTTCCCAGGCAGAAGATTTTATTGGAGTTATAGACAAAAGATTGTTATCAGAGTTAGTTTTGAGAAGAATGGCTGAAACTAAGTGTAAAGTATCAGGGTATGATTTTCCACCGTTGTTCTGTGAAGCAGAATCTATGTGCAATGGAAGAATGAAGTGGATGCATGGACATAGGTTACGTCCTTGCCAAAGAAAAAGCAAGGTAAGGCCTTGGGACTTTCACTTCCCACTCATCACCCAGCACGTTTGACTATTAATTATGAGAAATGTTCCCTTTCTCTGCCTCAAACCCATATCATTTAACTATTTGCTGGACGCAAATCAATCCAATTCCTTATTAAACAGTTTAACTGAATTAGCAGCATTGCAAGAAATTACAAAGGCCAATGCTCTATTTCCAGGTCTGTACTGATTGAGAAGTCCCTTCATTGCCATGCTGCAGAAAAACAGACAAGTTATTTTGGTGTAGGCTTTTGGCTAACAAAGTCAACTACTCTAAGCAAAAGATACTGAGATTTTCACCATCCTCCATAGCAAACTTTAAAATATATTCTTTATAAATGAATTCATACAGTGGACGACAGAAATCTTATTACTTTTTCTCCTTTGGTGCTTAGCAGGTGAGAGGTGTTTGTTACTCTTTCCACTTTGGGCTCACACTATTGGTATCAATCACAGTCAGGTCAAGTATATTAGAATTAGATGTAGAATAAAGCATTTCTCTTGTCTCTCTTTTAATAATGTTCCTCAAACCACAATACTTGTTTCTCATTTTGCTTCTGGTTTCTTCGTATGTCCCGGTTTTGATCAAAATACCTCTCTGCACATGTTAAGGCGGCAGTACAGTGCCCAGAGTTGAAAAGACCAAAAGAATGGTGAGAATGTGGAACTCATGGCCACATGTAGCTGCATTTAAAGGGAAGTTAGATATTAGAAGAACAAAGGGAGTAGGCTCATGTGGAGCATAGGTAGGGCCAAATGGTCTGTTTCTGTGTTGTTTATAAAATCAATGTAAATGATTAAATTCTGTGAGCCTCATGGTGAGACTTTATCAATGCAAATATTTGCTAGAGGAGCTAACCTTGGCACACAAATCACTGAAGAATTTGTACCACAGAGAAAATGCCAAATTAGATCTTCATAAATAAAGGCCATTGCCTTTGGTCTGCATCTTCCTTTGGGAACTCAGCTCTCTCAAGCTCCATATGAAATTGTACAGTTTTAGATGATACTGTGACAGGAGTGCCGTCTTTATAGAGATTTTTGTTGCCATCTATTGAACCTCGTAGTCAGAAAACCTATTACATAAAGGATTTCTCAGGGACGTCAGTTTTTAAAGGCTTTCCAATGACATAAGGAAACTATGCAAATGGGTGCCAGATTCTCCAGAAGTGCTTATTTTCTCCGATAATCTTGGCAACAATTTTGCTGCAAGCATCACACACTGCTTATTATCTCAGGGTTTGGGAGGCGGCACGGATTCAAGGAATTATGAGAGGAGTGGGAAATGAAATGAAATGCAACAGGACTAAACAGGGCAGTGAGAGAAAATGCAAAACAAAAAGTTGCTTGGCTTTACAGAACTTCAATATTGCTGAAAAGAGACATGTTGCCGAAATCTTACATTCATCAGGACAAACACAAGAATGCCAAATTTCAAACGACCATAACAATTCACACTACAGGAGAAAAGGTGCTGATTGGTTGACAAGACAACTCTGATTGGCTGAGGCATTGCCATGGAGAAAACAACAGGGAACTTTTGGCTCTCCAACTAATTCAAGAAAAGAGCAGGGCTTGAACATATTCCTTTTGTTTGCAGTGAACGGATCCCTGCATATGGATGCATTTCACTTCCAGCAAGGATAAATGAGCCAAGTTACGAGCTCAACTGATTATGTTAAGTTGGTTTTTAGTGCACCTATTAGTGCACTCAGGATTGCTCAGCAAGTGCTGCCCAATCACACAGATTCACATCTAAAAGTAGACATTTTGGGTTTTGCAAGTACAGGCTGGTCAAGTACAGTCTTTATTCTGCTTATTATGAATAACTAAAGGAACATGCTTTTTGGTTCAACCAGCCAATCACTGGGATATACGGTCGACGTACCTGTCACTGCACAGGCACTTGAATTCATACACAATGTACTCAAGTGTCTGGTAGGCAAAATATCTTCTTAGACTGACAGGCAAAAAATACCATTCACGGAGCCACTTCCTATTAGCAGCGTGAAATGGCTTGCTTAACCTGTTGTTCAAATTTTTGAGATACTTTGCCTTTCCAAGGTACTTTGAGGTAAATCGGGCAATTTTCAGGTCTGAAAGTGTCAGACTTTGGCCCATTTGTGAGTTACCCAGTGAACAGTCTGTCAGGATAGCCATTGTCCCGCAGGGTTGCTTTGATTCACTCTATTTCTGTGTCATGCTTGCAAGGTGAGCAAATGGCTAGGGCCCTATTTACAAGATTGCTGTTAAGGTTACTTTTATAGCATATGGAGCTATACAAATCCCAATTGACCAGTGAAAGTAGGCTTGCGGTAGACAGGAGTGGGGAACCTATTGCGAGATTTCACAACTAGTACGTCGAGGAAGCCGAGCGCATTAGACTGCTCCATCTCAAAAGCGGGGATGGAACTTGTTAAGGTGTGTAAGGAAATCTTTACACGTGGCTGCAGATTCAAAGTTCCAGAATGCATCATCTATGTATCGAAAAGATGCACTGGGTAGGAGGTTAAGGCTCATTCCATGAAAACGTGTTTCTCATGGAAACCGACAAAAACGTTAGTGAGCGCAGGACCCAGAGGGAATCCCATGGCTATGCCATTTATTTGGGCATACATAGTGTCATTAAAACAGAACACGACTGCGCAAGTTGCTAAGTTCAAAAGTTCAATGAACAGAGATTCAGAAATTGGCAGCACATCTATATTGTCGTGATACAGCAATACCACAGAAATGTCGATGACTTCCTTCAGCAGCACATTTGTATATAACCTTGCAATGTCAAATGTGCACATAGACAAGACCTTCCTATCAATATGTAGGTCATGTATAGTCTTTGCGAAGGTGAAGGAATCCTTCACTGTTTTTTTTAATTCATTCACAGGATGTGGGCTTCGCTGGCTGGACTAGTGTTTATTGCCCATCCTTAGTTGCCCTTGAGAAGGTAGTGGTGAGCTGCCTTCTTGAACCACTGCAGTCCATGTGGTGTAGGTAGACCCACAGTGCTGTTAGGAAGGGAGTTGCAGGATTTTGACCCAGCGACAGTTAAGGAACAGCGATATATTTCCAAGTCAGGATGGTGAGTGTCTCAGTGGGGAACTTCCAGGTGGTGGTGTTCCCATCTATCTGCTGCCCTTGTCCTTCTAGTGGTAGTGGTTGTGGGTTTGGAAGGTGCTGCCTAAGGAGCCTTGGTGAATTCCTGCAGTGTATCTTGTTGATGATACACACTGTTGCTATTATGCGTCGGTGGTGGAGGATGTGAATGTTTGTGGATGTGCTGCCAATCAAACGAACTGCTTTGTCCTGGGCGGTGTCCAGCTTCTTCAGTGTTGTAGGAGCTGCACTCATCCAGGCAAGTGGTGAGTATTCCATCACATTCCTGACTTGTGTCTTGTAGATGGTGGACAGGCTTTGGGAAGTCAGGAGGTGAGTTACTAGTTGCACGATTCCTAACCTCTGACCTGCTCTTGTAGCCACAGTATTTATATGGCTAGTCCAGTTCAGTTTCTGGTCAATGGTAGCCCCCATGATGTTGATAGTGGTGGATTCAGTGATGGTAATACCATTAAACATCAAGGGACAATGGTTGGATTCTCTCTTGTTGGAAATGGTCACTGCCTGACACTTGTGTGGCGCGAATGTTACTTGCCACTTGTCAGCCCAACCCTGGATATTGTCCAGGCTGCATTTGGACATGGACTGCTTCAGTATCTGAGGAGTCGCGAATGGTGCTGAACATTGTGCAATCATCAGCGAACAGCCCCACTTCTGGCCTTATGGTGGAAGGAAGGTCATTGATGAAGCCGCTGAACCTAGAACACTACCCTGAGGAACTCCTGCAGTGATGTCCTGGAGCTGAGATGACTGACCTCCAACAACCACAACCATCTTCCTTTGTGCTAGGTATGACTCCAACCAGCGGAGAGTTTTCCCCCTGATTCCTATTGACTCCAGTTTTGCGAGGGCTTCTTGATGCCACACCCGGTCAAATCTGCCTTGATGTCAAGGGCAGTCACTCTCACCTCACCTCAGGAGTTCAGCTTTTTTGTCCATGTTTGAACCAAGGCTATAATGAGGTCAGGAGCTGAGTGGCCCTGGTGGAACCCAAACTGGGCATCAGTCAGCAGGTAATTGCTAAGCAAGTGGCACTTAATAGCACTGTTGATGACCCCTTCCATTACTTTACTGATGATCGTGAGTAGACTGATGGGGCGGTAATTGGTCGGGTTGGATTTGTCCTGCTTTTTGTGTACAGGACATGCCTGGGCAATTCTCCACATAGCCGGGTAGATGCCAGTGTTGTAGCTGTACTGGAACAGCTTGGCTAGGAGCGCGGCAAGCTCTGGAGCACTAGTCTTCCGTGCTATTGCCAGAATATTGTCAGGGCCCATAGCCTTTGCAGTATCCAATGCCTTCAGCCGTTTCTTGATATCACGTGCAGTGAATCAAATTGGCTGAAGATTGGCGTCTGTGATTGGTGAGACCACACCTGAAGTACTGTGCACAGTTTTGGTCCCCTTACTTGAGGAAGGATGTAGTTGCACTGGAGGCGGTTCAGAGGAGGTTCACTAGATTGATTCCAGAGATGCGGGGCTTATCTTATGAGGAGAGATTGAGCAGTTTATGCCTGTACTTGCTAGAGTTTAGAAGGATGAGAGGAGATCTAATTGAGGTATATAAGATGCTAAAGGGGATAGACAGAGTACACGTGGAGCGGATGTTTCCCCTTGTGGGTCATTCTAGAATGAGAGGCCATAGTTTTAGGCTAAGGGGTGGCAGATTTAAATCAGAGATGAGGAGGAATTACTTTTCTCAAAGGGTCGTGAATCTGTGGAATTCACTACCTCAGAGTGCAGTGGATGCTGGGACGCTGAATAAATTTAAGGAGGCGATAGACAGATTTTGAATTAGTAATGGGTTGAAAAGTTTTGGGGAGAGGGCGGGAAATTGGAGTTGAGGCCAAAATGAGATCAGTCTTGATCGTAATGAATGGTGGGGCAGGCTTGAGGGTTGAATTACCTACTCCTGCTCCTAGTTCTTATTTTCTTATGCTGGGGATCTCCGGTGGAGGCCGAGATGGATCATCCACTTGGCATTTCTGGCTGAAGATTGTTGCTAATGCTTCAGCCTTATCTTTTGCACTGATGTGCTGGGCTCCTCCATCATTGAGGATGGGAATATTTATGAAGCCTCCTCCTCCAGTGAGTTGTTTGATTGTCCACCACCATTCATGACTGGATGTGGCAGGACTGCAGAATTTAGATCTGATCCGTTGGTTGTGGGATCACTTAGCTCTGTCTATCACTTGCTGCTTATGCTGTTTGGCACGCAAGTAGTCCTGTTTTATAGCTTCACCAGGTTGACACCTCATTTTTAGGTATGCCTTGTGCTGCTCCTGGCATGCCCTCCTGCACTCTTCATTGAGCCAGGGTTGATCCCTTGGCTTGATGGTTATGGTGGAGTGGGGGATATGCTGAGCCATGAGGTTACAGATTGTGTTTGAGTATAATTCTGCTGCTGCTGATGGCCTACAGTGCCTCATGGATGCCCAGTCTTGAGTTGCTAGATCTGTTCGAAATCTATCCCATTTAGCACGGCGGTAGTGCCACACAACACGATGGAGGGTATCCTCAATGAGAAGCTTGGACTTCGTCTCCACAATGACTGTGCGGTGGTCACTCCTACCGACGCTGTCATGGACAGATGCATCCGTGGCAAGCAAGTTGGTGAGGATGAGGTCAAGTGTGTTTTTCCCTCTTGTTGGTTCCCTCACCACCTGCCGCAGACCCAGTCTAGCAGCTATGTCATTTAGGACTCGGCCAGCTCGGTCCGTAGTGGTGCTACCGAGCTGCTCTTGGTGATGGACATTGAAGTCCTCCACCCAGAGTACATTCTGTGCCCTTGCCACCCTCAGTGCTTCCTCCAAGTGATGTTCAACATGGAGGAGCACTGATTCATCAGCTGAGGAGGGCAGTACATAGTAATCAGCAGGAGGTTTCCTTGCCCATGTTTGACCTGATGCCATGAGACTTCAAGGGGTCCGGAGTCGACGTTGAGAACTCCCAGGGCAACTCCCTCCTGACTGTATACCATTATGCCGCCACCTCTGATGGTGATGGTGGAGTCTGGGACATTATCTGTAAGGTATGATTCCATGAGGATGGCTATGTCAGGCTGTTGCTTGACTGAGACAGCTCTCCCAATTTTGGCACTAGCCCCCAGATGTTGATAAGAAGGACTCTGCAGGGTCCACAGGGCTGCGATTGCCATTGTGGTTTCCGGTGCCTAGGTCGATGCAAGGTGATCTGTCTAGTTTCATTCCTTTTTTGAAGCAGTTTGTTACAACTGAGTGGTTTGCTTGGCCATTTCAGAGGACATTTAAGAGTCAACCACAATGCTGTGGGTCTGGAGTCACATGTAGGCCAGACCAGGTTTCCTTCCCTAAAGGACATTAGTGAATCAGATGGATTTTTTTTACAACAATTGACAATGATTCCATGGTCATCATTGGACTTTTAATTCCAGATTTTTATTGGATTCAAATTCCACCATTCAGGTCCCCAGTAATCTCTGGATTACTAGTCCAGCAACAATACCACTACACCATCGCCTCCTACTGTGTACATGGAAAACTCATGAAGAACTGACTGTAGTAATTCACTCAACCATTTGGCCAATTTATGCTGCGTGGAATCGCTCATTGTTAAAATAGGGCACAATGGGACATCACTTGGCAACGGACTAAAAAATTTGACCAACAGGTTAGGCAAGCCGTTTCACACTGCCAATATGCAGAGGCTGTGTAAGTGGTAATTTCCACCAACAGGGTGCTGCCGTCAGTCCAAAAAGATTTTCTACCTACCACACAATTAAGCAACATTGTGTAAGGATTTCAATGCCAGTGTGATACCAGGTACATAGGCCGTACGTCCCAGCAACTGGTTGATCGAATCAAACAGCGCATTCCTTCAGTTGCTCGTAATAGGCAGGGACCATATTCAACCCAAAACCCAACACAAAATGTCTACTGGTTAGACAGCATTTGCTGAACAATCCTGAGAGCCCGAATCGCTATATTAACAACCAATTTAAGATAATTAGTCGAGCTCGTAACATGGCTCATTAACGCTTGCTAGAAGCAATATACATTCATACATAGGAACCTGTTCTCTGCAAAAAGGAATATGTTCAACACTTACGCCTCTTTCGAATTACCCAGGAACTTGAGGAGTCCCTCGATGCTTTCTCCATAGCAATGCATCGGCCAATCAGAGTTGATTGGTCAATTAATCAGCAACCTTTTTTCCAGTGATGTAAAATTGCTGTGATGGTTGGAAATGTTTCAATCTTCCGTTTGTCCTGATGATCGCAAGGTGAAAAGCTTCAGCAACATGTCTCACATCTCTCTTTTCAGCAAAACAAAAAAAAACACAAGGAGCAAGAAAAAGACAATGTGGAGAAGCAGCAGTAGGAAGGCAAAGGTATTCATTAAATCTGAAGAGCTAAGAAAAGGAACAGTGAATAAAGCAAGCATTGCCACAAAATTGTTAATGGCTTTCTTACACACGAGTCAAAAACACACGAGTTAAAGTATAGAAATCCTTTCATTTTTCCATGCTTTTCAGCACTAGAGTCAAGAAACAATGTGTCATGCCTATAAAAGCTCAATCACAGGCAAGGTAGGTGGTGGGGTGGGGGCTGCAGTTGGTGTAGAGAATGTCTACTTCGACCTTACCTAGTTTTTAATATAATATGATCTTGGTAGAGATGGGTAATATTTTTTTTAAGAATGCAAAAACCCAGGTACCCAGGTAAAAGAATGAAGCCACAGGATTCATAATTTAAATCAAAAGAATTTTACTGCACAAAAATCAAAGGACATGAATACTAATAAATACACTCGATCTTAAGTAGTCAGTTATGTTAAACATAATAAAAGTATAATGAACTCAGTTACTTATAATCTAAACTGAACTCTTCAAATCACTTTGCCTTCCACACTCATTAGACTTACACCCCTAATAAACTCAAGTCAAATACTTATCACAAATTGGAAGATTGACTGTAAGGTCCGAGTAATGCTTCAATGATCCATATAAAGGTTGCGATTTCTTGGGCCTTCCACTTACTTATAGCAAGGTTTTTCTTTCAAATCTCTTCCAACCATCGTATAGTTCAAATCTCCTCTAACCATTCAACAACGGCGTCATTAATGCCTTAAGGGTAGCCACCTCAGGTCAGAACTCCCCTGGTTCTAATATTCTTTTTCTCTATAGTTTTATATCTCTGCCTCTCTCTCCCTCAGCTTGGCTATCCCTTAAGTTCAACTCACTGTTAGGAATCCTTCAGTTAACAAGATTTTAAACTCTTTTAGCTAAACCACAAAATTTCAACTGAACTCTGTTTGAGAGAGCTGTTTCTATCCTGCAGCCAGCTTGTTCTCAAACCTAAAACCTAAACTGCTTGAACCCAGAATTGCACCCTTATAATTAACTAATGTTAACCTTTCTTTTCCCTCTATTGTTTATCTTCCAGGCCACCTGGTCACATGATCATTTACTGGCAGCCTTGATGCTTTATCAGAAATCATATCCTAAAGAAACCTAGAGCAGAATTTCACCCATGTCAGGTGGGCTCAGCGGGGGCAGTTGGGAAGCCAATTAAGGCCCACCCAGCGTGAAACATGGGTGGCAGCGCTCAGCGCTGCCTGTATAGGTGGGGTGGGGGGGGATTGTGAGCGGGACTGCAAGCGGGACAAGTACGAACTTCGCGCATGCGCGTGAGTGCAGACTTCATAATCTCCCTGAGGCACAGAGCTGCCTCAGAGAGATGAAGAGTTTTAAAAAAAATAAAGAAAATAAAAACGTAATGAAACTCTGTCACATGATATTAATTAAGTTTTTAAAAGCTTTATTTTATTTTTATTTGCTTTAGGAAACCTCAACCCGCCCGTGGATGAGGTTTCCTAAAAAGTGCAAAGGCCGCTTGGCCTTTTCGCCTGCCCGCCAACTATAAGGTTGGGCAGGCAGCGAAAAATACAGCTTAATTGATCATTCAATGGCCTTAACAGGCCTTTTAATTGTTGGCAGGCATGCTGCTGAATCCAGCACATGCCCGCCGAACGAAATATCACACAATTGCACGTTGACATCGGGACGCTTCCCCGACGTCAACGCGCGTCATTTTACACTCGAGGGGGTCGTGCACGCACCCACCCGCCAAGCTAACAATTTTGCCCCTAGTTCTTAAAAGAGGCCATCATCCCAAGATAAAATATAAATTCTTTCTCCAAAATACATCACACCATCAACATTTTAGCCTTAATTCATAGTTGAACCTCCTTCATGTCTTGCCAAATCGTCAATCCGTCCAGTTCTTTGGTGCATGCATTCATTTTATACTCTAGTTTGTTGTCATTTTACAACCACATATGGTGTTTGTTGTGATTTCCCAAGTTACATGCAGCCAAGCCTAAGTTTGTAAAATTTAATAGAGACAGCACAATTAGTTTCATGGTGCAATGGTATGAGAGCTAATAGAGGACAGCAAGTTTTACCGGGAAGAGGGAGGTTGTGTCAAGAGATCTCTACAGAAAAGAGTCAATTGAGATCTACATGGAGAAAAGAGATTAGTGAGGAAGTCTTTACAAACAAGGGAGTTCTTAGGAAGACCTACTTGAAGAATGGAATAAAGAACTTGCATTAACATGTGCCTTTCAAAACCTTGGAGACACCTCAAAGCACTTTACAGCTAACGAATTGCTTTGAAGTGTTGTCATTGCTTATCACAAACAATGGCAGTTCCAATGATATTCTATTCATGGGCAGGCCATGATTGAAGGCCCAGGAGCACAGAGCAGCAGCTATGCCAATGACCACAAGTGAAGCAGAAGAACACCTCAAATTATCCAGAGTTACATATTGCTCTGAAGCAAACCCACCTGCCCAAAACACAAATATTCCCCGCCGAAAGAGGATAAATATGTCTTCATTCAAAATAAATAAAAGAATAAGGTATACGGCTCATTTTCACGTACACACAATTCTGCCCGTGTGGCTCACTCACTTCATTTACACTACCTCCAAGGGAGTTAAGGCTGGGTTGTGTAAGTCACAATATGCTGACATGAAAAAAAAAGTTCCAAATTGTTTTAATTAGTGAGTTGGAACTGGCCACAATAGACCACTGCAGAGCAAGGAGACATGTAATTAAAAACATTTTTTGCATTTGAATGTTTAAACAAAAGCAACAAAAAAAAAAATTCCTTGAGCCACTTGTTATCGACATAGGGAAGCTGCTGAAAAAAAGTCTCATGGCTCAGTGCTCCACTCCTGCAATTTAATACGATATCCCCACAAATCTTTTGCAGGCAGAACACGAGCAATCACAACTCCACACCAGCCATAAGTGAAGTAAAATCTAGTTCTTTGTTGAATATTTCCATTTTCTACCCTAGTTTGCTGTCACTGAATACCACATGTATTCCTTGTGTTATGCTCCTGTTAGGGACCGTTAAGGTTTAAGGAAGAAATCCGAACACCCAGCAATTAACCAACAGGACTGCACCACAAGATTTCACATTTTTTGATTAAAAACCAAGTTTATTATATATACAGGTACAGTGTCTCAAATCCAGCTATCTGAAAACTGGACATTTTTTTTTAAGCTGCCATCACCTGACTTTCATCTTTGGTCTAACTGTATATCCGGGAAATTCCTGGAGCTTCCCCCACTCCACCACCAACGCTTCATTGAAGTGCAGAAGGAAAAATTCTGAGGGGCAGGATTAATCTCCACTTGGAGAGGCTGGGATTAATTATGGATAGTCAGCATGGCTTTGTCAGGGGTGAATCATGTCTAACAAATTTGATTGAATTTTTCGAGGAGGTGACTAGTTGTGTAGATGAGGGTAGTGAAGTTGATGTAGTCTACATGGGCTTCAGTAAGGCTTTTGACAAGCTCCCGCATGGGAGAATGGTCAGGAAAGTAAGAGCCCATGGGATCCAGGGCAATTTGGCAAATTGGATCCAAAATTGGCTTAGTGGCAGGAGGCAGAGGGCAATGGTCGAAGGTTGTTTTGGCGATTAGAAGCCTGTGACGAGTGGTGTACCGCAGGGACTGCTGCTGGGACCCTTGCTGTTTGTAGTGTACATTAATGATTTAGACGTGAATATAGGAGGTAAGATCAGTGTAAGACCATAAGACATAGGAGCAGAAATTAGGCCAATTGGCCCATTGAGTCTGCTCCGCCATTCAATCATGACTAATAAGTTTCTCAACCCCATTCTCCCGCCTTCTCCCCGTAACCTTTGATCCCCTTACCAATCAAGAACCTTGATTGTATGTTCACAGATGACACAACATTGGTGGTGTCGTAAATAGTGAGGAGGGAAGCCTTACATTACAAGACAATATAGACGACTGGTAAGATGGGCAGGGCAGCGGCAAATGGAATTTAATCCTGAAAAGTGTGAGGTGATGCATTTTGGGAGGACTAACACGGTAAGGGAATACACAATGAATGGTAGGACCCTAGGAAGTACAGAGGATCAGAGGGACCTTGGTGTACATGTCCATAGATCCCTGAAGGCGGCAGCACAGGTAGATAGGGTGGTTAAGGCATGTGGGATACTTGCCTTTATTAGCCGAGGCATAGAATATAAAAGCAGGGAGGTTATGTTGGAGCTGTATAAAACATTAGTTAGGCCACAGCTGGAGTACTGTGCGCAGTTCTAGTCGCCACACTATAGGAAGGATGTGATTGCACTGGAGAGGGTGCAGAGGAGGTTCACCAGGATGTTGCCTAGGCTGGAGCGTTTCAGGTACGAAGGCAGACTGGATAGGCTACGGTTGTTTTCCTTAGAGCAGTGAAGGCTGAGGGGGAATTTGATAGAGGTATACAGGATTATGAGGGGCATAGATTGGGTAGATAGGAAGAAACTTTTCCTCTTAGTGGAGGTGTCAATAACCAGGGGGCATAGATTTAAGGTAAGAGGCAGGAGGTTTAGAGGGGATTTGAGGAAAATTTCTTTAACAGAGGGTGGTTGGAATCTGGGGGACACAGCCTGAGGGGGTGGTAGAGGTAGGACAACATTTAAGAAGTATTTAGTGAGCACTTGAAACGCCATTGCATACAGGGCTACGGGCCAAGTGCTAGAAAATGGGATTAGAATAGATAGGTGCTTGGTGGCCGGCATGGACACAATGGGCCGAAGGGTTTGTTTCTGTGCTGTATAACTCTATGGCTCTATGAACCCTATTTACATGCATAGAGTTTCTGCCACAAAGTAATACTGACGGATCTGAAGTAGCTCCAAAGGATTCCCTATCTTATCCTGCAGCATTGTCTCTACTTCTTTCAAAATTGTCCATTGCAATCTTTAATTGTGAAACCCCAACATTCAACATGTTCAACATTTGGGCAGCCCAAACTGCCCGGCCTGAAAACCGGCAAGATCTAAAATCCGGCACAGACTCAGTCCTGAGGTTGCCGGTTTTTAGACACTGACCCTTAAAGAGAATTTAAACAAAGCAAGCACCACTAATCTAACACTATAGCTTATAAAGATTTATGCTGTAAACTTAGTTCGAGGTTTTACTTCCCCCAACATCGCTTCACCCCTGCCCTCCCCTCAAGAGTTCCTTATTTCATGAAATTTTGAAGATTCATTCACTTTTGCTGAGACCAACCCAAAAGGTATGCCACAGCCCTCTGGAACTTACTTTAATTCTCCTCAGTTTCCAGCCATTCCTCAAGGTAAAATTACATCGGGATTCTTCCATTAGCTTTTGGCTAAGTAATCCTCCGATCTTCTTTAAAGACCTCACAACTGTGTACTCTTCAGCTCCTTGTCTTGGCTTTGGATATACATAGAATCACAGAATCACACAGTGCAGAAGAGGCCCTTTGGCCCATTGAGTCTGCACCGACACATGAGAAACACATGAACTACCTACCTAATCTCATTTACCAGCACTTGGCCCATAGTCTTGAATGTTATGACGTGCCAAGTTTTTTTAAAGGAGGTGGTGGAGGCAACCCGCCTCCACCACCCTCCCAGGCAGTGTATTCCAGACTGTCACCACCCTCTGGGTAAAAAAGTTTTTCCTCACATCCCCCCTAAACCTCCTGCCCCTCACCTTGAACTTATGCCCCCTTGTGACTGACCCTTCAACTAAGGGGAACAGCTGCTCCCTATCCACCCTGTCCATGCCCCCTCATAATCTTGTACACCTCGATCAGGTCACCTGATCCAACGAAAACAACCCAAGTCTATCCAACCTCTCTTCATAACTTAAATGTTTCATCCCAGGCAACATCTTGGTGAACCTCCTCTGCACCCCCTCCAGTGCAATCACATCCTTCCTATAATGTGGCGACCAGAACTGCACACAGTAGGTTGTTTTTTTTTTCCCCCAGTTTGTTACCACAGCTTCTGCATAGCTCTTCCCAAGCCAACTATTCAAACTGACTGCTTTCTGCTACAAGGCTTTATAAGAGTCAGTGTAGATTTCTTCCATTCACTGCAAACTAGAGCAAATCTCCCAGCTGCTTTTCCCTCACAAACCCAAAGTGAACAGTCTGTTTCTGTCAGCAAACACACAGATATAAATTAAACACAAGAACCTTCACTCCAAGGCTCCACCCTGAATCACTATCTCAATGGCAACTCGGCATGCTTTGGGATGATTCAAACAGAAATGCAGGCAAATTATTTTGCCTTCAACACAACCCTTTGATTCTACAACCCATCTGAATAATTTATATTGCTAATGGAGTTTTACAACTCTTTCTCCAGACTCCCTGGCTCCATTAAAAGCTTAGGGACGGACAATTCATTGTTCAAGTTTTTCTCACAATCAACTCTGACCTTTCAAGACAACCATAGGATAGCTTTTAAGTTTAATAAACCCAGGCTTGTTTGAGTTGCATTTAAATCAGAGTTGCTTATCAATTTCTCAATCAGATGCTACTCATTTATTTGCAGTCAAAACTTTAATTCCTAAAAATAAAAGTTATATTGTATAACATATAAACCATGAACTAGATTTTCACAACACTTGAAGCAATTTCCCATGTTAAAAACAGCCAAGCCTAAGTTTGGAAGATTTAAGAGAGGCAGCATAGTTATTTTCACGTAACAGATGGATATGAGAGCAAAAAGAGGAGATTTATTTAGAAAGGGGTTGACTGCTTTGACAAACAATCCTGCAGAGTTGCAAGTTATTAATGCTAGGCCTCCATATATTTTGTTGGGTCATCCTGAAATATGTAAACAAAGTCTTCACCATCAGCTATATTAATCACATTCCCAACCCAGCAATGGGATTTCTTATGTTCCTTCACAGGTGTGGAAATGGTGGCTTACTAAATGAGAGTAGTGTGGTACAGTCTGGAGGAGGAGTTTTGTGACCTGGAAGAAGTACCGTGTGGACTGGGAATGTGGTCCAGTATTATAAGGGACAACGGCAACGCAGTATATTATGACATGAGAGAATACCCTGTGCACAAAAAGCATCTTGCCAATTAACACCCCATCAATTTACTCTCAACCATCAGCAGAATGATGGAAGATGTCGCCAACAGTGTGATCAAATGGTAATGACTCAGCAATAACCTGCTCGCTGATGCTCAAGTTGTGTTCCACCAGGATCACTTGGCTCCAGATCTTATCATAGCTGTGGTCCAAACATCTGAATTTCAGAAGTGAGGTGAGAGTGATTGCCCTTGACATTAAGGCAACATTTGGCCGAGTGCGGCATCAGGAGTCTTAGCAAAATTTAAATCAATGGGAATCAGGGAAGATCTCTCTACTGGTTTAAGCCATGCCCAGTACAAAGGAAGATGGTTGTGACTGTTGGAGGCCAATCATCTCAGCCCCAGGGCACTGTTGCAGGAGTTTCTCAATGTAGTGTCCTATCTCCCAACCATCTTCAGCTGCTTCATCAATGACCTTCCCTCCACCATAAAGTCAAAAGTGGGGATGTTTGCTGATGATTGAACAGTGTTCAATAACATTCCTGACTCCTCAGCTACTGAAGCAGTCAGTGTACATATGCAGCAAGACCTGGACAACATTCAGGCTTGGGCTGATAAGTGGCAAGTAACTTTTGCACCACCCACTGTGGAAAATAAAAGCTCATGGTGTAGGGGGTAACATATTAGCATGGACAGAAGATTGGTTGGCTGGCAGAAAACAGAGAGTATGCATAAATGGGTCTTTTTCAGGACGTGACGAGTGGAGTTCCACAGGGGTTTGTGCTGGGGCCTCAACTTTTTACAATTTATATCAATGACTTAGATGAGGGGAGTGAAGGCATGGTAACTAAAATTTGCAGATGGCATGAAGATAGGTAGGAAAGTATGTTGGGAAAAGGACATAAGGAGGTTGCAGACAGATATAGATAGGTTGAGCGAGTGGGCAAAAATCTGGCAGTTAGAGTATAATGTACGAAAATGTGAAGTGGTTCACTTCGGCAGGAAGAATAAAAAAGCAGAGTATTGCGTAAATGGAGAATGACTGAGAATTTCGATCTGCAGAGGGATCAAGGTGTCCTAGTGCATGAGTCACAAAAGGTTAGCATGCAGGTACAGCAAGTAATTAAGAAGGCTAATGGCTGTTATGCTTCTGTTATATAGGGCATTGGTGAGACCATATCTCGAATAGTGTGCACAGTTTTGGTCTCCTTATTTAAGGAAGGATGCAAATGTGTTGGAGGTGGTTCAAAGGAGGTTTACTAGATTGATACCTGGAAGGAGCAGGTTGTCTTATGAGGAAAGGTTAGATAGACTGGGCTCGTTTCCACTGGACTTTAGAAGAGTGAGGGGTTACTTGATTGAAGTATATAAGGTCCTGAAAGGTCTTGACAAGGTGAACACAGAAAGAATGCTTCCTCTTATGGATGAGTCCAGAACTAGGGGGCACTCTTTTAAAATTAGGGGTTGCCCTTTTAGGAAAGAGATGAGGAGAAATATTTTCTCTCAGAGGGTTGTGCAACATTTGAACTCTCTGCCTGCAAACATGGTGAAGCCGGGGTCATTGAATATTTTTAAGGCAGAGGCAGATGGATTCTTATTAGGCAAGGAAGTCAAAGGTTATCGGGGTTAGATTGTAATGTGGAAATTGAAACAAAAAAAGATCAACTATGATCTTATTGTATGGTGGAGCAGGCTCGAGGGGCCAAATAGCCTGCTTCTGCTCCTATTTCATATGTTCATATGTATGTTTGTATGTAAGTGTCAGATAATGACCATCTCCAATAAGAGGGAATCTAGCCAACTCCCCTTGAGGTTCAACAGCATTACCATCACTGAATTCCTCAGCATCAACATTCTGGGGGCAGGGGGTGGTTACCATTGACTAGAAACTGAACTGGACCAGCCATATAAATACTGTGGCTACAAGAGCAGATCGGAAGCTGGGAATTCTGCAGCAAGTAACTCCTCTCCTGACTCCTCAAAGCCTGTCCACCATCCACAAGGCACAAGTCAAGAGTGTGATGGAATACTTGCCACTTTCCTGGATGAGTGCAATTCCATGAACATTCAAGAAACTCAATACCATCCAGGAGAAAGCAGTCCACTTGATTGGCACGCCATCCACCACCTTAAACATTTACTCCCTCCGCCACTGACACACAGTGGCAGCAGTGTCTGCCATCTAGAAGATGTATTGCAATAAGTCACCAAGTCTCCTTCCACAGCACCTTCCACATTGCGACCCCTACCACCTAGAAGGACCAGGGCACATGCACATGCAAACATGCAAGGCAGCAGACACATGCAAACATGGCCTCCTGCAAGTTCCCCTCCGGGCCGCATGTCATCCTGAGATGGGACTACATCATTGTTTTCCACTGTCACTGGATCAAAATCCTGGAACTCCCTCCATAACAGCATTGTGGATGTACCTACACCACATGGACTGCAGTGGTTCAAGACCATCACCTTCTTAAGGGCAATTTGAGATGGATAATGAATGGACTTTTCAGCAATGCTCACATTGCATGACCAAATAAATAAAACTGAAGCTGCCTGGGCTGGGAGGCGATTGTAACATCACCTGGGAGATTGGTGTGGCACGGTCTGAAAAGCTGGTTTATAGAGGACAGTAATGAGCAAAGGCCTGTAATAATTGTGCAGGAAAATGGTGCATGGCTTGGAATGTATTGGAGAGTAATGCAATATTGTTTGGGAGTGTGATGCTACATATGCTGAAAATCTAGTGCAGTGTGGGAGGATAGCACAACATAATCAAGGATGGGACCATGGAATGACCTGGAAAGCAATTTTTTTGTAAAGGGTGATACAGCATTGCATGTAAGGGAAGAAGAAGAGGAAATAGCAAAGAAAGAAAGAAAATGCTAGTGGGAAAGACAGCAAGAAAGGAAAAAAGGAACTTGCTTTGATATGGCGCTTTTCACAACCTCAGGATGTCCCAAAGTGCAAGTATTTTTATTCAAGAGAAGGCAATTTTCACATAGTAATGAGACAAGTGACTAATTAATCTGTTTTAGTGATAAAGAAAGACCTACAGACAATGCGGTATGTTTGAAGTGGAGTCACCGTCGTAATGTAGGAAATGCAGTAGCCAATTTGTGCAGAGCAAGGTCCCACAATTAGCAAGGTGATAATGACCAGATAATCCATTTTAATGAGGATGATCGAGGGATAAATATTAGTTAGGACATGAGAAAATAACCAGGGGGCACAGGTTTAAAGTAAGGGGCAGGAGGTTTAGAGGGGATGTGAGGAAGAATGTGGTGGGAATCTGGAACTCACTGCTTGAAAGGGTGGTAGAGGCAGAAACCCTCATAACATTTAAGAAGTATTTGAATGTGCACTTGCGATGCCATGGCATACAAGGCTATGGGCCTAGTGCTGGAAAATGGGATTAGAATAATTAGGTACTTGTTTGACTGGCACAGACTCAATGGGCCGAAGGGCCTTTTTCTGTGCTGTAGACCTCTATGACTATAAAAACTCCCTTGAGCTCAACTAAATATAAATTATATAATTTATTTAAATAAATAAATAAATGCCATGGGTTCATTAATGTTCACCCCGAGAGCAGACTAATTCAATGTCTCATCTCAAGGGCAGAATCTCTAACAGTGGGGCACTCTTTTAGTATTGCATCAAGTACCAGCCTTAACATACAGTAATTTTAGCAGGTAAACATTACTTCTGCTAGGTTAAGAAACATTATAGCAAAAATAAAAAAAATAAAAATACTTGCTGTGTAGATTTATTTTTGCATCAGTATATAACTTTACTTATTTTGAATCCAGGGACCAAAGTATCAGTGCAATAAAAAACTGATGAAAAATGTGGACAAAATGAAGATAAAGCCAATAAAATTAGGGGCTTTTAAATTAAGATAGTGCCAGCAAGTTTAACAAGAACAAGTTGCATTTATAGAGCAACACAGTAGAATGTCCCAAGCCATTTCATAGGAGCTTTAAGGCAAAAACTGATACAGAGCTACATAAGGAGATACTAAGGAGATAAAGTTAAGCTTTGTCAAAGAGATAAGTTTTAAGGACCACCTTATAGGTGAAGAGAGAGGCAGGGAGGGAGGTTTATGGAGGGATTTTCACTGATATGGGCATCGGCAGCTGAAGCTCCAGGCACCGATGGTAGAGCAATTAAAACCAAGAATGCACAAAAGATCAGAACTAGAGGAGCACAGAAATTTCAGGGGGCTGTAGGGGTGGAGGAATCTTCAGAGAAATGGAATGGAGAAGCAATGGAGGGGTGTGAACCCAGATGCACTGGTTATCAGGTACTGAAAGACAGGCATTGCAATATAAATTGAGAGCACTCTGGTAACCAAACATCACTTGGAGGTCTGTATTTTTGGTGGGTGGTGGCTTTCTCAGCTGCTGTCCGCAACTCCACTCAAATATAAAACTGGAATTACATCACAAAACATTGATGGAAATGTTGTTCTCTTTGGCTTGTCATAGTTATGCAATTGGTTATTTTGCTTCTCAAACCAAAGTACCAGCATGTGAGTGAGATTCGAGGAGTCTTTAGAGGCCCTATTCACCACCAATGAACGATATGGCCTGCACTAATGCATGATAGTGTTCGGGAGAGCAGAAGGTTGAGCTAAAGATAAAGCATTCAATGTGAGAGTAATCTAATGGGGTTTCCTCTGAGAAATTTGTTTCCAATGAACTTCAAGGAAAGTGAACTCCAATCATGGTGGTAAAGATTTGGAGAAGGATTCCCTCCTTCTGCATTGGGAAACTTCCTACTTTCAGGAGTTTGACTAGAGTGCTGGCACCAGGTGAAGTAAACAAGTGAGTGAGCTGAATGGATGTCTTGGATCTCTGAATTTGCTCCTCCCTGGATCTGACTAAGCAATACAAGTAACTTTAGAAAGGACATGGAGCAGAAAGACAGGAGAATTATGAGATATAAAGCAGCTAAACAAAATAAACCTGTAAATTTCAAAGCTAGTAAGAGAATAAAATCAAATATCAAAAGATTGTACTTTTACTGAAATAAATGTTTTTCCAATTAAGCACCTGGCTACTATAATTTGGCAGTTGATGCTCACATCCATATATTGCTGGCCTGAACTTCTTGGATTTCCAATTGTTGCAGAAACCGACTTTAACATGTGAACTGATATTTGATAGTTTGCCAGTTGATGTTTGGTAGTTTTACTTTACCTCATTCAGGCTGTAAGGTACTGATAGTAATGATATTTGATATAGGCATGACAGTTTGATTTGTTCAATTCTCTCACTGGCTGATTTAAACATCCACTCTCCAACAAAGCACTTGCCTGGAATGCAGCAAACCACATAAGCCAGTCAAGGCGGTAATGGTACGGACTGATAATGCATGGTCTCCGCTTCAAATCTCCAGGTTTACACTTGAAATCGTATTCCTCCCACAAGGCACTGGGATCATGCGGATCTTGACTCATTGTCCCCTGAATTATGACCTCAGTCCTTTCCTTTGTGATACTAGGAAAACAGAAACAAAATAGATATATTACATTGAACGTTCAAAATGCTTTTTCTTAAACTCGGTTTTCAGAATATCAACAATTGCAAAATTATCACTGTTCCTACAAGCCATCTACCACCTTGTTTTATCTAACTTTATACAACATGTGCTTATCCAACTTATCTTTAAATTCATCTATGCTATTCACCTAGACTACTGCTTGTGGAAGGGAGTTCAAAATTCTCATCACTCTGTTTTTCTTTTCCATTATTTAGTTGTTTGCCATCAGAAACTAATTATGTTGCCAGTGCCTTTAAACAAAAGCTCTCTACAACTGCAGATAGCACAAGAATAGTCAGCATTGTGACTGCAATTCCACTTAACTAACTAAACATTGATTCAGGTCATGCAAATCATCTTTCATATGAAACATCTACCAATATTAATTTCTGCAAAGTACAAAAATCTCTAGCTGCTTGAGCTCTCCTGAAGTGTCACTGTGTGAAGTGATGTTAAGTCACCCATAATAGGAAGGTGCCGAATTCAAATCATTGTACCCAGATAGTCAATTTCTATCAGAGCAGTGGTGGGAGTCTTTCAATTGGTCCCAGTGCCTCAGGGTAGAGTGGGAGGAGAAATATCAGCCAAGATTCCTATGCCGGCTCACCATTCAATAACCCATTGATGTCAGGAAAGAGAGTACTAGGTTTAACTGTGATAATTTCTTCCCCACCACCCATCAAAGTGGCTGAACACATGGATGCACATAGTCTAATGTTATTTACTGGACTAGTAAACAATGGCCTGGGCTAATAATCCAAAGAATGTGAATTTCAATCCCACAATGGCAGTTTGAGAATCTCAATCTGTTTTTAAAGAAATCTTAGAACACAACAATGTGGCCATGTAACTGTCATAAAAACCCAACTGGCTCACTAATCTCATTTTAGGGAAGGAAACCTGTTGTCCCAGTCTGGCTTATATGTGATTCCAGCCCCAGGCAAACATCATTGACTCTTAACTATCCTTTAAAGTGGTCTCACAAATCACTCAGCTGTACTAAGACAGCTTAGACTGTAATATTGCAGGAAGGCCCAATGCCACCTTGTCAGGCCAACCAGGGTTGGCCAATAAGTGCCAACATTCCTGGTGCCACTCACATCCAGAGAATGGATAAAAGGCAATTCTCCATTAGGTTCACATGAGAAATGCTCACGTGGATAACGTGTTGATGTTTCTATCGGTACCTGTGGGAATCATACTCCAGTGGCCCACTTCTCCAGGAGACTGAGGAGGGCAAGAGGGAGCAAACAAAACGTTCAATCCTGAAAGTCCGCTTACAGCAATGTCTAAACCTTCCCAACTTTGCGTGGCCCAGAAACCACCTTTGAGCCCAATAGGAAAGCCATTTATTGATTCCCCTTTTCTCCTTGGATAAAAATTCTAGGTGTGCCCGGCTGCTCTCAGACTTTCTGCTGGTGTCAGCCAACCATGCTGGATAAATAGACCGCTGATTTTCCATTGCAGATGACGTCCATTGAGCACTGATGTTGCTTTACTGATTGCAACTTCCCGGGCTGGAAAAGGTTAAAGCTATTCTCAGTGTACAAAGTGCCCCTGTAGTCGGGTGGCTCACCTCATTAATGTATGAAGTATGGAATTTGCTCTAACTCCAGGTTACTGGCAGCACTCACTAAATCAAGGTTATTGGACAATCTTTAAAAGAAAAATGTTCTTTGTGTCTTTTGAATTATGTAAAATTCAACATCTATCATGAATTTAACTTCAACGTGTATATTTTCTGTGGAGGTGACATTTTATTCAACATAATTTTCAATTTATGTCATTATTTCCTAAAAGAAATACTGGTCACAGAGGTTTTCCCTGCTGTGCAATTCTGAACTAATGACTTTTGCTATGTAATGAATTGCATGAAGCTCCAGATTGCTCCTGCAACCTTGCTCTATGCTGTCAATAGTTGACTGTCTGAGTGTAGGGGACAGCCGAGGTATCTCAGTGTGTCAGCACTTCCTCACCATGTGATGACAACTCCCCGAAATGTCATAGTTACAGTCTCCACAGGAATTACCTTGTGATGTTTAGTTTGAACATAATTAGAGGTTAACACTCTGAAGACCTAGTTAGCATTTCTGAAAAACAATCAAACTTTCATAGAATCATACAGTACTGAAGATTGTCATTTGGCCCAACACATCTGCACCAGCCCTTTCAAAGAACTGTCCATTTTGATTCCACACCCTAGCTTTTCCCCCATAAGACTGAAAATAAGTTCTCCTCAAGTACATGCCCAATTTTCTTTTCAAAGTTATGATGGAATCTGGTTCCACTACCCTTTTAGATACTGCTTTCCAGATCTTACTTTGACAGGAATTAAATTATTCATACACTTAGGAGGGAATATGAATTAGTTCAT
Organism: Cetorhinus maximus; assembly: GCF_964194155.1. NCBI lineage: Eukaryota > Metazoa > Chordata > Chondrichthyes > Lamniformes > Cetorhinidae > Cetorhinus > Cetorhinus maximus. The sequence goes on from NC_135893.1 coordinate 65,486,046, forward strand.
TTCTTAATTTATGTCAAATTCATTATCACATTGGTAGTTTAACAGCAGCAGAATTCATGGCAGCATACACAAAAAAAGCATGCTAATTAATAACATCACATTTTATGGAAGTCCAGTTATGTGTATCATGTCTATTTTGCCACAAAGTAGACAACAGGATTCTGCTGTCTGCACTGCCTGCCTTACAGATCTGAAAAGGTGAATGAGTTCACTCTTTCTGTACAACAGCTGATGGTAAAAGTGAAAAGCGAATCCATTTCTGTGGCCACTGGGGCTAATTTTCCCCATTGGCACTCAGCTGGTAATTGGAGTGAATCTCCTATTTCACTTTCATCACATTGTTTAATCTTCCCGATGAAATCAATGAGAGAGCTCCACCAGATTACCAAACAGGTTGTGAAACACCCATTGCGTCAAGTTGATCCACTGATAAAAGAAGCATTTATATCAAATTTACTTAACCCCAGTTCATAAACTGGTGATACAGCACAAAATGAGACCATTTGGCCCATCATTCCTGTGCTGGCTCTTTGGTAGAGCTGTACAATAACAGTAATTCCACTCCTCTGATCATATCTCACAGTCCTATAATTTGTTTTCTTCAAGTATTTATCCAATTCTATTTTTTTATCGTACTATTGAATCTGCTTTCACCTCTTCAAGCAGCGCACAGATCAGAAAAGCTTAAGTGTGTAAAAATTGTTTCCTTATGTCACCTCTGCTTCTTTTGCCAATCACCTTAAATCTGTGTCCTCTGGCCATCAACCCTGGGGTTGTTCTCTTTAGACAAGAAAAGAAAGAGAAGGGATTTGATAGAGGTGTCTACCATAAGGGGTCTAGACAGAGTAGACAGGGAGAAGTTGTTCCCATTGGTGGAAGAGTCGAGAGTCAAAGGACACTAATTTAAAGTGATTGGCAAGAACCAAAGGCAATATGAGGAAAAACTGTTTAATGCACTGAGTTATTAGGATCTGGAATGCAATGCTTGAGAGTGTGGTGGAGGCAGATTCAATTGTGGCTTTCAAAATGAAATTGGATTATTAGGTGAAGAGAAAAGATTTGCACAGTTATGAGGAAAAGGCAGGGAGCAGGACTAGCTGAGCTGCTCTCGCAGAGAGCCGTCATGGACATGATGGGCCAAATGGCCTCCTTCTATTCTACAACTACTCTATGATTCTGCCCCAGGAACAGTTGCTGTTATTTACTCTAACAAAATCATTCATGATTTTGAATGCCGCCATCAAATTTCGTCTTAATTTTCCTTGCACTAAGGACAACTGTAGCTTCTTTAGCCTCTCTTCTCAGGTTTCTTGACTTGGCCCTTCTCAGATGTGAAGCAGATGTATCCATGAGCAGGTCAAGAGAAAACTCAGGTAAAACAGGCTAGAATTTTAAGGACCCCCCACCTCCACCACAACCCCCAGGGCAGGTTGTCAGGCAGAGGGGGCGTAAACTTAGGCACCTTAGCAGCAGTGCCAAGCTAGTCAGCTAACCACCTCCGTGGGATTTGCCCACAGCAAGGGAGGCATCAGCAGCCTACCTGCTCTTCGGCCAATTTATTGGTAGCTTAAGGGCCTCCTCCTGTCACCGCTGGAATATTACCTGTGGTGGGAGGTGTCAATGCCACGGCAAGGCTAGGTCGACAGGTGAAACCTTGCAGCCTTTTAGCGGACTGAGGGGAGGAGGTCCCCCCCCCCCCCACCCCATGAAGGTATCATGAGCAGAAACATCCCCCCCATCGGGAGGGTCGTGCAGGGGTGGTTGTGAACCTGATCGGCGTCCCCAATCAGGGCCATGCCGCCATTTTACGTCGGCGGGCCAACTAAGGCCCACCTAGCGTGATGCTCGCTCGGAAGCGCTGTGCATTCCCTGTGCGGGTGGGGGGGATTGCCTGAGTTGGGGCCTGCGCTCTTTCGCGTATGCGCATGAAAGAGCGCAAAAATCTCCCTGGGGCACGGAGCTGCCTCAGGGAGATTTAGTTCGGAATTAAAGTTTTTATTAAAGACAGAGAAAAATTATTTAGACATGTCCCCTCATGTGACGCTGTCACATGAGCTGGGACACGTTTATCAAATGTTTGAAAATTTTTTACTTAATTAATAATCCCTTCATGAAGCCTCATCCCGCCCGTGGTTGAGGTTTCATGGAAAATGTGAAGGCTGCCTGGGCTCTTCGCCTGCCCACTAACCTTAAGGTTGGACGGGCAGCATTCTTAACTACTTTAATTACTTTCTTAGTGGCCTTAATAGGCCTTTGACAATTTGGCAGGCACACAGCCGACTCGGCTGCACACCCGCTGAACTGAAAATCTAAATGACACGCAGTGGCGTTGGGACACCCGCCCGAACGTCACCGCATGTCATTTTACACATCGGTGAGCAGGCCCTGCCCCCGCTCGCTGACCCGAGAATTCTTCCCCATGTGTTTAATGGAGCTCCCCCTGTATTCCCTGATGAACCTTGGTCTCCCTCCCCCAGTTGTTGGGGTTTAGTAGCCTGGCCCTGGCAAAACTCCGGGACTTACTGTGAAGTCCAGGTTCATGACATCTCTTCTTTGGTAATTGGCTGCAGTCCCAGCAGTGTCCACTACTCCCAGTGGCTACTGCTGGTACTAGAAAGCTGCCAGCCATTCGATTGGCTGGCAGGTCTCAGAGGTGGGACTTCCTCCCAGAGGGGGGCCTAAGTCCCGCCTCAAGCCAACTAATGGCCTGACTGGCGTAAAATGGCTGCAGGGTGACCCAGCCAATCAGAGGTAGGTTCGCCCACGACTTTTCAGCCAGGTGGACAAGGCCACCGTTCTGCGTAAAATTCCAGTAGATGGTATTATAAATAAGTGATTAAATCAGTCAGCAGCAAACCAGGGTAAAAATTAAATCAACAATGAAATCATTTAATAAGACTAGGGATGACTCAAATAGAATAAGCAATGACAGCCAGATAGGATTTAAATTCCGGCTTGTGACAAATCTTAATTCACTTCCAACATTGCAAAATAATGCTCACGTTAAGGATATCAATATCATTGCATAATGCAACTATTCTTGCTTCACACCTTCCAAAGGCTCCATAAGTGTTGACAATTCGCAGTGGATTAAAGGAAGTGTTCATCATTTGTTTTGAGCTGAGCAGGTTTACAATCACTGGTAGACTGAGGTAGGCAATAAGAACCCCAAAAGAGATGTTCAGTACTCGTCGAATGAAGGCACCTGAAGAAGCAGACATAGAACAAAATCATTTTAATACTTTAGCGTGGGCCAGAAATTTGATTCAGAACAGGAAGGGGTTAGCTGAGGGGAAAGAGTATTATTATAGGATCATCAGGGTTGCTAATTAAAAAACAGTGGGGTCCAACTCATTCATCTCTTCCCATCCTGTCAGTTGCATGACATGATAATAATGGAGTTATTGATTAATCACAGCAATCAATCTCTATTAATTAGTCGACAATATATCCAGACATGACATATGGAAAACCGAAGTGATGGAAATTCCAAAGTCACCTGTGCCTCCCAAGCATGCTGCACCGTGCTATGTCAAAGTCAACCATTCCATGTGGGGGAAAAGAGATATACGTGTATGTATCTTGCATCTTTCACAACCTCTGTATATCCCAAAGTGCTTTACAGCCAATGATGTATTTTTTGAAATTTTGTAATGTAGCCAATTTCTGGGTCCCGCAAACATAAACGAGATAATGATCAGATAATCTATTTTAGTGATGTTGGTTGAGGCAAAAATGTTGGCTCGGACAGTGGGCAGAACACCCCCTACTGAGCTGAGGGGGCAGACAGGGCTTCATTTAAATGTCTCATCAAACAGTGCAGCACTCCCTCAATTCAAAGGCAAAGACCCCCCCCTCCCATAGGAGGGGGGGAGAAAAAGGAAGGTCAATCACTTTACCATTTCACCATTTCTTTACTCTCAACAGCTGTACAGCAGCCGGCAATACCCTAGAACATTGGAGTGATGTTCTATGTTCACTGCTTCTAGCAAACTGTAGAAGCACTGACAAAGAAACAGTCAGATACACTTCCCCCTTATGTTTACAGTATTGTTACATATAGCGAACAGAAGTATTCCTTGCCATTGAAGTACGACCCACAAGTTTCTAGCAAGAACCCTAGTATCAGTGCCTCTCTGAACCTCTCTGTCTTTCTATCATTCTCTTCTCATTTAAGAAGCTCCTTAAATCCCACCGCCTTGACCTGCCCTAATATCTCCTTAACTGATTTTGTTTGATAATTGCTCCAATGAAGTGCCTTACAATGATTTGCTTTATAAAGGGCACTATATAAATAAAATCTGTTGTTGTTGTAACATTCCAACTTCTTGTTGAATAGATAAATATTTAACAAATGAGATAGACTGGAATAGGCCAGTATCATGCACCCCCTGCATGCTGGGTGTCTCATTTCAATGCAAACCAGGTCTTGTGTTAGTAAAGAAGAACTGCACAATGGCAATTGCAGCTGACAGGCTCCAACCAGACCAACCTGTGTTGTGACCAGTGAGAAAACCTGCGTTCCCCATATTAGGTTCATCAGTCACTGAATGACACACATGAGAGGAAGCAAAACCCCAGTGATCCAGTCATTCCCAATACAAGGGATGTCCATAATTAATATTCGATGGGCACCCAAAAAAGCTGTGACATCAGTAATTAAGATTATAAAGTTTAAAATAAGTTACTGATTATTACATTAACAAACGCCAAGTAAAAGGAGTTTAGGTGAATGTGATGTTTCAGTGAAAAATCTTATTCTGTACTTGTTATCTCACGGGCTTGGGCAATGCAGCCCTTGTATGAAGTCAGAGATATCACTGCTCCAATCAGTCAAATGATACAGTTAAATTAACGTGGTCAACTAGGCTTTCTCTTATTTATTTCATCAGTTCCTACTGCTCAGGATATGTTTGTTCACTAGGGCAAAGTTTTACAAAGATTTTAAGGTAGGTTTGTACCTTGGTAAAATTTATTGACTTTTTACTGCTAAGCTCCCAGGTGAAAGCTATAAATTACATTCCTGATGTATTCAGGAAATGTCACTGACAGTCAATTTAAATCCACTAGAATAGGGCCTAAATAGGTATTAACTATGGTTCAGTGAGTAGCACGCTCATCTCCAGAGTCAGCAAGTTGTGGGTGAGAGATTTGAGCACAAAATCAAAGCTAACACTTCAGGGAAGTACTAAGGGTATACTACCCTATCGGAGATTCCACCTTTCAGATCCGAAGTTAAAACAAGACCCCATCTTCCCTTTCAGGTGGAGTAAAAGATCCCATGTCACTACCCAGAGGAGCAGGGAGTTCTCCTGGGGTTCGAGGCAATAGTTATCACGCAACTAACATTGCTAGAGAAGATCATCTGATCAAGTACCTCATTGCTGCTTGTGGGATCTTGCTATGCACAGATTGGCTGCCGCTTTTCCTACATTACAATATTAACTGCGCTTCAATTACTTCACTGGCTGTAAAGCATTTTGGGACATCTTGAGGCCATCAAAGGCACAACATAAATTAAAGTCTTTGTTTCATTTTTAACCATTCTCAACTCAGTTCCCTCTCCTTTAACATATTTTTCAGTTCTGCTTAGTTTTAAGATTTGTCCTTTCTTCTCATTTTGTATTAGTCCTCAGCAAGCTGGGTGAATTGGTAAAGTGGATTAGGTTCAAACTCTGGGGGCCTCAATTTGAAGTTATGGTATAGCAACGCCCTGTTGCCTGCAGGCATGCCAAGGGAAAAGATTTTTGGTTAATGTCAACATTGCCCTATGGGCTGAGGCCCTGAAATATGAACCTGGAGCCACTATTTGGTGCAGTAACCTGATTCATTAGGATGGCATTTTGTTTCTTCTGTGCTTTCATCATAGCCCCAAATATCACATCAGGAGTTCCTTGCAGCAGTGCTTGACCCAATCATCTTCAGCTGCTTCATCGGTAACCTTTCCTCTGTCATAAAGTCAGGAGTCGGGGTGTTTCATGATGCCTCTGTATTGTGCATTCTCATTCACAACTCTTCCCTACAGCCGGAACTGGATAACAGCCCTGGTTGGGTTGACAATTCACGGGGAACATAAGTGCCTGGTAATGATCATCATGAACAAGAGAATGTCAGTCAGGTGTCCATGAGTGTTATGGAAGCTCATCACTCTTCTGGATGGGTGCAACCACAGTAACATTAAAGAAGCTCGATCCTATCCAGTTCATTTAACTGGCACCCCGTGAACAGGCACAAAATCCACTCACTGCAACCACAGTATGCTCTGCGAAACCTGACCTATGTTATTTTGACAGCACCTCCCTCCCCTGCAATCTTGACCACCAGCAAGAACGTGACAAGCAATATTGTGCAAGCACCATCACCTTCAAAAATTCCCTAAGTCTCTGACCAGCCTGATTTGAAGATATACCACCATTCTTTTATTGTTGCTAGGTCAATTTCTGGAGCTCTCTACATAACGTCATTGTGTGAGCACTCTTGTCCATCACTACTTTCTCAGGGCAACTAAGAATAGTCAATAAATGCAGTCTCCCAGCATCACTCCACACCCTGAGAATAAATTTTAAAAAGCAGAACTTAGACAATGGTGTTTCAGTGCAGTCAAAGGCTTTGTGTGTTCAGCAATACCTAGTGGAGTACAATTTGATTACAAAGTGTTAATTGCACAGAATCAGGTAATTCAGTCCAAATTGTCCATGATGGCTCTACACGAGCCTCATCCTATCTCTCTTCACCTAATTCCATCAACATATCTTATTCTTCTATTCTTCTCTCTCACATGCTTATCTAGCTTTCCCTTAAAAGTGAAGCTATTCTCCTCAAGTACTCCTTGAGGCAGAGAGTTTCACATTCTAACCATTCTCTGGGTAAAAGGCTTCCCCTGAATTCTTAATTGGGTTTATTAGTGACTATCTTATATTAATAATCAATGGTTCTGGTCTCACACATCATTTTTAGACTTATACTCTGCTTCTCCTGCTGTAACTAAGACAGGAAATATAGTGATTCGTTATGGGTGCATTAATGCTGCCTTAAGGCATTAATGCTGCCTTAAAATTAGCTGTTATGGGTCTAATGCAACAATCGTGAAGGTGTTATTGCTGTATCTACAGTATGGTATTTAAAAGCCTTTCCACATTTCCATATATCACTCCGGCTTCACTGCCATATAGCCCACTGACTGCCCACATTCATACATGACAAACTTAGAGGTAGCAAAAGGCTGCTGCCACTCTTTAGGAGTGGGGAGAAAGAAACAATATCAGTGGTACAGCTTCTTGCCTTTCTCAAAGCTCTGACTATCAAATCAAAACTGCATTCTTTACAAATTGGAATTTTAGTAACTATAAAATTCAACAGTAATCACTCAATGTAACCTGAAGCAAATCTGGCTTTCATTTAATTTCAATCCAAAGACATTAACATTCGGGGTCTGGTAAATTAACTTTTCCCAAAGCACAACTGCCATAAATGAATATTTATTAAATGCACGTTCTTGATATATTGGTCATTAAAGCAAAATAATGAGCCATAGTGACAGCACGGAGCCAAGTGTTCAGTTGCTAGACTGGCACGGAGTACTCACTGAGTAATAGCATACGTTTAAAACGTGCTGCTTAATGACACAGGTGTTAACACAATGTTTTAATTGCACATATACTGTGACACACGTGAGCAATTACAATTTTGAAAACAATCATGCAATGATATGAAAGCAACCATGGTGACAATATAATGTTGTTGTTACTCCTTAATGTGTAACAGGCTTATTTTGGAGAAAAAAAAATCAAACTGGAAGATGATTTGGTGAACTATGAGGGGAAAGCTTAAACTTTTACAGTGCAATACTTCTGATCTCAATTGGGTGACAGTAGGAGCACTGCTTTTTGATTCAATAATGCTGGACTAGAAAGTGGAAAATCAGAATGTTCATTATCCTGTAACATCCAAGTGCATGCATGAGAAAATGAAAGAAAGAATAGAAAGGACTTGCATGTCTGTGCATGTGCATAACTAGCCAACTGCTCCTATCTCCCCTTTGAAATGAAGAATGCTTGAGTACTTCATGCCCATGGTAACTGTTTCTCATAAGGCATCAACACTTTCAAATAAGTGAAGAGAAAGGTCAAAATTAAGAGCTATCTATCTAAACTATTAGTGCCTCTCAACCAGTCCTTGTTTTTGTGTTCTATACATCAAGTAGGTAAAGGATGGGTGGGGAAGACAACTTTTGCATTCTATTTTTTTCTTCAATGAAGCTACGAATAAAAGATGCTATTCATAGACTACTTCAGTTGTATTGGTGAAGTTTGACAAAAACAGTTTTCAAGTTGCTTCCACACAGGTACTTGTTTTAACTGAAAAACTCAGTTAAGTTGGTATATAGAATATAGAACAGGCTGACTCTGTAGGAAGCAAAGAAAACTGAGGAACATATGAATAATAATTCAGATTCAAAAACATCTACTGTGATAAATAGATATAAAAAATGTACACCTACCAGGAAAGACTAAACAGCTGGTGGCTCTTTTCTCAAGAAAAGGGAAAGCTCAGGTAAGACCTAAAAAAATGTATTTGAAATTCTGAAAGAGTTTGAAAGGGTAGACATAGAGAAGATGTGAAGGAGTCCAAACTGGGGGGGTCATAACCTAAGGCAGAAAGGATTAGAAGATTTTACTGATAGAGTTAGATGAAGTATGAGAAGGCTCAAGTGAAGCATAAACACCGGCTTAGACAATTTGGGCAGAATGGCCTGTTCCTGTGTTGTAAATTTTATATAAAAGTGATTCATAACTAAATTTGGGTATTCACCAGGCAGTTGATCCAAACTAGTAAATTCAATTTACGTTGGATTTGGAATTCAGATTCATACCAATCTATAAATTGCACTTTAATTTATTTGCTAAGCATTATTGAAGTCAGTAAGTATATTCTGCTTAATGCAAGGGATGTCTGCATCAGTTGACATTTTGAGATCAAGGCTGACTGTGGGAAGGACTCAAAACTTTGTAGTGAATGAGTTAAGGAATAAAAGTAAAGTTCATGGAAAAGGCATATGTCAAAAAAAATTGGAAAGGCTGTTAATCAAGATCACATACCATAATGAGTAGGTGGTTTCTGACCCAGTGCCTCCTTAGCCTGAATCTTGGATACTTGATCTTTGACCCCACCTTGTCGTGAGCCAAAGAGAAAGGCCAGATTGGAGTCGTCAAAGCAGGCAATACTTGGAACAATAGTCAACCAGTTCAAGAAGCTGAGATTCCCACTTATGATGAGTAAGACCTGTAGAGAAGGGAGGGAAATCAGATTTACAGCTGTAATATGCCAAGGAAGTAACACTATAAAGCTCTTGTACACATAATGCAGTTTATTTTGTTGATATAGCGTTCAATTATTATCAAGTCACTTTATGTCATAGCCCATTTTTTATTGCATTATGTCAAAACACCAAACAATTCTCCATTTCTTTCTATATACTGTACGTCAGTGTGTTTTATAACATAACGGAACACAATTCCTGTCTTTTCTTTCTTATACTGAAACATTTCAACAAATCCAGTGTTAAACATAAACAATTTTCTTGTCTTGGTAGGAATTTCTATCTTCAGATGCATGGCATTTAAATTTCTGTTACACTGTGTATTTGTCGTGAAACTAACATATTTTTTCATTATATTGTTATGGCTTATTGTAAATTGGGTTTATGAGTGCGAGTGTAGATGGTTCTGTCTGTGTGATTTAAGTGAATTAGGGTCAGATAAACTGCAAGCTTGAAATTATCAAAAGGAGTTAGAGGTAAAAGGCATTTGAAATGCTATTGAGTAAACATGGATGAGGGCAAAATGTAGGGTGTGAAGGAAATTTGCATTTTTAGATAAGTGATGGGGTTTTTGGGTTTCAAAGTGATGATAGGATGTTTGCAACTAACAAGATAAGCAAGGCCAAACGGTATGTTTATTTTTCCTAAATTTGACCACATTGGCAACGTGAAATATTTTTATATTATGGGAAAATAAATTTCCAAGACACATAAAACAATGGAACTTACAGATTAAAGAGAGAGAAACATATATAAGGAAGGAGGGGACGTTATGTTGCGGCGCCATGTAAGGTCTAAAAGGACAGTATAAAACAGCCTGGGGGAAGTCACCAGCCACTTTAGCTGAAGTCTGCTGTGTCCAGTAACCAAAGGTGGAGGAAAGCCTTTGGAGTTCTACTGTCAAATGGAGGCTGTGGTAAACTTGCTGGCTTGCCTATTTAAATTTAAAATCTATTTCAGGACTGTTGCCTTAAAGAGGGTATGTAGTTGGGAGTCAGGTTAATTAGCAATTTTGGGGTTTGTTATAGTATTAAGTAACTGTAATATTATGTATGTGCTTGAAATCTTTTCTTATGTTAATAAAATGTTTTAATTTAATTTTTAAAATCTCTAAATGTGTTAGTGGACTCATTACTTCTGAATCCAGTGCACAAATCTTCTCGTAACGAAGACAAATTGCAAAATTGTTGTCATAGCATGGCCAAGTTTCCCTTGTGGATTTGGTCAGCCTGGCTCACATCACCTGCCACATCACAACAGTATTCACATACATACGTAAAACCTTTATCTTCCGATTGTTTGCTGTCTTGCCAATTTATACTTCATTACGTTAGTTCCATAATTCATATACCTTTTGCTTACATTGTTGCTCCATAATTTCATTCATTATTATACAACAACTTGCATATATAAAGTGTGTTTAATGCACTTTACAAAGAGAGGTGGAAGTAATAGATAAAAGGGGCAAACACTGAATCATGGAGGAAGAGATGCGGAGGGATGGCTGAAAATGGTCAAAGCAATGATAAGCCTCAATAAATTGGATACTTTCAGTGAACAGTCAGTCTAGAAAGAAGGCACTAAAAGGGGAAAACATGCAGTAGAAATTTGATTGAACCCAAATACAGCGTTGCACAGGTAGACCTAATCTTGAAGCCCGAGGCCAGCCCAAAGTAAGGTTTCATCTACATTTTAATGCATGAGCTTTGAACAGGCAGCTTGGATACTTGAATGGAGAGAATACTAGGCCACTAGCAGGAAAGTGCTGAGAGAAAGGTTCAGCAGGTTGGAGGGTGATTGTGACCACTGTGGAGCCAGTGGGTTCAGAGTAAAGGGTTAACGATCAGAAGCATACATGATGCTGATGTAATAATGATATCATATCACACGGCTGAGAAGTAAGAGAGATCTTGAAGACAGCAGAAGCTCTTGCCTCATGTGGAGGTCCAAATGTATAAATACTTGCTGTAAATAAATAGTTCTGGTTAAAAAGACAATGAACTAAATCGGGTAACATACTTTTGGGAGACTAGACAATGCTCAAACCCCATCTAAACCCCTACCACACAACAAAACAGTGGGGTGGGCACATTTGTTCCTCCTGGCTCCAGAAGACATTTGTAGGAACTAGCTCTAACAAAAAACTACTTTTGTTTGGTGGTTACAGTGGGCGTTGAAGAATTCTGAAGTTGTTGCTGTTCAGTTTCACAGGGGGGACTTTAAACAGGCATTAGGCCCCTCATTTTAGTTATAAGGGACCTAATGCATCATTTTAGGGACACCTGTAAGAAGGGCTGACCCAATTGCAAGTTGTATGCTTTTCAGACAGCCTTAGAATGCAGGGCATTTGTCCCCAACTTTGGATTTTGTTGTATCTGCATTTGCACCCCTCAGACAGACACAATGAGGTCCAGTTTCTACTCTTGAAACATGAAACATATTAACAAGGTAAACCCTGATTACACTCAAAGTAAACCAGGGAGTAGGATCAGATGACAGAATTCAAAATTTATGAAAATTAAATTTAAACCACATTTCAGGCAGAGCATCTGTATTTAGAGAAATGTGCTTAGGCAGGAGAGCAGAAACTGAAACTATAGGGTAGATCTGACAATGAGACAATTGAGGTACTAAGGATAAATGCACTAATGGAAGCATGGCATTTTTCATTGCTAGCTTTATAGAAGTCTTATCCACATACAAATCCTCTCTGTCTGCTTTGCTATGAGGCTCTGTGTTTAAACAAAAGAAAAATAACGAAAGGGACAAATTAAGTTAGGGCAATAAAGTCAGGAGCAATCAAACAAAAACTTTCAAAAGACATTTAGAAAGTTGGTGATATCATTTGTTGGTTTATTGAAGGTCATCTCATGAAAACTAAAGCTGTAATTCTAAGCAAGACGTTGTGGGGGAAACACTGATTGGTGGTTTTTCATCCTGGACTGTTTGCTTTATTTGGATGGCAATTTGGGTGGGCTGACTCTTTCTGGAATTTACAGAGGCCACCCCACTTCAACTTAGCATAAGTTGAAGTATAGAATCTGGGTTTGTCTTATTGACACCTTCCTTGGTAGAGGAGGAACTTGACGCTGTATTTTCACAGGGTAATACTTTGCCAAATCAATGTTTTACGGTCATGGAAGCAGCAATCACATTAACACAGCCTGTTCAACTGTTAATCATCTTGAGAATTCTTCCACATCACCACACCATTTTCCAAGGGAAGACACGTGAACAACAGAACTGAGTTCACAACACTTTAAAGAAATTCCTAAATGAATTAAACTTTAATTTGCCATTTTTGTTCAATGTACAGTGCAGCACCAAGTGGAACATGGACAAGTGCGGCAGATTAGGCAGGATGGGAACTTTCCTTCAGATACTGTCATTTCAGAAAAATGCTTGGGTAGGAGCAGAAAAATGTAATAAATCATCGTCGCAGAGCGCAAAAGAAAAGGCTCAGTATCTGTCGAGCATTGATATCGATTATACTTGTGTAGGAGAGTTAACAGAAGGCAGCATCGAGTTTGTGAAGGATAATGCAGTAGCCTGGGAAGATAGCAACAATTTACAGATGCAAGTGGGAGTGTATTGAGGGAAAGCATAGAAAGCTACACACACTGGTGTTATCAACTAGGTTTAGACTATTTTTGATATGCAACCTGCAACTGCAGGTCATTCTGCTTGAATACCCCTTATCTCATGACATGTTTCCCTCCATTGTTTGACTGATTGCTTTAATTGACGATGTTGCTGATGATGGTAACTGAAGTATCCTACAGGGTTCCCTTTACTTTATCAAATTTGTGGGTGGGGGTAATATACTGCACTTTATGGTTAATGCAGAGAATCTAAGATTGTGCTGAACCCATCGTAGCAGTCAGTTGCAGTGATCTTGACACTAGTGATACCGAGCATCTAGTGGTTCATTGTCCTATTTGGCTAAGGTCTTTGATTGAGCTCGTCATCATGACAAACATTTTAGCAAAGATTTCCAAATTATGTCAAGTTCTCTTGTGCCAAATAGAATACATAACTTTTTTCCCTCCAACTGTACTGTGGACCAAAGATTTTGAAGGCATGATATTATTGAAGGTGGGTCATGGCTTTACCATTTTACTAAGGCACAATGGCAGGCAACTTCAAATACGATGATTTATCAGCTTAATATGCAATTGACTCACAAGAAGAAGTGTTTTTTTTACAAAAAACGCTCAGTGTATTGGATTGTGTACATTGGTAATGTTGCATCAACCTTTTATTTAAACCTAATTATAACTCATGGTCAAACTTTCTAGATGTTTGTAAAATACATAATAATCAATAAAAGACTCCTCACAGCCTCCAACTCTTCCAGCACAGGAAGCCTATATAAAGATGTGTGCAGCTTAGCCAATTAGTATGACATTTATTTTGCAAAGTGCTTTATTCTGAGCCTCCTTGCCTGTTACAGAATAGTCGATTAATTGGCCAGGTTCTGGACATCCTCCCAGTCTCTGTCATCCCAAAATTTCCCATTGTGTTACTTCCCAAGATGTATGTTTTAATGTAATTGATTATGATGTCATTTGAATAAAAGGTATACATAAAACTAACTTGAGTTCCTGAATTTCTTTTTGACTATGCAGTTTTAAAGGTGTACCCACAACATGGAAAAGTATTCTGAAGAGGATTTTCTCTAAAGAATTTACAAAAATATAGCTTTCACATCACTTTACTGCAGGGAAAAATAGAAGTCTAGAAATTTGAAGGACTGATTCCTGGCAGCAGATCCTAGTCAGGGTAGAACATCCACCTTTGCTTTGACCCCAGGGTCAAGGAGCATTTAAACATTATGGATCTGGGAATAATGCCGATTGTAGCACTAATCAAAAGAAGTTGTATATGTATTTATAGTGTCTTTCTTAGCTCAGGAGGTCCCAAAGTAATTTACAGCCAATGAAGTACTTTTGAAGAATAATCACTGTTGTAATGTAGGAAAACACAGCAGCCAATTTACGCACAGCAAGTTTCTACAAATTTATGACATGATATTGACCAGATAATTTTTCTAGTAATGTGGGCTGAGGGCTAATCATTGGTCCAGGACACCAGGAAAACTCGGCCCATCTTCCAGTAGTGCCATGGGATCTCCAACTGGGCACTTGGGTCCTCAGTTTAATGTCTCATCCAAACGATGGCACCTATGAATGTGCAGCACTCCCTCAGTACTGCACTGATGTGTCAGCCTAGATTTTGTGTTCAATTTTTTGAAGTGATACTTGAAACCACAAACTTCAAACTTAGTGATCTGGGTTCCACCACTGAGTCAAGGCTGACACAATTGTTGTCCAGCTAGTGAAGGGACTGGATTCGCTGCAACCCATTTCACGGCATAGGTGGAACAGCAGAACCAGGAAATAGCTTGGAAAAACAAAATATTGCCCCAAGGTTCCATATGCCAGCTACCTGAGAGCAATCTGGATTCATGGCTTTTGAGAAAAGTAGTCTTTTAAATCCCTCAAGGCCCTTAGCAATGCAGAATGCCAGATATGCACATGTACCTCTTAAGACCAGCTAAGGAATAAATATCATGAAACATGTTGTGATTCTCTCAGTATAGCACACACACACTCAAATGTATGTAGGTATATTATGTGCCCGACCCCGTTTGTGAGGATTTCACAGCCAACTAAATAGTGGCAGCTAGATATTCTGGGCTGGGTTTCACGGGGTGCTGTGTTACCTGCCCCTCCTCCAACAAAAAAAGTCTGTTGGTAGCCTGCCTGCGAAAAAGCTGGCTGCTCCACAGCCATTTTACACTTGATGGGTTTTAACTGGCTCAGGGCAAGACTTCCACCCCCATCTAAGGAGGAAGGCCCACCTTAGAGAGCTACCAGCCAATCCAATTGGCTGGCAGATCTGTAGACCCAGCAGCAGCAGGTTCGGGTGGTGGCCACTGCTGGGACCACAGCCTGAATCCGAAGAAGAGGAGGTTATGGAAACTGGACTGAAGGTAGGTCCAGAGTATCGGTGGGGCCTGGCTGGCAGGTCCCAGCGAGGGGGTGAGGGAGGGGGGGTGGGGGGTGATGAGGGGGGTGGGTTTGAGAGGCTGGGGTGGTAAGGGTAAAAGGGGGGTTATGACCTTGGGGTGGGGAAATGCCTGTGATGGGTGAAGGAGGCACCCGCCACCTCTTGCCTGACACCAGCTTGCCCAGTAAAACCTGCTGGATCACCTGCTTGGCCTGGGCCTCCCCTTGTTGCTGGTAAAATGGTAACTGTAGAGTAAAGGGTTAACATCAGAAGCACCTGATATTGATGTAACTATGATGCAATGTCACATGACTAAGAAACCAAGATATGGTGGGAAGCAGAAATACAACCTCGTGTAGCATACCGAGATGTATATTGATCTATAAATAGACAAGAATGTTGTTTTCAGTTAAAAGTCTATGGTAGCACTCTTAGGGTAACAGGCAAACCCTAAAGAAACCCCATCTAGATCCCAAACCCAAGACAAAACATGGTGGCAGCTGGTGGTTTCTGTCAATTATTTATGTGTACCATTCGAAATAGTGACAGGGCTGGAAGAGGCACTTAGATGGCTATTAATTAGCCACTTAAGGGATTCAATAGGCCCAAGAGCAAGTGGGCCACCCGCACCTCTGCCAGCCTCCTGTAAAACGGGAGGTAGATGGGGAGCGGGCAGTAAGGCACCAGGCAGGCCTCACATTGCATTTTATGAGGCACCCGCCCTCAAACACGACAACGGAGGGCTGTAAATCCAGCCTGTTGTTTTTCCTGCACACCACCAATGTGCATAGGTAGGTGATGAGGCAAACAGGTAGAATTGGGGCATTCCATTAGATAATGTGCTGTGTAGATAATCCTTAATCAAGGCATTGGACAATCCAACTGGTAAATGCCAGGCACTGCACTCCAGAAGTAGTTGTTCTGGCATACTAACATTGAATTTAGCTTAAATAATTATGACAAAAATCCAGAATAAAATTAAAGCCATATATTTTCTGTGAAAATACAATAAATTTCTTTCAGGTATGCAGTATAAGCACCATTTTGACCAAGTAAACACTTACAAGTAAACAAAGAAATTCTCATCCATCAAACCAATCTCTTTTAAATTTATCAGATTCTGTTACTGTAATTAGATTACATAAATATACAACTAACCTTAACTTGGTCATCAATTTTCAACTGTAAGACTTCATTGACTAAACAAAAAAATGTTAAGTTCAGCAATGGCTTAATTCCTCCTCATTATAGATGTTCAAAATTCTGACAAAAGATCTACGCATGAGTCATCCCCTGTTCATTGCCCCACCATTGGCTGCCATGTATTCAGCTGCCTAGGCCATAAGCTCTGGAATTTCTTCCTTATACCCCTCGAGGATCCTTTGAGACACTCCTTTAAACCTACCTCTTTGACTGGGCATTTGGTCACCTGTCCTAATTTCTCATGTGGCTCAGTGTGAAATTTTGAAATTTGGAAACTTTTAAGGCCTTCAAGGCACTATATAAATGCTAATTTTCATTGATGCAGTATGGTGTGAGTGACCTACATATTTCCAGTAGTTTTTTTTTTCAGCTTACTGGCTTCCATTTACACATCCTTTGCTGCCAGGAGCTCAAGTGAATCGTATCAGCACATATAACTAATTTGGAAGTGCAGGTAATTTACTTACAAACATGGAAAGGACTTCAGATAGGATCGAGGTTTTGCTCAAATGACATTAATCTCAGTGAGAAATGTTTAGTTTTGTGAAGGATGCAAGGTTGAGCTCACTTGATTTAGCCGTACACTGCAAGGGGCCCTCCCATTACGTGTGCTTAATCTAGCAGCTCCTCTATGTTAAATGAAGGAGGAAGTTCATCCTAGGCTATTCTTCAAACCTTTTTGCAAATGGGAGAATTGACTGGCCATTGTGTTTTTTTATATTTGGAGTTTGGCTTGAGTTCAATTGTCAAAACAAAGCTTAAACCTTTCCTCCTTTTTTTAAGATGTTAAGTTATGCAATCACTCATTTTCACAGTGAGATTGTTCAATTTAATACCATTTAATTGGTGCATATTACAAAATTAGTCTATAACAAAAATCTGAAAATATCAGTCCAAAAATTTAAGATATTTTTGACAAAATTGTGAAACAAAAGAAAAAAGCTTGTATTTAAATACTGCCTTTCCTGACCTCAGGATCTCTCCAAGTGCTTTACAGACAATGGAATGTTGAAGTGTAGTCACTGTTGTAATGTAGGAAATATGTGGCAGCTAATTTTGCATATAGCGAAGTCCCACAAACAATGATAAAATGACCAGATAATTGTGTTTTAGTGACGCTGGTTGAGAGAATAAATATAAAGCAGGAAACACTGGAGAACTTCCCAGCTCTTCTTTTAAGTAGCGCCATGGGATCATTTATGTCCACCAGAGAGAGCAAATGGGACCTTGGTTTAACGCCTCATCCGAAATATGGTGCCTCCTGACAGTGCAGCACTTGTGTGTTGTGGGCAGCTGCTGCATTTCGGACATAAAATAAGAGTCATTACATAGTGGAAGCTTTTATGGAAACAGGGAAAAGCTAAGCCTACAATTACTATTTAACATTATTACTACTATTTAACATTATTTATAAGGCTAACATAGGCTAACTTCTGCGAATGAGTTAACAGAGAATCTTTATGCTGTGTTCACGGTTTTGTGCTAATATTAGGAAGGTGACTTGTTAAAGGTTAGGCAACCCATGGTTAAAGGCCAGGCAACAACTGTTTTTTTTCCCAGTTTGAGACCTTTTTGATTATAAATATCGTGTAAAGTTGTTTGCTTAAAACTCAAAGGTCAAAAGGTAATGTCTTGATGTAATGCAAGTGATGATTGCTGTTTGTTTAGAATATCATTGAATAAGTAGAAATTTGGCAGTTTGTAATCACGCTTACGCAATGGTTGTTGGTGGAACCGGGGACAGATGGAGGAGGCGCTAAAGCAAGCAGATCGAGGAGGAGATTAGCCAAACTTGCTGTCGTGACCTTCCTGCTCTAGGGAGGGTTGCCGGGGGTGAAAATGAGCCAATCATGGACCGTCACTATCAGAGTAAGGAGCCAATCATGGACCGCTGCTATCAGAGAAAGGGGCCAATCATGGACTGTCGCTATCAGAGTAAGGAGCTAATCAGAAAGTGTGTACATGGCAGGGCGGGAGGCAGAGGCCTATTTAAGCACGGTGCTCATTAAGCTCGAGACCATCGCTACAGCTGGGCAAGGTAGGGGTATCGCCTGGTTAACTATCTGAACAGACAAGGACGGATCGACCTGTTTCTCTGAGAAACCAAGTTACTAAAGCCTGTGGTGAGTAGTCATTGGCATAAGTATTATTGAACTGTCTGTAACAGAAATCAAATAATAAAGTGCAGTTGTTTTGGGTGAAGTCTCGAGTTTTGGGTCACTGATATCCATTGTAAACCTCCAAACCCATATGGTTGGAATAGCCTACAGTGTCAGCTTAGATTATGTGCTCAAGCCCCTGGAATGGGTCTTCAATGAACAAGTCCTGATTCAGAGGAAATAGTCCTACCCACTGAGCCATAGCTAAACACCTCATCCATGAAGGGGGAGAAAAAAAATGAAACTTCAGTAAAGAATTGGAAAACTTCCAGTCTGCTGCTTGAAGAGGTGAATTCATCCCTCAAAGCTCATCATCACAATTCACTAACTTTCTCCGTCTTGTGTGCAGCATTCGTACAAAATGATTTCAGTAAGTTTCTAAAGTGACTCCTGTACAGAATTGCCTGGCATCTGGCCACCTCCAGGCTGGTGTAACCAGAAGGATCAAGTTAAATTCTGCAGGAGCCCACATGAGTGATCCACAGGAAGCCCGATTTTTCTACGGGCAATTCAGGGTCAACACTGAGATATGTACAGCCTCGCTGAAATTATTTTGAAATTATTTCAAGGTCCTATGCTGAATTCAATATATTTGGATTTGACTTCACCCAATGTCAGCTCACAGGAGTTCCAGGTCATGGGCTGTTCAAAAATGTCTCAAAGCTAAGGATTAGGCTATTCGTGCAGGTTAATGAAAAAAATTGCGTTTTTATTTCTGTCCCGTTACATTAGTTTATTTTGCTGGGTTATCCTCGATATTTAAGCTTTATTCTTCGTGAATACTTTGCTATTTCTGGTTTCTGCTGGCATTCAAATCATACTTCTCAAGGTAAGGATGGCTGTTCCCTTGGGAGGAAGCAAATGGACTGTAAAATTGAGCGGAGGCACAGTTTTTGGGTCGAGTCAACAAATGCACTGATCTTTGTCACAAGTAATTTGGACCATGCTCATCAGTGCCTCAGGACAAGGCAGGCTGCAACACAGTTGAGCCATCTGCTGTGCAATGACCTACAGTCAACATCTGTGTCAAACCTCTTTCCAAAGAGGAGGATTACCACAGCACAAAGTTTTCATGCAACCACATCCTTTCAAGCCACCCCCAGGAGACATCTGCTGTATTAGGCAGTCTTTAGCACAGACATGTAGCAGGGAAATGACAACTGCTGCATTTGCAAGGGGGCAACATCTTCATCACATTCCCTACAAAGAGCATGCAGCTTTCACCATGTGGTTCAGGTCCACTTGAGTGCAGAGTTGCACATGGTGGGCGAAAAGGTTCCTTATAATAATCCGATGGCCATTGTGGAAAGAAATAGTTTGTATTCAATTACATCATCATGCATGCCAGTGGCTATAATCCAGGAAGCACTGCAGCAATCTATACTTTCCATTAATTCAGAGAGAGATAAAACAAGGGGTGGAAATCTCTTATTTGTCCTCTGCATCTCACTGAGAAATCCCCAAACAGCATAGGAGCACACTACCTCAACATCCATTGGTGTTCCTCAGGTACCTTCTCCACTTTTAAAACAAATGTGCTCTGTATTTTAACATGGACAAAAAGTGGGACAATGTTTTGTGCACAATGATGCAGAATGTGAGGTACTTCCCAACTTCGGTTTGTGCCATGCCTAATGCGCCACATTTGCAAACATGAAAAGCATACAATATTTGTCTAGCCTTTGATATTACAACACTCCTTCCTTTTTGTAGATGAATAAAAAGGCAGTGGGTGACTGCACTGATTTGGATTGCAACTTCCCTCCATTCAGTTTACACCTGTGCTTTTACTGCAAGGTGGGCTTCAGGCTCACAGAGAAACACCCTCTTTGGCCGCTACATTTGAAAGAAGACCTCCAATCTGTCAGTATCAGAGTGAGCAATGTTGTTCACAATTTTCCACCATGCCATCGACAAATAGTCCACTTTTCAGCTATTGCCACAACTATCCCTTTCATGAGGATGTTTGCAACTCTTTTCAGCCATGACTATGGCTGAATATTCAAGGATATTTGACATTTTGGAACGTCAGGAAGGATTAGATCAGTACAATAGCGAAAGATTATCTTGGTTCGGAGATCAAAATGTAGAATCAGTTCGAGTGGAATTGGGAAATAGCAAAAAGAAGTCGTCATTGGTGGGAGTAGTTTATAGGTTCCCTGACAGGAGCTCCACTGTAGGACAGAGTATAAATCAAGAAATAATGGGGGCTTGTGAGAAAGGTACTGTAATAATTGTGGGAGATTTTAAACTTGATATAGATTGGATGAATTAAATTGGCAAAGGTAGCCTGGAGGATGAGTTCATAGACTGCATTCAGGAGAGTTTCTTAGAACAATACATCGTGGAACCAACCAGGGAATAGGCTAATTTAGACCCAGTAATATGTAATGAGATGGGATTAAGAAATTACTTTATA
Organism: Cetorhinus maximus; assembly: GCF_964194155.1. Lineage (NCBI taxonomy): Eukaryota > Metazoa > Chordata > Chondrichthyes > Lamniformes > Cetorhinidae > Cetorhinus > Cetorhinus maximus. The sequence goes on from NC_135893.1 coordinate 65,507,158, forward strand.
GTCAAAGGCCCTCTTAGTAAGAGTGATCATAACATGACAGAATTACACATTCAGCTTAAGGGTGAAGAATGTGGGTCTGAAACTAGTCTTAAATTTAAATAAAGGCAATTACAAGGGTATGAAGACAGTGTTGGTTAAAGTGGTATGGGAAAATAGGTTAAAAAGTAAGATGGTAGAGAAGCCGCAGCAGGCACTTAAAGATATATTTCATAACTCTCAACAAAGATATATTCCATGGAGAAAGAAAGCCTCTACCAGAAGGATGCAGCATCCGTGGATAACCAAGGAAGGAAAAACATGGTATTAAATTGAAAGGAAAGATGTACAGTGCAGCAAAAATTAGTTGGAGGCCAGAAGATTGGAAACATTTTAGAAACCAAATTAAAAATAAAAAAAGGGAGAAATGGGAGAATGAGAGAAGACTAGCTAGGAATATAAAATCAGTCAGTAAGAGCTTGTACAAGTACAGTAAGTCCTCACTTAAAGTTGTGGTTGCGTTCCTGAAAATCACAACTTCAAGTGAAACGTTGGTTCCCATAGGAATCAATGTTAAAACTGTAGTTAGGTTCTGTAGCACCTTCCTTTCCAGAAAAATAACAAACATTAAAACATTATGTCCTCCAAGTTGAAATATTCTACATTGTTATATTCCTACCTTGGTAAATGAAAATGCTTTTAAAATAAAATAAGTTTAAAAATATAAGAACTTACGGTACCTCCTGCTCATTGCAGATCCTGCTTCCCCAACCTCCTACTCCCTGATCCTCCTGGTCACTGTCGATCCCACCCCGCCCTCCCCAACCCCTCCAAGTTGTGACTTCTTCCCCTCCCTGGCCTCTGAGTTGTGACCTCTCTCCCTCTCCAGCCTTCCGAGTTGTGGCCTTTTCCTCCCGCCAACCCTCCAAGTTGTCACCTCTCCCCTGCCCAACCCTCTGAGTTGTGGCCTCTCTCCCTCCCCGACCCATCCTCTCGCCGCTGCCCTCTCCTGGACCTGCATCCCCGTTGAAGATCCAGATCTGATCGAAAACCAGAGCTCCAATGTTGTGGAAGTGCGAGTCCCGATGTTGCAGAAGTGCCGAGCTGGGCCTGCTACAGTCCACGTTCTTTTTAAAATGCTCCCGCTTGCTATTTCCCTCTCCTGAACCATTGCTGTGAACGAGGGCTCAGGAGAAGAGCAGCGAGGTAGGAACATTTAAAAAATACATGGATTGTAGCAGCCGTACTTCTGCACCATCGGAGCTCGCACTTCAACAACGTCGGAGCTCTGGCTTTGGGTTGGATCCGGATCTTCAACGGGAACGCGGGTCCAAGAGAAGGAAGCAGCAAGTGGGTGCATCAGGGAGTGTGATGTTCGGCAAGAGGGTGGGTCGGGAGGTGATGGGAGGGGGAGGCCACAACTTGGCGGGGGCGGGGGTGGGGGTGGAGCGGCGGGTGGTTGGGGATGGGGAGAGGCCGCAACTCGGAGGGTTGGGGATGGGGGAGGGTAGTCCACTCCAAAATGGTGCCAATCGGGTCACATGTGAAATTACATTAAAACGAATCTCGCAATGCTCAATGAGATTACAGGCCCCATTAACTTACTGATGTTCAAGCAAAACAATGTTAAATGAGGAATTACTGTACATGAAAAAGTAAAAAAGTTGCTAAGTAAGCATTCGTTCCTTAAGTAATGAGAATGGGGATTAATAACAAGAAACAAGGAAATGGCAGAGACTTTGAACAGATATGTTGTATCTGTCTTCATAGTGGAAAACACTAAAAGCATTCGAAGAATAGTAGAGAATCAAGAGGCAAAAGGGAGGGAGAAACTTAAAACAATCATGATCACTAGAGAAAAAGTACTATGGAAACTAATGGGATTAAAGGCTGGCAAATCCTCTGGACCTGTGACTTGCATCCTGGGAAAAAGTGGATGTAATCTTCCAAAATTCCCAATATTCTGGAAAGGTCCGAGCGGATTGAAAAACTGCAAATGTAACACTTTTATTCAAGAAAGGAAGCAGCCAAAAAGCAGGAAAATATACCAGTTCACCTAATATCTATCATTGGAAAAATCCTAAAATCTATTATTAAGAAGGTAGGAGCAGGACATTTAGAAAATCATAATACAATCAGGCAGGGTTAACATCATTTTGTGAAAGGAAAATCATGTTTGACCAATTTATTAAAGTTCTGTGAGGGCGTAATAAGCAGGGTAGATAAAGGGGTATCAATAGATGTAGTGTATTTGGATTTCCAAAAGGCATTCCATGAGATGCCCCATATAAAAGGTTACTGCACAAGGCAAGAGCTCATGGTATTTAGGATGGTATATTCGCATGGATAGAGGATTGACTAACTAACAAGAAAAAGAGAGCAGGATAAGTGGATCATTTTCATGTTGGCAAACTGTAATGAATAGAGTTCCACAGAGATCAGCACTAGGGCCTCAACTATTTACGATCTATATGAATTACTTGGGTGAAGGAGCCAAGTGTATTGTAGCCAAACTTGCTGATGATACAATAATAGGTAGGAAAGCAACTTGTGAGGAGGATAGAAGTAGTCTACAAAGGGATATAAATAGGTTAAGTGAGTGGGCAAAAGTTTACCAGATGAAGTACAATGTGGGAAAATGTGAAGTTGGCAACTTTGGCAAAAGAATAGTAAAGCAAAATATTATTTCAATGGAGAGAATCATAAGAGGGATCTGGGTCTTCTAGCATATGAATCATGAAAAGTTGACATGCAGGTGCAGCAAGTAAGTAGGAAGGTGTACAGAACTAGAGATAGTTTAACTAAGTTATATGTGTATTCGTTTGTGTTAAGAATGTGGTGTATCTAAGTGTAATTTGTGTTTCTGTATTTATATGTTAAGAAAAGGGGGAACATGAGTTTTTGTTTCACTTTAAAAGATGCCTGCATTATAATGGTTTTATGACTCTTGAAGGGGAGTTAAAACAAACACAAGGAAGAAAAAAAACTGGGCTGTTGCCCAGCAACAGGAGGCCCATACAGAGACAGCGGGGAATAGAAAGCAGTTTTTTAGTTTAATTAAAAGGAGTTGCCAGCAGAAGCAGCATAGGAGAGGGACAGGTAGCAAATCCCAAACTAAAGAAGAAGCCAAAACCAGGGAGTGGGACAAAAAAGTCCCAAGAAGACCTTCTAGTCAAAGGAAGAACAGGAATCTGGAAAAGATCCTGTTAAGTGAAGTTAAGAGTGAGGAGCAAAGGAAGGCTCCAACCTTAAAGGGGGAAAGCTGAAGGACACAGGCTTAAAGCAAGATAGGCTTGCGAGAAGCCAGAAGATCCAAGGAGACAGCTGAAGATCTGTAACTCTTTATTATGGGCATGTGAAGCAATGGTGTTCTGTTGGCACAGCTGAGTCTGAGAGAGAATGCATGGAAGGCAAAGTTTGAATGCATGTGGTGATCCAGGGGAGAGGAACATTGGAAGGAGAGTTCAAAATCCCGGAGGTGGACCCTTGTGGAAGGCATCTGACAGAAAGTGTCATTTGGAAGAAGATTCTAAAGTGAGTTCTTCAGAAGTGGAGATTGGAAACCCTCGTGTGAAAGACGGAGTTCATTGAGACCGGTTGGCTTATGGTGTAATAAGTGTCTGAGGGGAGCTGATGAGAGATCCATAGCATCTATTTGGGAAGGCATCTGTCACTTGATCTGCAAAGGTGGGTAAAGGAATATTATAATATAGTTCATCTTTTCTTGTCCAATAAATGTTTTCATACTTTTGTTAAAAGTTGATCAGCTGACTCCTGTGACTCTGTTCAGTAGCTACTCTCCACATATATAAACAAAAAATAAAAGTTAGGATCTATCAAGCCGGGTTCGACCCTGGAACCAACTTGTCCAGTAGTAACATCAACTGAGATCATAACAAAGTCAAATGGAATGTTGGTCTTTATTGCAAGGGCGATGAAGTATAAAAGTAAGGAAGTATTACTACAGTGCATTAGTCAGACCACACTTGGAGCACTGTGTACAGTTTTGGTCTCCTTACTTATGGAGGGATATATTCATATTGGAAGCAGTTCAGAGAAGGTTGAGATGAAGGGGTCGTCTTATGAGGAAAGGTTGAGCAAATTGGGCCTCTACTCATTGGAGTTTAGAAGAATGAGCGGTGATCTTATTGATTCTGAGGGAGCTTGACAGGGTAGATGCTGTGAGGATGCTCCCTCTCTTGGGGAATCTAAGCGACACATTTTAAAAATAAGGAGTTTCTCCATTTAAGATGGAGACAAGGAGGAATTTCTTCTCTGAGATGGTAGTTAGTCTTTGGAATTCTGTTCCACAAAGAGCAGTGGAGGCTGCGTCAATGAATATATTCAAGGCCGAGTTAGACAAATTTTTGATCTACAAAGGAGTTAAGAGTTATGGGGCAGGCAGGAAAGTGGAGTTAAGACCAGAATCAGATCAGCCGTGATCTAACTGAACAATGGAGTTGGCTCGATGGGCCAAATGGCCTACTTCTGCTCCTATTCCTTATGATCTTACAATTTTATGATTATTTAACAGATAATGCCTCACAGAATTCTGTGCTTCATGGCTAAGTGCTCAACAGGCCAAGCTCTCTGTGCAAGCTATCATTGTGCTTAGTCATTTCCAAGTTACAGGTACACATGCGTTCATGGCTTCAATTCTGCTGGGGTCACAACAAGTTAAAGGTCCTACTCATTAACAACATGGTGGAGCTGTGGAGCTCTGACTGGATACAGCTCCACATTACCCATGTTATTGTTATCATTGATTTTAATTTTTAATCCACTGGCCCAAGCTTTCTCTGATGCCTGAGTAACCAAATAGACTCCAAGGGTGGCACTAAGCTGGCTTCAATCTCTGACCCATGCTGAGTTAGCTGATCTCGGCCAGGGAAGGGCTCAAGGTGCCACAAATGGTCTGAATAAGTGCTCCTACACCTGATCACTATTTAGTAAACATCTGCTGGACCCAAGTGTACAATCCACCATGCTCTTCGCACTTGAGTGCAATTTGCTCAAAAATATTTGTCTCAGAAAAAGCAGATTCCCATGAAAATAACATTTATATGCCTTGATAATCTGAAATTACAACATTTTTATGACTTTATCACTTATGCATAACTCATTCAGCTTCACTTGCTCCAGAAATCGTGTCCCTTGGAAAGTTACTGGGAATCCTCCACTTATCCTGATGATTGTCCTCAATTACAACCTCTGAAGAGAACCTTCTCCCGCAGTGGTACAATGGCAGCAGTTAGATAGTCGGCAACCACTGACCCAGTGAACTTGGAGAGATATAATTCGTTCAACTGATGGCACTATTGATACTACAGTTCCCCCTTTTGGTTTATCACCCAGGAATATGGTTTGAGGAAACCCGCTTGATTACTTGCAGGGCAGACTCCACAATATTGGAAGAATAATTGCATTGGAAGAGTTTGTTTTAATACTGTGGTTTGCAATTGTTTTGGTCTTTAAAGACCAGAAGTGGTTTATTCTTTCATCCTGCTGATGCTACAGTTAGGGCTGTGTTGGCAGAGATATAGTAACACATTGAGAAAATACTTAGAGCAGAATTGTCCCAGATTTGCACTAAGTGCGGTAGCAGGCGTGAAAAAAAGATGTTTTACCCAACGGCCGCAATGGCAGGTTTTCGCACCATATCCTGCCTCATAAATTATGCAGTCACAGGAAACACACCTGATCGCTGGCAGCAAGCCTCCAATTGGTCCGCCACGGTGTTACCTCGCCACTTCCTCATGCTGGGTGCCATATTTAAAATCCAGCTGCATGCACCGTTCTCAATGTTTGCAGCCTAGGACTACTCCGGTAAAGACATGGCCCTGAAAGCCAAGAAGAGTGCAGCCCCATGGGGTCCTGCCGTGAAGTCCTCTACCCCCACTCTGGCCACAGGAGACCCATCAGTCTCACCATTCCAACTTGGAAGGCGGTGGCAGAGATGGTCAGTGCCAATGCTGCACACAAGAGGTCAGCCACCAAGTGCAGTAAAAGGATGAATGATCTCATCTGTGCCACCAGGGTAAGTCAACCACCTCATCAATCTCAACTCATCCACTCACAAGCCCATCACACATTCACTGGCATCTCACTCATTTGCAGCTCAAGAGACATCACCACTCACTCTCTCAAAAACACCCTCACATCTCCATCTGGCCTCAACCCCTCTGGAGATAGCCTCCTCATCCTGTTCATGGCTCCACTCAGCACACACACATGCTTGGCATCCTTCTCATTTGGCCTGGCAAGCACCTTGTTCACAATCTCTTCATCTGCCTTTATGCAGGACAAGATCACGCACAATCAGTGGGAGAGGTCCCAGACCAGGAGTGGAATGCTGGACAGCAAGGTCCTCACTCCGTTCAAGAGTCGTGCGTTGTAGCTGTCTGGAGAGGACGCAATCATTCCTGCAGCGATGGTGAGGTCGGAGGCGAAAACCCATATGAGGATCCTGCACCACATGATCCCTCTCTCAACACTACTCTGAGTCCACTGTTCTGTGTTCAGCATGGCTGCCAAGCACTAATAATCTCCACTTCCTGTCCCTGGCACATCTGACACATCACCCTGAGGTGACACTGACCCCGATCCCAGTGCTGAAAGCACCTTGGATGAGGACCCTGAGGGCAGCACCATTGAAGAGCCGTCACCCACACCCTCCATCAAAACAGTGACACATAACTCGGTGGGACCTAGATGTAGAGCAGCCTTGGGATCACAATCTGGTGAGCACTGCACACAACCTGTTCCACAGCAGGCGGAGGCAGGGACATCCTTGGTCACCGGCATTCGGAGGACTGTTGGAGGCATGGAATTGATGAGTCCGAGTCAGATGATGAGCTTCTGGGCTCAGTCCTCAATCAGTTGTTGGAGCTACAAAGACAATCAAGGGAACAACAGGAAGGGATGCCTGGTGCACTCCTCAGACTGCAATGGAGGGGTCCCTCCGCCTTCAGTCTGAGGTGCTAGCACCAGTATGCTTACGGACCGAGGTGAACACTGACAGGTTGGCGGCCGCCATGGAGACCTTGGTCCAGGACATCGGTCCTGCACTGCTACGCGGGCTGAACTCCATCGCTGACACTATAGTTGGCCTCCAACCATGTTAACGCAAGCGGGATGCAGTGCAGCTTGATCTCTTTCCAGCTTCGCTTTCTCCTCAAGGGAACCCATAGGGAGGAGGACCAGCAGCTCGACACCCCGGGGCCATCTACCAAGGTGGCTCTGGGAATGTCCGGCCTATCCAAATCCCCCCTTCCTGTGATCCAAGCAGCTCCAGTTCCACAGACCAAGGAGGCTGCAGCTGGCACACAGCAGGACACCCATAGCAGGCCGGGGCTCCTCCAGACCTCAGCCCTCCAGAAGACGCACGCTGAAGTCATCACAGACATGGTGTGGATGTTGGGGGAGCAACAAGACATAGTAGCAGGATTAGGAAGGTTAAGAAGATGTAGTTGTACAGCCTTGGCATGGGCGTTAATCATTTGTGATGGTCTGCTCCTGAAGGGGTCAGGTGCTGAAGGCTGACAAAGGATCAGACATTTAACATTTCACGGCTGCATCTCCATAAGCTGCCCTCAGCCAGGCGGGAGTCAGACATTCACAGAAGCATGTGAAGGTCTATGTAGTGTCCTCACTGCATGTCATCATCCTCCTCCTGAAATCTTTAGACTATTAGGGCCTCCACTGAGTCTCCACGACATGAGCACTGAGAGTGTGTGTGCTGCCATCAGCCACACAAGATTCAAACGTTCACAGATGCAAGGTGAGGGTGTCAGGATTGTCCTCACTGCATCTAGTCATCATCCTCCACGAACCTTGCAGCTATGAGGGCCTCCCGAGCATGCCTGTTTCGTCTGGCCAGTGCAGTGGCCTCATCGCTGACATCCTCGTCTTTGGGGACATCCTCTTCGACATCCTCCTCATTGGAGGAGACATGCAACTCTTCCATCTCCTCCTCCCCCTGCTGCAATGCCAGGTTGTGTAGCATGCAGCAAGCTACAAAGATGCACGACACCCTGTGGGGACTGTATTGCAGTGCTCCACTGGACCTGTCGAGGCACTGGAACCTCATTTTCAAGATGTCTGTTGTTTGTTCCACCAAAGTCCGGGTTGCGGCATGAGCCTCGTTTTACCATCACTCTGCTCAGTCTGAGGCTGCTGCACAGGCGTCATCAACCACATCCTCTGTAGGTAGTCTTGTCCCCGAGGAGCCAACACTGCAGCATCTGTGGGCCCTGGAAGATGTCAGGGATCTGAGACCTGCTAAGCGTATAGGAGTCATGGACATTGGACAAGGAATCATGTGCAGACCTGTAGGATGCATTTGTGGTGGTCGCAGACCAGCTGAACACTCAGCAAGTGGAAGCTCTTGCAGTTAACGTAGTTGACTGCTTGTTGCCTCGGAGATCTAAGTGCTATGTAAGTGCAGTCGATGGCACCCTGCACCTGTGGAAAACCAGAGATCTGCACAAATCCTAGTGCTCTCGCTTCCTGGCTCTCCTGATCACGGGTGAAATGCACAAAGTTCTGTGCCTTCGCGAAGATGGTATCCACGACCTCCTGGATATATTTGTGCATGGAGGCTTGTGAGATCCTGCAAAGGTCACCTGCGGCACCCTGGAAGGTGCCACTGGCATAAAAAGTGAGCACTGCAGTCATTTCCATGGCCATTGGCAGTGGACACCCTCCATGTCCCCATGGCGCCAAATCCTGCAGCGGGTGGCATATGTGACCGACCAATTCCCTGGACATGCGCAGTCTTCGGCAACACTGGTGAGCATCATCTGCTGGAATGACAAGCACCGTCCATAGACCCTGGGTGCAGCAAAGCACCTACAAGTGACAGCTCTCTGTGGATCTTCAGCTGCGTGTGCAGCAGGCCCTGCCGCCCCTTCACCTTGAGGGGCTCCTCCCTTTGCCGACCCAGGCACCTCCGCCACTCTCTTCTTCTTCTCTGCTTCCTGTAAGCCATGAGGCGTCATGGTCCTGATGTTCTCCTCCTGCAGGATCAGAGAGTGGGTTAGCATACATGTCCTAAGAACCTCTCTTGGTTAAGTCTGAAGGCTCCTTCACGCATGCGGGAGAGTGCTGGCCACCACTTGGATGGCCGGTATGTAGTGTATTTCATGGCTGTCCAAAACCCCACCTTCCTCCACCCCACTCCACTTGACCAACTGGCAGCTTCGGCCACTGGACTGCATGCTGTGCTCTCAGCTGCAGGCATTCTCCTAACCCGCACTGCAAGGTTGTTCTGTTAGCTTGAACCATGAGGGGCACTGGTCCAAAGCTTAATAAAGGCATTGCAAGGGGCTGTGTGCACCCCCATCAGTGACTATGCCATGGCACCTTTTGCAAAGGGATTCTACAACTTGCCCAGTCGGCCAATTGTTCTGCTGTCCACTAAAACACTCATTAGTTTGCAGTTTGTGTCCGAGGGGCAAAAAGTTCAGAAGCATTTGGTGGCAATTTCATGCCTCTGTATTGCTCGAGTGGGCAGATAAGCTTGAGACACAACTCCAAGCATGCCAATGTGGCTGCGTCTGAACTGTGTCAGCTGTGGGGGAATGGTCACTTTACACAAGGTTTCCCTAATGCATGGCCACTTCTCTCCCTGCATGTGCTTGTACACTATCATCAACCGCAGTGCAGCCCTTACCCCTGCTCCCACCAAGTCACCTCAACTGTAGTGCAGCCCTTTACACCCCCCCCGCCCAAGTCACCTCAACTGCAATGCAGCTCTTACCCACCACCCCCGAGTTTTCTCAACTACAGTGCTGCCCTTGACACACCCCAAGTCGCCTCAACCACAGTGCAGCCATTGCCCCCCTCCCCAACAAGTCACCTCAACTGGAGAGAGCAGCTCTTAGCCTAGCACCGCATTGTCAGCCAGCCGGGAACAAGCAACTTGCCTGTGCCCTCGCCTCAACCTTGAAGTACAACAGGCGACCCTGACGGGCGCTGCACAGCATTACTGTGCACTCACCTCCGAGTTCCCCTCGAAATGCAGCTCGCCAAGTGCATGCCATATGTATGCTGTTGTGAAACACTTCGGCGTGCAATCATGCTGACGTGCTCGGATGACCCAGCGTGGGGGAATGATTCTGGTGAGCTGGGCTTATAATGATATGCAGATGTATTACAAAGAGGCTCCCGACATCCAATGGCGGGAAATGCAGCCCGCCATTGATGGGCAGAGCGGATCATTGGAAACTGGTTTCATGACGTCATGAAACCGATTTTTGGCCTTTTTGCCATATTGTCCACTCACAGCGCCAAACACGCCCACCCGCAATGGGCACAGAAAATTCCGCCCCTGGAGACTCCAGGTCAATCCCAGAAAAAGAGCAACTCATCTTAGCCATCTTAATAAAGGAGATTGGCCATATATCTTAAGGCGGCAATTTCTTATGATTGACTTTTTCTCAAATGTGATGTTAATGTTTAAATGCAGGAAGTATTGCTCTTCCAACCTCAGCATTAGGGCTGCTGTTCTTGTTCACCATTCAGATTGGAGAGTGCATGACAATCCCCTTGGCCTCTATCTCAGGAGGTTTTCTGCCCACCTCAGCCTCCAGATCTTACTGCTGTCTACTGTAAGCATTTTGTTCCCAACCTTAATCCCAAAAAATTTCAGATCCCAGGTGTGTTATCCAGGCACTGCCAAACCAATTCCAATCTAGGCAACAACTTGCTGAAACTTGCCAGAATAAACAATTTACTGTTACCACTCTGAAAGAACTTCAAACCTGTTTCCACTTAAATTCTGTCAAAGTCTGTACTCCCAGGATTGGAGGAAGATTTCCTCTAGCAAAATCATAAACATGATTTACATATTTACAGTTTAACTACAAATAGCAAAGAGTGGAACTCGTCGACTATTACCTTTTCTGGGCTGAGAATATCTCTACCTGGTAATTGACATTCGAGTTGTCTTGCTCCATTGCGCTAAGTTCCAAACTCAATGTCCCATACTTTTTCCTCAACTTTTTTATTTCACGTTCTTTTATGTTTCTCTATTACATTCATTTTGCCTTGCATTCACTTCTCTAGATCTCTTTACGCCTCATTTCTATTTGTTTTGTGTTCTTATTTTCTCCATTTGATCACTAAGCATTAGGATTACGCAACAGAAGCAGGACTTTGACTGAGCTTTCTCCTTGGAATATTTCACCTCCCTCACGAAATTGATTAAGCCATGGAGAGACCATCATTGTGCCTGTCAGAAGAGGCAGACTTGGTGTGGCTGCTGGCCCTATTCTTGATCTGTGCTTTTACTCTCCATTTTTTTCCCCTCTGGTTTTGTTTTTCCCTTTTTCCTGGAAGCAGTGACATGTTTGGATCAGGTCCTACAGACAGGGCATCTTTCCAATACCTTGTTTTAATGGCAGTTCTTCCTGTATGAGCCTATACAATGATTGCCATTGGACTTTCCAACTATGGAGTCAACACATCTAAGTCAAACACTATCTTCTCTGGCAACAATGGAACGATGGATGTGTATTTCAAGGCGGTTAGTGCATAACAATCAAGTTGCTAGAAAGAATCCTGTGCAAGTTTACTCATCTCCCCCAAATATAATGTTTCGCTCATTTCTGTTTTCACCTTATTGGTGAGATCGTTTTATTCTTTCCCCCCATTCCTCTACGCCTGCCAAATTCATTGTTTTGCTGCTGATTAGAAAATGCACAAGGTTTGCCATGTATGATATAAAACTTAGAAAAAAATTATTTCTCATCAATCCCCATAGAGAAAGTTTTGGCCGGCATATGCATCTTTCTTGGCCTGTTCTGCATCGGTCTCTTGCCTGAAATGACAGAGTCCTGCAGCCAACCATTTAGGAAATTCCGAGCTTGAACTTGGGTCTTCCCACTTGGTGACACAGCTTTGTGAAAAGCCAACCTGAGTGCCAATCACGTAAGTCTACTTTTCCCATTCCTTCCTCCTTTGGTTTCCTAATTGCTCCTCACAGCTTCTCCGCTCTTTCCGTAGAGCAGCTCCCTATTAATGAGATGCCATCTTTACGAGCTACTCCCAGTGGTACAATGTAAGGTGTGCAAAGGCTGCAAAGATGCTGGTGTGAGTTGTAACAGAATTGATCACTGCTGATTACTTCTTGCCTACTGAAAATCAGAGGGTCAGTTGCCAGAGAGAAAATATGAGAAATAATTTTGGATCTGATAAGTTGCATGAGCTAAAAGAAAAAGTGTATCCAATTATTCCTCAGAGTTGAACAAATGTATGTTATTTTGTTTTACACTTCATAAAAACTCCACTGAAAGCAAACACGTTTATTTGATTGAACAAGGTTTGCCTGTTCTTTGGAATTCCAAGCTGTATCAGAAGTAGTTTTTCTTTTGTAGCTCCACAGCTCTTGAAGGACAGGGCAGAGCAGCTTTAGTGCAGTGTTTCCAAACCCTGTCTCTTTCACTTCCGAACTCCACCTTGTACCATGATCAGAGATGATGAAGCTCTCTGTAAGCTGTTAAGGGCTGTGTGCGCAATAAATTCTGGCACTCACAATCTTGTTTCCCCCAGTGCACTGAAGTGCACAACACAAATAAATATGGAATCTTGACTGCTGTTGAGCTCAGGAGACTTTCCACAAATTGGGTGCTGGGACTCAAATTAAACCTGGCGCAATGTGTCAAACAACAATATGCTCAGGACAAATTGTCTCAGGGCTATGAGCATCTGGAAGCCTTATATTTTTTCTTTATTGTATGGAATTACATGGCATATGCTGACATAATGAATAATGGAGTATCGGAGCAGTAAATGACACAAGAAAGTCTAAGGGCGAATCATCCGGTCCTGTTGGCGGCGGGTGTCATGGCAGGCGTGATCGGACAATATGGCGAGAAGGCCAAAAATTGGTTTCACGCCGTCGTGAAATCAATTTGCAATCATCTGCTCCACCCGTCAATGGCGGGCCACGTTTCCCATCGCCACACATCGGGAACCTAATTTCAATACTTTGGCATCTCATTATCAGCCCTGCTCACCGGAATCATCAGCCCCCCACCTCGCCAAATCAAATTTACTGCCCACATCAGAGTGACTTCAGAACGGCACGCTTCACGACTGCCTTTAAAAGGCGTGCATCTGGCGAGCTGAACACCGAGGGGAACTTGGAGGTGAGTGCACACAGCCTTGTGCAGTGCTCGAGAGCATTGCCGTAGGACATCAACGATGAGGCGCTGCGCTTTTGGTGGGGTGGGTGGGGGGCATAGCCAAGTCCAAGTCACTTCTTCCCGGCTGGCTTTCAGTGCGGTGCTGGGGCAAGGGCTCCAGTGTGGGTGAGGCCGGGAGGGTGGTGATGGGGCAAAGCAGCACAGGTTGACGGATGTACACAAGCACATGCTGAGGCGGGGGGTTGGGTGGGGGAGGGAAGTTGCCACGCACTTGGAAAAGCTTGTCAAAAGTGAGCATTTAGTGGACTTCAGATCAGTTGGGCAACTGGGTATGTTATACAATCTCCTAGCGAAAGCTGGCCATGGAGCAGACACTGGTGGTGGCGCTCACAGCCCCTTGCGATGTCATCATTCAGATGGCTCAAGCCTTGCAGTGTGAGTTAGGAGAATGCCTGGGCCTGAGCTAAGAGCACAGCATGTAGTCCAATGGGTAAAGCTGCCACCAATCGGTCAGGTGGGGTGGGGTCTTGGGCAGCCATATAGTGCACTAAACTCTGGCCATCCTAGTGGTGGCCAGCACTCTCCAGGAAGGATTAAGGGGCCTTCAGACTTAACCAAGGAAGGTTCTTAGAACACCCAAGCTAACCCATGCGTCTCCCTCTGTCATCCTGCAGGAGGAGTAAATCAGGAACATGGAGCCTGGTGACCTCGCTGTATGCCTCGTGGTGTACAGAAAGCGGAGACGAAGGAGAAGAGAGCAACGGAGGCACCTGGCTGGCCAGATAGAGGAGCAGCACCCTTTGGAAAAAGGGGCAGCTGGGGCTCTTGCATACGCTGCTGAGGAGCCACAGCGAGCCATCGCAGTTAGGTGCTTAGCGAGACCTAGGATCTATAAATGCCGCCTTTCATTCCTGCAGTTGACCGAGAACCAGTCACCGAAGACTACACCTGTCTATGGAACTGGTCAGTCACATCTGCCAACTGCTGCAAGGTTTGGCACCACAGGGACATAGATTGCATCTACTGCCCGTGGCCATGAAAGTAACCGTGGCGCTCAATTTTTACACCAGTGGCTCTTTTCAGGGTTCCACAGGTGACCTCTGTGGGATATCACAAGCCTTCACCCTCATATGCATCCATGAGTTCACGGATGCCATCTTCGCGAAAGCACACAACTTTGTGCCCGGGGCCAGGAAAGCCAGGATGCAAGGTTGCTGGGATTTGTCCAGATCTCAGGTTTCCCACAGATGCAGGGTGCCATCGACTGCACTCATGTGGTGCTCAGATCTCTGTCGCAACAAGCGTTCAACTATGTCAACCGCAAGGGCTTCCATTCGTTGAATGTTCAGCTGGTTTACGGTCAACACAAACGCATGCTGCATGGTTACCAGTGAGTGTCCACGACTCCTACATTCTCAGTCGGTCGCAGATCCCTGACATCTTCCAGGGTCCACAGGCGCTGCAGGGATGGCTCCTCGGAGACAAGGGCTATCCGCAGAGGACACGGCTGATGACACTCATGTGGTGGCCTCAGACTGCAGCAGAGCGAAGGTAGAACGTGGCTCATGCTGCAACTCGCACCTTGGTGGAGCAGACCACTCGGATGCTGAAAATGAGGTTCCTAGAAGACGATAATGACGGCAATAAGGCCAACGCATTGGCCAGGCGAGGCAGGCACGCTCAGGAGGCCCTCATAGCGGCTAGATTTGTGGAGGATGACGACATGCAGTGAGGAGACACCATAAATCCTCACAATGCATCAGTGAACATTTGACTCCAGTCTGGCTGATGGCAGCGCACATACCCTCTGTGATAAGGCTCCTGGAGGTCATGGAGATGCTGTGGAGGCCCTAATAGTCGCTCGATTCCAGGAGGATAATGACGACATGCAGTGAGGACACTTCATAGATCTTCACATAACCTCTGAGAATGTCTGAGTCCTGTCTGGCCAAGGGCAGCTTGCTTGTGCTCTGTGATCAGGGTAATTTCATGCTGTGAAACTTCCTGATCCTTTGTCAGCCTTCAGCACCTGAGCCCTTCAGGAGCACAGCATCACTAGTCACAGTTACTGACAAGATGGAGACCAACCCTACGTTAAAGGTGCTGAGAGCACACAGAGAGAATGGCGGAACTCTGTGATGCCTGCCCACGACATTCTGGCAGCAATGACAAGCACCATCGAGGTGCAGGCATCAGTAATGTGTCCAGTGAGTGTGAGGCCAGACCATCACTTTGGTTTGAAGGCTACACAAAGCACAGGAAAGAAGCCCTGGACTGAGACATCTGCCTTTATCTTGTGCAGGAACACGATCACTGCTCATCAAAACAAGGAGCCACAAGCAAGGAGACATTCTTGGAAGCTCATTTACAAGAGTGAACATTATGTACAAGTGATTAACACCCGTGCCCAGGCTGTGCAACTACGGCTCAGTTCATAGCACCCTCGCCTTTGAATCAGAAGGTTGTGGGTTCATGTCCCACTCCCGGAAACCAAGAACTGTGAATGTACTCGAAAGAGTTACATGTGATCTGTTGATAACTCGAAAGAGTTACATCTTCTTAACCTTCCTAACCCTGCTGCAACATCTTGGTACTCCCCGGCCATCCACAGCAGAGATGAAGGTAGCGTGCTGACTGTTACGTCCTGTCTGTGATGACCTTGGCGGGTGTCCTCAGGAGGGCCGAGACCTGGAGAGCCCTGGCCTGCTTTCAGGGTCCTGTTGTGCGGCAGTGGCACCCTCCTTGAGCTGTGGAGCTGGAGCTGCTGAGGTCACAGGAAAAGGGGATTCGGATTGGCCAGACACTCCCTGAGTCACCTGGGTGGATGGCCCCGGGGTGTGCACCTGCTGATCCTCCTCCCTATGGGCGTTCAATAGCCCCTGGCTGACTCCTTGAGGAGAAGGGGTAGTTGGATTGAGACCGAGCTGCCCTCATCCCTCTCACATACGTGCTTTTGAGGGCCAACTATTGTGTCAGTGATGGAGTTCAGCCTACGCAGCAGTCTAGGACTGATGTCCTGGACCAAGGTCTCCATGGCAGCCGCCATCCTACCAGTGTTGACCTCAGCACGTTGGCATGCCAGTGCTATCACGTCAGCCTGAAGACAGACGGACTGCCCCATCGTGCCTCGCAATCTGAGGAGTGCAGCAGATATCCCTTCCTGATGTTCCCAAGCTTGCCTTTGCAGCTCCAGCAACTGAGACATGACTGAGTCCAGAGGCCATTCATCTATCTCGGACTCAACAGACCTCTGGTCCCCAGCAATCCTCTGAGTGTCGGACACCTGGTAAGTCCCTGACACCGCCTGTTGTGGTTCAGAGAGTGCAATATTCTCACCAGATTGTGATCCCAAGGCTACTCTAAAGCTAGGTCCCACCGAGGTGTGTGTCTCTACGCTGGTGGAGGGTGTGGGTGAGCGCTGTGATAGGTCTTCAATGAAGATTCCTTCAGATTCCTCTTCAGAGGTTTATTTGGGGCTTGATTGGAGACCCTGGGTCGTGGACTCCGTCAGCCGTTTCCCAGGTGTGCCTGCGGAAGCAAGGGGAGATAATTAGTGCATGGCAGTGGCCTGTAAAACAGGGCATGTCACTCACAACATGGTTGTCTGAAGGATGTGTCACTGCTGGATCCTCACTTGGCAGAGCACCGCCGACGTCATCGTCAGCACAGGAATGATCCAGATCCTCACCGGCCAGCTGGATGGTTCTATTTTCAAAGTCCGTGTGGACCTTGATTTTCAGGCTTTCCTCCACCAGTCTGTGACCTCTCCCTGTTGTTGTGTGCCAGCTTATCCTGCATGAATAGAGACGGAGATAGTGTAAGCAGAATGCCTGCCAGGCCAGATGATACATATGCCTGGCATGTGTGGGTGGTGAGTGGTCCCATGGACAGGATGAGGACAATAAAGGTGTGTATGTGAGAGTAAATGGTGATGTCCCTTGAACTGGCAGTGAGTGAGCTCCCTGTGGATGTGTGATGAGTTTGTGAGTGTGATGAGAAGAATGGCTTAACCTGGTGGAACGGAGGAGATCATTCATCCTTTTTCGACACTGGGTGGCTGTCCTTTTTTATAGGGAATTGACACTGACTGCTACTGCCTCCCATGCTGGATTGATGATGTTGCTGCCCCTCCTACAGCCAGAGCGGGAGTAGAGGACATCACGGTGGGCCTCCACTGCGTCCAAAAGGGACGGGGGAAACTTCATTAAACCGGGGAGCTGCAGTCTCCTTGCCTTTTGGAACCATGTCTTCTTTGCAGCAGTTCTTGTCCGGAAGCACTGAGAGGTGTTCACACAGCTGCACTTTAAATATGGTTCCCAGCGTGATGAAGCAGTGAGGTGATGCGTGGTGGCAAACGAGAGCCTGCCTGCTATTGAAACGGCGTGTTTCCCGGGAATTCATTATTAATGAGATGGGATTGGGACAATACAACGTGAAAAGCTGGCACTGCAGCCGGCAGGTAAAAATGTCCTTTTTCCCGTCTGCTACTGCAATTGTTGCAAATCTGGGACGATTCCACCCCAAGAATTAAAGGTAAGTCTTCAAGACATTGCTGCTGCAAGCAACCCAGGAGAAAATCACAATGACAATAAAAATGGTTTTATTTTTTAAGATTCTTGGAACACTTTTACGTGGTAGCTATAAAAATATTGGACATGGAGAAAAAAGGATCACCAAATCAGGAAATTAAGAATTTATTCACTTTCTGATTGGTGTAGGAAAGCGGTGCGCTGTAAGGATGGACGTTTCAGATGACCAATGGCGGGGGTGCAGCAAGTGATGGGGGTGCAGCAAGTGATGTGGAAGCAGGAAGTCACGTGATAAAACCTCCAGAAATACATACAACCAGGGCAGGCAAATCTATGAAAATGCAATCTTCCAATGCTGGAAGGAGGCGCATTGTGGATGAGGAGTATTTTTTGGACCAGTGCCATAAAAAGCAAAAGGCAGCAAGTACCTGGCCCAGCATGTCCTCTGTTACTTCGAACCTTTATCTCAATTGGGTTCTTAATGGGTCACATCTCTCACCTCATTGGTTAAGAAGCCTTTTATTATACAATGCAATAATGATGGTTGAAATCACATGGCCTTCTAGCCAATCATTACATCCAATTATGATGGAGAGCCACTTGCCAACTCTTTAATATCTAAAAAATTATTTTTGAAGAAAATTTGCAAAGGCAAGTTCAGCAGTAATACAGGTATTACCAAAAACCCCAATCAGTAACTACAAGCTTGTTTTGTAGAATTTGAGGATTAAAGTTAACTCTAAATTTTAAGAATTTTGTTTACTCAGGGCTGTACTGGGCATCTAAATCATATCCATTATCACCAGCTTTGATCAAACAAAGTACTGGCTAGAAGATGACGGGGAATGATTATGTTAAAGCCATCAAAAGATTTTGTTATTTTTGCTACTAATGTTCACTCACAATATGAGTACTTAGCACAATTATTCTGATGTGGCTATCAATAAACAATTGTCAGGTTTTGGCATACCCCATACTTTACTGTACTTGTAATTTTTACCATGTACAGATCTAGAAATATGATCGCTGAAACACTGGCTTTCTCTTCAAACACAAGAGCAGGAACAGGAGTAGACATTCAGCCCTTCAAGCCCGTCGAATTCAATTAGATCATGGCCAGTACGTCACTCAACTCCACTTACCTAATTTAGCTTTATGTCCCGTGATATCCTTACCGAATAAAAATACCATCAATCTCAGCCTTGAAAGCTCTAATTAACCTCCAGCATCCACTTTTTGTGGGAGAGTTCCAGATTTCTACTGTCTTTTGTGTGAAAAAGTGCTTCTTGATTTCCTTCTTAAATTGCTTGGCTCTAATTTAAGATTATGTCCATTCATTCTTGATTCCCCATCAGAGGGGATAGTTTCTCAGTATACTGAATCCTTTAAACATCTTAATCACACCATCCTTCAATCTTCTATAATCAAGGAAATACAAGCCAAGTTCATGCAAGCTATAAATGAACCTTATTAGCCTTGGATAACAAGTATCCTGGATCACAGTATTCTGGTAGGTAATTAGAACAGAACTCCTCTTCTTTCTCCACGACACCCATTGTTAAACTATTGCTGAAATACTTCTTAACATTTCAGGCCATTGCTGCAAAGTAGTTGGTTGGTAACAGTGCAAGTTTAAGTAAGATAATTTTGAGGTATTCAAAATTATAAAGAGTTTTCATGGGATAAATATGGAGAAATCGTTCCCACTGGCAGGACAGTCAGTATCCAGGGGGCACAGGTTTAAGATTATTTTCATGACTAGTCTCTGTGCTCTTTGTAGCTGCGGTTTTCAGATCAGACAGTCAGGTACATTTAATTATGGAGGAAGGTTGGCAACTTTTGTGATTACCAATAGCTTTTTTAAAGTAAAGAATGGAAAAAAGGTGTAATTGGAGCCAAGAACTGATAAAACTGTTCAAAAGTACACACACTAGGCAAAACCCTAAATGGCCTTCTTCTGTGCTGCAAGATTCTATGATTCTACTACTGACAAAAGGTCTCAAAAGTGCACACAGTGGGTAAAACCTAAAAAAGTTACACTCATCTGGTAGTCTCTGCGTCAGTCACAGAGTCAGATTCTGTATACATAACTAAAGTAATAACCAGTGGAGAATAGGGGAATGTTTTATTTTAATGCGTTTTTATGTTGTTATAATCTGGAATACATGACCTGAAAGGATAGTGGAAACAGATTCAAGTGTAATTTTCAAAAGGGAATTGAATATGTCCATGAAAAGAAACAAATCTCCAGGGCTACAAGGAGAGAGCAGGTGAATGGAACTAATTGGATAGTTCTTTTAAAGAGATGGTATAGACACAATGGGCTGAATGACCTTCTTCAATGCTGTATGATTCTTTTAGATATTGAAATAGACTATCACCACCTCCAAAGTCATTGAGTTGATTTTATAAGGTTTACTTTATCCTATTATTAGCTGATAAGTCATTGATGTACAGTAAACCAAAGTATTAAAGTACAAAGGGACAATGATTTAAATCTCTCTCTCCAACAAGATAGCTTCATAGACTAGATGACAGTGAAGGATCTTTTGCACAATGGCACAAAAGCTGGCAGATTGCTCAAAGTGGTAATATACTGTCAAACTGTAAAGCAGCCGGGCTTTTAGATATCAGGGGATAAATTACAGACCTGCAGCGAGGAATTGATCTCAGGGTCTCCATTACAGTAAGATTTATTATAAGTGTATATCTATCAGATAAGAGTCCAATTAGCAGAAATGTGTAAATTTTCTGAAAATAATTCTCTGGTCACACCCATTGGATATTAGAAACAGTAACCGCTGCACTTTCTTAACTTATCTCATTCGAGTCAGTTTGATTTCGTGATTTTTAAAATGCTTTTGGTGAATTTTGCATCACCATGTGAACAACTCATATTTCTACAGCAGTCCTTAGATGCAGGAATTAATAATTTTTCCCACTTCAGTTGTTACTAAGCATTCTCTGGGCCAGCTACAGCATGTGCTACATAGAGATATGCATGATATGGTGTGTGAATCACTTGAATTGGGTGCACCATATTGGATCTGACCTCTCTGGCCTGAGGAGACTGTGCCCACATAGTGGAGGAATGGAGCATATGGAAACAGTATGTGAAGCTCCTACTGCATTGTACTAACATGATATCCTTATTTCAACCTAGGATTAGAACACAAATATATAATTCTAAGTTTTCCATTTCCCCTGTCAGCCACCCTTGCGCACACTTTAAGAATGCTAACAGTCTAATACAATCTTATGTGTAATTAAATCAGAAAATGCTGGGAAAACTCAGCAGGTCTGGCAGCAACTGTGGAGACAGATACAGAGTTAGCGTTTTGAGTCCAGAAGACTCTTTTTCCGAGCTAGATAGATTCTTGATTAACAAGGGGTTGAAAGATTATCAGGGGTAGGCAGGGATGTGGGGTTGAGGTTACAATCAGATCAGCCATGATCTTATTGAATGGTGGAGCAGACTCAAGAGGCCGAGTGGCCTACTCTTGCTCCTAATTTGTATATTCATATATATGTAGGAACTCCCCAAGACATTGGGTGACCACTTTGCAAAACACCCCTATTTAGACCGCTAGCATGGTCCCAAGCTTCTATTCACGTTATTTTAATTCTCCACCCCACTCCCACTCTGATCTTTCTGTCCTCTCCCTCCTACACTGTTCCATTGAAACTCAACATAAGCTTGAGGAATAACATATTACCTTTTGACTTATCACTTTACAACCTTTCAGACTCAACACTGAGTTCACCAATTTCTGATCATGGCTTTGATCTGCCTCCATTTTTTCCTTTGTGTTTTCTTGTTGCTTTTGGATGGCATCTGTTGGTGATGATTCTGCCTTTCTCATTTACTCTTCTTCTAGACACATCTTTTGTTTCTTTACTGGTCCCATTACATCCCTTTTTGCCTTGCGCCATCTTCCTTTTTGTTATTTAATCTCTCCTGCCTTCCACCCTAGCACAGGCCTTCCCTTAATTGTTAAAAAACCCTCCTCAAATTTCTCTGCCTTGTTTAAAAACAGTTACATCTTGAAGTTCCTAGTTATGATGAAAGGTTAATAATTGAAAAATTAACTTTATGTCTCTCTCCACAGATGCTGCCAGACTTGCTAAATATTTCCATGATTTTCTGTTTTTATCCCCAAACTGCCACTCATTTTGTTTCAGCCATTCTAACAATTAGGGGAACTTTTTGTTCCATCAGTCTGAGGTGGATATAAGCTGCTCTCAATGATTATTGCACTCTTCAGCTTCAAATCAATCCTCATACACAGCCTACCCAAAGGAAGTGTTCCACCGAGACCAAAAATAACAGATTCTCGGGCCATTATCACATTGCTGTTTGTGGGAGCTTGCTTTGTGCAAAATGGTTGCTGCATTTAATACATTGCAACAGTGACTGCACATTAAAAGTGCTTCATTAGCTGTAAAGAGTTTTGGGACTTCTTGAGGTCATATAAAGTGCTTATATAAATGCAAATCTTTCTTCCCTCAGCCTGGCACCAATTTGGAGGCAATGACCAGTAATTTTGACATCAGAACACACAAATCACTACCAATTGCATGTGCATAAAATATAGTCACCAATATTTTCAGTTGAGAAAGCACTCCACTGAAAATCAGTCAAGCTGTACTGAATCAGGACTCAACAGTCCAGCAGTAAACTCAGACTAAGGCTTTCGGTCTCAGTTTGGAGAAGCATAAGGTAGTCAGAAATTAATGTCAAGGCCACCTTGTTGTCCCAAGTCATGGGTCATGGCTCCACAGGCAATAGTCGCCCTTTGGTAACTTGTTCAGGTGCCAATTCTTCATGTATAAGCCTCGCGATGAGCGTCGGCAGCCTATCCAACTGGAGGACATCACAAGCAAGCCTGCTCCTGTCTTCACCCAGCATTCACACACAACCACTTGTAGCAAGGGTCACTGCATTGGAGTAAGTGGACACCCTGGAAGATGATTCATTCACTAATTGAGGGATGTTGCAGCAAACTTTAGCATCCTTTTTGCTATTCCAAAATTTTATCATGTTTTAACAAAAATAATTGTAGATTATTTTCATGACTAGTCTCTGTGCTCTTTGTAGCTGCGGTTTTCAGATCAGACAGTCAGGTACATTTAATTATGGAGCAAGGTTGGCAACTTATGTGATTACCAATAGCTTTTTTAAGGTAAAGAATGGAAAAAAGGTGTAATTGGAGCCAAGAACTGATAAAACTGTTCAAAAATACACACACTAGGCAAAACCCTAAATGGCCTTCTTCTGTGATGCAAGATTCTATGATTCTACTACTGACAAAAGGTCTCAAAGGTGCACACAGTGGGTAAAACCTAAAAAAGTTACACTCATCTGGTAGTCTCTGCGTCAGTCACAGAGTCAGATCCTGTATAAATAACTAAAGTAATAACCAGTGGTGTACCTGCATCTGCAACCTGCAATGCTACTACCGGAGTACATCTGCTTCAGCAAACTTTGACCTCTTTAGTTGAGGCAAACAGTCAGTTATATCAGCACTGAAGGAAACGGGTGTTCAGATTTACTGCCTGTTGCCAGCCCCAGATGTTTTGAATGAACGGAGAGCCACTGGGGGAGTATTCTAACAAATATGCAGGGCCGTAAAATTACCTTTAAAAGTTTGCAAATTTACAATTTGTTCTAATTAAAATTTACTCTAATTGGTACCCCCAAATCGCAATAACATTGCGACTGGGCTTTACAGAGAAGTAGCAGCAAAAACACAACAAAAAATGACAAGGTAGATGCTAAGTTTACTGAATATCTCCCTCTGGTAGTACCGTGGTGCTCTGTTAACATACACCATATTTACTTAAGCCGAACTGAAGGCAATAGATTCTCTTGAGGAAGACTTTTGTGATGTGTCCGAATGTTATTGCCCTCAGACATTAACCAAGGATACAATTTTCCGTGCCCACTGGCAGCGGGCATGTTTGGCAGCATGAGCGGACAATATGACGAGAAGGCCAAAAAACGGTTTCACGCTGTCGTGAAACCAGTTTGCAATTGTCCGCTCTGTCCGTCAATGGCGGGCCATGTTTCCTGCAGTTGGATGTCAGGAACTTCATTGCAATACATCTGCATATCATTATAAGCCCAGCTCGCCAGAATCATGCCCCCACGCTGGATCATCCAAGATCACGCCGGCATGTTTCACAACTGTACATAAGCGACGTGCACCTGGCAGGCTGAACTTTGCTTGGGACTTTAAGGCTTGTTTGCCTACCTTGCTTCAGGCAGCACTCATGGTCATCAGCGCCAGGCATCGTAGGTAGCACCACATCACTTTTAGGGGGCTCACAGGCACATCTCTACCTACCAGACCAGCCATAAGGTGGAGTGGCTTTTCAACGGCTGCAGGGCTAGGGCTTGCTTGGGAAATGGGGAGAAGTGGCGTCAGGCAAGGGAAGAGGCTGCAGGGCAAAGGCTCTACTGGGGAAGGGGGGTATCCCAGTTGTGTGTGGGGGCACAAGTTGATCTTTGCAAGTGGCCTCAAGATGGTGAGGGCTGAGGAGGCAGTCTCCAAAGGAGGTGAGGCCAGATGGAGATGTGAGGGTGTGTGTGAGAGACTGAGTGGTGATGTCCCTTGAGCTGGTAGTTAGTGAGGTCCCTGTGAATGTGTGATTGGCTTGAGTGTGAGAGTTTAGAGTGATGGGATGGTTGCCTTATCCTGGCAGCATGGATGAGATAATTCATCCTCTTTCTCCATTGGATGACCAACCTCTTCTGTGCAGCATTGGCACTGATCACCACTGCCATTGCCTGCCAAGCCGGAGTGGTGAGAATGCTAGACCTCGAAGGCCAGACTGAGGGAAGAGGACATCATGGCGGGTCTCCAAGGTGTCCAAAAGGCATTCCACGCACCCGTCACTAATCGGGGGGCTGCAGCCTTCTTGCCTTTCGGGGCCATGACTTCTGTGCAGCAGTCCTGGGCTGGAAGCACTGAGAGGTGTGCATGTGGCTGCACTTTAAATATGGCACTCGGTGTGAGGAAGCAACATGGTGACGGCGTGGTGGGTAAATGAGAGCCCACCCACCATCGAAACGGCGTGTTTCCCGGGAATGCATAATTAGTGAGGTAGTATTGGGAAGATACGGATGGAAAAGCTGCCATTGTGGCCAGTGGGTAAAATGTTCTTTTTCCTGCCGGCTGCTGCTGCATTTAGTGCAAATTTGGGACAATTCCACCCCAAGTCTCCCAATTTAATGCCAGCAAGTGTATTTCTATTGTATACATTCAGTACACAAAGGTTACAGCTATGGGTAACTCCTGCATGGGATGTATGGCTTGAGTCCACAGCTTCTATGCTTTCACTCTCTATCTCTGCACCTGGATTTTGACAGGAAAATGTTGTCCAAGATGGAACATCCAGTTCTTGACATCACTGCAGAGTCTCCAAAGCTCAAAAGTAGATGGTGCTACTGTTGGAAAATCCTCTGTCAACACAAGAGGCCAGAACGAACTCCTGCGATATCAATGAACCAGTAAGTTAAAATGACATTCTCTTTCCACTGCTTCAATGGACGCAATAATTCATTCCACACAAATGGGCTAACGTCTCAGTTGAAATGGTGAGTTGTGAACATCACACTGTTCAGTTGTTAACATCACTTACTGTCATTTCACAGCTAAATATATCAACAACTTATACTTATTTAAACACCTTTCAATCGTAAAACATCCCTAGGCCAGCAGTAGCCCACAAAGTTGAACATGGAGCAGGAGGTGCACTCCTTCTCATTTCATCTCCGCAACCAGGTATGTGAAAAAACAAAGTGAACCTTTCCGGAAGCAGTCTTCAGCCATCCTTTTAAGGTCCACTAATTGGACTGTCAAACATTTTAGGCTATTGACAGCAGCATGCCTATTTCATGCAATGGTTCTGGATGCTAATGGAGGGGTCTTTACCAATAATTCAGGCAAGACACATCCACCATGGAATGACTGCCTGGCATATCGGATGCTTAAGTATCCATCTTACACCTGTAAAATAGGTGCATAACTATCACATTTCTAGTCCACTATGTCTACATCTGATCCAATTTCAGTGTTATAGAAACATAGCAACTATGAGGAGTAGGCCATTCGGCCCTTTGAGCCTACTCCGCCATTCATTATGATCATGGCTGACCATCCAACTCAATAGCCTGCTCCCACTTTCTCCCCATACCCTTTGACCCCTTTCGCCCCAAGAGCTATATCTAACTCCTTATATACTGACACTGAAGATGCCACATTGTGGGAATGCTAATGTGGAATGAGAAAATATACAGCTATTTGAATCCAGCAGCTTAGCTTAAACTAAGTAAAAAAGCAAACAAGTTGAGCGAGTTAGACTGATCTTAAGAAACAATTCTCTTGACAAGAACCTTCACTTGCTGGGAGAGAACATCAGGAATTTGAACATATGTTCTCCATGATGTTCCAGCCATTAAAATTTAAATGGATATAAAAAATTATCAATGTGCCTTCCTGGTGGTGTGGTGCTTCCCACTGGGAGCATGTTTCTCAAGTCGAAAAACTGTGGGGAAAATTCCATCAGGCACTGAAGTTGAGAAACCAAATTTTTGTATCGCACATGTGGATTTGATTCATATTATACTTGAGCATAAATTATAATTTCACATTTATTATAAAGAGACAGTGCCACACTCACTAGGGTAGCACTACAACTCACAAAGTCCCATTCACCCATCACCTATGCTCACTGACTGCATTGGCTCCCAGTCCAGCAGCATCTCAATTTTGGAATGCTTATCTTTGTTTTAATTTTGTTATGATCAGGTTATGGACCAGTAATCGTTTTTTGTTAAAGTAGATGAAATTTGAAATCCCAGTTACTTACTCACAGAATAAAGCTGCGAGATTCCACACTTTTGAACCAACAAAAGAAATTTCACTATACAAGAGTCAACAAAGCAAACAGTCAACACTACCTATCTTATACGCTAACATCCAGAATTATCATGAGGTAAACATGAATTAACCGGCAAATTGTTGAACATATCTCAGTCCATACATTAAATGGCAGACACAACCAAGGCAAATTCCACAAGGTATTTCAGCTCCTCTCTTTTGAGGATACAGCCTCTGATTTCCCATTAACAGTCACTCCAACTCAAACTGCCCATTGGCTGCTCATCTCCTGGTTGTTCAATCTCTTCTCCAGAGACTGCGCACCACTGAATTTACAAGGCTGCACCCCAGCGTCTAATTACCAACATGATTCCCAGCACTCTCTTCCCTGCTGCTCACAGGCTTGTCTTTGCCCCAACCACCCGCATCACAGAGCTGACAACTGTTCCTGGGCTTCTCTGAGCCCCAGTCCCAAGTTGCAGTGAGCAACCACTGTTCCAGAGATTTTCTGAGCCCCAACTCCCAGCTATACCGAACAGCTATTGCTCCTGGACTTCTCTGACCCCCAGCTGCATGGAGCTAATGACAGCACTTCAGCTGCATGGAGTAAGTCATCTTCTACATCTGCTCCAGACTCTCTGTCACGTGGGCTCTCTTTCATCCACCCCCAGATCTCATGATCGTTGTTTTATGCCACACCACCATGCAGGCACACTGCCCAATCACTGCAGCTGTGGAAACCATGGACAACCACCTGTCTGATGCACCACCGCCTCCCAAGAGTGGGCATTCACCTATTCAACTCATAGTGGGGTGGGGGGGAGGGAGAGAGTTCAATTGAAACCCGAATGAACAAGCACAGCACGCGTGTCAGTGACTTCCTAGCCCAGCCTCCTCATTATCATTTCCTCACAATATCCCTCCATTGACTCATCCTTCCCTATTTCTGTAACTTCCTCCAAAACTATAACTCTAAGATCTCTGCCCTCCTTCAATTCTGACCTGATTTGCATTCCTGGTATTCTTTGCTTTGCATTGCCATCTATGCCTGCAGATACCGAGGCCCTAAACACTGAAATTCCCTTCCTAAACCTCTCTGCCTTCTCTGCCTGTCTCTCCTATTAAGATGCTCTCTAAAGCTTATCTCTTTCAGCAAACTTTTGATCATCTGTCCTATTATCACCTTATGTGGCTGGTGTCAAATTTTGTTTGACAATGCTCCTGTGAAGTGCCTTGGGACAATTTACTATCTTAAACTTGTTATACAAATTCAAGTTGTTGTTCCATCTATGAAATATGGAAAATCTATGGCATGCCAACAGCTAGAGTACACAGCCATCAACATACTGAACTAGAGGATTGCAGAACAGAGTTGAAAGCCACAATTCCCCACAAGGTGAGTCCTTGATTACTGCTGCACCACCAAGAGGAACTATACTGAGGCCAAAGATTCACTACTAGGAGCAAAGGAATAATCAGAATACCTAAGGTACTCCATCAGATTTGAAGCATGTTGTAATTATTTCAATGCCTAAAGCATCTGATTTCAGTCATCTCGTGAAATGGTGCATTTATGTTACCTTTTCTATTGTGCTTCATACAGGCCAATAAAACATATACGCACACACTCCTACTTAAAATGTTTTCACATCAACAGTTTACCTGTAAAACTCAAAAAGCATCATAGGAAGCACTGCACAACACCCAAGATGTTTCGATTTTGGCCCATTTATCACCCTGCAGGAATGGCAGCCATTCCATGGCCTAGCTTGGAGGCAAAGTCAATCAGTGACATACTTATTACCAATAATTCAAAAACCTGTTGTGCTTGTGTGAAACTGCAAGATTGAGAGCCCACCTGAACCTGAAGAGACAATGCTCAGTAATTATGCAGCAAATAAACAAAAATGAAAGTGAAAAATGGCAAGGTTTTCAATGAAATTTTGATTTACTTCCTTACTAACTAATTTCTAAATCTAAAACACCCACTTTTCCATTCTCCTTTAAGACACCCCTTAAAGCCTCCATGGCCAGGCTTTTGTCATCTGCCCTAATATCTCCTTATGTGGTTCAGTCAGCTTTACAACGCTCCTGTGAAGGATCTTGGAAGGTTTTATTACGTTTAAGGTCCTTTAGAAATACAAGTTATTGTTAAAACGAAGTTTCTTAACAACAGCAATTCAAAACTAACAGGAGAAGTACAAGTGCTGCTAATTTAATACAAAAGAAAAATACTGCGGACACTGGAAATCTCTATTTCCCTCTTCACAGATGCTGCCTGACCTGCTGATTAAATTCAGCATTTTCTGTTTTTATTGCTGACAATTCAATCTAATTTTAAGGTGTGGTACCAGAGTGGTTATGTTACTGGACTAATAGTCTGAAGACATTTGTTCAAATGCAATTGAGCAGCTTAAATTCAATTCAATAGATCCACATTAAACATTCTTGCCTTTAGTACCTCAATACTGCAATACACTTCTGGCTGGCCTACCACATTCTACTCCATTAACTTGAGTTCATCCAAAACTCTGCTGCCTGTTTCCAGGCTCACACCAAGGCCATTCACCCTGTTCTCAAAGACCTACGTACTGGCTCCTGGTTAAGCAATGTCTCAAAATTCTCATCCTTGTTTTCAAATTCCTCCATGGCCTCGCTCCTCCCTATCTATACGTTTGTCCTATGAGGAAAGATCAAGTTGAATGCCACTATATTCTCTGGAATTTGGAAGAATGAGAGATGATCCCATTGAAATATTTAAGATTCTGAGAGGGCTTGACAGGGTAAATGCTGAGAGGCTTCTCCTGGGCAGGATTTTCCCCTTGTCCGGTGGGCGTGGCGGGCGAGCCCGGGAGCGGCCATGAAACGGACCGCCGCCCACGATCGGGCTCCGTCCGCGATTTCACACTGGTTGGCCAATTAACGCTGGCCAATTAGGAGCCTCAGCGCTACCGGGGTAGGGGGGCTGGAGAAGTGCGAGTGCTTGAAGTCTGCACATGCACAGTGGAGCGCGCACTGAAAGCACCTTGAAGGCACAGAGCTGCCTCGTGGAACTGAAGAATTTTAAATACAAAAATGAACATTTCACAAATGATATAAGCATGTCCCCACACGTGACTCAGTCACATGAAGAGGGACATGTAAAAATGATGTTAAAAATTTTAATCATTTTTTTCCTAATCGTTGAAAACCTTATCCCACCCATGGATGAGGTTTCGTGAAAAATGCAAAGGCTGCCTGGCCAATTTGCCCACCTGCCAACTGAACGGTTGAGTGGGCAGCAAAAAACATAA
Organism: Cetorhinus maximus; assembly: GCF_964194155.1. NCBI lineage: Eukaryota > Metazoa > Chordata > Chondrichthyes > Lamniformes > Cetorhinidae > Cetorhinus > Cetorhinus maximus. The sequence continues at coordinate 65,536,989 of NC_135893.1, forward strand.
CTTAATTAATTGCTTATGGGCGTAAATAGGCCTCTTAATTGTCAGCAGATGTGATGCCGCCTCTCGCGCGCACCCGCCAACCGAAAGATTGCGAGAGTGCGCGATGACATCGGGACGCTTGCCCAATGTCATCGCGCACTATTTCACTCCCGTTCGGGTCAGGTGTGCGCCCGCCCACGGAACGGAAAATTCTGCCCCTGGTTCCAAACTGTAGAACTACAGGGCATAGTCTCAGGATAAGAGCCAGCCATGTCTGACTAAAACAAGGAGAAATTTCTTCACTCAGAGGGCTATGAACCTTTGGAATTCTCTACCCCAGAGGGCTGTAGATACTCAGCCAATGAGTATGTTCGAGGCTGTGACCTATAGGGCAGAATTTTGCCCTCAGATGGCGGGCGGGCCCCACCGGCTCGGCGGCGGGTGGACAGCCAGCCCCCGCCACCGAAACAGGGCCCGCCGCCATTTTGAGTGGGCAGGCCAATTAAGGCCCACCCAGTGGCCTGCCCAACAAGAAGCGCTATGCACTTCCTGTGCGGGGTGGGGGGCGGGGGGGATTCCCCATCTGTCAAAGTGCGCTCTTTCACGCACACGTGCGAAAGAGCTCTCTGCTCCCTGAGGCAAAGTCCTGTCTCAGGGAGATTAGTGACAGGTAAGAAAAGTCAAAAAATAGAAAAATTAAAAAATTAACATGTCCCCCTCATGTGACAATGTCACACGAGATGGGACGTGTTAATAAAAATGACATAAACTTTATTAGGCTTTTTAAAAACAGACATGAAACCTCATCCCGCCAGTGGATGAAGTTTCATGTATTATCAGAAGCCCGCTGGGGCTCCTGGCCTGCCCGCCAGCCTTAAGTAGGATCTACTTAAAGAGATTAATTTCCTGAGGTAGTAATCGTGTATGTCCCTTAGCCACCACCTTAATTGGCCATTGACAGGACGGCGGGCGGACAGCTGATTTCGCTGTCCGCCCACTTTCCTAAAAATTTAAAGGGACCGGGATGATGCCGGGGGTTCCTCCTGACGTCATCCCGCGTCATTTTCCCGTCGGCGAGCGGGCCCCGCCCCCAAATCACCAACAGGAAAATTCAGGCCATAGATTCTGGACTCTAAGGGAATCAGAGGATATGGGGATCAGATGGGAAAGCGAAGTTCAAGGATCAGCGTTGATCTTGTTAAATAGTGGAGTGGGCTCAAGGGGCCATATGGCCTGTTCCTGGTACTAATTCTTATGTCTTTTAAAATTTCTCTATTCGACCAAGTTTTTGGACATTTATCCTAATATCGCTTGATGTAGTTGGTGTCAGATTTTGCTTTATAACGCTCCTGTTATAAAGTGTGCTTTATAACACACTTGGGGCATTTTCAATTCAATTCACTTTATTATTATCCATGTGGACATGTCTTTCAGGTACATTGCTCGTTCATTAAGAAGTATATATATCATGAATAATAACAAAGGAAAGAAAATTACCCTATCGCAAAGACCTAACTTTAAATATGCATTAAAAACTGTTCCAAAGCATTAAATTAGGGATGAGCAATAAATGCTGGCCTAGCCAGAGACGTCACATCCCATGAGTGCATTAAAAAAAATCAGTCAGTGAGTCCCGCCCTGAGTTCATATAATCATCCATACATCAAACTCCTGTTAAAAGTTCTTATTGAGAAGGGGGCAAACAAATTCAGGAACCGATTGGTCCTGCATGTGAGGGATTGTAGCCTTTTCCCTGAACGCATCCAACAGTAATACTGACACAGGGGGTGATTCTCATTGTTCATGACACTCTTCACTTTCGTCAAAATTCTTCGCGAGCAGATTTTGTCGCGAGATCTGCTCATCAAATACCTTTCCTGCCTGGTTCAATAATCTCTGTACCCTTAAAGAGTCTGCTTTCCTAAAACAACTGTACCCAGGCAAGACATCAAGGATAGGACTCTCAACTACACTATAGTAGGATCTACTTAAAGAGATTAATTTCCTAAGGTAGTAATTGTGTATGTCCCTTAGCCACCACATCTGTACACTGCTCCTTCCAATTCAACTTATCATCCACTTTGGCACATGGATGTTTGTAGTTAGCAGCTATTTCAATATCCACATCATGAATCTTCACAGGAACAATATCATTAACTGGCTTTTCCCTAAAGCCTATAACTAGTTCTTTCATTTTGTCTTCATTCAGTTTAAGAGAATTGTTATCGTACCATTTTACGAACTTCTCCACTGAGTTCCTATAACTTACTTCATTATTCCTGATGAGACCCAGTACCTTATCATCAGCATACTGCAGGATTGTTAAGTCATCATGCTCTGAATGACAATCATTCGTATGGAGGATGAAAAGTAAAGGTGAAAGGATACAACCGTGAGGAGATCCAGCATTTGTTAATATGGGTTCTGAGTAAATTCCGGAGACTAACACCCTTTGGGTCCTATGAAGGAAATCACTGATCCAAAGTAGGAGAGGAGGATTGACGTCAAGATTTTTCAATTTTTCAAAAGCTTGATGGTTGCATGGTATTAAAAGCTGAAGAGAAATCAACAGAGGTAGCGTGAGCATAGATGCCCAATCTATCTGTGTGCTGTTGGATCAGATAGACCAAGGGCAGAACAGTGTCATCCACCAAATTGTGAGGTTGATGGGCAAAATGTAACCGACCAATATGTGGAACAAGATGATCTAAAAGTCACACTGACGCAATACACTCGAAACAATTTATGACCAACAATGTAAGAGCAATTGGTCGGTAATCATTCAGCTCAGCAGGTCACGACTTCTTAACAGCTGGGGCAATGATGGTTGATTCACAACAGCAAAAAACAGTATGTGTGCCAAACAATTCCTGAAACACGAGAGAGAAAGGAATTGCCAACTGATGGGCACATTCCTTAAGAATTTTTCCACTGCGGGGGGGGGGAAGGGGCCATAAAGTCCGGCGAGCCCTTCTAAACTCCATTGATTTCGGCAGGAACGTAACTCCTGCTGCTGTAAAATTCTGCCCCACATGTTCCTTAAAGTAATCATATTCAAACTAGCTAAAAAATCTATTTAATTCATTCGCATCATCACAAGGATTATCAACAGACAAAAAGGGGTCATTTTATTACATTAAATGCACAAGTTGCTGTTGTAATGAAAAGTTAGTATCAGTAATAATGACCATGAAGCTGCCAGATTGTCACAAAAACCCATGCGGTTTTCCAATATCTTTTAGAGAAGGAAATCTGCTGTCCTTACCTGATCCAGCCTATACATGGCCCCAGGCCCACGGAAATGTGGTTGACTCTTAACTGTGCCTCTGAAATGGCCTAGCAAGCTCACAGTTGTATTCAAGAAAGTGGTTCACCACTACCCTCTGAAGGGCAATTTGGGATGGGCAACAAATGCTGGACCTGCCCAATGTCCAGATTCCATGGATGAAAAAAAAAGGAAAATTTACATTTTGTACCAACTTGATATTCAGAAGTTGTGCTCTTTTTCTTCTTTGTATGAGTTCTTGTGGAGTTTTTAACCATCCCTGCAGAGTTTACAAAACTGCAAATGTTCAGACACTTATAGACTTTGATGTGCCTAAACATCTTGTGTGACTAATACAAGAGATGTACAGAAATGCATCAGGAGTTGTCAGAGTTGGTGATGGGCATAAGAACCAATTCCAGTTTGAGAATGGAGTCAGGCAGGGGCATCTTCTGCCACCGATGCTGTTAAATGCATTGGGGAGAAGATAACGAGGATGGTGCATCATTCCATCTTATGGAATTTCCGACATGCAGAAGACACCACATTCATAGCTAGAACAAAACTATGGAAAACCTAGTCAAAAGACACAGTGAGTCTTTTGGATTGAACATAAATGAGACAAAGACCAATGTTATAGTTCTGAATGGCAATGAAGAAGTTAAGATTGGAAGCACTAGATAGAGACAGTGGATAAATTCAAGTGCCTTGGCTTGATGATAAATACCAAAGTTACATCCAAAAATGAAATCCAGGTAAGATTATTTACAGCAAGGGGCATGACCAATGATTTAAGTAGTGTCTGGAAGTCCAAAAGCATCAGCATGAAGCTGAAAAAAACACCTAATACAGTCACTAGTGTGGACTATTGCACTCTGTGGGTGTGAGAGTTGGACTCTAAAGAAAGAGGATGAGAAGAGGATAACAGCTTTTGAAATGTGGATAAGGTGGAGGATGCTCAGAATCAGCTGGATGGACAGAAAGAAAAATGAGTGGGTTAGATCAAGAGTAGAAGTTTAGGAATCAAAAGGATTGCTTCATACAGTTGGAGAGAAAAAGATAGCCAAGTACTGACATTGAAAACAAAGGCCTAACAGCTATGTCCTGGCAACAATTGAAAGAAAAATTGAGGGTAAAAACAGAAGAGGATGAGTGGGTAATATTGAGGAGTGGACTGAGGGAGACTTGAAGAAAGCCAGAGAGGAAGCAACATGATGCCAACAGCCCCACCAAGGCTATGATGACAAGTGAACAAATAGACAAACATACCTGTGTTGTGGAGAGGTGTGCTAAAGGGGATGCTCAACCCCCTGTCTTTACTTCAGCACTCGCTGCTAGATGAAATAGCAACTGGCAGACAAAAAATGTTTTAAAAAGTCTTGAGAATCTAATGGGGAACTTGCAGGTGGCCTAACAATGACAGTATTCGTAAGTTGAATTACCGCTCTTTCAAAAGCAAGTATCTCACACTTAGTGGCAGTTCCGTTAAGGCAATTTGCAATCGCTGACAGCCCGTCTCCCTTACTCTGCTCATGGCACCTGTTTGTGTCATCATGGGTACTGTCAAAAGGAAATTTCATAGGCTTAGATAACTACAGTCAGATTCGGAACAGACCTCTAGTGGTAGCACTTTGTGTCTGAGCGGCAGGTTTGAGGGTTCAAATACCACACCAGATACTTGAATGCAATCTCCAGGCTGACTTTCCAGTGCAGGGTGAGAGGTTACTGCATCATTAGAGGCGCTGTCTTTCAGATACAAGTTGAACTGAGAACTTGTCTTCCCTCTCAGTCGGACATGAAAGATCCCACGGCACAATTCTGTAGAAAAGCGTGGCAGTTCTCCACGGTGTCCTGGCCAACAGTAATCCCTCAACCAACAATGCTATTAAAAATAAATGTCTGGTCATTAGCACACTGCTGTTTGTGGGACAACTCTATGTGCAAATTGGCTTACACGTTTCCTATATTACAACTTTAAAAATACTTCACTGCTGTAAAGCACTTTGGGATGTGAGATTGTGAAAGAATCATATCAATGCAAGTTCTTTTTTTTTATTTCTCCAGTGGATGCATTGAGCACAATACCCCAAGTACACCGGGAAGAAAACTGCCCTAGTGTGCAGGTCTCCTGGCATTTTAGGGTAACATAAGATTCATCGCTGGCATTGCTGATTCATGCAATAGATAGGTATCTTGTACCATGGGTACATGCTCATTTCATACACTCAATAAACAAACATAGGAACATTAGTCTGCTACCAAGGCTGGGGAGAGATTAAACTGAATGAAAGAGAACCTTCATATGCACAGATTAACCAAGTCCACACCAGTTTCAGTATTTATATAGACTAATGTCTTGTTTCCCTTGCAATTTCCTGTCAAAGTATCTATTTTTAGTTAGTCATATATTTCAATGCTCAATTTATTTAATGAAGAAACCTCCAATGACTTTCCCAATAGATTTTAAAAATATATTTCTCACGACAAGGCAGACATAAACTTGATTAAAATCAAACTGTTGGTTTACACGGCAGCTATTGGGAGCACAACTGGTACTTTTTTCCCTCTAACAACTGGGTTTATTTCATTTAAATATATATACTTTTTCTAAAGGAAAACTTTTATGTTGGTTTTTACAATGTAGTCTGTAATTAGATATAAATAAAAAAATTTATATGGTAATTGATAATTACAGTCATTATTCTGGGTTAAGTCTCCAGCTGCCTTCAAAACTATTGAAAACAAATGTGTGACATTTCCTTTAACATGCCCCATCCTGCCCATAAAGTCACAATCTGTTTCCGTGAAACTATCTCCAGATGATACTGGGTTTGATAAATGTTTCGAGTGTCTGGCCTCCATCTTTAACAGACGACAATAAAATGCTTTGCTTTGCACTGTAAGAATTCAAGTATTAAACAGTAGGAGGCTGGAGTAACCAAGCCCTGCTCACTCAAGGTAATCTGATAAAGATCAGGTCTCTTGTTGTTTAATGGTGTACTGTAAGCCAGGGGTCCGTAATGCAAGGACCACCACCACCCCCCACGCCCCCCCAGGCCAAATCCGGTCCATTGGTTATTTCATCCGGTCTGCGAAGAACTTTATAATTAGTCAGAAGAGCAGAATACTATTAAATTACTCAAGAGGGCAGTGGTCCAAAGTACTGTGCTGCAGACTGGCACAACTCACACATGGGAAAGCTCCCAGTCTTTACAGTACTGTTGGGACAGATCCCAAGTATGGAAGGAAGACTGGTGACCTGAGTCACGCTAAACTGCTTTTGCACACTTCCTATTGACTCATCAGGAACCTTGGCTGCCTGCCTTAATAGACAGTGTCACATGAGTGGGATGAGTATTCTAATTTTCTCCAGGCCAGCCTCTCATCTGCACCCTCCATAGACTTGAGGTCATCTAAAACTCTGCTGTCCATAACCTAAGTCACACCAAGTCCCATTAACCCATTACCCGTGCTCACTGACTGACATTGGCTCTCAGTCCAGCAACATCTCGATTTTAAATTCTTATCTTTCTTTTCAAATACCTCCATGACCTCGATTCTGCCTCTCCAGCTCCTTCAGCCCTATATCCCTTTAAGTTCTCTATGCTTCTCCAATTCTAGTCTCTTGCACATTCCTGATTTTCTTCACTCCACTATGGTGGTTGTGCCTTCAGCTCATTCGGCCCTAAACCTTGGAAGTACAAAGTTCTCTGCCTCTTCATCTCCCTTTAACACACTCCTTAAAACCTACCTCTTTGACCAAGCTTTTGGTCACCTGATCTAATAACTCAACCTACAGCTCCATATCAAATTTTTGTTTCAAATGCACCTGTCAGGTGTCATGGAACATTTTTCTATGTTAAAGGCGCTATACCAATGCAAGTTGTTGATGTGAGAAGAATAGGCTGTATCATGCCTGCCCATAAATTCTGCTTTTAGAAAAGCAGAAACCATGGTGGGGGGGAATTTCTCAGGGTTGGAGAGTGCACTTCTGGCACTCACCAATATAATTATGTAGATACCCTATTTACAGATACAAACTGTATTGCTAATAAAGTTAATGAGGTTGAACCAGAGAGGATCCAAAGAAACCTAATCGGCACCTTGTACCTTATCTTAACTGGAGGGTGAAGTGGATAAGAAATTAGAAGTTAAAGAAAGTAAAATGATTATAAGACAAATGTTAAAAATGCCATAAGGCATGCAGGACCAAGTCCACAAACATACCTCAACTGCCAGGATCACTGGAGCCCATCAGGCTGAGATTGGTGATGTTAACCAAGGATACGAAAACCTAATGAATAACATTTGTATCACACGATTGACTAGAAAATTCAGAATGACTTTCTCTTTGCCTCTTATATCTCATATATCATTTTTCACTTCCCTTCTGAACCTTCTATTTTCAGCCTGGTTCTCACTTATATTATCAACCTTACATCTGTTGTACATACGCTTTTTCTGTTTAATCTTACTCTCTCTCTCTTTCATCACACAGGGAACTCTGGCTTTGGATGTCCGACCCTCCCTCCTCATGGGACTATACATGAACTATCTCCTCTGTGAAGGCTACTCATTCTTCCATTACAATTTTGTCTGCCATTCTTTAATTCTAATTTATCTGGGCCAAATCCGCTCTCACCCTACATGAAATTGGCCCTCCTCCAATTAAGTATTTTTACTCTCAATTACTCCTTGTCCTTTTCCAAAGCTAACCTAAATCTTACAATAATATGATCACTGTTCCTTAAATGTAATGACACTTGACCCACTTTGTCAATCTCATTCCCCAGAACCACATCCAGTAATGCCTCCTTTCCTGTTGGGCCAGAAACATACTGATCAAGAGTATTCTCCTGAAAGCACTTCAAAAACTCTTTCTCACTGTCCTTTACAACATAGCTATCCCAGTTTATATTAGGACAATTAAAGTGTCCCATTAACACTATTCCATAGTTTTTGCACCTCTCTGTTATTTCCCTGTATATTTGTTCATCTAATAAAAAAAACTATGTGCCATGTCAAGCTCTGCATATTAATGGGAGCCATTGTAACATGCAATAATTTATATTTATCCATCAGCTCTTTGCACAGGCACTACCATCTGCCAGCCTCCTGTTGTGTGATGTGGGCTGGGACTACTCCTTGGCCAAATATGTAAACAGATTTATTGCTCTCATTTCTTAACAATAACTTGCATTTATTTAGCACCTTTAACATAGTAAAACATCCTAGGCGCTTCATAGGAATGTTATCAAACAAAATATGGCATCAAAACACATCAGAGATATTAGGACAGTTGACCTAATTTCCAACTTGCTAAAGAAGCAGGTTTTAAGAAGCATCTGAATGGAAGAGAGAGAGGCAGATGTTTAGGAATGGGATTCCAGAGCTAATAGCCTAGGCAGCTTAATGTATACAAAAGCAGACATCAAGGAAAAGAAGGAGATTTTTCATTAGGACAATTGACTTAAAACTTTGTCATAGAGGTAGAGGTAGGTTTTAAGAAGTGTGTTCAAGGAAAAGAGAGGTGGAGAAGTTTAGTAAGGGACAGTAAAGGCACAGCCACCAATGATGATGCCATTCAACACACCTTATATGGATCACTAGACTGAAATCAAGAACAATAATCCTAACCAATGCTCCCCAAGGCCTGATTGAAGCTGGAGGGTTTTTTTTTGCATGGCTCTGTCTCACACCATTAAGTGCATTTGCCTTTTGAGCCACTGGAAAACAACACTTAATGGAGGATACATTCTACCCTAAGTGCTTGATTAGTGTGCATTGTGCTGCCTGACAGTCCACCAGCTACACAATGTGATGAACCTATGTTCACCCCAAAAGCAGTTTTAGTCGGATTGACATACATTCTGGATATTCCTACATACCTACTCTACAATATTCCACAGATCTCCAAGTTTGATCTCCTGCACATCCCTGATTTCAACCTCTCAACCATTGGTAGCAGTGTATTCAGTTGCCAAAGCCCTAAACCTTTCCAAAAACAAAAATACCTGGAAAAACTCAGCAGGTCTGGCAGCATCTGCGGATAGGAGCACAGTTAACATTTCGAGTCCGAATGACCAGGACACCCTGGTCCACTCCTCCATCACCCCCTACACTTCAACCCCCTCCCACGGCACCTTCCCATGCAACCGCAGAAGGTGCAACACCTGCCCTTTTACTTCCCCTCTCCTCACCGTCCAAGGGCCCAAACACTCCTTTCAAGTGAAGCAGCATTTCACTTGCACTTCCCTCAACTTAGTCTACTGCATTCGTTGCTCCCAATGCGGTTTCCTCTACATTGAAGAGACCAAACGCAGACTGGGTGACCGCTTTGCAGAACACCTTCGGTCTGTCCGCAAGCATTACCCAGACCTCCCTGTCGCTTACCATTTCAACACTCCACCCTGCTCTCATGCCCACATGTCAGTCCTTGGCTTGCTGCATTGTTCCAATGAAGCTCAACGCAAACTGGAGGAACAGCACCTCATCTTCCGACTAGGCACTTTACAGCCTTCTGGACTGAATATTGAGTTCAACAATTTTAGATCATGAACTCTCTCCTCCATTCCCCACCCCTTTTCCGATTTTCCCCCTCCTTTTTGTTTTTTCCAATAATTTATACAGATTTTTCTTTTCCCACCGACTTCCATTATTTTTAAGTGTATTTCCATCCATTGTTTTATCTCTACCTTTTAGCCTATTTCGATCCCTTCCCCCCACCCCACCCCCACTAGGGCCATCTGTACCTTGCTCGTCCTGCTTTCTACCCTTAATTAGCACATTCCTTTAGATAATATCACCACCTTCAACACCTCTTTGTCCTTTTGTCTGTGACATCTTTTGGTTATCTCCACCTATCACTGGCCCTCTATCCAGCTCTTCTTGTCTCACCCCCCGCCACCCCCCCCCTTAAACCAGCTTATATTTCACCTCTCTTCTATTTTTACTTAGTTCTGTTGAAGGGTCATTCAGACTCGAAATGTTAACTGTGCTCCTCTCCGCAGATGCTGCCAGACCTGCTGAATTTTTCCAGGTATTTTTGTTTTTGTTTTGGATTTCCAGCATCCGCAGTTTTTTGCTTTTACCCTAAACCTTTCCCCCTCTCTAGCTCTCTTTCCTCCCCCAAGATGCTCCTTAAAGTCTACCTCATCGACCCGAATGTATGGCTTGGTGTCAAATTTTGTTTGATAATGCTCCTGTGAAGCATCTTGGGATGTTTTACTGTGCTAAAGATGCTATATAAATACAAGGTGTTGCTGTTATGGCCACATTTTTTTGCTCCCTAATCTGAGAGTTCAAGTACACTTTGGCAGCTCCTTCCTACAGTAGTTAAAGAAGATAATTCTTTCCAAATTTGTCCCTCTTCTAGAAGTGGTGAGTCATGCTGGAGTGTGACTCAAGGGGTATTCAGCACCTCACCTGAGCATGAAAACTTCAGTTATACGCCTGGGAAGTGAGCATCAGTGAACTATTTGATGATAGACGATATCATAGCTGTGCCTGATTCAGTCTCTGCTTGATGCCCACACTTGTTGCCGTGGCAGAGAATAGCGAATAATTCCTTTCGTATGCTTATTTTAAAAAGGAAGGATAGGGAACTGAGACCCCTTTAATTCATTTCCTACAAGGTTTTTTTTCTCAATTATGAAAGACTCTGTCAGACTCTGTGCATCACAAATAATCTGTGAAAGCATGCAACACTGTGGCTCTTCCTATTCTCTTATTGGGCTGCAGTCTCACACTGTCACAGTATCTGTGGTAAAATGTTGCCTCATGCAGACGCCTGTGGTCTGAGCAGCTTTACACAAATGTCCTCCCAGCATAAACTGTAAACCCGTGAACTCTAATGACCTCTTCCATTCTTCCAGATGCATCACAAGACTGCTGCAATCCGAGTTCCAAATTCACCCAAAATAGTTACTCAGCTTAGCAAGCTAATTTTACAATTATTTTTAGTTGATAGGTTATAATATAAAATGAGAAATCAGCAACTTTATTTATTAAAATGCTAGATCAAAATTCCAGAAGCTCCTACCTAAGAGCAATATTGTAGTACCTTCGATGCACAGAATGCAGCGGTTCATGAAGAATGCCCACCACCACCTTCTCAAGGGCATCTAGGGGTGGACAATGAATGCTGTTCTTGCCAGCAACACCCATATCCTGAGAACTAGTATTTATGTAAAAACCTACTCTGTGCGAAGGCAGTATTTGTTGCTAGCATAGTTGGTCAGAAAAAATTATAGTCAAAACGGAAGCTGCTGCATCATAACACCAATATTGCTTTGGTATGAAATGATAAATTTTCTAATTATACTGGCCCTTTTTGATGACCTTGCTCATTAATTATAGTGTTTGTCCTATTGACTACATGGTACTTGTGAGCCACACCACACCCTTGGTACAATTGAATCCAGTCGAGAACACATTGCCAAGGGATGTCATGCTTGAATCAAGAACAAGATAAAAATAGACAATTTTCAAATCATGGTATTGCAGCCCATCCAAATTATTCAGCGATTCAATCCAAGCAAAAAAAACCAACAGCAACAATGAAACTGTCTTGTATTCGAGCGTTTGGACATTAAAAATACCCTGCCATTCATGGGTGTAAATTGGCAACAGATTAACTATATTTAGTGTATACAAGAGACAGTTGCAGTAATGGTGAACGAGTTCATGCTCGGATTAGAAATTGATTTTCACAGGTTTGGCAATACCTCTGATGAGCATTGTGTGATTCCAGTGTTAATGCTCCCGGACCTCCTCCCATGTAAGATTCTGAGAGGACTTGACGGCGTAGATGCTGAGAGGATGTTTCCCCTCATGAGGGAGTCTAGAGCCAGGGGTCGCAATTTCAAAATAAGGGGTCTCCCATTTTAGATGGAGAGGAGTAGGAATTTATTTTCTCAGGGGATTGTTAATCTTCGAAATTCTCTTTCTCAGCAAGCAGTGGATGCTAGGTCACCGGATATATTCAAGGCTGAGTTAGATAGGTTTTTGATTTTCAAGGGAGTCAAGGGTTATAGGGGCCAGGCAGGAAAGTGGAGTTAAGGCCACAATTAGATGAGCCATGATCTTATTGAATGGCAGAGTAGCTTTGAGGGGTCCTACTCCTTCTCCTATTTCTTATGTATCATGTGATGCAGTTCATTTTTGTTTGGCTTTTTCTCCCCGTCTGACTTTGCAGAGGCTGCCAATGGGTTGGAATGCTCTTGAATCTTTCTGAAGGATGTTTTCCCCCTACATAGTCACTTATCTTCATTCTGCAGGTACAGATCAACATTCATTGAACAGCGAGTCAAGCAGGTTCAACATGCAAGCTTTGAAATGTGTTAACTTTTGCAAAATGGGTCACAATAAAGTTAAACAGAAAGACAGAAAGAAAGACAGGCAGACTTGCATTCATGTAGAATCTTTCATGACTACCGGACATCCCAAAGCTCATTATAGTCAATTAGGTACTTTTGAAGTGTAGTCTCTATTGTAATGCAGTAAGTTCAGCAGCTAATTTGCAAAGAGCAGGCTCCCACAAATAGCAATGTGGTAATCACCAGATAATCTGATTTTTGCTATATTAATTGACGGATAAATGTTGGTCAGGACACTGGGGATAACTCCCCTGCTCTTCTTCAAAATAATGCCATAGGATCTTTCACGTTCACCTGAGAGGGCAGACAGAGTCTTGGTTAATATCTCATCTGAAAGATGGCACCTCCCACAGTGTAACACTCCCTCAGTATTTCAATACAGCATCTGCTTAGGTTGTGGTGCTCAAGTCTTGGATTGGGACTTGAACCCACAACCTTCTGGCTCAGAAGCAAGAATGCTACCAACTGAGATAAAACTGATGCACAAACATCAACATTACTGATCAGCTCCTTATATCCTTCCTTAGCTTAATACAATACTGGAAGTTTGTAATGCAAGCAGCAGGAAACACTTATTCCATGTGCTTTGTTGGAGGATATCTTAGATAGCAATCGGTGGGAGATGATAGAACTGGTCGGGATGAAGACCATGGTCTCAGTCATGTCAATATTTAGATGGAGAAATGGCAGCTCGTCTAAGACTGGATATCGGACAAGTAGTCTGATGAAACAGGTGTAGGGTTGCCAAACTCCAGCGTTGCCCTTGATTCTCCAGAAATCAAAGAATAATCTCCAGGACATGACTACAAGCAGCCCAAGAGGGGCATTAAAAGTATTGTGCTTTTTAATGTTCTTTGAATGCTTTTGTATATTTAGTTATAAAATTATTGAACATAGGCAAAGAGAAGGCTGGTGACAAATCATCCCATCAGGTAATGAAGTCACTTTCCAATTCGCACAGGAAGGTGCTGCACTGAGGATCGACTTGACGGGTGAATGAAGACAGGGCAAAGTGACTGGGAGCAGGAGTTCATGTGATGAAATCTCCAGGAGTACATCCAGCCAGAGTTGGTAGCCCTACAAGCACATGATGGAGAGGGAGAGTTGGGTCTATTCAGGACATATATAAAAGCTGGCCCATGATGTTGTTGCCAAGAAGTGGGGAGTCAGCTGTGGAATTTAGGAGTTAAAATAACCCAGGCCTCATTTCTGGAGCAGCATGAACTTTGAACTCATCTCACTACCCTTTTGCCCAAAGTCAACCCATAATTACAATCACTGTCCTGAGTATTTGTTTGTTTTCTAGGTAGCCAGCAGTGATACTGGTCCTGAAATAATCAAACAGTTCTGAAATAATTACATTACTACCTCACAAATAACTTTAAATCATGGAGAATGCTCAACAAAAAAGAAATTCTCTTTTTTAATTACCATACAGCTATTTGGACATATTATACATCGGGAGTTTATTATGGGGCCCCAACTAAGGAAGTGTTCCTTGTTTTATATTTCACACGTCAAACAGTAATCAATGATTTGGTGGAGAACACATCTGTAGTACATTATTTGAATGCCTCACTATGTTATTAAATTTTAAAGAGGCTGAAATCATCTGAACATCCCACATATGAAGGATATCATACATCATTCTCTGCAATCATTTTTATGATAGAAAGTAGCAATTGCTTCAGCCTAAGTCAGAATATAGAAGGAAGATGACTGTGATCTTGCACACTATATTTACACCATATGCACAGTCACACCTATTGGAACTGGATGCAGTAGGCCTGTTCTGCCATTCAATGAGATCATTGCTAATCTGTGAACTTTGCCCCATATCCCTTAATAGCACTGGTTAACAGAAATCCGTCAATCTCAGATTTAAAAGTAACAATTGATCTAGCATCAATTGCTGTTTGCGGAAAAGAGTTTCAAACTTCTAACAGTCCTTGCGTGTAAAAGTGTTCCCCAACTTTACTCCTGAAAGAAACATAGAAACTGCTGGAAACACTCAGTAGACCTGGCAGCATCTGTGGAGAGGGAAACAGAGTTAACGTTTCAGGTTGATGATCTTGCATCAGAACTACAATTTTCTTTTTTCTAATTCGTTCATGGGATGTGGACATTGCTGGCTAGACCAGCACTTGTTGCCCATCCCTAATTGCCCTTGTGCAGAGGGCATTTAAGAGTCAACCTCATTGCTGTGGGTCTGAAGCCACATGTAGGCCAGACCAGGTAAGGACAGCAGATTTCCTTCCCTAAAGGACATTAGTGAACCAGATGGGTTTTTACAACAATCGGCAATGGTTTCATGGTTATGAAAGGTCCTCAACCTGAAACGTTAACTCTGCTTCTCTCTCCACAGATGTTGCTGGCATCCAGTGTTTTCATCATGCTCTG
Source organism: Cetorhinus maximus (assembly GCF_964194155.1). Classification (NCBI taxonomy): domain Eukaryota; kingdom Metazoa; phylum Chordata; class Chondrichthyes; order Lamniformes; family Cetorhinidae; genus Cetorhinus; species Cetorhinus maximus. The sequence continues at coordinate 65,552,010 of NC_135893.1, forward strand.
TTTTTATTTCAGATTTCCAGCATTCGCAGTATTTTGCTTTTGGGTCACTCCTGAAAGATTTGACTTCAATTTTTAGGCTATTTCATCTAATCAGAGACTCCCCAACCAGCAGAGACAGTTTATCAATATCTACCCTGTCATTTCCCTTAATATCTTGAAAACTTCAATCAAATCACCCCTTAGTCTTCTAAATTCCAGGGAATACAATCTTAATTTCTGTAATCTCTCCCTGTAATTTATTCTAGCTGCATATTTTAATAAATCTACTCTGCAGTTCCCCCCAGGCTAAGGTAACCTGTCCGAAGGTGGGTGCCCAGGACCGAACACAGTATTCCAGGTGTGGTCTACCAGGGCTTTTTTGTTTGCTGCAACATAACATCCAACCCTTTGTAGTCTTGTCCTCTAGATATAAAGAACAGAATTTCAATACCCTTCTTTGATCTTTTTTTGTACCTGTTCACATTCTAATGATCTATATAGATGGATCACTCAAGTCTTCTACCCACCTCACACACATCCATACACAAGTCACAACTTACACACTCCTATAGTAAAGAACTTGGAAAGTAATTATCATTCCTTTGGATGGTGTTCATGGTTAACTCACTATTATATTTTCCACTTTAACTCCATCCCCAACTGTGTCAATTGCATAGTATTGCTACTTCCCAGGTCAGTTTATAGTACCATTTTAAAAACATACATTAGATCAGAAAGCATTAGGTAATGCTAAGGCGCAGGTTTGTACCCATAATTTTCCACTTTGCATTCCCAAATGCAGACGCTCCACCACCCCATTGCCCCCCACCTTTCCTTGTCATTTTATGGGATCACACACACACCCGCCTCCCACCTCGTTCCCAGGTGGCCAGCTACATTCAGCTCATTATGTGCAATTCACCCATCAGGGATTCTGCTCTGACAAAGGCACCCTGATCTCAAATTATAATCGAGCAAAACTCCAAATTTCATTCCCCCCCACTCTCACATCAGCACTCTTCAGGGTCACCACTATATGGAGGGAATATAACAACATGAGGTACATTTCATCCAGACAGATGGCTAATTCTGATAAGTTACAATGGAAGTCCAGGACTTAAAACAGTTCTTGCCACAAGCATCATATTAACTTGTTAAAACACTCCTCAATAAAAAATCATCTTGAACATTGCGAGCTCATCCACTGAGTTAAGGGCAGTAAGGACTTTCCAGAGTGACCACCATGTCTGTGCTGGTTTTGGAAGTCCCAGCAATTTGGACAATTCCCTGCTTTGTAAAATATACCTGTGTGTACATGCACAGATCAGAAGTTCGACCTCCTAGGAAACCTCTAAGCTTCTTCAAAATTCAAGAGCTCAACTTGAGTCTTCCAGGTATTTATTAAGGAGGTCAGCTTGATGGGGAAAAAACCTTGAACAATGCTGATCAATGAAACTACCATGAATTACCAACATGTTATTGACTGATTACAGATATTTTCCAACTCCAAAGAAACTTGGCTTTCTTCATTTTCTCTTTGGGTCCACAACCACGATAATGCGCCTAAATAATCAGTTGTTCACAAGGAGGTTCTCCAACTGAAATGTCCCAGGTGCAGTTCACCATTATGAGTATAAGAGGATCCAGTTTCAATCCTAAAGGGCTGGTTGAGTCACTTCTACCCTATGGCTGAGTATCTCTAATGTAATATCAGCCAGTGACACATCCTCCAGCAATGACTCACCTGAGGGGCCAAACTTAAATGCAAAACTTCTAACATTTGCCTCCCCCTTTTTCTGCTGCTTTCAAAGAAAACTAGGCTCGTGCTAAAGAACAGAAGACACATCTGAGAAGGCTCGAGTTTCATTTGCTTTATTGCCCTGCAACCACTTCAGCCCCAGTGATGGTAGTTTAGAGTTTCACCATTATTTTTAAATTCTGCCTCCAGGAGGAAGTAATGCATCTTCAGTAATTGCAACTAACACAGCTGAGATGACTAAGAGTGTGACTGCAGAGAGATCTGAAATTCAAGTCACTGGGAACAGCAACAGAGTGAAGTATGAAAGATGCTGAAGCTATGCAATTCACCCACGGTCTGCTTCCTGCTGGTTAAACTGTCCCACCCTACACCCCCGCCACCAACCACCACCACCCCCATCCCAAAGTAAAACAGGATTGAAGATTGATAATATACACTTCTTAAGGAAGTGGTCAGGAAAGAAAATTCTGATTCCCTATCCTGTGAGCAAGATCCGGTCAATTCTCAGCTCATAAACCAAGCTGAAAATTCAAATAGCATGTAAAGCTTGCTGAGCGGTTCAGTCTAGCTCTGTTCATGAGATTCAGAAAGAAGAAAAGAAAAGCACTTTCACAACCCAAAGCACTTTACAGCCAAATAAGTATTCTTGAAGTGTAATCATTGTTGTAATGTGGAATCTGTGGCAGTCAATTTGTGCATGATAAGGTCCCAATAACAGTGATGAGCTAATGACCAGATAATGTGCTTTTGCAAGGTTAGTTAAGGGATAAACATTGGCTAGGACACTGAGGGGAATTCCCCTGCTCTTCTTCAAAATAGTGTCATGGGATCTTTTATGTCCACCTGGCAAGGAGCCAGCTGGGGCCTGAGTTTAATATCTCATCCAAAAAGCAGCATCTACAACAGTGCAGCACTCCTCAGTACTGTACTGTCGTGCCAGCCTAAATTTTGTTCTTAAGCCTCAGGGAGTGGGACTCAAACCCATAACAATGTGTTAGAGCAGAGAGCGCGATTCAGATCCATGGTTTACAGATACAAAGCATAAAATACCTCATTAACGGGTAGAGGGACTTGGAAGGATTTTAAACCCTTTATGGTTATGGAAAGAACAGGCTAATTTTTCAGTCATTATCTCGAAAATTTGGGAACATGAACTTTCACCAAACATCTTTGTTTTCAAATATAGAAGAATGAATTTGTGATTTCCTATGTCTCGTGACTCCAGGGCATCAGTTACTGATGTTAAGAAAGTTTCAATGAATTTTGATTTCAGTAAATTCTCAAACCATGCTCCCACTCCTCCCCTACCATTGACTTAATTGACTAAAAGTTGGCAACTCTGCCAATCGTGATTATTAGACCCCATCCCATAAATGGCCAAAATACTACTCTCAGATCATACTATGACAAAACAGTATCATTTACAAATACTTACTGGCAACCAGCATCATGAGGCTGGGACGCGCCAGTGAACAGTAAGCATTTGGGAAACGTGAAGTTTTAAAGGTTAACGTGCCAAATGATTATTGCCCATAAGTGGTCTGCCATCATTTTGAAGTGGAAAATCCTCACCTTCAATTCCTCAGGGAGGGTGGGTAGGGGTTGGGAGAACTGGAACAATTGAATTATTTCTTGCACTTTGTGCTTGATCTCAATGCTCTCTTTAAGAGTAACTAATAATGTTGATTTAGAAGGAGGAAGAACTTATTTGTTTAATGACTGAAGTAAATTCAGCTGATGAGCAAAACTATCTGCCAGCCTCATTATGTTACATTGAAGTTTTGTGAAACAGTTTAAGGTCTGACTTTTGGTGGCTCATTCTATATTTTCTCCACATCTGGAGTGTGTAAAAAAAATAAATGATCTTTTAACAGCTTATATGCCTTTTCCAGGATTTGCAGACATCATATAAACAGAGGCAGTTAGTTTTTGATGAAAATTTTTTGACAAATAATTTACTGCCTAGTTTTCCATATCTGTCAGTAAATGCCCAAATCTTGAAAATTAAATGATGAGTACATTATCCTATAAAAGATTCCTAGGTTAAGACAGGACGAACTCATTTGATAACTTAGTTGGCAGAATATTTGTCACTACACATGACTTTTAGGTAAATAATATCCATGTATTTTGGTATGATAAGAACATAAGAACTAGGAGCAGGAGTAGGCAATTCAGCCCATCGAGCCTGCCCCGCCATTCATTACGATCATGGCTGATCTCATTTCGGCCTCAACTCCAATTTCCCACCCTCTCCCCATAACCTTTCAACCCATTACTAATTAAAAATCTGTCTATTTCCTCCTTAAATGTATTCAGCATCCCGGCATCCACTGCACTCTGAGGTAGTGAATTCCACAGATTCACGACCCTTTGAGAAAAGTAATTCCTCCTCATCTCTGATTTAAGTCTACCACCCCTTAGCCTAAAACTATGGCCTCTCATTCTAGAATGCCCCAGAAGGGGAAACATCCGCTCCATAAATTGTTAAAGGTATCATTTAGGATCACGCAGAACACTCAGTACATAATTTGCATTGGTTAGTGTTCTAAATAAGTTTGCAGAGCAGAAGTATTCCAGGTAGATCCAAGCTGAACTAACTGACCTCAGTCAGAGTGGTGGTAAGGCACCATATTTAGTCTCAGTGTCATTGGGCCGTTGAAAGGAAATCATCTCGGGCTTCCAGTCCTAATTGCCATGCAGTGTGTGTGTGCGCATCAGAGAGAGTACAGAGACCATGCAATACAGTGAGTGAGGTGACTGAGTGTGAGAAAAACTAAGATTGTGTGATGACCTTTAATTGAGAAGCAGTACTGTAAGAAGCATTTTTAATTTCTATAAAAAGTCTGTGGAATCTGTTTTTAAGAATGTTTGAAAAGGGTTTGCATCAATTCAAAAGGAAACAGTTGTAATTTTCTCGGATAAGATGACATACTGGTCATGTCACCTGGTCACCCTTGACCTGGAAGCAGTACCAGCAGAAAGGAAGTTAAGAAAGAAGCCTTGTGGCTAGCAGGCACAAAGGAAAGATACAAGCAGAGGAGCTGGAGGGTGAAGGTGATCAGCATACAAATGCAGACAGAGACAAAAAGAGGAGCACAGAGAATTCTTGTGAAGTTAAAAAGCAAATCACTCTCTGGAAGTGGACAGTATTTTTCTGTTTGGCAGAAAAGGCGACAGGAGCTCTTGGAGGTATTATGCGAGCTGGCTGAAAAGGTCTAAAGCCAGGAAAACTGTGTGAATTGCTCGGAGGCGCTAAAGAGCTGGGTATTTTCCCTGAAGCGACCAAGTGATGAACCAGGGTGTTATTGGTTTCTCGGTTGAAAAGAAACTCTGGAAAGCTAACCATGTTGTGACCTGAGGGAGAGAGAGTTCATAGAAGCATGCCATGCTGATGTTGATCGTACTCGTAAAATTCAAAAGGTGAAAATTATTGTTGGTAGAGCTCCTCACCTAGTCTGTGTGAATAAAGAACAGCATATTGTGGAACTGTGTAGCTAGGTAGTGCCAAATATCTGCGGGGAGCTATGCGGATGCTTGTGTAAGATGTATGTTTGTTGTTTTTACTATTTAAAGAGTAATTTACCTTTCCATTTGAAGTGTAATTTTCCTGTTAATTCATGTTTAATTTGCATTCGTTCTGATTACGTAAAAGTAAAAGTTACAAAAAGTGAAATCTTGTTGGTATTTATTTCCTTTAGGCGTCGTTTGGAAAATTTGCTTATTTTGGTTTACAGTTCCCCCACAGGGATCATAACAAATGTATCTGAGATAGAGAGAGTGTGATAGCATGTGTGTGAGTGCGTGCAGAAGGAGAGAAAGCGAGAGTATGTGAGAGAAAGCAGAGAAAATGAAGACTGTGAGAGATAGAGAATGCATTGTGTAAGAGAGTGCTAAGGGAGAGAAAGTGAAGTGTATGTGAGAGCATAGGAAGAGAAAGTGAAGTAATGTATGTGAGGGAGTGCAAAGGGAGAGATAGCAAAAGTGTGTGAGAGCAGAGAGGGAGAGAAAATGAGGGCCAGGATTTTCCAGTCCCACCAGCGGCAGAACTGGAAATTCCCACCCAAGTCAATGGACTTTTGGCTGCTCTCCAAATTTTCCAATCCTGCCTACGCCATTCCTGCTGCTAGCAAGACCAGAAAATCCCAGCCATAGAGTCTGAGAAAGTGAGTGTGTGAGGGTACAGAGAAAGAAGGGAAGAATGTGTGGGAGAGTGTACAGGGAGAGGTAGTGAGAGACAGGGAAGAAGAAAGTGAAATGTTTTTGAGATAGCAAGATTGTGCAAGAGCAGAGAGAGAAAGCAAGCATGTGAGAGCAGAGAGAGAAAGTGTGTGAGAGCAGAGAGAGAAAGTGAAGACTGTAAGAGACAAGGAGCTTGTGTAAGCAGAGAGAATGAGAAAGAAAAGAACATTAAATGAAGTTAGCATTGAGCTAAACTGCCTCTTCAAATCGTGACCAGTTCAGAAGGTACCAGACAACTTGTCAGCACCCGTAGAACTTTAATCGCAGTGCATGGCAAGACCTTTAGGAGAAGGAGGTGAAAGAAAAACTCAAGTAAGTTTATGAAACATTTCTCACATGCTGAAAGGTTTTTTGGTTCTTGAATGAAGAACATACCTTCAGAGTAAGGCTTGCACTGTTGACATTTACTTATTTTTTTTAGATTAACAACTACAAACCAGCAAGATTCATGCTCTGTAAACCAACCAAAAAAAATCCACAGGAGAAAATAATTAATAATGAATGACTTAAACAGTAACAAAACAACTTGTTTTAATTAGCTTATGTCAAGGCCATTTCTGGGTGTATTTTGAGGACAAACAGTACCCCAAAAGAATCTGGTTAGTGTACTAAAGTCCCAAAGGTTTTGTACATTTAGTTAGTAGTTCATAACTGTGATTTAGTTCAGCAACATTTTAATCACCAATAAATTATTATGCAAAGCTATCAACAAACACAGTTGAATGAACACAGCAGGACAAATACACTGGTGCTTCAATGTGTTGTCAGAACAGTAGATGTGGGTTCAAAGTCATGATTTCCCCCATCACAGTGGTCTGTCAAGGGAGTCATAGAAGCAGAAAGAGGGTAGCCAGGGGCAGGCCAGAGGTGAGTGAGAGAATTTCCAGTTACCTGACTGAAAAATAAGTTCATTAAAAAACAAAACAACTCTCGTGTGGCTCCGCTCCCACTGGCTGCTTCCCTGTTGCTCTGAGTGGAATGCTGCTTGCATGTTTCTTCTCTTGTTGTGAGGTGCGGACTTCAGATTCTCACAGTTAGGCCAACTGCACCCCCTTTGTTTCCTCTTCTTGAGTCCTGGTAGCCTTGATCGTTTCTGTGTAATGTGACTGAATAGGGCAGATCTTAGAAAGGTGATGTGTGAACTAGCTCAGGTGGAAAGAAAGGAGTGTTGATCATCAATTAGTTCGTTTTAAAAAGGAGATTGCTGAAGTGCAGGATAAATAAATACTATTTCAAAAGGCTATGCTTTCAAGTTTCAGGATGTAATATTCTAATAAAACTCCTGCGCCTGTTTCAAGTGGCATTGCTGATCACTCATTTTAAAGTCCCCTGGGAAATCCAGTCAGGTGGCCAGGGGTTGGAGGCTTTTTTTTAAAATTCGTTTGCTTATTGTTCCCTTTTCAGCAATAAGGCAGCAGGATTCTGAAAATTGCTCCCAGTGTTTTGAAAATTAATGACTCTTCTATTAGCCCTATGACCGTAAGGCATTACCCACACCTAAGTGAATGTAATGCACCCCCTTAGCAGACTTTGTCAATTATACCTTTAACATATATTCTGAATGTTTATTAAGAAGAAGTTTATTACATATGTTGAGGTACAAAGTATAGTTTCTGAAAAACTGCTTTTGACATTTGCCATAACTGGAGAATGAGGATAATTATTAGAGGTAAGGAGCATGACCATCGGGAAGACTGTGGTCATTAATAATGAGAATAAAGAACAGAATTTATATGGTGGAAACCCATTAATCTGCTGTTTGAAAGCACTGGAGTAAATTCTATTAACTTAGGGACTCTGTATATCAGGAGATTGGATGCAACAGGTCAGTATGACCAATTTGCAGTTCGTTAACTGAACAAGAAATGAAACCGGGTGTTCTGGTCTGTGCCCAAATTGCCAACATGCACTTTGGTCACAGGAAGCACTATGGTGTAAAATTAACCCATGTTTTTTGCTAATAATCCTACATGCAAGTCTGGGTTATGACAAGTACCCACAATTGCACAGGTGGATCCAGACCAGGAAGCTCCAAGACTGGATTGCTGGCTTGTGCTAAGTTAAATGGATCTCAGCCTGAGGGCATATAGAAACATATGAAAATGACTGGCAGCAAAAGATTAGCAAGTCCATCAAGCCTGCCACACACTCATGATGGCTAGAGTATCTCAACTAGAGACATTCTACAATCCCTCTCCCATCTCCTCTCCACAACTATGTAATTTCCTGGGATAGCCAAAAAAAGTGAAAAACTCAGAGCCAATAAGGAACATAGGACAGGATAAGCTATTCAGCTCTTTGATTCTGCTCCACCATTCAATTAAATCATGTCCGATCTGCATTCAAACTCCAGGGAAAAGAGGAGAAAATAACTAGGAACTTTCCTCTTCAACCCTTCAGCAATGCACTTCTCCTGGACTAGGGAGGAGCTTTTAAAAAAACATCTATAATAGCAGATTCTTACAAATAGTTGCGATGAAGTGAATCTTCCTGTAAAGTCTGGGCATTGACTTGAGGCCAGAATTCAACGTATTTGTGATGCTCTCAATGAGTGAATAGCTTTCCAGACTTCAAGGAGAGCAGCCATTTGGATGAGATACTAGATGGCAGCCGAGAAGAGTAAATGAAGCCAACATCTTCAGAGCTTGGGAGTATATTGGAGGCAGAATACAATATGCTATTTCATCAGAAGTCTTTAAACTTACATTAGCAACAGCAGAGATGTAAACTGCCCTATGTCAAAAGTGAGGTCCTGATTTCACTGTTAAAACTCCTCTGTGCTTCATCACCATATTCAAAATATATCTAATGTTATGATTCTGAGAGATCAATAACTTTTCAAAAGAAATTTGAATCCCCAGCAGCTAACGTAAAGGAATTGCAGAACAAGATTTCAAGTTTTAAGACTTTTACTGTAACAAACAAACTAAAAGCAACAGAAACTAAACACTATTTTGTAGGCAACTTATACTCTAAAGTATAGATGCTTCTGGCTAATGGAATCATTCTACAAATGTTTAGCACTTTCTATAGTTGTTTACATGTTGCAAGGCCTACAAGGAGTGACATGGCAATAAGTTGCTAGAAGAGGAAGAGAGAGGTGGAGCAACAATGCTTCAACATGACAAAAAAAATTCCCTTCATGGTTACACTGTACTATGTCCCTTAAATAGATACTTTATTCTCCCAGAAGCAATCCAAAGTGATTCCTAGCTCCCGAGGGCATGCTTCCCTTCTTTTCCAGCCAAATAACTTCTAATCCCTAAACTGGCTTTACAGTAGGTGAATCTTCCAGTCTTATTTTAATCCTCAGAAACTCAGTCTCTTCAATCTGAGCGTGAGCTCCTACCCACAATCTAGCATGATGAACCATAGAGACATTCCCTCCTTTATTCTCTCCTGCCCTCCCCCCTCTCTCTCCCTGATCCTGGCAGACTGACCATATGAGGTTCGGTGACAGTTTAATAAACAACCCAGTAAGTCCATCCTGCAATGGCTTCCTATATATGCTTACCCCTCTCAAAGCCCATCTCCATGGCAAGTGAATTACATAGGTCTTGTATCCAGGTAGAAATGCTAATTAGCTGTTCATAAACTCCTGAAATCACTCTTTCTTGAAACAGTTTAAAGTATAACCATTTACAAAACCTGACATTCCTAACACCTTCCTGGGGCTTTGGCAACGAACAGTCTATCCAGCGTCGGCATAGACGCTTTGGTCAATACACAATTATAGGCGTGAACACTTTGCACTTTCTTCTCAGTAAAACAACCTGAGCCCCCCTTCATTCCTACATTTTACCCTAAATTAACGACACAGTCCCAAATATAACATCTTTTACAAGCTCACATTTGTAACACTAATCTAAGACAATTCAATGCAGATCCAGAAATATAACTATTCCCACATAAACCCACAAACAGGAAGAAAAATATTCTGAAGGAAAATCTTTTTGCTTAGAAAAACCTCTTAACATGCAATATTTTAAGAGGCAGAGAAAGGGAAAACATTTCAGTCCAGCTCTTTGCTGCAAGGCTGATAGAGAGCAGTCATGTTCCGACACAAAAGCAAAATACTGCAGATGCTGGAAATCTGAAATAAAAAAAATGCTGGTCATACTCAGCAGGTAAGGCAGCATCTGTGGAGAGAAACAGAGTTAATGTTTCAGGGTGGATGACCTTTCATCTATGCCAGGAGCTGCTCAAGGTCATCCTCCAAAGCTATTTACTGTCTCCTCCACTGAAATTTAGCAGTCATGCACCAGCCATACTGCAGCCACTGGGGTTGCAATGCATAAGAACACTTGGACAGACAAAGGCACACAGAATGTAGGCACAAAGTGATTAGTTTATGTTTGCATGCAATATGCCATGATTTGATTTATAAATTTAGTTTAGTATTTTATTTTGTAGTGGCTTTTATTTTTGCATTGAGGTCAAGATGACAATATGAAGCTCAGAAGGGTGGGACTGTTGGTGAATGGGAATTAGGTTTAGAGTTTCTGATATCTCTCTCCAAGTAGTCCTTTAAATTCAGCCTGGACTAAAAGGGACTATCTAGGTTGCCACCTTTGCTTTTATTGCTCCTCCTCTCTCTTTTCCAGCAACACCTTGCCATGCCACTCCCTGTACACCTTTGTAACATGTAAACAACTACAGAAAGTGCTAAACATTTGTAGAATAGTCTTGGTTGGGGGGGCAGTGGGGGTTCTTTCTGCTGCTTAACATGTGTTCAAGCCATGCACGTTTAAGAGAGGGTGTCAGTTGGAGCATCGAACTCTAAAATGGCAACGCTGGCATCAAATCAGTGTTGCATTGACATCATGATTCACCTCCTCCGCATACCTCCCAGGGACACTACTGCATGTGCACCAATACCTTCACCAGTATGGTGTTCAGCATGATTTGCATAAGTATGCATGCATCAGACACCATTTTGTTCCTCACATGGCATCCACAACTACCAAGCAACAGGTGCTACCGAGCCCAAAATTGCACCCATTGTCTTGATTACCTCTATGTTGTTCAATATAAGCCGTGTTGTTTCTCTTGCTGTCCATTAGAAGTAATTTTCTGCAATTTCAGTGCTGGTTTCCTTTGGGTAGCCAACATTATCTTTCACCAGTAAAGACAAGAGTTCCCCAGGATTTTGTTAACATTTTCAGGAGCTGGTACCATGCAGAAACATTTGAAGACAATTGCTGCAAAGTACATCATACCTTTAGCTTATTAAACTGCCTCCATTCACCACTTAAACCTCTCTAAGGAGAATTGATTACTGCACGTTAGAAAAACAGTACCGTAGCTGCAAAGTTATCGATCTCAGGTCAAACCAGCACGTGTATACATGGTGTAATAAGGAATACCATTTTTTTAATGTCCTAGATTCCAATTCAGAACTGCAATTAGCTTTTTCACTTGTTACTCTGAAGTGTAGTGAGTTAGAACACAATAACTCCTGATTAGCTTGTAGGAACAAAGATGGCATCAATCCCAATTGAGTCAATGGGGTGGAGTGAGTGGCATTCACCAATTGAATCAGTTACTTCAGTTGGCTAAATGTTTCCCCAATGTCTTCCTGGCATGCAACACTGGTTGCTGAGGGGGTGAGGGGAAGAAACATAACTGTGTTAGCAAGTAGTACGTGACCTTGCATCATGAAGCTAGGTAATGCTACAATAATTTGACGTGCAGAACATTTGTAAGATGCGAGTGGGCAAGGCTATTAATCAGATATTGCATCTTGAATGAGTGCCTTGCTTAAGTATGGGAATGTGTGTGATGCAGCTGTAAGGTTGTTTGAAGGCTCAATTTGGATGAGCAGTAAATGTGAAAACAAGTGGGCAAGCAATATTCTGTGTTGAAAATTTTGGCCTTTGACATGTTAAGCAGCATAGCTATGTAGTCTTAACTTGGCATATCCCTCAAAGTGTGCCACCTTCCTACAATACTGCCCAGTTGGTATCATACAGATCATTGGGCTTGAAAGGCAGGAGTAGGCCCTCAAGTGCCAAAGAGAGCAGTTCTTCTCTCAATCATCCTTCTGCAGTGACGCATCTACTTCTCCAGTCAAAGTTGCAGTCAATCGTCCACAGATTCTGCTTTGTGGCTCCACATTGGGTTTATTTTCATCTGATAGTTCTTTTCTTGTCCCATAGCCTTGGCGTAAGGTTGACAAAATTTTAATTTGAGTCTGTGTAAAAACTGCAATATGGCAGCCACTTACCTCTAGGAGCCACAGCCATTTAGATTTTCACTGTGAACAAGATTTTGTGCCTTCACCATTAGGCTAGTGCCCACCACAAGTTCAAAACTGTGCTACAAGATCATGCTCATTATTCAAATGAGCTGGTCTCAGAAAGCTTTGCACTGGCAGCTAGCCATGTCTGGTACCTTTAACTAGCATCAGAACACCTACCCCCATGGTCTATGAAATTTGTTTTTATTCATTCGTGGGATGTGGGCGTTGCTGGCTAGGCCAGCATTTATTGCCCATCCCTAACTGTCCTTGAAAAGGTGGTGGTGAGCTGCCTTCTTGAACCGCTGCAGTCCATGTGGTGAAGATACACCCACAGTGCTGTTAGGGAGGGTGGTCCAGGATTTTGATCCAGCGACAGCGAAGGAACTGCAATATATTTCCAGGTCAGGATGGTGAGTGGCTTGGAGGGGGATTTCCAGGTGGTGGTTTTCCCATGTGTCTGCACATGCCCTTGTCCTTCTAGATGATAGCAGTTGTGGTTTTGAAAGGAACTGTCTCAGGAGCCTTCGAGAGTTCCTACAATGCATCTTTCAGATGGTACACACTGCTGCCACTGTGCAGCCTTTGCAATGAGAAATGGGGCCTCTATGTAACAAGTGTACCTTTGCTGCATGCTTATCTTCGTGGCCTTCCAACTCTATACTTCGCTAAGCTAACTGCATTTACCACCAACTAGCTGGAACATTGCAAAGCAAAAAACTTAGAAGTCAAAATATTTTGGTAGTTTGGTCCCAGGCTGGCAATACAGTCCATGTGTTGTGGACTTCTTCACAGAGAGACTTTTATGTACATTTGCACATCTTCTAAATTAATTTCGCTTGATCTCCAACTCCTTTCAATACCATTAGTTCCATACATCACTTGGCTCTAACAGGAGATCTAAAATAGGGAGGAGTAACATATCACAACATATTAAAACTAACTTAGTAGAATAAGAGCTAAATTCATAACTTGTTTATTATCTGTGTATTGGGAATATACAGCACAGCATTACAGATCTCTCAAAAAGGCTTACTGAACACTTTAAGTAGGTGAAAGAAGAAAGATGCACAAACTATAAGACTGTTTCCCAAGAACTTTACTGCAATCACTGTTGGACACCCCTAGGGTCATAGCAATCTGCAAACAGTTTTTCAAATCCACCGATGAAGTGTTGATTGTGCACTCCCCAAAGTCCAAGCTGCGGAAATACCAAGAGATCTTCCTTGTGATTAATGCCCTAAGAATTACGTTTGGTCTAACTAGATTCTTAGGCGTCGATCAACACTGAGGGGTGGGTGGGGGTGAAAAACAAAAACAAGTTACTAGCTTATCAAAGTATGGGCCAAGTCTTGCAGAAAATCACAACATGTGAAAGGGTAGCTTTTTATCTCTAGGCTAGGTTGGATGGATGTAATAGTATACAGAGATCAACATGGCATAATCCATCAGTCACTGCTTTAGTGCTGCAGTTCCTGTCACTTTGGATTTTCTCCCCACCCCCACCCTCAGTTTCATTAATTAAAAGTGTGTTTCCCTTATGCTGAACGGAGAAACCTCTTCATCCTATATTACCTCGTCACTGTATATTTATCACTTTAAAAGACTATCTTGACCGTGTAGTTAAAGAAAAGTCCCACCAAGTGTAGTGAAACTAGTTTGAGTGACACTTCCCTCCAGGGCATGTTTGTTGAAGAGTTAGTCTTGTGATTTTTCTTTTCTTCAATAATACTGCAGGTGTGAGTTATGTGTCAAGGTCATGTTTCGTGAAATTATATTTCTTTACTTTGCAAATACACATTAACAAAGCCTCATCAATGATCCCTGTGATAACCACTACCTTTCAAAAGTATTCACTCCAAACATCACTTATTAATATATTTGCAGGCCACCAGAGAGTAACAAAAATACAATTGAATATTTCAGTTATCAATTATAAAGGTAATATTTGGATGTCTCATATCCCATATTAGCATTTGTAGTTATTTTATTTATTATATAAGGTTAATTAGCCATCACTAATCTAAGTAAGATACAGACAATACATGAAGGGCAATTTTACAATCTAATGCTTCCAGACCACCGTTGCCCATAGGAAGCCAATGCTGGTAGATCATGGGTGCAGAACGTATAATTTTTAATCCATTAATATTATGAAAGAGACTTGCATTTATATAGCACCCTCATGACCTTAGGACATCCCAAAGTGCTTTACAGCCAATGAAATACTTTTGAAATGAAGTCATTCTTGCAACATAGGAAACCTGGATACCAATTTGCACACAGCAAATTTCCACAGACAGCAATGTGGGAACGACCAGATTATCTGTTTTTAATAGTGGTGTTAACTGGTGGTTAAATATTGGCCAGGACACAGGGAGAACTCCTCTGCTCTTCTAACGCCATGGGATCTTTTAAATCCACCTGAGATGGGACCTCAGTTTAACAACTCATTCAAAAGATATCACCTCCAGGAACATCAACATCAGCTAAAAGGTCCTTTCTAATCAAGCCACTCCCCAGCTTCAGTGTCAAGTTTCACTCATGAAGAAAAGACCACTTGGGAGAACTGATGGAGGACCATGTATGAATTAACATATAACAATCCCACACTACCTCAACAAAACCAGCTCTTGGGGGACAAGCTTTAAAAGGATCACTTTGATGGCTTTCTTAAAGATCAAACCTTGAATAACCACCTGGAAATAACAAGTATTCACTGAAGCTGCTTTGTATAATTATTAGCAAAGGAAACAGGTTGAATTTTGGGATTAATCATCTCAAATAAAAATCGAAATTTACTGAAAATTGTTAAATTGTAAAGGCTCCATGAATTTTAAATTGTTTGGCAATGGCTGGGAATTATTGTAGTGCATTTAAATGTTCACAGATGAAACCTTTAAATGTGGCATTCTAAAACGTGAAGGTTATGGATATGATTAATAGGTCTCTGATTGTGTTGCTCATTGTGAATCATCAGATATATTCTTTTAGAAGCCAGCAACAGTCAGAAAGCAGGCTGACCACTACAGATTTGGAAAGAAGTTGGCAAACTTCTCAGAGACAGTGAAGTAAGTGATACGAAGTTTTTTGCCCGATTCCCTGAAAATTTGAAGCAATAATGATTGTATATGTATGTGTGAAATCTGAGACAACTATGGTTTTTCTGACAAGCTTTGTGTCACAGGTGCACGCTAGACATATAGATTTTAAGGTAAACAAGTCACATCGCCCACAAATATAACTTTCTCTCAGATTATTACAGGAGTTTACTTCCAATAACGTTCATTTGTGTCACTGCCTAACAACAGTTCTCAATTTAAATTGTGGATTTACAGAATGGCCTGGATTTTCCTGGGCAGATTGGATCACATGACCAGTTAGAACAGGACAGTCAGGTGAGGAACGGCACACCATTGCCCCCCCAAGTGCAAAAAGAAAGATTTGCATTTATGCAGCACCTTTTATTGCATTATAGAATCCCAAACTACTTTACAACCAATGAAGTACTTTTGAAGTGTAGTCACCTTTGTACTGTAGGAAACGTGTTATGGCACAGCCGATGGTAAATGCTGAGCTGCTCAAATCCCAGGGGGAAACTTAAAGCAGCTGCCACAACAATTTGCAATTTGTATATATTTTGAGATGCAGGCTTTGAATTCACTAGTCATAAGATCACCGAGTCTTAGGGGTTTCTTACAAAACTAAATTAAACCTTTATCAACAGAAGAAATGGTTGGAAGCACATGCATAGATCTACAAATTACTACTATGGTAACTTCTAAATCCCCTAATTAATCTAACCCCAGTTACACCTCCGTTAGGGCAACAGTAAAACACAGGTTTAAACAGACCCAGGCAAAGCGCACACCCTGTACAGTCGAATTCAAAGTGAGTTTTCTCAGCTTCGGTTTCTTGTAGGCTGCAGCTGGAGGTTTTTCACACTTGTTTTAGATCTTAGAATTTGTTCCCTTACACACAGCCTTCTCTCCTTTATACATATTTTCCCCTTTGAATGCAAATTCCCATTGTTTCACTATGTCTTTGGAACTTTACCTCTCTAATAATAAAAATCTCTCATAGTACCAATTTCACCAGAAAAATAAACACACTGTTTCTTAACTTCTTCTGGCTAGGTGAAACATTTCTTTTGAATTCAAGCTAGTCTGGTTTATTTAAAAATGCAAATGTTTCCTTTACACCTTACATTATAAAACTTTCTCCATGCTTACCTACTTAACATTTCAAACCTAGCTTATCTTCTGATACATTAAAGCCTTCAGAACAGCTGCCTTGAATTCAATTAAGTCACACACACACCACTATTACTCTACAATAAATTCCAATAGCATTATGAAAATTATTATATCTTCCTGACACATGGCAGCCAATTTATACATAGTAAGATCCTATAACAGCAATGTGATAATGCCAGGATAATCTGTTTTAGTGATGTTGATCAATGGATAAACATTGACCAGTACACTGGGAATAACTCCACCTGAGGAACCAGGCAAGACCTTGGTTTAATATCTCATCCGAAAGACCACACTTCTGAAAATGCAGCACTCCCTCAGTACTACACTGGGATGTCAGCCTTGATTTTTATGCTCAAGTCCTAGCATGGGATTGACCACAGCCTTCTGACTCAGAAGCTAGAGTGTTCTTGGTAACAAAGGTGATACCAGAAATGCATGGATATAGGACTGACAGGTTGAGTATCCGGTCTCTTGAAAAAAGAAGGTTGAGAGGTGACCTAGTAAGGTCTTTAAAATTATGAAAGGTATAGTGGATCTAGAGAGAATGTTTCCTCTTGCGGGGAAGAGTATACCGAGAGGCCAGCAATATAAGATAGTCACCAAGAAATCCAACAGAGAATTCAGAAGAAACTTCTTCACCATAAAGTGTGGAACTCGCTATCACAGAGGGTGGTTGAAGTGAATAGATGTATTTAAGGGGAAGCTTGAGGGAGAAGGGAATAGATTAGTACGATGATAGATTTAAATGAGAAAAAATGGGAGGAGACTTGAGGGGAGCATGGACATTGGCATGGACTGGTTGGGCCGAATGGCTTGTTTCTGTGCTGTATAACCTACGTAACCCTAGTAATGCTGCCAACTGAGCCATGGCTATAGCAGGCACTTAACCAGGAAAATGCACCCTAATGCATTCAATAATGCTCTAATGTTTCGCCCAAATTAGTCTTCCAGTGGACATGGATAAGCTAATGCTGTTCCTTCCAGAGAATGCTAGGCCCATACCAAGGCACCTGACGGGACTGATAAATATAGTCAACTAAATGTCCCTGACATGGAAACATAGCAGAAATAAGAAAAAGAACAGCAGATTCAATAACCTTTCACACTGATCACTAAGATAGACCAAAACGTAGGATTTTAACAGTGATCTACACGCTATTGAGGATTTTCAGGCAATTTTTTGAGACAAAGTACAGTGCATCAGAACAAACATGAATGGAACACCACCACCATAAGTCGAGTACCCCAACCTGTTGACAAGTACAGAGTAAAACTGTTATCCATTCAATTAAACAGCAGATATGAACAAAAATGTTGCAAGTTCTGGAGGTCTGGGGGTAGAAATGACTGCCAGCAATGCATTAGCAGCCGAATGCTTAATGTCTTCGTAAATGATCCCGCCATCCACTATTTCAACAGAGGTGCTAATCTGTTCATTTTAATTGAGTTGGCACCTCTATTAAATGAACACAATGTCACACTAAAATGTTAAGTGTTCATGCACTGCTTTCATCAGTTTAAAAAAATGCTATCAACTTTCTCTTTGTTCTTTCCTGTTCCCACCCCACTGCACCCACTTTTCACTGGCCCTGCACTTAGGTCAACTTTACTGAATAATTGTTGAAGGCCTGGATAGTGGACGTGGGGAAGATGTTTCCATTAGTAGGAGAGACTAGGATCCGAGGGCACAGCCTCAGAGTAAAGGGAAGACCTTTTAGAACAGAGATGAGGAGAAACTTCTTTAGCCAGAGAGTGGCAAATCTATGGAATTCATTGCCACAGAAGGCTGTGGAGGCCAGGTCATTGAGTGTATTTAAGACCGAGATAGATAGGTTCTTGATTGGTAAGGGGATCAAAGGTTATGGGGAGAAGGCGGAAGAAAGGGGTTGAGAAACTTATCAGCCATGATTGAATGGTGGAGCAGACTCGATGGGCCGAATGGCCCAATTTCTGCTCCTATGTCTTATGGTCTTATGGAATACCACCCTCAGTACAAATCAGTTCATTTGGGAGTCCGTCACATAAATTAGCAAGGCACCATGGAATAGAAGTGCATAATGGGAATTTGGGCATGGAGATTGGTGCACCTGATTCACTGTTTGTACAATTTTGGACAGAAAATCATGGGGTCATTAATCAGACCACGGGCCTCCACATTTATATTTTCAATGTACGCCCCTGCCACACTCAGCTGTGCCTTAGGAGCAAGAACATGTAAAATATGCTTCATAATAATTGCAAAGAAATGCTCAAAATAGAAATACAATGTGATAAGGCAGCTTCTTTATTCAGAAAAATCAATAGGAGTAAAATACTTAGCTCGTAGTCCTTTCAGTATAGAAGATTGAGGGGTGATCTGATTGAGGTGTTGAAAATGTTAAAAAAGTATTCCCTAGGGAATTTCCCTCTGGCGGAGGAATGAAGGCAAAGGTACATAATCTTAAAATTAAAGCCAGGCCATTCAGGAGAAAGAATTAGGAACATTTTTATACAAAGGGTAGTAGAAAACTAGAACTAGAACTAGAAAATCTCTCCAAAAAAATCTGTTCAAGATGGGCACATCAACTGAAGCTTTCAATACTGAGATCTTCTTGGGTAAGGATATCAAGCACAATCAGCAATGGTAGCTAAATGGAGTTGAGATGAAGATCAATCATGATCTAATTACATGGCAGAGCAGGCTCAAGGGGCTAAACAGCCTACTCCAGTTCCTAATGTTCCTATTATGTCCATAATCCCGTGTAGAAAAGATCTTTTCTTTATTTTTGTGGAACTGAAGCAGGCAACTAAACTTCAGTCAGTTCAGATATCCCAAATGTATCTGCTAGTGAACAGCTGATGGCAAACTTTATGGATTTGGTTTGAAAATGGCATCTTTCATAACCAAAACATGTGACCACAGATGTGATAAGCAAGCAGTCCTTTAATATAAAAATGGAACACAAGTAAATATTTGAAATTCTTGGCATGGAAATTCTGGACACAGTTTGATTCCTTTCTGCCCTGACCATCAGTAATTGGACACTGTTTGGATGTAAAATGTTACATGGAGCAAAAGGAGGGAAAAAAAAGGCTGAGTTTTCTCGCAGCTGGTAAATTTCATGTAACGGCTGTTGTTATTCAGCAACAGAGTTGAGATGTTGTAAATTTGGTTCTGTGCTGTCTAAGAAGAAAGACTTGCTTTTACATGGCATCTTTTGCAACTTCAAGGTATGCCAGAGCACCTTACAGCCAATGAATTACCTTCTGAAGTCTGGTCACTGTTGTAATGCAGGAAACACGACAACCAATTTGCACAGGGGAATCTCCCACAAACAGCAATGCGACAATGACCAGGTTATCCAGTTTTTTTTAATGATAGTTGAGGGATAAATATTGGGCAAGACACCCTGCTCTCCTTCAGGATAGTGCCCTGATGGGACCTGAGAGGGAGATGGGGCTTGAATTAACATCTCACCAAAAAACTTCCTGACTGCCTATTGCATAATGATATCCCCAGAACAGAATTAGGATTCGCAGTCCAGAATGTCTGTGCGAACTAACTGATCTCAGCAATTGTCCCAGTCGGATAGCAGAACTGGCTTCAATGCCCTTTAACAGGTAGAGGAGGGAGGGGAAAAAAAAATCAACAAGGATTTTGGTTCCTGATTGTCATTCATTGACTCCCTGCTGGATAGTCTGCATGCATGGATATTAGGCGAGAACAGGAATAGGCTTAAATGATGCCCCCATGGCAACTTGTGAGTACTGAATGTATTCATACACGAATAACAGTCACTTGTGTGAGACAACAACAAACTACTAATGGCTGTGGAATCATAACGTGAGCTGGGGCTTTCTTCTCTAGAAGAGACTAAAGGAATACCTGATATGAACTGAAGATTATGAAGGATAGGTTAGTCACAGAGAGAAAATGCAAAAATTTGAGGGGAACTAAAGTTATGCATCATAAATATAAGATAATCAATAAATCCAATAAGGAATTCAGGAGGAACTTCTTTACTCAGAGTGGTGAGAACATGAAACTCACTATCACATGGAGTAGTTGTGGCAAATAGCAACAATACATTTAAGAGGAGGCTGAATAAGTACTTGAGGGAGAAAGGAATAGTAGGACTATGCTGATGGGATGAGATGAAGTAGACATGGAAGAAGAATATAAACAATGAGCATAAACACAAGCACAGTCCAGGTGGGCCGAATGACCTGTTACTATGCTGTAAATTCTATGTAATTAACCAACAAGAGTCACAATTTCATGGGAGTTAGTGAAAAATTGGAGAAATAAACAAATTAACTGCATGAGAAAAGAAAACTAGGAATACGTTGGACACTTGCAAATTACCCTGTGGCAGTGACAGTAATCAGTTAACTACGATGCTTTTAACACTTTTTTTTCTCTTCTGGGGATCTTTGTAGCAATGACATGAGAATTAAGCAGAAACAGTAGTAAATGTGCAATCCTACCTGGAAAAGGATCTGCAGGATTCCATGGATTACGCACATCCGGCGCCCAATAAATAGGAAAAAGGGCACAATAAGCTCAATAAAATGGTTAGTAAGAACCTCAAAGCTGTGGAACCACCATGGGGATCGATGCATATAATATGCAATAGGATTAGGTACAGGCTGAGTCTGTAACACAGAACAAAATAAAATGAGAATTAACAAAGATGAGCAAACAGATTTCAAGTTACGTGTACAAGATGTTGAAACCCTGCAATGAGTCACCCTTTATAGAGGAAGGCTCTGGAAAATATTGATAGTTGTACTTTTGAATAACTTTTCACAAAGGCTGTACACCTACTTCCTGCAGCTGAAGTAAAAACTTGGTCTCTGCCCTTTGGCATGTCCGGGATCTCCTCCAACATGTGCAAGAAGAAACTGTAGCTAGATTCTGGGCAGCAACCTGGGGCCTTGAAGTGGGGGCCTGATTTTCTCCATATGCTTGGGGGCAGGTAGATATTGCCTGCACCTGAGCCAAGAGCTTAGTAGGGTGTTGCTGAAGAGGGCCATGGGAGAAGTCACCTGATTTCCCAAACACCAATCCAGGTGTTTGTCAGTCCAAACATGTAGAAGCATCAAGAGTGGCACTTGACAAATCAGGCGGTTTGCTGGCCACGAAGGTAAGCAAAGCTGTCCATCTGCCTAAAACTTTTCCACTGTGCCTCCTTTGCTTTGAGGCACATAAGCGGTAGGAGGGGGTGAATCACTGGCTTCGATTTTTCATAGTGGTACTAAAATACTCATTAGATTGCAGCATGCAAAACCTCTGAACTAAGTACATTCAGTTTCATTTGATCTGTCAAGGCTTCTAGGGAATTGAAATGACTGAATTAAATAAGTATATATAACCTGAGATTATTTAGAGAACATTAAGTGTTCCTGAACAACTGTAACCTTGATTTTAAATGACAAAAGACAAAGAAATTATTTCTACAATCTCAATTAGTTAATTTTGGAAAGAAAAATCATGAATTTCAAATAATTACTCAAAGGCCATTGATGTTTTATTAGTACCCCAATTAGCCACCAAATTGGCATGAACACAAAACACTTCTACTTGCTGGAACAAGGCAGGACCATCAGTGGATCTTGAAGTACTGAAGTTGACTTTCAGAAAGTTGTGACAATAATACACATCATCAAAAGTGGAAAATGCACTTAACATATTTTTAGTTTAGTTCAAGTTTAGTTCCAACATATCCATTTTCCTCACAAATGGTACGACAAAAATATATCTACATTGCCAATAACCAAGTGCGATAATAATCTCTATACAACCTGGAATTAATAAGCTGTATTTGCATTTGCATTAAATAAGCACTGATTTCAACCCCCTCCCCCTGAGGACACTACCGCATCCTTCCTTCCTCTTCCAAGACCAATGCAGGAAGCACCCAGCAATGACTAGAAGTTCAACAACTGCACCGGCAAGGGTCAAAAAATTATTACTTCCTAGGTCAGCAAGGTGCATGTGTTTGAAATGCTTCTCGAGGCATTTCCTGAGGGGAAACAATTCAATGTTTCTGCGGTGTTAGATGCAGCCAGTTTTCACTTGTTCTCATGCTTCAACTTGCAGGTTACAATTCCTTCAATTAGACATCACATATTTTAATGTTATGATTCTGTTCAGTAACTTTGTAGATTTTGCAATGTAATCGTGCAATGTTCAAAAGGCTTTAACAGAAATTGAAAACAGCCAATTGTTGCTGAATACTGGGATTTGCACAATTTGGAAACATTAAGTATACCAGATTATGTTCGTTAGTCAGGTTAAAGCTTGTCAGTGGCATCTCAATGTGTTGTCTATGTTAGAAAGTCATTTATATAATGCCACTTTGCATTTTTCAACAACTACATTCTAGAGGGACAAGGTGCATGGAAACAGCAGCAATTCCAACCCCTCCAAGTTAAACACCGTCCTTACTTGAACATATATCATCATTCCTTCATTGTCACCAGCTCAAAATCCTGTAACTCCCTACCTAACAGCATTTGTCTGCAGCAGTTCAAGGAGGATGCCACTTTCTCAAGTGTAACTCAGGATGGTCATAATCGCTGGGCCTGCCAGAGGTGCCCACTTCCCAAGAACGAAAATAAAATTCTCAGTTTCACTGAACTTATAGTGAATCTACATCCTTGTACTTCAACAGCAACAACCTGCATTTATATAACACCTTTGCTGTAGAAAAATCACTTAAGCCAATGAACACTCAAACAAAAGAACATGGATTTGAGTCACGGGGTTAGCCATAATTCAATTCTCTTTTCCTCAGATGGAAAAAATTCCACCAGCTATTACAGCAAGTTTTTGATCTATGGTCTCCAGGGAGAGTCCAGGTGGTTTGTCACTTCAACAGAATTTGTCTTTGTTGACTTACAGGCACAATAATTGCTGTATTTCATTTTAATGAAGGTTTTACAGTAGTAGCTGAACAGGCAAAATTTTTGGAAGTTAGTCTAAAGGGTCCTCTAATGGCACATCAGCATTTGCAGGGATTCTTAAGAAGTGTGCCAATATTTTCAAGTGGTCCCCACACTGAAGTTTTATAAACCTCTATTAAATGTAGGACTGATTTACTTTGGAGAAGGAGCAAGAATGAGAGGGAATAAATCATATCTGACCCGCGCTACTACTCAAACAATGAGTGGAATTCTCCCATTCGGGACTAAGTGCCATGGCAGGGACAGGAACAGGGATTGGGAGCGTTTCCTACCACAGGGGCCAACTGGAATTCCCCTTCTATAGCATGACCCGGCCTCATTAATTATACAGTCAGGGGTTTCCCAATGTTTCGTTCAGCGAGGCGAGTTGGATGGTGCCCGGACATCATCCTTACTAACGATGCCCATACAGGTGGCTGGAAGGGGACAGGGACCTCCTGCCCCTAAGTTCAGTGACTCATCCTTGGGCATCCTCCTTGACCAGGCAGAGGCCAGGAGGGACATCCTAAACCCAGCTAATGGGAGGAGGAGGCTGAACAGGGGTACCAACCATGCATGGGCGCAGGTTGCCACCACTGTCAGTGCCTAAGGTGTCCAGCTCAGGTCAGCATCCAACACTGGAAGAGGATGAACCTCATCTGCTCCGCCAGGGTAAATAAGCCTCAGTGGCAACATCATAGGGATGTCTCATAGCTCCACTGCAGTTCATCCACTCTGTAGGTGGAGTGACCACTGTGCCTCCTTCACCCTTCCACAAAAAGAGCTCACAATGCAGTCCAGAAGGGGACGGCAAAGGGGCTCAGGTGCAGAGCGCACCAGCTAGCTCCGCAAAAATCATGCATATCTGAAACCTTATCCTTATGTGGATCGGCTCAAAGCTCTGGAGGGTGCTGGCCCAGAACCCTTCTGGACAACATGCAGTGCATTAATGAAATGCCACACAATCCAGTGGGTTATCTCTAAGACTGGAAGTATAGAAAGAAATGTGAAATTGATAAGTGCAGATGGATGCTAAACACAATTCCTCAACCTGATCTTCCCTGTTCTCTTTGATCAGGACAAGTTAAGCCATAACCAACGAGAGAGGGAGAAGACAGGAGGGGTCAGCCACACATGAACGAAGTGACTGAGTTCAAGGAGAGGGCATCCCACCTGCAGGGGTGGAGCGGGACCGGGCCATTGGAGATAGGGAGACTGGATTTGGTTTCCAACCAGTAAGGATCCAGGCATGTAATGGAAATCTCAGGTCCAAGGGTACCTCCATGGCGGAGGCAGCTCATGCTGTCACTCGCTCTCTCCTCTCTCACTTACAGGTGCCACCTGGAAGAGGGCAAGGGCAGAGGCAGAAGAGGAACTTCCAGCTTCAGTACAAGCCCATGCACAGAGAGGAACGAGGACATAACACAAGGATATGTGCATCTAACTGTAGAACCATCACAGCAGACACCTGCCCTCCCCATGCCCTCCCAAAGACACACACCTTGGTGCATATTAGCTCCAGAGTAGGAAGGGTCTCACACTCTGGTGGACACCACACGGACACATGTCCTCAGCAGGCAGCCAGGTCAGCCAAGTGCATCAGCACTTGGGAGGAGTGGTGAGGAAAGGACATCTGCGAGGTCTGAGTCCAATGACAGGCCTCTGGAATCGTCCTTCCAACTGACGCTGGACAGTCAGCAAGAGGCGGGGGAACATCAGGCAGTGGTGTCAGAGGCCCTCAACAGGGTGGCATGCAAACCGGAAGAGTCCATCCGTCTGCTCGTTAATGAAGTGGGCCAACATGCGCACCCATCGAGGTTTCCATGGGGAGGATGGCGGACTCCATGGAGATCCTAGACCACCAGATTCTGCCGAAGATGCACGGAGACCTGCACTCCATCGCGGTAGCTATGGAGCACCTTCTGCAGTGGCTATGCAAGAGGGGAATGGGGAACCTCCGCTCTCTCCAGGTGCCCTTTCCCCTCAGGGAGTCAGGCAAGGGCCTTCGGGCACCCAAAGGGAGGAGGAGCGGCAGCTGGACAGCCTGGGGTATCCTCACAGAAATCTCAGAGGTTGTCCGGCCCTTCCGAATCTCCTTTGCCTGTGACCCCTTCAACCTCGTCCTCTGCGACTGGCCCTCAGCAGGACAGCCAAGATAAGCGTGGCCCTCCAGGCCTCGTGGCTCCATAGGACGGCCGTCAAGGTCATCCAAGGTAACAGAACGAACTGGTCAGCAGGCTGCATCCACCCCTGCTGCGGATGTCTGGGGAGTACTTAGCAGTAGTAGGGAAGGGAAAATTAAGAAATATTAAAAGCACAACAGGTTGCCCAGGTAAATAATTGAATGTCACAATAAGAAAACTTTTGCAATCACTTTCACTTTAATAATATCTACCATCTTGTTTTAGCTGCAGCGCTTTACTTAGCCTCCCCCCATCCTCATCTTCCTGCGGACACCCCATCCCCTGGAATGAGGCATCAGCTGGGAGGTAAAGGTATATGCCAGGGCCCTTGTGGAGCCATGTGACAGCAATCTCCCGCACATGCTGAGCTTTTATTCTTCAAACTATTGTGTGTCCAGGGCGCTAGCATTTTAAATAATACACGCTGGGGTTCCCTTTCATTTGTCCAGTTGAGATGAACTGCATCTCTGCCCACCCCGACGACCCAACTCCCATGTAGCATCTTGAGATTTCCACCACTAGGCTCTGCATAGTTTTGACCAGCTCATCAATGGTGGTGGTAATGTTTTTCCTACACGGCAGCATTTTCTCCCCTCCCCTGGTTATCCTATCCTGCATAACCATTGACCGCCCCCCGGTATTACTTCCGACATCCCCACTTACTCTTCCACCCTCTCCCATCACCTTTGGCAATACTCAGATAAGTGATGAAGTCCTCGGGAATCCCACCCCCATAACCACTGACTTGCCCGCACACATCCTGCCCACTCCCCAAATCCGTGTACATCTCCACGTCCCCACCAACAACCTTCGGTGTCCCTTTCACACGACATCGTCGCACCTTTACTCTCCCACACTACCGGCTCCATCTCCCCGCTGTAACCCCCACCTTTCCCTCCTACTACTAAAGCTATACTTAGTTTTCACCTCAGGAGTCCAGCATCGACTCCACTAACCCCTCCCTGTGAACCCCTTCACACCTCAACCCTCCCCCCATGCCCCTTAACGCCTCAATGCCTCCCATGGCCCTCCACATCTCAAACCAGCCCCCCCATGCCACTTAACACCTGCAGAATACTCCCCCCCCCCCGCCACCCGCAACCCACCAAGGCTCTTCCCATCCCCGCTCCATTGCATCTGACACCTAGAAAGACCCCTCTGATACCCTCTTTCCCCGGCATTCCCAACCTCCCATGCCCCCCTCTAGGCCTGACACCCCCACACCACTTCTTCATTCCTTCCCCCTGCCGCCCCCAACATCAGACCCTCGCCACCCAACAGTGCCTCCTGCAACTTTCCAACTGCAGCTGGAGGATCCGATCCTTGGGCAAAGTCCCTGGATGAAGGTCTGATCCTTTAGTGAAATCCCTGGATGTAGGTCTGAACCCTTGGCAAAGTTGTTGTGTTGAAAACTCCCACCTTCTGGATGCTGCTGCGTGGAGAAGATCCACGCGGTTGATGCTAAAATGCTGCACATGGTGCCCGGGGTCCGGTCGCTGGAGGCCTGCATCTTCTCTTTGGATCTCCGTGAGCTGCCCAAGAACGTCTAAGGTAAGTCCCGACTTTTACACACCATGTTGGTCCAGACATATTCGGGATTTCTTACTAGCGATGTGTATGATCAAGCATGGTGGGGGCGATTCCGGTTGGGCCTTAATCTGCGTTCCATTAACGGGATGCAAATTGGTTTCACGCCGACCTCTGGCAGGAATTGCAACCCACCATGGTGGGCAGTAGCAGAAGATCCCGCCATAATTTCACGTCAGCGTGAAACCGATTTTTGCACCTCCCACTGAATTCTACCTCCCTGCCCACCATTAAACCCGCCAACCGGGGCATGGGAGAATTCCACCAATATTGCTTACTGATCCTGAAGCTGCAGGGATGCTAATTCCCACTAGCCCATAATTGACATTTCCCCACTTCTACAGCTGGAGAGCATGAATAAGCAATTTACAAGGAGCAAAAAATAATCAAATAGTTATATTGAAAACAAACATAAATCAAACTTTAACGGCATTGCATGTCCATAGGTTAAAACTCAGTCGCTGCTCGATACTCATGAAAAAACACTGGTCAAACTGGTTTGTAGAGAGAAGAGAACAAGTAGAAAAGTGCACCATTTGCACACAATCCAAGTGTCCAGTTGATGCGTTTTCATGAAATATATGCCATTGTGTTGTTCATTTGTGAAGAAATGGATGTTGACATATGCTTTATTGGCAAATCTTCACCAACATTTGTTGGTGAACTCAATAAAATACATGACAGAGAGGGAATTTAGGAGCAGAACAGCCAATGGCCATCGACAAATATCTGCCATCAATTCCAATTTTGATCACACACGGTGTTGCATGATTCGTGCACTTCTAATGCCACTTTATAGAAGCCAGCACTCGACTGGTGAGTCCTGTTTCGAGAATTTACAACAAATCTATTTATCAGGTTAATTATGTTGTTTTGTGAAGTAATCCCTTGGTGTAACACTGGCAGCCCGAGTGTGGCTGCAAGTACCTGAGCTAATTGAGGGCTTCTAAATTGTAATTGTTTTCAAATGTTGGTGGGCCAATTCATTTCAAAGCACGTGTCCTGTGCTTTGCAATTTAGATATATTAAAATTTCAATGTAAGGTACGGTAGGAAGTAATTATTTAATAATTCATTTCCCAGCTACCCCACCTTTAAATTCAGAGCAGCTGCATGGTCTCCAATCTTAGCTCTTTAAATAGACCAATTTATTCCTGCAACACAATATTTACCAGCGCACTGCCCCATTGAATTGTAATTGAATGTATTTATTGATATGAATTCCAAAAGAAACATTTTTGAGTGGACACTCCATGTTAAAGTGAGTGCTCGACACTGCTAAGTGACTCAATAGAAACATTAAATGGCTTTCAAAGATTCAATTCCATTTAACAAGGAACTTTACACCAGCCAAAATGCCCGAGAGTTTATTATTTTTATTTCATTATTTTAACATGCACTAAGGAAACTGGCAAAGTTCAGTGAAAGGACAGAAGGTCATCAACCTGAAACATTAATTTGGTATCCCTGACCACAGATGCTGCCTGACCTGCTGGGTACTTCAAGCACTTTATTTACTTTGCGGATTTCTTGCATCCGCGGTGTTTTGTCTTCGTATCAGTAAAAAAAAAGCCCCTCGTTTAGGGAAGTCGATTTTAGAGCAATAAAGCAGGCTGCTGCCAGGTCACCAGTGTCATTCTGCTCCAGGACAAGTCACATTGGAGCACGTTGATTCAGTTATTGGATACTATCATTGATCTTTATGGGGGAAGCTGTGGGGGAGAGGTGCGTGGAATGACGACATTGAGATTCAGCAAGGCTCACCAAGGCCTGCAGCAGAGAAGAACCCTAGGAAATTTCGCTATGGTTTAAAGAAAGGTCAGGTTCCCCTGCACCTTTTCCACGAAATTCTGGCAATGTTATACGCCACGGATAAGTCATATTTCCAGCAAATTCTGGCCTAAGACAGTACATAGGTTGCGCAATCTTGCACAATATTCAAATCAGCTTTTTTTTATTTTCCCTCAGCCTCCAGGCAATTCCAATTAATTAGCCAGCAGGTCAAATGAACTTTGACCAAGAAGAACTAATCCTGGATGGTTCTTTCTTCCATACAAACCGCAGCAACTGTTAAGTGAACTATTTAGTGACCCAGCAATGAACTTGGGATGCAATACCTCCCATGAATGCAACTTAATTTGAATGAATGCTAAAACAAGGATTCAAATTCAAATGCTACATTTTTCTGAAACTATCATGCTTTCATGACCGTGACTGGTTGAACAATCAAGAAAAACTGAAGGATCCGTCCCCTCGAAAACAATTAACAACACTGGAGAAATGTCAGGACTAGAGAGTTACGATTATAAAGAGAAATTGCATGCCTAGTTTATATGCATGAAGTTGCCGTTATTATTTTTAGGTTAGGTTGTGTCAATTTAAGTCATATTTTTAAGCAAATGATGCAAACTTGGCAGATGTGGTGCCCTTAAATCATGCCTCATGATGGACGATCATGAATCTTAATTTGACTACTCTTATTAACGCAACATCCAAACCTCCTGATGGAAGGGAGTTAACCTGAATGCAAAAAGATATGTAAATGCAAGTGTTGGAAAAAAAATTAATCTTTTCTGTTTCTGAAGGGGAATCAGATGATAAAGTACTTTATAATGAGAGGCATATTCCACCATACAATACATATATTGATACAGCTGTGTTTATCTGACTTGTTTCTTTTAGGACACAGCGCTCAATTATTGTCAATCCTATTGGCACACCCTAAGTCAATTAGAAGTTAATTGGTGCTGATCAGGGAGATTGGCAGGTAAGCAATTGCTGGTAAGTTCCTGGTTCCGAAAGAAATTGCCTCTCTGCTTTTATATTTTTGACACTTTGAAGCGTGAGTACTGAAGGACAACAGACCTCTGAGATTAAGATATTGATATATGTGCACATTTAGATTAGGTAATTCTGTTAAACATATTGGCATAACAAAAAATGTGAAAAGAGGAAGTAGGGTATGGTATACGGGAAGTGCACGCCAATGTAAGGTGTCTGTGTGTGCCTGTGTGCGCGTACATGTGTGTATGCGTGTACCTGTGTGCGTATCTGTATGTGTGTGCATGCATGCGCGCGTGCATGTGTATGCTCTTTTCCCATCACATGGTGTAGTAGGTCAGGTGTTACAACTCCTACAAAGAACCTTGCCAATTGCAATTTAGGATCCAACTTCAAATGAGGCTCCAACATACTGGAAAGAGTAATTCTATGTGAAAAGTGACACTCAGTGAAGAGACAAGAAACATGGGTTTGTGTTTATTACTGTATAACATCTAAATGCATTCAAAATAAACTTGAGATGGTGACGTCATGGTTTATTCTGTGATCCAGATCCTTATATCCTTGTCACACATTCACAATTTTTTCTCCTCCCATTTATTCGTAGAAACAAAGTCCTTCAAATGTTACTAAATCTTCTATTTACTTTTAATCTTGTAAAGTGCTAGCTGTTTTCAATGAACAGTGGAAGAAATAGTGATCATCTTCCACAGTATTTTCAAAATTATGTCAGGTGATTGCTTTAATATAATAGTATAATAATAGTTAGTCAGCAGGGCATGATATAGGAAGACATTGTCTGACAAGTGTGTTGAAGCGTCTTCCAAAAGTGTCTGAATTTTTAAAAATTAATTTACGAGATGTTGGCATCGCTGGCTAGACCAGCATTTATTGCCCATCCCTAATTGCCCTTGTGAAGGTGGTGGTGAGTTGCCTTCTTGAACCGCTGCAGTCCATGTGGTGTAGGTACACCCACAGCGCTGTTAGGGAGGGAGTTTCAGGATTTTGACCCAGCGACAGTGAAGGAACGGATATATATTTCCAAGTCAGAATGGTGAGTGGCTTGGAGGGGAACTTCCAGCTGATGTTGTTCTTAGGTGGTGGAATTCTTAGCCCTCAACTTCCTTTAGGCTTCCCAAGAGATTTGCAAAAGAATATCTGTTGTACTTGGGCTTTTTTCTGACAAATGGTCATCTTTCAGGTGTGATTGCCTCTGACTATTAAGTAGAATACATAAAAAGTTTTTGGAAACCTCTTGGAACGAACACATTTATGTCGGTATAAACTGTACTTAAATCATTCCTTCTATACTTTGTTATGATCCTTGGGCAGACCCTGGGATGTGGGGGGAGGTCCAATTAGGGTCCGATTAGTAGCGTCATGTTTAAAGTAGTTAAAGGCTGAGATTAAAGACACTTGCTTTTGGAATAAAGCCTCAATTTTCCATGGGGTTTGAATGAGCAAAAAACAGGACAAAATTTACTCTACAAGTCTAGAAAGATATAACAACTTAAAGGATATATCTATACTCTAATATTTAGGGTAAGTACATGTGAATTAACAAACTGTGGTTGAACACACTACACCACAGAGGAAATAGTAGATGCAACCAATGGGTTTCTCAAGAACCCACCCAGCCATTAGTATTCACAGTGAGTTTCTCTTTAATCTCTTTTAAACTCTGTCTTCTTCACAAGGGATTCCAATTCTGTACTTTCAAAGATCTAGCCTCGGAACTCCCTCAAAGCCACTCTGACTCAGGTTGCCTTAATGACTGCTGCCTTCCAAAGTTTGCTCCTCAGGACTTCTCCCGAGCCCTGACTACCTGGAGACTGCTCACCACAACACCTCTGCTGCCTGGACCCTATTCTCCCTGCTTCTGAACACACCCAGTCACGTAGGATTTCTTGAGCCCCAACTCTTGGTTGCACTGAGCTATGAATGGCTCCCAAGGCTCCTTCTGAACCCCAACTGCAGAGTTACCAAATGGCCCACAGGGTTTCACTGAGCCCCCAACCCAGCTCCTCAGAGCTAACAGCGGCACTTTCTTTAACTTAACTGGGACTTCTGCCCGTGTGCCTGTCTGTGACACTTGCAGGCTGGCTCCCCGAAGCTGACTGCCTGACTGGCTAAAATTGACAGACCCTTGAACTGATCTGGGGGAACCTACCAACACACTCATAGCAGGTCCCACCCTTGTTACTAGGCAAGAACCACCGTAACAGCATTGGAACATGCTGTACCTTAAATGTTACCATCGCCACAGACACACGGATCAATGGATTTCCTAACAACCTGAAAGGAGACATTCATTCAAAAAAGCATAATCATGACTTATCTTGAAAATATATCACTGCGGATATAGTTCCTCCTAGAAGATAGTCTACCCCCTTCGATGTTTTTCTGGTGAAGTCTCCTTTCGGTAAACTAAAGATTAATTTTATCCATCCTGAGAACCCCTAGAGGCAGTAAAATTCTGATACTATGCGGATGTTCTGCAATCATGTGACTTAAACAGGAACATCTGGCCATCATATCGTAGTGAAATAACATCTCAACGGTATAATAAAAATCAAATGGCAGCTTGACCTACAATTACAAAGCCGTCCCTTTAATATCCTGCAGCCGCTTTGTTATTAGCCTTTAAACATAGTATTTTAGA
Source organism: Cetorhinus maximus (assembly GCF_964194155.1). NCBI lineage: Eukaryota > Metazoa > Chordata > Chondrichthyes > Lamniformes > Cetorhinidae > Cetorhinus > Cetorhinus maximus. Next base: position 65,584,626 of record NC_135893.1, read on the forward strand.
AATATATTACCAAAAAAATCAAATGTCCTTAAATTTCTGAAATATTTCTTGGAGAAACAGGCTTGGATAATAGCTGAGTGCTGGCATTTCTGACGTTTTGAGTTCTAATCAGCTAAGAAACTACATCAAGTAGCTACACAAAATACATGGCCCTTATCATAAAGATTAATACAAATCAGCCTGTTAGTGGAGTTTAAAGGCAACAGTAATAGAGCAATACTGGTCTGAGACCAGCAGCTGCTGTGAATAGTTCACAACAGGCACAATGGAGTTATACTTCTACTCATGATTCAGTAATCCTGTTAGTTAAAGAAGGTCCATATAATTTTACAACAGCATTAATTTACATTCCATTCATATAACACCTTTAACATAGTAAACATCCTAAGGTACTTCACTTGAGGATTACAATACTAAATTTGACAGCAATCCACACAGAGATATTAAGGCAGGTGTCAAAAAGCTTGGTCAAAGTGGCAGGTGGTTATGAGGGTCTTAAAGGGGGAACGAGTGGCAGAAAGAGAGGAGATTTTAAGGAAAGATAGCTGAAGACATGGCCATCAATATTTGAGTAAATGAAAATCGGAGATACGCAAGAGATCTGAACTGAAAGCAAAGATCTTAGAAGGTTGTAAGACAAGAGGACATTACAGAGATAGGGAGAGGGCAGTGTCATAAAGGAATTTGAACAAAATAATACTGGGAGCTAATGCAGGTCAGTGAGAACAGGATGGATGGATGATCAGGACTTGGTGCGAGTTAGGATACAGCCAACACAGTTTTGGATGGGCTTAAGTTTACAAAAGGAAAATAAGTTCACGGAAGGTGGGGGCCTTGTCAGGAGAGCAAAAACAACATGTATTTACAGAACCTTAAGGTTGGCGGGCAGGCGAAGAGCCCAGGCGACTTTCGCATTTTTCATGAAACCTCATCCACAGGCGGGATGAGGTTTCATGAAGGTTTTATTAATTCAATAAAAATTTTCATGAAAATTCATAAACATGTTCCAGCTCATGTGACACTGTCACATGAGGGGATATGTCTGATTAATTTTATTTTTTCTTTCTTTCAATCTGTCATTATGAAATTAATCTCCCTGAGGCAGCTCCATGCCTCAGGTAGATTTCTGCGCTCTTTCGCGCGCATGCGCAAAAGAGTGCAGGCCCTGACTCTCCCTCCTACCCCCCACACGCACAGGTAGTGCTGAGCGCTACCAGGCGCACATTACGCTGGGAGGACCTTAATTGGCCTTCCCACATAAAATAGCGGCGCGCAGCCGATCGCGGGCGGCAATCGGCTGCACACCCACCCGCTCCCAACCGGCCCGCCTGATGGGGAGAAAATTTTCCACATAATAAAACATCACAGGGTGATTCACAGGATAGATGAGAAAAAGGAAGCCAAGGGTAGATCCTTGGTAACACCAGAGGTAATGGTGCAGTGGTAAGACGAGAAACCACATCAGGTGATTCCTTGGCTACGGCAGGATAGAAAAGAATGAAACCAGGCAAACACAGTTCCACCCAGCTGGACGAAGGCGGCATTGGACGAGAATTTCATGGTCAATCATGTCAAAAGCTGCAAAAAAGTCGCAATGAACTAGGAGGTCATTTATGACTTTGGTAAGTGCAGTTTCAGTACTATGACAGAGAAGGGATTCAAACAAACTGTTCCAAATAAGTTGGGCACAGATTAACAAGACGATAACACACTCAGACCTTGGAGAGAAGAGAGAAGTTGGAGATTTGCAAGGACAGAAAGCCAAGAATTATTTTTTTTGAAGAGAAGGATGATAACGGCAGATTTGAAGGAGAGGGAGACTGAACCCAAGAAGAGGGAACCGTTACCAACATCAGCTCGAGCAGGAGAGATAAAGGGAAGTTGAGCAGTCATCAGTTTAGTAGGAATAGGGTCTGGAGAGTAAAAGGTGGGTCTCATTAACTAGATGAGCTTGAAGAAGGCATGAGAGGAAGTAAGAGAGAAACTAAAGGTGCAAATTCAGAGCTAACCCTACCAGCAAATTTTGACATTGATTCAGCATTCGATTAGGGGTAACATTAGAGGAAATTAGACCCAGTGTCAGTTTCGTGTCAGTATGACCCTGAAGAGTCGTCATACAGACTCAAAATGTTTACTCTGTTTCTCTCTCCAGCTGTTGGCCAAGGATGTTCAAGTCCGTGTCCCTTGGACTTAAGGGAATGGAAATGAGGGGTATAGCAGGGAGAACAATTAGAGGGGACAAGGCAAGGGCGGTGGAGAGGGTGTGATTAAGACAATCAACAGCAGTTGGAGTGTTATGATGGATTAAAGGCTAGATAGTTGGGAGTTTTAATGTGCCAAGATAAGTGACTTGGAGGAGAGCAGTTTTCAGGGTCAGACACAGAAAGAAGTGGACTTGGGAGTGGGGAGCGGTGGAACGCAAAACTAAAAAAATGATCAGAGATTGCTTTATTGGTAATATTTACCGATAAAAAAGGTATAAGCAAAGCCATGTGACAACTGGAGGAGTTGAGACTAGAGGTGACAAGACCATGGATGAGGGTAGCACCAGATGAGCTAAGGCAGGGACAGAGACAATGGCGGAAGTAGGTAGACAATGTTTCCATTTAAAACAAAAATAATCACAAGAATACACTACTAATGGAGTGATTGGTCCACACACTGATCATAGGTTTTAGTTCACAAAGGGCTCCTTGTAACCAAGAATAATTGAATCCTGTTATCTAGGTCAATTTAAAAGGACCTGACATAGTTCATAAACCGGTAGCCAAAAGTGTATATTTTTACTTCATTCCACAATGATAATTTATTTATTGAAGAGTTTCTCTCTCCCAAAGACACAAAAGACCTTGAACTCTTCAGCCAGGCCTACAGGTCTAAATTGTATTCATTCACATAAAGACACCTTTCCAGAATATATTAGCAAGAACTAAAAGCAACACCATGCAACATTCAACAATAGAAACAAGTAGCTTGAAAGGTCAGTGAGCATGCACAACTATTTAGAAAATATGTTACCTGTTAAATGTGGACTAATCTGGGAACAAGAGGAATCACAGGAGTAGGGGGTCTTACGTTTCTATAGTGCCTTTCTCAACCTCAGGAACCTTTCAAGGTGCTTCACAGCCAATGAAGTACTTTTTGAAGTGCAGTCACTGTTGTAATGTAAGAAACTCGGCAACCAATTTGCACAGAACAAAGTCCCAAAACAGTAATTCAATAACCAGATCATCTATTTTAGGTACCCAAAACAGAAAATACTGGAAAAACTCAGCAGGTCTGGCATCATCTGTATAGAGAAAAACGGAGTTAATGTTTGAGCCAAATGACTCTTTTTCGGAGCCCATTTCAGAAACTCTGTTTCCTCTGCTTTCCTCCAACTTTGGCCTCTTGATAATCTCCAACTTTCTTCACTCAACCACTGGTGGCCCATTCCTTCAGCTGCCTAGACCTTATGCTTTGGAAATTCCTCCTTAAACTTCTCTCCCCTTCCCTCTTCCTTTAAGACTCTCCCTAAAACTATTTATCCGACTAAACCTGTCCCAATGTCTCGTTCTTTGGCTTGGTGTCAAAGGTTGTCTGATTGCACTCCTGTGAAGCGGCTTAGGATATTTTACTATGTCAAAGGTTCTATATAAATGAAAGCTGTTGTTCATTCCTTTACAATAAGGAGATATCCTGCTAGCCAAGTCATTGCTGTCTCAAAGTTATGACATGAAAGGCTTGAAAGTAATTCAAAGTATCTTTCCAAGAGACATGACAAGTCACCAAAAAAAGTCAAAATAGAGTATAAACCAAGCATAAATACAGTACTATTGAGATCTGTAGGCTGTACACTTTCAATCTGATCGAAGAAAGATTTTACTCTTTAATATAGAATATTCCATTAACACTTCATGTTGCCATCAGAACTTTGTAAGCTATTTAATTAGTGGGCTCCAGGATTCCACAAGTATTCTATGCATGCAGGGCAAAGCTTTCTAATAATGTGGACACAATGTTCCACCATTAGCCACCGAAACATATTCTTGTAAAACCGATGAGACATTCATGACACCACAAAATAAGCCAGATGTTATCTATTTATTCATTCCAAGATATTCCTGTGTCTTCCTCTTTTAGTTTCCTTTGCACCACAACCTGAAAAGCCCAGGCCAACAGACATTTTCCAAGCTTCAGTCAAAGACCTAGAAGTGAGTAACAGCGGTCACGAAATTTTTGTTTTTACTACTAAATAAACATTGGGCAATTGACAGAATAGATCACAAAGCAAGAGCTGTTAATCAATCAATGTTTTCCCTGGGACACAGCTGTTTCACCAGAGTAATGGAAGTCTGGGATTTCAGCCAAGCCTGCATTCTTGGTTGAAAGCCCAAATATCCATTAGACTGTTGAAACAGCTGTCCCAGGGAAAACATTGCTCAATTGACAGCTTTTGCTCTGTGATCTATTCCATCAATTGCACAATGTTTATTTACACAAGGTAAAGAGGTTTCAAACATTTGCAGTTTCTGCTATTGATACTTTAAAGAGTCTGGGTGATTGACACTTCTATAGGTCTGTACTTAAAAACAGTTTTTTAAGAAGGAAAGTTAGGAATGAATGACTTTTTGAAAAGCTTTGTATAGTGGATGAATGGGCATGAAATGCCATTGATTGGCATGGAGGGTATGAGGGGCCATGTGGGGGTGGGTGGGGGGCATAGATTGGCATGGAGACTATGAGAGGTTATGGGGAATGGATGGAGTCAAAGCTTGGTATTGAGGGTATGAAGGGCCATGGGGGTAGGTGGAGAGGCATAGCTTGGCATGGGGGGCATGGGTAACATCTTTTGAACTTAGCTTTCAAAAGGTTCCCTCATCCACACTATGGTTCGTGACACCTCTGAGGGGCTGTGAACCTCAAATCCTTTAAAAACTGGTGCAACTCCATGAAAATTGCAGGAGGTTAGGAGATACCTATCCTGGCAATGGAGGCATCCAGCTAGGTCAGAAGTGCAGGGCATGGGCTTGCGACCTGCACTGGGGAAAATTGGGAATGCCAGGAATAGGGTGGGGAAACTCAGAATCGGGCCCCAACGATCATATTTGCACTTCCCCGAAGTCTCCCTGATTCTAGGCAAATCCAGCCCTTAGTATCTGACTTCACTGACCCTCAATTTTGTTTCCTGCTTTTCTGCCTTTCACAGGAGGTTATGTGGATGAGGTTGGGAAGGTTAGGAAGTTTCTAATCATGGTGTTCAAGGCATCACAAATGTATGGCAAGCTTTAGGGGCAAGCTCCTCGTTATTTTTGTACATTCAATAAATATAGACCAAGGAGATTGGTACAAGTTGAACCCGCTCCATTCAGTGATTCACTTCCTCAGACAGCCTGCTAACATTGGGAAATTACCAACACATCGCACGATATTTATCAATAATTATCAACGCAAAAATAATTTGTTTTTTTAATTTACTCTCCTTTTATTCCTTCTTCTTGTGATTCAGATTGGGTATAGCTTTCTCAGATACCAAAGGCCCTTTGATACCTTGCCCAAATCATTAATCATTTGTTTTCTATATTACAATAGTGACTACATTCCAAAAAATACTTCATTAGCTGTAAAGGTACTTTGGAATATCCTGAGATCATGAAAGGAGTTGTCTAAATGCAAGTCGTTTAAGCCGTTCCTCATGTTAAAACTTAGTCAGTGAGCACTGGGAAGCCATGTGCCATCTTTACCAAGTTGGATAGTGTCCTCAAGGCATGAGGACTTCCACACTTTCCAGTGGAGATCAATGAATAATGATGGGCACATTGAAGCCTGGCTGATTTTTTACACTTTTTTGCCTTGGATCCCCAAGACTAAGCCAATTAAACTGAAGCAGAGGATTAACAGGTAATGGTGAGGGTGGCAAAGGCAATTACAAAATAATCATGTGGTCTTTGCATTAATCAAGCATGATGGGCTAATTTCTTTCAACCTCACTTTTGACAAATCCCTGGCTGATACCAGTAAATTTACATAGAATTAACTGGAATTAACAGCACAGAAACATGCCATTCTACCCAACAGGTCTATTCTACTGTTTATGCTCCCAATGAGCCTCGTCACACCCCATTGCACCAAGCCCTAAAAGAAGGATGTGATTGCACTAGAGAGGGTGCAGAGGAGATTCACCAGGATGTTGCCTGGGCTGGAGTCTTTCAGTTATGATGAGAGATTGGATAGGCTGGAGTTGTTTTCCTGGGAGGAGAGAAGGCTGAGGGGGGGACCTGATTGAGGTGTACAAAATTATGAGGGGTATAGACAGGGTAGATAGGAAGAACTTTTCCCATTAGTGGAGGATCAATAACCAGGGGCCATAGATTTAAGGTAAGGAGCAGGAGGTATAGAGGCAATTCGAAGAAAAATGTTTTCACCCAGAGGATGGATATATCTGGAACTCACTGCCTGAAAGGGTGGTAGAGGTGGGAACCCTCACAACATTTAAGAAGTACTTAGATGAACATTTGAAACGTCGTAGCATACAAGGGTACAGGCCAAGTGCTGGAAAATGGGATTAGGGTAGCTGGGGCTTGATGATTGGCCTGGACACAATGGGCCGAAGGGCCTCTTTCCGTGCTGCAAACTTTTTGACACTATGACTATGACACCCTTCTATTCTGTTTTGCCTCGTGTTAAATGCATTATTATGATTCTTGGTTAGACCCTGGAATGTGGGGGGAGGTTCGGTTAGAGACCAGTAACATGTTGTTTTAAGTAGTTAAAGGATGAAATTAAAGACACCTGCTTTTGGAATAAAGCCATAAGCTTCCACAAGTTTTGAGCAAACAAAAACAAAATTTACTATCCAAGTTTAGAAAGATAAAACAATTTACAAGCTATATATACCTTATACTCTACCGTTCCAAATCAACTTGAGGTACATGTAAATTAACAGGCGAACAGCAGTCGAACACACCACACGACAGAGTAAATGACAGATTTCTGAAGAACCCACCCAGAGGTATTCACTGTAAGTTACCTAGTCTCTTTTAAACTCTTTCTCCCTTTTGAGGAATTTCCAGTCTTCACCTTTGAAGATCCAGCCTCTGAATTCCCTCCAAAAATCGCTCCGATTCAAACCGCCTTAACAACTGCTCCCTTCCAGGTTTGCTCCTCAGGACTTCTCCCGAGCCCTGACTGCCTGGAGACTGCTCACCACAACACCTCTGCTGCCTGAAGCCTCTTTCTCCCTGCTTCTGAACACACCCAGTCACCTAGGATTTCTTGAGCCCCAACTCTTGGCTGCACCAAGCTATCAATGGCTCCCAAAACTTCTTCTAAGCTGAACTCTCTCAGCAGCACGGAACAAACAAATGGCTACTGGGCTTCATCTGACCCCAACTACACAGAATTATCAAATGGATCCTAAGTCTGACATAAGCATTTCAACTGCATGGAGTTAGTCACCTTATTTCTTTTCTGCTCATGACTGACTAAAATTGACTGACTCTTGAACTGATGTGGGGAACCTAACTATACACTCTCAGCGGGTCCCACCTTTGTTACTAGGCAGGAACCACTGTAACAGCATTGAAACATGCTGTACCTCAAATGTTACAATCTCCACAGGGACACACAGATCAATGGATTTCCTAACAGTATCTATATGATATTTGCCTCAACTACTCCCAGTAGAGAGTACCACATCTTTACCATTTATGGGTAAAGAAGTTTTGCCTGAATGCCTTATTGGATTTATTTGTGACTATCTTATATTTATGGCCCTTAATTTTGGACCAACTTAGCACAGATTAACCAAACATCAAACCTGGAGTCTTCCTGGCCTAGATTGCTCGGTACCACACTAGCACATTTGTGTACTCAGGCTTTAAGAGAGCCCCCAGAAACAGATTACAACATGAATGATAACAAAACAATCTTTTGTTTTGCCTTTCACTTACATTCACTGTACGTGTCATTTTTCATATTTAAACAGAAATTCAAAGATCTGTATAATTAAGTCCACTAGGAATTGTAACAGCTTATGGGGCAGCCTGAATCAAGAATTGTCTTCCTAGAAAAGTCAAAAGTAATTCTCAATCCATAGGTCAACATACAAAATCAGCACGCTTTCGGAGAGCATACTTTGCCAAAACGATGTGTGTTTGACCCAGAGCTGGTCCAGTCATAAAACTTGGCAATTTACAAGAGACAGTGTGCCGCACCACAATCCCAGAGGAATTAAATCAACATCAGATGTCAGCTGTTCAACAGAAGGGGAAATTTGGGTACTCTACGCAGTGCTTTATGCTCACTTTGTAAAGACTTGTGGATTATGAATGCACAAACTGCCTACTACATCAGCGCGCTGAGTGAATACAAATTTTGTGTGTTCTGTGACAGACAATAGGCAAGAGTAGCACAACTCATGTGGAGATGAGATTTCTCTATGGGGTTAAAATTATTTAGCAGTAGCATTTTCAGCATTTAGGGCACTATTTTGCACAAACTGTTTTCCTTTTCCAATTTTCTCAGTGCTGACTCTCTTTTACTCCACAGCTAGCTGCATCCTCCCAGTACCTACCTAAACCCAGTTCCGCACACCAGCCTTGAAAGTGAATATCAACTGACTGTCAGTGAGAGGGAGGAACCAAATCCCGACCTGTTCTTGTTCTTACCCAATAACCATTCATGCACCTTTATCCAGCAGAAATTGCTGGCCAGCGGTCAGGAGTAGGAAATTCCTCTATTATATTGCTAATCTTGAGTAGTGACGTAAAACATTTAGAAAAACGGAACATATAAAAGTAAATTTACTTATGAACCATCAGCATTACTTATCTATAAAATTAAAACTTACTTTAGTGACTGGCATTAGGTTTTATTTAGACTTATTTTTTTTAAAAAAGTGCTGGAATGTGCCAATGCTATTTTGCTAAAGTGGCAGCAGTGAATGAGCTGGAAATTATCTCAGGGTATCTTCCCTGTATTTCACCAAAAAAGCTTATGCTGGTTCCAAGAGGAATATGGAATTCCTTTGTTTGCCCTTGCCTTGCTGACAACAATCTCTGGCAACAACAGAGTTAACCACCCCCATTGCCACACTCCCAAAAACATGCACTCACATGTTCAAAAATAGTTGTTCAAACTAATGTAAGAATGTAAAGTGCTTTTTCTGAGCTTCTGACCTCTTGTGTCATCCAGGATTGTTTCCCCAAGGTGAACTTGTCCTTTGGAAGCTGGAGATGCTTACATTTTAGAGGCTTTGTGGCTGAGCTAGGGCCAGCTCTATGGTACTGGTTGTGCAAATGTCTCATGAGGGACCCAATTCCCAAAGCAAATGAGGCAGCCAGAAAATGTAATCCTAATGGACACCAACTGGACTTTCAGAGAGCAGACTTTCTGATTAACACATTCAGTGCCAAATCCCCTGTGCGCTAAAACACAGTGACATAAACTAACTTAGTCAATGCATTTAGTCCCTTTGCAGGCCCATTATGTTGACTCTCATTGCTTCCAATAATGTCCTTCTGTAAAGTTTTCTTTTATTAAAAGAGACAAAAAGACAGAGACAGATAGAATGAACAAGAGGTCAAATGACTCAGTGATTTGTAAAGCTTTTTTTTTGCAAAAATATACTTTATTCACAAAATATCTTCAACAACATTTCAAACCATTTCAAAATCACCAACACAAAAATACAATCAGGTTCAACTTTTATAACGTGTATCGTGAAATGCATCAAAATCAGTGATTTGTAAAGCTATCTCACATCAAATGATACTCTCCCAGTTAGACATTTGCTTACAATGAAGTGCTAAAATGCATACTGTTGATTCAGTACACCTCACACTGTGATGTACACAGATAACCTCAATGAAGACAGTACAAGAAGTTTATATTAACATTGTGGTTTGGCATCACATGCAACATAGTAACTTTTAAACTGTTCACACTGTAAGGTTCAATATTGAACTTGCCTACACAAGCTGCAGTTCAAATGAACGACTAAGGGCTGAAAAGTCCCAGATTTGCATTGAGTGCAGCAGCGGGCAGGGAAAAAGGATATTTTACCCACCAGCCAAACTGGCAGCTTTTCATGCTGTATCATCCCAATCCCACCTCATTAATCATGTATTCCCGGGAAACATGTCGTTTCAATGGTGGGCAGGCTCTCATTCGTCTGTCACGCCATCACCTCACTGCTTCATCAAACTGGGCACCATATTTAAAGTGCAGCTGCGCGAACACCTCTAGGTGCTTCCAGCCCAGGACTGCTGCAGAGAAGACATGGCCCCGAAAGGCAAGAAGACTGCAGCACCCCCAGGTTTAATGACGTGTCCCTTGAGCGCCTTTTGGATGCCATGGAGGCGCGTCATGATGTCCTCTACACACCACTCCCCCCCCCGCCCTCTGGCCACAGGAGGAGCAACAACATCACTAATCCAGCATGGGAGGTGGTGGCAGCAGTGGTCAACACCAGTGTCCTGCAAAAGGGGACAGCCACCCAATGCTGCAAGAGAATGAATAGTCTCATCCATTCTGCCAGGGTAAGTCACTCTTCTCATCACTCTCAACTCACAAACACATCACACATCCACAGGGATCTCACACCTCAAGGGACAACACCACTAAATCTCACACACATCTTCACATCTCCATCAGGCTCATATCTTCTCGAGCTCATGTCCTCACCCAGTCCATGGCTCTGCTCGCCACACAAACATTCCACTTAGTGCATTGTATCCTACTCACACTCTCTCCATCTCTATTCACGCAGGAGAAGCTGGTTCCGGCTCAAAGCAGCAGGGAGAAGTCTCAGAGGTGGTGGTGTGGGGGGGGGGGGGGGGTGGGGGGGGAGGTGGAGTGGCCCACATTAGACCCCTCACTCACTTTGAGGAGCATGCCATCGCGTTGACTAGTGAGAATGTGGACTGTGCCTGTGACGACGGTGAGGTTGGTGGCGAACATCCACGTGAGGATCCTGCATCACATCATCCCTCTTTCAACACAAACGTGAGTGCTCTCTCTCCTGCTTTTGACTGCGCTGACATGCACTAATTATTTGTACTCCAGTTCACAGGGAGCTCTGCCAAGCGATTGACACCCTTAGCCAGCCAGTCCCTCAGCTCCATCCAGGTCCTCATCTCCAGCCAAGAAGACACCTCCTCCATTGAATAGCTGGAAATAAACAGCCTGGAAGATCCATCACAGCGCTTACCCACACCCTCCACCAGCACAGAGACACCTCAGTGGGACCTAGATCTAGAGCAGCCTTGGGTTCACAATCTGGTGGTCACCGCACGGACATGTGTCCGCAGCAGGAGGAGGAGGCAGTTCCAGCCCCGAGCTCCCCGGCACTTGGAGGACACCTGAGGAAGAGGCATCTGTGAGGTCAGAGTCAGATGACGAGCCTCTGGATTTGGCCTTCCAATTCATCACGGAGAGTCAGCAGAGGGCAAGGGAATATCATGCACAGCTGGTGGAAGCCATCAACAGAGTTGCACATAAGTCGGAGCATTGATGAAGTGGTGTCCACATGTGCGCGTATGGAGGGTCTCCATGGGAAGGATGGCAGACACCATGGAGACCTTGGTCCACCAGAACGTGGAGAAACATGCATACCTGCACTCCACTGCGGTAGCCATGGGCAAGTTCCTGCAGTGGCAACGCGAGGGGGAAACGGGGCACCTCAATACCCCCCCAGGTGCTCCTTCCCCTTAAGGAGTCAGGCCAGGGCCCTCGGCCACCTGAAGGGAAGAGGAACAGCAGCTGGACATCCCTGGGTCATCCACTCAAGAATCTCAGAGGCTGTCCCCTCCCTCCAATTCCCCTTTGCCTGTGACCCCCTCAACCTCATCCTCTGTCACTGCAGAGGGAGCAGCTGGCCCACAGGAGGACAGCCAAAGCAAGCCGGGGCCCCCAGAGCTCGGCTCTCCAGAGGACCCATGCCAAAGTCATCAGAGGCAACAGGGCCAACCATTACACAGGCTGTCTCTGCCCCTCCTGAGAATGTCAGGGCAGCACCTAGAAGTCTAAGGCATCACTTTACAATCTGAAAATATATTCACTTTCACTTAACAATGTGTAATGGTGTCTTTCAGCTTCATTTACAGGCTTCGCAAGCCCTCCCACTGCATCCCCCCGCCTCCAACTTGCAGTTCAGCTGCACGCAGCCGACCCACAAATAATTCTGGAGGGAGAAGTGTGTGTGTGGTGGGGCATTTTGGAGCCTCGTGCAAGCACGTGGATCGTTCCCCCATCACACATAGGTCAATGTCCTGAGCATTTTCCATGCTGCCTACTATGGTTCGCTTTCAGTTGTCCATCTGAGCTGACCTGCATCCCCGCCCACCCACTGATCACACTCCCATTCTCACCCACCACAACTCTCGTTTCACGTTCGATTTAGCAAGCATGGCACGTTTAACATTCTTCAGGTATCCTGTCCTTTCCCCTCCCTCAGTAACCCATTTCCTTTCCCCCATCACTGTCAACCCTCAACTCCAGTATCACCTTTCACTCCCCAATGCCACCTACCAGCCACAACCTTTCTCTTTCAAAGATGTCCAGGTGAACATGCACGTTCTCTTCCTTCCCGAAAATCCCACCCCTATCCGCATTAACCTCCCCGACGACCTTCTTCCCACATCCAGGGTCTGTGTCTGCCTCCGAGTCCCCATCAACCACCCTCGCCATCCCTTCTACTGATACCGTTGACCCTCACCCTCCCACCCTACCGCCTCACTCTGCCCGCTGTCATTCTCGTCATTCCCTCCTACCATGCCCACCCTCAGCTCCCTCCACAGGAGACAGTCATGGGACCATCAGACCCCTCCCTTGTACGTTCACCTTGTACGTCAGAACTCCTCCCACTTAGACCTTATCCTTTCCCAACTCCCTGCTACACCCTTATTTATTTCTCCTCCCGGAATCCTTCCACCACCCACCCCCCCGGACTCCTTCCCTTACACCTTCCTCCCCAGTTGCCATCTTCTCTCCCATTAGCCCCTCCTCCCCCCATACTCCCTCCTCTCAACCTCAACCCCCTGACACCTTCGTTCCCCCCTCCCAACCTCAACCCCTGACACCTTCGTTCCCCCCTCCCAGCCTCACCCCCTGACACCTTCATTTCCCCCCCTCCCCGACACCTTCATTCCCTACTCCCAACACACCTTCCTCTCCCAGTCAAAACTAGACCTCCCTCTCCTAAACACAGGTGGACCTTCCTCTCCACCCCCTCGACGATCATCCATTGTGAACAGACCCTCAATGGTGGCTTTCCAACTTCCGTGAGCTGTTTTGTGGTGGAGCCATCTCCATGAGAATCCAACCAGCATGCGATGGACATTTCTCCAGAGTACCATTGCTGTCGGCTCCAGCTTCTTCTGCTCCTTGGATACCCGCAATGTGGGCAAGGCCCTGACGTTAAGTCCCGACTTCTGCACATCACACTTGTCAAGACTTGTTCTGCACCAGTGTGGTTTCCCGCTGATGTGCTCGGATTATCCAGCATGGGCGAATGATTCTGGTGGGCTATGCTTATAATGATATGCAGATCTATTACAATGAAGTTCCCAACGTCCAACAATGGAAAACGCAGCCCACCACTGACAGACAGAGGAGCGAATGATTGCAAACTGCCGTTGTGAAACCAATTTCTGGCCTTCTTGCCAGATTGTCCACTCACATCACCAAACACCGCCCGGCGCCAGCGGGCACGGAAAATTCCGCCCCAAGTCTTGGATAAAACAAATTACTCTTACTACATCTTACAAATTGAAAGATAGTTTGAGCAATTTGTCAAAATTGCTAATTTGGTACTCAGTAACAATAGGCGGAATCTTATACTCCTGCTGGTGGCGAGCTTGGAGACGGGAAAGGCATTAATTAGGCAGGATGGTGGCATATCAGAACCCTACCACCATCCCGCCTCTGTCCAAATTAAGTTCCATCTTCCTGCCCTGTCGCCAATTGAGGCTTTTAAATGGCCAATTAAAGACCACTTAAGGGCCTCATCCCGCCGCCATTGGGATTAACCCAGCTGCAGGTGGCCTGTCACCATGTGGTGTGCGCAGCAAGTAAAACCACGTGGCCAGATTGTCACATTGCGGGGAGATCCCTCAATTAAAGGCACTCAGTGCCTGATCCAGGCCCTGCCAGCCCACCCCAACCATTGCTTCAGACACCCCTGGCCCCCACTCCTCACAGCCCCAGCCCCGCAAAACCAGCTCCCACATCACTTAGCTTTATCCTGGGTCGCTCTGCAATCCTGGGACTCCAGCAGGTGTAGGGGGGGAGAGAGAGAGAGAGTGGGGGTGTTCTTCTGGCAACAGCCACGGCCTGCTCCATGCTCTTGCTCAGCACAAGAGCTGCTGGCCTCTGAATTGCTGACAGCTCTCGCTGGGTGGGACTTCCGCCCCCAGGGTCCTGATTCCAGCAGAAGGCCTGTTGGTGGCCTCACCACTGCCTGATTGGCATGTGGTTTGGCGGGCCTTCCCGAAAAGAGGCAGCGCAGGTTTCTCGCCAGCTCTCCAGCTGGCTGACGAGACCCCTGACGCCTCAACAAGATTCTGCCCAATATACTTCAATGAACTGTACCTCCTTCCCTAAAAACTATAAAGGGTAGATTTTTGATAATGAAGCAAAGAATTTGTATTTATGTAGCGCCATTCACAATCCCAGGAACATCCCAAAGCACTCACCGCCAATTAAGTCCTCTTGAAGTATAATCATTCTTGTACTGTAGGAAATGCAGCAGCCAATTTACACAAAGCAAGCTCCCACAACACCAATGTGATAATAACCAATCTCTTTTAGTGATGTTGGTTGAGGGATAAATATTAGCCAGAAAACTGTGGAGAACTTTGCTGCTTTACTTCAAAATAGCATAATCAAATCTTTTACATCCACCTGAGAGGAGAGGAGACCTTGGTTCTCATCATAAAGACAGCACCTTCGATGGTGTAGCACTTCATGCACTAGGAGCATCAACCTAAATTTTATGCATAAGTCTCTAGAGTGAGACTTGAACTCACACAATCTTCTAACTCAGAGGGAAGAGTCCTACCAATGAGTTACAGTTAACACCATACAATTATATGTCCGTATGAGCCAGTATGCTACCTACAGGAGCTGATCTACTTGCACTGGTGTGTACAGCAAGGGCAGAGACTGAGACAGTACCCTTTGTGTAACAAAGTACAGAGCCTCTTTGAACCAGCCACATACTTAATACATAAAAAAGGTTTCCAAAAGTCTGAAGGAGAATGCTGTGCATGGTGTGATTGGTTAGGACATTCACAGCCAGAACAGGCCTTGAATGCATCATTAAAGGAACTCATCCATGCAATACTGACAGAGTGCTACATTGTCAGAGGTGCTGTCCTCTGAATGACAGTCTGCCTATTCCAGTAGTTATGCATTTGAAGAGCAGGGATTTTTTTTCCTGCTGTCCTGGGGAAATTCTTCCCTCTAACAACACCATCAAACATAGTTTCCAATTTGATCAGATTGATAGCAATTATGCTTCTGAGTCAGAAGGTTGTGGGTTCAAGTTCCACTCCAGGACTTGAGTCTCGGCTGATATGCAAATGCAGTGCTAACTGTCAGAGGTCCTATCTTTTGGATGAACTGTTCATGCCCTGTTTGTCTGGATCCAAATGATTCCATAGAACTAATTGAATAAGAGTCTATGCAGGAGTTCTCCCATTATCCTGTTCAACATCTACACTCAAGTAATACCGCCCAAAGTAAATTAACTGACTATTCGTCCTGAAGTGGCTGCTGGTTTTGCCAAAAAAGAACAATTCAAAAGTAATTAATTGGCCATGAAACACTTTAGAACATCCTGAGGACTTGAATGTACTGTATAAAGTCCTTTCTTTGTTAGGATACATCTTCATCTCAAACTGTCCATGGGATCACACCATGCAAACTGACTGTTGCATTAATGTACATCAGTGTTGTTTAATAGAAATTGCTGACTAGCCACAGGTGTGGCTATGCCAAAACCATTTTAGCCCCATGCTCTTAATTTTAAACAACTTACAGACAAGATACAGGTAAATGTACTTCACATGCATATTTGCCCCACCATTCAGTAACAAAGGGAGTAAAGCTTTCACAATGATCAAAAATGCAGCATACAAGTAAGATTTTTCCCCATTTATCAGGTCATATTTTAGAATTTTTAGAATATTAGAGGAATTCAAGCTTGATAGTTTGATGGCGCTGGATTATTATCCTAGATACAAAGTTATTAGCCCAAAATATATCTGTAATTTTATGTCATTCCAGATATGCATTGAGCTCTCTCATTAATCTATATTAACAACTTGGATGAAGGGACAGAGTGTATTGCAGCCAAATTCACTGACGATAAAAAGATAGGTAGGAAAGCAAGCTGGGAGGAGGATACAAAGAGTCTGCAAAGAGATGAAGATGGGTTAAGTGAGTGGGCAAAGGTTTGGCAGATGCAGAATAATGTAGGAAAATGTGAGGTTGTCCACTTTGGCAGGAAGAGTTAAAAGAATATTATTTAAATGGAGAGAGACTACAGAATGCTGCAGTACAGATGGATCCCGGTATTCTCAAACATGAATCACAAGAAGTTAGCGTGTAGGTACAGCAGTAATTAAGAAGGCAAATGGAAAGTTAGCCTTTATCGCAAGGGGGATGGAGTATAAATTAGGGAAGTTTTGCTACGACTATGCAGCGCATTGGTGAGACCACACCTAGGGTACTGTGTACAGTTTTGATCGCCTTAAATTGGAAGCAGTTCAGAGGAGGTTTACTAAGTTGATTTGTGGGATGAAGAGGTTGGTTTGTGAGGAATGGTTGAGCAGGTTGGGCCTACACCCAACTGGGGTTTAGAAGAATGAGGGGTAATCTTATTGAAACATAAAAGATTCTGAGGGGGCTCGAAAGGGTAGATGCTTAGAGGATGTTTCCCCTTGGGTGGGTATCTAGAACAAGGGGAAAAAGTTTCAAAATAAGGTGTCTCCCATTTAAGACCGAGGTGAGGAGGAATTTCTTCTCTCAGAAGATCATTTATCTTTGGAATTGTCAAACTGAGAGAGCAGTTGAGGCTAGATCATTGAATATATTCAAGTTTGAGTTAGACAGATTTTTCATCTACAAGAGAGTCAGGGATTATTGGGCAGGGTGGGGGGCGGGGGGGGAGGGGGGGGCGGTGGCATACAGACAGTGAAGTGGAGTTAATGCCACAATCAGATCAGCAATCATCTCATTGAATGGCAGAGCAGGCTCAAGGAGCCAAATGGCCTACTCCTGCTCCTATTCATATGTTCTTACACTATGAGGTTCAGTAATTTCTCTCAATCCATTGGATCAATTATTTCTTCAGCAAAGCTTGAAGAAAATTTAAAAACGAGGTCGAATCAGACTAAAAAGACAGCTGATTTCCACTGATTTTTTTTTTTAAACAGCACGGTGAATATACCTCCATAAAGCAGCATTGATAATGAAACTGCCTCTCTGCGCACGCCTGACCCACTCGAGCGTGAAATGATGCGCATTGACGTCAGACGAGCGTTCCAACATCCTTGTGCAGTCGCACGGTAGTTCAGTCGGCGGGCACACGCCGGAGCCAGCAGCGCGCCCGCCAACAATTAAAAGGGGGCCAAGCGGCCTTTGCATTTTATGGAAACCTCATCCCCGGGCGGGATGAGGTTTCCAAAAGCAAATAAAAATAAAATGAAAACTTTAATTTTTCAGATTACCATGTCCCTGCTCATGTGAGGGGACATGTTTTATTACATTTTTATTTTCTGTGTTTTTTATATATCTCTTCATCTCCCTGAGGCAGCTCTGTAACTCAGGGAGATTGTGCAGCGCTCGCTCGCACGCATGCGTGAAGTTCACGCTCAGCCCGCTCACACTACCCCACCCCTCTCCCTGCACAGACAGTGCACTGCCGCTCGCGTTTCACGCTGGGCGGGCCTTAATTGGCCCACCAGCGTGAAATCGCAGTGCGGGTGCCGATCACTGGCAGCAATCGGCTTCCTGACCTAACCCACCGAGCCCGCTCGCCAAGGACAAAATTCTGCCCTTTAGGTTCAGTAATCAATACAGAAAATCATTTCTCTTCCAACAGTATGCCATGTCAAGTTACATATAAGATCAACTGTCAGATCAGTTCCAAATAACATCAATGCTTCTAAGTCAAAATTTAAGTCCAATGCAACTGAGAGTTCAATTCCCAGCCCTCCTCACAGACCAGAGCAATTTATTAGATGCTCATGAGGTGGTTGCAATCACTTAGCAACAGGAAAAAGTGAAATAATATCTAGCTATTCACTTTACTAATGGTGTGGCTAATGTCTCAAGCTCTGGAAATGCTTTCTTTGGTGCTTTGTTGCAGTGATAAGTATAGGAAAATCTATGAGTCTAACCTATTAATTTTAATATGACTCCTTTGAGATGTCTCTGTTCAGTTCAATTGACATTCTCTCCTTATCAGCAGAGAAGGTTAAAGGGAGATTTAATAGAGGTGCTCAAAATCATGAAGGTTTTGATAGAGTAAGGAGAAAAGTTCAGGTCTTTAACTGTGACTGGCAAGGTCAGTAACCAGAGGACATAGATTTAAGGTAATTGGCAAATAAAATGGAGGTGTGATGAGAATTTTTCTTACACAGGAAATTGTTATCATCTCAAATGCACTGCCTGAAAGAGTGGTGAAGCAGATTCAGCTGTAGCCTTCAATTGGATAAATACTTGAAGGGGAGAAACTTTCAGGACTGTGGAAAAAGAGAAGGGAAGCAAGATTAATTGTACAGCTCTTTCAAAGAGCCGGCACAGGCACACTGAGCCGAATGGCCACCTTCTGTTTGTAAGACATTCAACTATAGCAATGAGTGCCCTCAATACTATCAGTTGAACTGTCTGGCAGGAATCTGAGCCTGACAATGAAACGGCAGTGAAGTTAACACTCAGTGGAATTAACATGCATAGTCAATAGGCTTACCAATCTGTAGAGTTTGATTACATTCACGGGTATAATATTAGCTCCTTTACACAGTAACTCAGTTTACTTGAATAATTTGGGGAAGAGAAACCAAGAAATTGATAGAAATATACAGGCAATTTTGACAAATCCCTTCCTGGACAAGTCATTAATGACATCCTTTGTGACAACAACAGTGGGCTATTCCTGTTTGACCTTCCCCATCTTTCTGCTGCAATCAACATAGTTGACTACTCCACCCTCTTCACTGTGGTTTACCTTCACTTGGTTCCACTCCTAAGCAGCAAATCTTCTACAATGGCTTCTCCTCTCATCATGGGTCCCTTCCTATTATTCGTTTACATGCTGTCTCTTGGTCCACATATCCACACCATCTGTGAGGCAACCTATTTTAACCTCCATAACATCTCCCAACTCCCTCCCTGTTTCAGCTCATCTGATGCTGTACCCCTCATCCATGCCTTTGTTATCTCTCGACTACACTATTCCAACCAATTCGTAGCCAACCTCCCACTTTCTACCCTGTGTGAATTTGAGGTCATCTAAAACTCTGCCGCCTGTCTCCTAACTCCCACCAAGTCCTGTTCATGCATCACTCCTGTCCTCACTTACCTGTTTGGATCCTGATTAAGCAGTACCTCAATTTTAAAATTCCCATCCTTGTTTTCAAATCCTTTCATGGCCTCACCCCATCCTATATCTGTGACCTCCTCCAGCCCCACAACCTCCCAAGATATCTGAGCTCCTCTAATTCTAGCTTCTTGAGCATCCTCAACATTACTCTGTCCATCATTGGTGACCACGTCTTCAGCTGCCAAGGCCCTAAGCTCTGGAAATCCCTCCCTAAATCTCTCAGTTTTCTAGCTTTCTCTCCTTAAAACTGACCTTTTTGACCAATTTAAATCATCTGTTCTAGTATCTCCTTATGTGATTTGGCGTCAAATTTTGTTTGATAATGCTCCCGTGAAGCACTTTGGAATACTTTAATATGTTAAAGATGCTATATGAAGACAAGTTGTTGTTGTTGGAAACAGCATCCTTGGGTATGTATCAGCCAGCTCTGTCTCTTAATTACTATCCTCGACTCCATTATGCTGTTTGGCCATTTAAGTTATAGATGATCCAGAATATTGTGCCACTTAACCTAACAAGACTAAAACCAAATTGTTGAACTCTCAAAAAAACTTCAGTGAACTATGAAATAAGCCGACCCAGCTACTCTCATAGGTAATGGTAAGCAACATAATTAAACCTGAACTAAGCTTCAAATTCCAATTAACTCCACAACATCGCCCAGCTCCGTACTGACTTCACCCATATCTGCTGAAATTCTCCCCCATATTCAACACCAACAGGCTCAGCTTCTGCAAAGTCTCTCCTCCACCATACACAGACTTCACCTCATCTAAAATTCGGCCCCTCCACATCATATTTCGTTCTAAGTCTCACTCTGCTAATATCCCAACATCTATTGGCTTCTCAACTCAATCTGCATCATTACATGTCCACCATTATTTTGACCATTCTGACCAGAATTTATTTCTCAACCAACAGCAGCAATACAGGTTAACAGGTAATTGGTCTAACTCATGGTTTTGGCTGCATAGCAGCAGTGATGATTTTCAAACGTAACTCCTTGCTTGTGAAGCACTTCCAAGACATCCTAGAATATGAAAGGTAAATACACAAATGCTCACTGTAAGTGGCCAGAATATTTTCTTGAAAGTAGTGTGATCTGATTGACTGGTAGCATAAATCCCTGATAGCTCTGTTCTATAAAATTAATTTAAATTCAGAAAAAATATGATTCAAATTGTTCGCATATTAAGACTTCCCAAAATCAAGCATTTAAAAAAATCTCGTGATCAGTCAGCTTGTTTTACTGGAAATGGTCCAATCACAGTCGGAAGGTAATCAGTTTAAGTTCCACTTCATGACGCGAGCCCACAATTAAAGCTGCAGTACTGCGGTAATACAGCATTGTCAGGGAGTAGGGTGCTTGCTTCTAACGCGTGATGTTAAACCAAGGCCTTTTCCAACGGGCATTCGGGATTCCACGACGCCAATCAATGCTGAGAAGGGAGTAGCTCTGGCAAATATTCCTCCCTCAACCACCTGTACTAGGAATTATTATCTGGAATGCAGTACCTGAAAGGGCAGTGGAAGGAAGTAGGTTCAATAGTAACTTTCAGAAAGCAGTGGATATATACTTAAAAAGAGAAACAAAATGCAGAGCTATGAAGAAAGAAAAAGGAGTGGAACTAATTGGATAAATCTTAAAAAGCCAGCACAGGCACTATGGGTTGAATGGCCTCATTGTGCTGTGAGATTCTATGGGCAGAATTTTGCCCTCAGATGGCGTGTGGGCCCCACCGGCTCGGCGGCGGGCGGACAGCTGACCCCCGCCACCGAAACGGGGCCCACCGCCATTTTGAGTGGGCAGGCCAATTAAGGCCCACCCAGCGGCCTGCCTGACATGAAGCGTTATGCGTTTCCTGTGCGGGGGGTGGAGGGAATCCCCATCTGTCAAAGTGCACTCTTTCACACATGCACACAAAAGAGTGCACTGCTCCCTGAGGCAAAGTCCTGAGAAATATGAAAAAATATTAAAATTATTAACATGTCCCCCTCATGTGGCAATATCACACGAGATGGGACATGTCAATAATAAACACTTAAAAGTTATTACATTTTTAAAAAACGGACATGAAACTTCATCCCGCCAGTGGATGAAGCTTCATGAATAATCTGGAGCCCGCTGGGGCTCCTGGCCTGCCCACCAGCCTTAAGGTTGGATGGGCAGGTATTTAATTATCTTAACTAGCCTGTCAATGGCCTCAATTGGCCATTGACAGGTCGGCCAGCGGACAGCTGACTTCGCTGTCCGCCTGCCTTCCTAAAAATTTAAATGGCCCGGGATGACGTCGGGGATTCCTCCCGACGTCATCCCGCATCATTTTTCCTTCAGCGAGCGGGCCCCGCCCCCAAATCGCCGAGGGGAAAATCTTGGCCTATGATTCTATTTATTTCCTAGGCCAGAATCTTCAGGTCGCCGAGCAGGGGTGGGGCTTGCTCGCCGACGCATAAAATGACGCGCGGTGACATCGGGCATGCATCCTGACGTCACCACGCTTCATTCAGATCTTGAGTTCAGTGGGCACGCACCGGAGTCGGCTGCATGCCCGCCGAACTGTCAAAGGCTTATTAAGGCCGTTTAAACAGCAATTAAAATAATTAACTGAGCTGCCCGTCCAACCTTAAGGTTAGCGGGCAGGTGAAGAGCCAAGGCGGCCTTCGCATTTATCATGAAACCTCATCCATGGGCAGGATGAGGTTTCATGAAGGTTTTTAAAATGTAATAAAAATTTTCAAAAAATTTCATAGACATGTCCCATCATGTCTTAAAATTTTATTTTTCCTTTATTTAAATTTTTAAATATCAAACTGATCTCCCTGAGGTAGCTCTGTGCCTCAGGGAGATTTCTGCGCTCTTCCGTGCGCAACGACGAAAGAGCACAGGTCCTGACTCAGTCTACTCCCCCTGCCCGCACAGGGAGTGCTCAGCGCTTCCGGGTGCGTGTCACACTGGGCGGGCCTTAGTTGGCCCACTCCCACCCAACACCCCTCACCCCACCCCCTGACGGAGAGAAAATTGTCCGCCTAGTTTCTTTATGTGCACAAAATGGCTGCTACATTTACTTACATAAGTCACCATATTTTAAAGCATATCATTGTGTACAAGACATCCAGGAGATAAAGTACCATATGAATATCTCTTGTTCTTAATAAATTATAATTGCTTCATGAAATATTCAACATGTTTTGTTTTGGAGGAGAATAACTGTGATCACCTGACCAAAGATTAGGTACCCAAGTGATGAAATTCCACTATGGCATTACAGTTAGAGGATGCGGAGAACAAGTTCACTTGGTGTGAGGCTACATCGGTGGTAGTTACCGAGCGGTTGCTAACGAATTGCATGTGTAAGAAGTGCCCAATGTGATCCTATACCCCACTGCAATATACCACTCCAAGTTAGGTAGCTTCAATCCCAAGCCACGCTCCTGAAATATTCTTCCAGCAAAAAAAATTCTTCACCAATCAAATATATTTCCTGAAGTGTTATTGTAACAGCACTGATTTGGAACTTCTCTATAATTACTTGAGGTAGATTTACTCAAAATCATTTCTCCAGTCTGAGCACAAAACTAAATCTGGTTAACATGTTCTGACCCATAGATACCACACAGATGCAACTGCATGGTGAATATTTAATAGCAATGTAAACCTGTATATAGGTTAATGCTGTCCTGGAGGCAGATTTGCTCAAATCCTGCTCAGGTTTATACCAGTAAATGGGATAATGGATTTTCATGCCAGTTGTGATGCATTGGCCCATTGGCTGCTGTTGGTCCATGTTACATTCGCAAAACCTTTTGTATGTGGTCCCACGAGGAAACCTTTAGTAATTAATCTTCATTGTCACAGAAAGCTTATTGTTATGGAACATAAAAGGTATGTGACCTACCCATGGGGTTATTTGTGTCTGCAGGTGTGTGAATGTGGGTGGCAGGGTGGAAAGAATAATCTATTTCCAATTTTGGAATAAAAAGAGTCAAGTTATCAGCGACACTCTGTGTTTAGGGTGGGTGTTTTATTTCTGCTTAACATTAAACAAATAAATTTTATTCTAAAAAAAAATTAATAAACCAAAGTGGCACAAGTTAACCCTTTGCAGTCATCCAAATGGATACTAAAGAAAGAATTGCCTTTATATAGCACCGTCTGCAATCTCAGGAACATCTCAAAGTGCTTTACAGCTAACTACGTATTTTTGAAGCGTAGACACTGATGTAATGTCTGAAATGCAGCAGCCAATTTGTACACAGAATAGTCCCACAAATAGCAGTGAGGTGATGACCAGATGATCTATTTTAGTGATTTTGTTTGAGGAATAAATATTGACCCGGATATCAGACTAACTCCCCTACTCATTTTTTTCCAATAGTGTCATGGGATCTTTCACATCTGCCTGACGAGGCAACAGGACTTCAGTTTAATATTTAATCTTAAAGCAACAGTAAAGGCATCGCATTATCACTCTCCCTCCCACCTCTCCAAAATATATATGACTTGAACATGGGGGAAAAAAGACTAACTACACTGACACCGGCACCAGATTCAGAGCAGGCATGATTTTAAGGGAATCCTGTGGGTATTGCTCATTTTGCTTCTAAAATTGAGAACATGCAGGGAGGTGTTTCACAGCAGCCCAACAAAAGGGAATAAAAGAGAAAATTAGCCAAAAAGGTGAAGGGGCAATTATATGATGCAATCAAATCAGTAGGGTAAACAAGTCAGTGTTACAGTTAACATAGTAGGCTGTTTTGTGGAAAGGTGGAGTACTTACCTTCTGGGGTCTGGCCAACTTGTAAGAGTTGTACTGGAGTAGTTTAGGCAGCACTGATCACAATAGCTCATCCAGCTATAAGTTACCTACTCAGGCAATTCTGAAACTGCAGTGGTATATGACACCTGCTTTAAAGGAGGAATTAGTCACAAAATGGGTCAACCATTTTCTCATGGTTGAGCATCTTTGTCATGACTTTTTTTTAAAATTCTTTCACAGGACGAGGCCAGCATTTTTATTTCCCACCCCTAATTGCCCTTAAGAAGGTGGTGGTGAGCTGCCTTCTTGAACCACTGCAATTAATATGGTGTATGTAGGTGCACCCACAGTGGTGTTTGGAAGGGAGTTACAGGATTTTGATCCAACAACAGTGAAGGAACGGCAAATTAGTTCTGTGAGGATGGTGTGTGACTTGGAGGAGAACTTGCAGTTGGTAGTGTTCCCATTCATCTGCTGCTCTTGTCCTTCTAGGTGATAGAGGTCACGGGTTTGGAAGGTGCTGTTGAAGGAGCCTTAGTGAGTTGCTGCAGTGCATCTTGTAGATGGTACACACTGCTGCTACTATGCGTTGGTGGTGGAGGGAGTGGATGGTGAAGGTGATGGATGGGGTGCCAACCAAGCGGGCTGCTTAGTACTGAATGGTGTGGAACTTCTTGAGCGTTGTTGGAACTTACGCATCCAGGCAAGTGGAGAGCATTCCATAACACTCCTGACTTGTGCTTTATAGATGGTGGACAGGCTTTGGAGAGTCAGGAGGTGAGTTACTCTCCACAGAACTCCCAGCTTCTGACCTGCTCTTGCAGCCACAGTATTTATATATCTGGTTCAGTTCAGTTTCTGGTCAATGGTAACCCCCAGGATGTTGATAGTGGGGGATTCAGTGATGGTAATGCTATTGAATGTCAAGGGGTGATGGTTAGATTCTCTCTTGTTGGAGATAGTCAATGCCTGGCACTTGGGTAGCGCAAATGTTACTTGCCACTTATCAGCCCAAGCCTGAATGTTGTCCAGATCTTGCTGCATATGCACACGGACTGCTTGAGTACCTGAGGAGTGACGAATGGTGAACCTTGTGCAATCATCAGCAAACATCCCCACTTCTGACCGTATGATGGAGGGAAGGTCATTGATGAGGCAGATGAAGATGGTTGGGCCGAGGAGACAAGCCTGAGGAACTCCTGCAGTGATGACCTGGGACTGAAATGATTGACCTCGAACAACCACAACCATATTCCTTTGTGCTAGGTATGACTCCAACCAGCAGAAAGTTTCCCCGATTCCCATTGACTCCGTTTTCCCTAGGACTTCTTGATGCCACACTTGGTCAAATGCGATCTTGATGTCAAGGGCAGTCACTCTCATCTCACCTCACCTCTGGAGTTCATTTCTTTTGTCCATGTTTGAACCAATGCTGTAATGAGGTCAGAAGCTGAGACACCTTGACGGGACCCGAACTGTGCATCAGTAAGCAGATTATTGCTGAGTAAGTGCCGTTTGGTAACACAGTCGCTGACACCTTCCATTACTTTGCTGATAAGACTGATGGGGCGGATTGGCCGGATTGGATTTGTCTTGTTTTTTGTGGACAGAACATACCTGGGCAGTTTTCCACTTGCTGGGTAGATGCCAGTGTTGTAGCTATACTGGAACAACTTGGCTAAGGGCACAACGAGTTCTGGAGCACAAGTCTTCAGTACTATTGTTGAATGCACAAAGCCTTTGCATTATCCAATGCCTTCAGCCATTTCTTGATATCATATAAAGTGAATCAAATTGGCTGAAGACTGGTATCTGTGATGCTCGAGATCGCAGGAGGAGGCTGAGATGGATCATCCACTCGGCACTTCTGGCTGAAGATGGCAGCAAATGCTTCAGCCTTATCTTTTGCACCAATGTGCTGGGCTCCCCCATCATTGGGGATGGAGATATTTGTGGAGCCTCCTCCTCCAATGAGTTATTTAATTGTCCATCACCATTCACGACTGGATGTGACAGGACTGTAGAGCTTAGATCTGATCCGCTGGTTGTGGGATTGCTTAGCTCTGTCTATCGCATGCTGCTTTCACTGTTTGACATGCAAGTAGCCCTGCTTTGTAGCTTCACCGGGTTGACACCTCATCTGTAGGTATGCCTGGTGCTGCTCCTGGCATGCCCTCCTGCACTCTTCATTGAGCCAGGGCTGATCCCCCAGTTTGAAGTTAATGGCAGAGTTGGGGATTTGCTGGGCCATGAGGTTACAGATTATGGTTGTATACAATACAATGGCCCACAGCACCTCATAGATGCCCAGTTTTGAGTTGCTAGATCTGTTCAAAATCCATCCCATTTCGCACAGTGGTCGTGCCATACAACACAATGAAGAGTATCCTCAATGTGAAGATGGGACTTCGTCTCCACAAGGACTGTGCAGTGATCACTGCTACCACTACAGTCATGGATAGATGCATCTGCGACAGGAAGATCGGTGAGGCCGAGGTTGAGTATGTTTTTCCCTCTTGTTGGTTCCCTCACCACCTGCCACAGACCCAGTCTAGCAGCTATGTCCTTTAGGACTTGGCTAGCTTGATCAGTAGTGGTGCTACTGAGCCACTCTTAGTGTTGGATATGGAAGTCCCCCACCAGTCTACATTCTGTGCCCTAGCCACCCTCAGTGCTTCCTCCAAGTGGGGTACAACATGGAAGAGAATTGATTTATTAGCTGGTGGGGGGGTGGAGGGGTTACATGGCAATCAACAGAAGGTTTCCTTGCTGATATTTGATGGGCTTGAGACTTCATGAGGTCCAGAGTTGATGTTGGGAACTTCCAGGGCAACTCCCTGCCGACTGTATACCACTGAGGTGCCACCACTGGTGGGTCTGTCCTTTCGGAGGGACAGGACATACCCAGGGATGGCGATGGTGGTGTCTGGAACATTGTCTGTGAGGTATGATTTCATCAGTATGACCATGACTTGACTAATCCTCAAGACAGCTCTCCCAATTTTAACACACACCCCTAAATGTTATTAAGGAGGACTTTGCAGGGTCAAGAGGGCTGGGTTTGCCATTGTCGTTTCCAGTTCCAGAGTGATCCATCTGTTTTGATTCCTTTTTGTAGACTTTGCAGCGGTTTGATACAACTGCGTGGTTTGCTGGGCCATTTCAGAGGGCAGGTTTCCTTCCCTAAAGGACATTGGTGAACCAGTTGAGCTTTTACAACAATCATGATCACTATTACTGAGACTAGCTTTTTTTAATTCCAGATTTATTAACTGAATTTAAATTCTACCAGCTGCCATGTTCCCAGAGCATCTCAGCCTCTGGATTACTAGTCTGGTGACATTACCACTAAGATACCAGCTCCCCCATGGAAATAATATGAAGAAATTAGGTTACCATCTATGAATTGGTTAGTGACAATACTGTCTCACTTTGCTTTCAGGGCGAAGTTGAAAACCAAAGTAATATCCTACCCTGAACATAAACATCCCAGTTTACTCTGACACTTGTGTCAGTGATGCTTGTATCCCCTTGTCAATCATATGTTCATGGCTCCCTCAAATTTTCCATTGGTACAGTATTGCTTCGAGCAGAACAGTATTAGTAGTAACTGCTATCAATTCACTTGAGCTTCTTTCTGAAGAAATGACTGCAGCGCACAAACAATTCTTGGGAGTTACTAGAATCATATCTGAGAAAATTTCACTGCTGCTTTTATAAGCATTCTCTTCTCCAACTCCGCCAGCAGGAGGGAGTACAACAGGGTGATTCAGTTACAAATCACTCCCTCCCAGTGCAGAAGCATCTGGCTTCCATTCAGAGCTCCCAAACAACATGGCAGAGATAGAAAATCCAAGAACATTCTTCGCTAATAGCCGAGACTTTACAACCACCTAGGGTCAATACAAGACATCCGCCCTTGTTGCGGTTATTGCCAGCTATCTCTGCCAAATATTATAAAAATGGGATGTTTGCTTAGACAATCCTGCAGGATAAATATGGATTTATAGTGCTCCTTATATAGGATTTAACAGGGTCCATGAGATCAATTTCCAAATCCAACATCATTCTATTTGGATCACCATTGCTCTGTTATTTTAAAAAAAAAGAAACTTTATGTTTAAATGTTTTTTTTATCTTTGACTGGGCACCTGTCTTCATATCTCCTTAAATAAAAGCAGAAACTGTTGGAAATACTTAGCAAATAAATTTCTGTGGAGAGAGAAACACAAATCTCCTTATGTGGCTCATTGTCAAATTTTGTCTGATAACTCTCCTGTCAAGCACCTTGGGACACTTTACTATGTTAAAAGTGCTATATAAATCCAAGTTGTTATTATTGGTGGGTTATGATCAATTATCTATAATGCTGACACCCTTTCATTCCCCAAAATATGAACGAATGCAATACCATAACATCGCAAGTTAATAATGTGCCCTCTTGCCCCAACATCTGCTCCTTCTTGTCATTATTTAAGTCTTCTGTTGCTCTAAAATATTGATTGGCTGGGGGGTGGGGTGTGGAATAATTAGTTCAGTTGACTAGATGATTAGCATGTGGTTCAGAATAACGCCAACAGCATGGGTTTGATCCCCAGTCTGGCTTTGGCAGACTTGGGACCTGCCTCCTCACCCTTCCCTGTAGTAAAATCAAGGCATAAGTTGTAGTTTGGCAATCCTCGAACAATCAAGGATGGTACCTGGAGAAGGAGGAGAAGAATATAGACACCAGCCCACCATATTAAACTTTTCAAAAAGCACTTGACCCTAACGCTCTTCATCAGTGCCCATCGCAAACCCTATCAAGGATAAGTCTATAGAATCAAACCATCACTGGGTTCTCCATCTTTAAAAAGTGCTGAAGGTGGAACTAGGGTGGAGTAGTTGAGGTGAATAGCATCAATGGAATTTATGGGGAAGCTCGATAAACGCATGAGGGAGAAAGGAATAGAAGAATTGCTGATAGGGTGAAGTGAAGTAAGGTGGGAGGATAAAACCAGCAGAAACCAGTTGGGCCAAATGGCCTGTTTCAGTGCTGAACATTCTTCATCATTTGTAAAAGAAAATCGAAGTGCGAGTGTGTAAAATTTGATGCACAACAGGACTCAGTTGTTTTAGGAAAACAAATCATCAAGTAATTTAGATCAGTGCAACTAGCTACATGCCATGCATTGATCTTTTTATTTACAAAACAATTTTTAAAAATATACATTTATGCACTACAGATAATGTGAAGTAAGGTGCAGGTCATTATCATTACCGAGGAGTTCAGATGATGTAAATCAACATGACAACAGGTAATAAACATTATCTGTACTCCAAAAATAATCACCGGTGTTAATTCATGTCATTTTCCTTATACAAAACAACTGTAGGCATCAATTATGAATTGCAGATTCCTTTCTAACGAGTGGCTATATAGAATGGTGCCAGTGATTGCCTATGAAGAGTAATTTATAAAATGGCAGATCGAATTTTGTGTGGATTTGTCAGTTTGAAACATGGGCTCCCTCAGTCTTACCATTCTCCAGCATGCAGGTTTTGAAAGCCTAAGCTTGCAACTGCTGTTACTTCTTGAGTTACCTCATTTCCTTCTGTCAATTTTCAACCTCAAAAGTGTCTAAAACTGCTTATATCTGAACTAACACCAAGGGCAGGATCTTCCGGTCGGCGAGCGGGGGGTGGGGGCCGCTCGCCGACACATAAAATGACGCAGGATGACGTCGGGCAGAACTCCCGACGTCACCCTGTGTCATTCCATTTTCAGGTCAGCAGGGGTGCAGCCAAACCAGCTGTGTGCCCGCCAACCTGTCAACAGCCTATTGAGGCCATTTAAAAAGTACTTAACATAATTAATGGACTTTAGGTTTGGCAGGCAGGCCTGGAGCCCTGGCAGGCTTAAGAAAAAGCATGAAACCTCATCCACGGGCGGGATGAGGTTTCATGAGGGTTTTTAAATATTTAATAAAGGTTTCACTAAAAGTGATGGACATGTCCCAACTCATGTGACAGTGTCACATGAGGGGACGTCAGGGAAATTTTGTTTTCGTCTCTTTAACATTTTTAAATTAAAAGCCGATCTCCCTGAGGCAGCACTTAGCCTCAGGGAGATCTGTGCACTCTTCCATGCACATGCGCAAAAGAGCGCACTCCCGGCTCAGGGAATTCCCCCCCCCCACCCCACCTGCCCGCACAGGGACTGCATAGCGCTTCCTGGCGGATGTCACACTGGGTGGGCCTTAATTGGCCTGCCCACGTAAAATGGCGGTGTGCCCCCGATCAGAGGCGCGCCTGCCCGCATCCGCTCCTGCACTTTCCCCCAATGGGGGGAAAATTTTTCCCCAAGTCCCGTTTACCCATTAACCCTGTGCTTACTGATCTACATTGGCATCCAGTGCAGCAATATCTCAATTTTGAAATTCTCATCCCTAATTGTTTCCAAATATCTCTGTGGCCTTATCCCAACCATTCTTTGTAAGGCCCTTAAGCCCCACAACTCTGAGATCTCTTCATTCCTCCAACTCTAGCCTTTTGTGCTTCCCAATTTTAATTACTCCACTGGTGGCAGCCATAAACTCTGGAATTCCCCACTGCCTCTCTATTACAATCTCCTTTTAGCTGTTCTTCTTTAGCCACCTGTCACCTGTCCTAATATCTCCTTCCATACTTTGGTGTCAAATTTTGTTTGATAACATATAAATAGGAACAGGGGAGCCGATGGCATAGTAGTATTGTCACTGACTAGTATTCCTGAGACCCAGGGTAATTCTCTGGGGACCCAGGTTCAAATCCCACCACAGCAGATTTAATAAAAATCTGGAATTAAAAGTTTGATGACGACAACCATGAAACCGTCTGGTTCACTAATGTCCTTTAAGGAAGGAAATCTGCCGTCCTTACCTCACCTGGTCTACATGTGACTCCAGACTCACTCTTAAATGCCCTCTGAACAAGGACAATTAGGGATGAGCAATAAATGCTGGCCTAGCCAGCGATGCCCACATCCCACAACGAATAAAAAAAAAGTATGCCACTCAGCCCCACGAGCCTGCTCCGCCATTCAATAAGATCATATCTGATTGTAATCTCAAATCCACATTCCCGCCCGCCCCCGATAACCTTTCACCCCCTTGCTTATCAAGAATCTATCTACCACTGCCTTAAAAATATTTAAAAACTCTGCTACCACTGCCTTTTGAGGAAGAGAGTTCCAAAGACTCACGACCCTCCGAGAGAAAAAATTTCTCTTCATCTCTGACCCCTTATTTTGAAATAGTGATCTCTAGTTCTAGATTCTCCCACAAGGGAAAACATCCTTTCCACGCCCACCCTGTTAAGACCCCTTGGGATCTTATACGTTTGGCTCCTGCGAAGTTCCTTGGGATGTTTTACTACACTAGTACAAGTTGTTGTTGCTGCTGCTTTCCTACATCCTGAACTTAATTAATATTC
Source organism: Cetorhinus maximus (assembly GCF_964194155.1). Classification (NCBI taxonomy): domain Eukaryota; kingdom Metazoa; phylum Chordata; class Chondrichthyes; order Lamniformes; family Cetorhinidae; genus Cetorhinus; species Cetorhinus maximus. The sequence goes on from NC_135893.1 coordinate 65,616,426, forward strand.
ACTTATATCCCTCAGTTACAAGAAAATTCTTATAGTTTATCTGAATAAGTAACTTGAGGATGATATGAGGTCTGGTGTTTCTAATGCCTGTATTTATAATGAATTCCGTTCTGCTGCAACTTGGAAGGTAGTGTCAGGAAGACAAGCGGTCTGTAGTATGACACAAATATAACGTTGGGTGGAAATATTTGACCTGAAGGTTAACAGCCCCGAGATAACGTGATAGAGATTTTAAGGGACCAACAAATAGAACTTCAATTTATATAGTGCCTTTCACAACCTCAGAATGTCTTTAAGCACTCTGCAGCCAATTAAGTCATTGTTGTAACGTAGAAAACATAAAGGCTAATTTATGCACAGCCAACGCTCTCAAACAGCAATGAGATAAATGACCAGCTCGTCTGTTTTAGTGATGTTGGTTAAAGGAAAAATATTTGCCAGGACACCAGGGAGAACTCCGCTTTTCTTTTAAATAGTGCCATGTGACCTTTCATGGTCAACTGAGCAGGAAATGAGGCGTCGATTTACCATCTCAACCAAAAGATTGCATACGTCCGACAACAAAGCTCTCCCTCCATGCTGCATTTCGGGTGTTAGGCTGGATTTCATGCTCAAATCTCTGCTTTTCAGTAATGAGTACAAATTAATAAACTGCAAAGTTTATAAAAGGGGCATCATACCTATATCAGTATCAAACATATGCTCCTAAAGAGGGCAGCATTGTATACATTCACTGCTCTTATTCAATGAAGTTGTAAAAACAATTTCATTTGGTTATATAAAATGGCTCAGTTTCAGAAGATTGAAAGACTGAGCATGCAGCCTGGTTAGCAATGAGATATGAAGCTGTCCATTTAAATGAACAAAATTCAGATAACCAATAGAATAACTTCAGTCTAACCCACATTTTGGTGCTGTCCCATGTGAGTGGGATAACTAGGCGCAGTGTTTTTTTTCAAATCAATGTTCCAGTTTTCATTTGAAATCTTCCCCAAACTCTAAACTATTCTGTGCAGCGTTATTCAGAATCCAGCTTCAAAGCCAAAAAGCACATTTGTCTTATACTTAAGAAAGGAGAATAAGTTGAAGTTCTCCACTATAACTGTCAATTTACTATAAACACTGGACAAAAGTTATCAATTCCCTTATGCCTGATTATATACAACTTCACACATATCTTAATGGCAATTCTTGTATAAGTGTGCCTTGAAGCAGATAATACATATACCCATCATCACTGAGGCTTCCTGTGAGAAAGATGCAGTGTGTTAAATGGTTGAGCCAGTATTTCTTTTTCAGTTGTGGCAGCCACATATTATTGGCATGCATCCTTAGTAACAGTATATGTTATGTTTTGACTATGAGTCGCTTTGCTCGTGAACCAGTTGCACGCTTATTGTCGGCAGGCGAGTCGATTACAATATACGGCAGACGCAGAGACCGATATGAAATGAAGCACATGCTATTTATTTACACAAACAACAGAGCATTAAAATGATGTGTGCTTCTCCAGCCAGACCTTACTCTAGACTAACATTAACATGGTAGCCTGCGCTACGCAGCTCTTGGGTCTTACAGTCACGTGGTCAATCTACTCACAGTCTCTTAAAGGTGTATTACGCCTCAGATTACCACATCCCTTCCTCTTTACTTGAAAATACATTTTACAATATATTATCTAGTTACAAAAATGAACTATTTAGAAATTTAGTTTCTCAGGAGGCTTTTTCAAATGTGTTGGCCATTGTAGTTCTATGACTTCAGATGGTTTATCTGAGGCCTTCCTCTCAGGAGTTATCTGTCCACTAGGCTCCCCAGTAGGAAGCAGCAAGTTTGCCTGTTCAACTTTCAGACTCAACAGGTTCTGCAGGTACTTCCAAAGCAAGAGGAGTTCCTTCTACATGTGGTGTAACTCCAAAGGGAATGCTTGGTGCACCTTTTCTTGTGGATTTGTTTCCCATTTCCTGAGGTGATCTATATGCCTCCTGGTTATTTGACCTTCAACTGATATATGGTAGGACAGGGGTCCTGTCACTGCACTGTCTTCACCTGATAGCCATTTGGACCAATCTCCAAAGTTCTTCACGAAAACAGCTTCCCCTACAGTGAAGTTTCTTTCATGACTGTGGTAACCATATTCATTTTTCTGGGCCTCCTGACTTCTCTTTACCCCACCCCCCCGACTAGATTTGGCCTTATGAGGCTTAACCATGTCCTGAGATGTCTCTTCTTTAATACCCCTGGTGTGTATCACAAAACTCTGACGCAATCTGTCTATGGTGGCAGCAGATGTGGGTGATCTCACCTTGTATACATCTATCCATTTGGAATGGGAGTTGATAAGTAAGAGGAACATTGTGCCTCACGTAGTCTTCCTGGCCATTCCCAAGGATGCAGCAGAGCAGGAGGAGGCAATTTCTGCACCTGTTGGCACTGCATGTTTGACCATGTTTTCGATTTCAGTGTCCATCCCTGGCCACCATAAGTAGCTGCGCGCCAATATTTTCATTCTGGAAATGCCGGGGTGAGGGCTACGCAATTCTATCAATAATGGTTGTCTTCCTCTGGGAGGAACAATGACTCTCGTTCCCCACAGTAAGATGCCATCCTGGCAGATGAGCTCATTTCTCCTGTTAAAATATGGCTTCATTTTGTCCAACTTTGGCTCCTTAGACCATCCCTGCAAGACTTGGACCCTAACATGAGACAAAACTGGATTGCGGTTGTTACATTCTCTGATCTGTTTGCATTCACTGTTGATGAATCCAAAAAATTTAATAACAAGGCATGTTCTTGAGGGATGGGGACATTCACAATGCGGTCCTTCAGGGGTAGTTGGCTCAGCACGTCAGCATTGACAATCTGGCTTACCAGCAGGTGGATAAAAGTATATTCGTAAGCAACTAAAATCAGCGCCCACCTTTGGATGCATGCTGAGGCGTTTGGGGGTTTGCCTTATCTTCCCCAAACAAGCCTAGTATTGGCTTGTGGTCAGATACTATGGTGAAGTGGCAACCATGGATGTGTTGGTGGAGTTGCTTAATGCCAAATACGATAGATAAGCCTTTTTTTACTTGTGAGTATTTTCATTCTGTCTCACTGATTGTTCTTGAAACGTAGCCAATGGGCCGTTCAGAACCATCTGACATCCAGCTGAGTGCTGCCCCTACTCCGTAAGGGGATGCATCACAGGTTAAAATCAATTCTTTCTTTGGATCAAAATGTACCAACAGGGCCGATGAGCGTAGTAACTACTTCACTGCCATAAAAGCCTGTTGTTGTGGGGCTTGCCAAGTCCACCTGTGGTTTTTCTTGAGTAACCCGTGTAATGGAGCCAATATTGTTGACAAATTTGGGAGAAAACAACCATAGTAGTTAACCATTCCCAAGAAGGACTTGAGTTCTGTGGAATTTTTTGGGGCTGGCACCTCACAAATAGCTCTCACCTTGTCTTCTACTGGGTGAAGGCCCTGCGAGTCGACCCTATCACCAGGTAAATCACTTCTTTTGCTTGGAAGATACATTTTTCCTTTTTCAAGCATATTCTGGCTTGTGAGAAATGCTTCAATACCTCTTCCAAGTTAGCCAGGTGTTCTTCATCAGTTAGTCCTGTTACTAGGACATCGTCGAGGTAAACCACTACATGGGGTAGACCTTGGAGCAAATTTTCCAAAGTCCATTGGAAAATGGCACAAGCCGATGAGACTCTGAAGGGTAGCCTGGTAAACTGGTATAACCCCATATGTGTGCTGACAGTCACAAAATCCCAAGAGGCCTTTTCTAGCTGAACTTGCTGGTAAGTGTGGCTCATGTCGAGTTTCGTATATGTGGTTCCCCCTGTCAGCTGGTGTACAATTCATCAATTTTTGGTATAGGGCGCCAATCAAGTCTGGCTACCTTAACGGTCAATTTGTAGTCCCTGCATATTCGCACACTCTGGTCAGGCTTTAGAACTGGATCCACATGGATTTTAGCTTACAACTCCTGAGTCTTCCCGAGCTCTTCCCTGAATACAGGGGCATATTTCCGTAATAATTCTTGTAGGGTTTTCATTCTGAGTTGAAAAATCTCAGTCCACTCCAACTTTATTTTCTTAAGCCAGTTCCGACCAAGTAGAGTTGGACCGTCCCCTGCTACCACTATCAGGGGTGGTTAGTAGACTGGCCTCCGTATTATACTGGAACCTTGCATATACCTTTCACTTGTATATTTTCACCAGTACATGTCTTTAGTCTGGCAACTGAGTTTTCTAGCTTTAGTGAGTGGCCTCCTCTGTTCAGATACTTAAACGTGTGTTCTCCTATAACTGTCTATATGGGCCTGTATCCACCTCCATTTGAAGGGGTTTTCTGTTGACTTCTTACTGTCACGTAGATTGGCTGTTTTACCCATTTTTAAATTGTGCAGGGAGTAAATATCTGACTGTTTCTTCTGGCTCTTCCATGATATAAATTTCACGACTTCTGCCTTTTTGTTTGAACTTTGGCCTCAATCTTTCTTTAGAATATCGCATGATATGCCCATTGCGATGACAGTAGGAGCACTCAGTTCTTTTAAATTGTTGTTCGTTTGTAGGCTGTCTGGTTCCAATCCTGCTATGTTCTGCTGAAGGGTCATGAGGACTCGAAACGTCAACTCTTTTCTTCTCCGCCGATGCTGCCAGACCTGCTGAGTTTTTCCAGGTAATTCTGTTTTTGCTCTGCTATTATGAATGTAGTTTTTATCCGTTAAGCCATTGATTTTTGTTGGTCTGTTAATGGTGGCTGTTTCCCACCTTTCCTGCGCTTCCGCACCATTTCTAGCCAGTGACTCCCTCCCGACGTGAAGAACAGCACCATTTTCTGCTCCTCTAATTTCTTCTGAGTCCCTGACGGCACTTTCCATTGCGAGCATCAACTCCAGGGTTTTACTGAAATCTCAGACAGCAACCTTTTTGGAATGGCGCCTTCGTTAATTCCACGCTTTAATCGGTCTCTTAACATGTCATTAATAGATGTCCCGAACTCTCAGTGTTCTGTCAACTGTTTTAAGGCTGCTACATAGCAAGCGACTGTTTCTCCAGGGGCGCGGCACCTCGAATTGAATTTAAAACGCTGCGTTGTCACTGAGGGTTTCGGTTGAAAATGGCCTTTCATTAGATTCACCAACTCATCAAAGCTCTTGGAATCTGGGGCATTGGGTGATGACAGACTGTGAATTAGGCCGCACGTCTTATTGCCACATGTCGACAAGAGGATTGCCCTCCTCTTCTCCTCCCCCGTTATGTCGTTGGCCAGAAAGAAAAACACGAGGCATTCAATATAATTTGTGACCAGTTATCGGTGGTCTGATCAAACGGTTTAATGCGGCCAAATTATGACATATTGGAGGGCGATGGCTTCGATGACTATGGTGAGGGTTTACAATTGTATTGTACTTACAATCGGCTTGCAGGCATGGCTACATCAGTACTGTTGAGTTTTCACGGTTTTTCTTGGTGTCGTCAACTGACAGTGTTTTGCCTCGTCGCCAGTTGTTATGTTTTGACTATGAATCGCTTTGCTCGCGAACCGGTTGCACGCTCATTTGTCGGCAGGCTAGTCTATTACAATATACACAGAGACCAACATGAAATGAAGCACAAACAACAGAACATTAACATGATGTGTGCTTCTCCAGCCAGACACTACTCTAGACTAACATTCACTTGGTAGCTTGCACTACCCAGCTATTGGATCTTAAAGTCACGTGGTCATAGTCTCTTAAAGGTGTATTATGCTTCAGATTACCACAGTATAGGTCTCCTGAGTAAGCGGAGTACAGTTTCCATGTAATGAAGCTACATCTCAGTTTTTCCATGATGGATATGTATCTTAAATTATCACTGTTAATATCTCAATAACTATATAATGCAATCTACAATCTGTTAAAACATTCTTAGATGGTTGTTGTTGGTAGTTTCTGCCCATCCTTCTCTTTTCAGTTCACAGCTATTCATTTGGATGCATCCATCTAAAAGAGAAATTAAGCAAACCAAATTGCGATTCATCAACTTTCCAGCATCAATCTGTTCAAAGGCATTGTTTTTTTCATTCATTCTGGGAATATAGGTCCGGTTAACAAGGTCAGCATTTATTGTTTATTCCTGCCCTTGAGAAAGTGGTGGTGAGCTGCAGTCCATGTGGTGAAGATGCTCTCACAATGCTGCTGGGTAGGGAGTAGTGGAATTTTGACCCAGTGATATAAAGGGATAAAGGAAAGGTGATAAATGTTCAAGTCAGGATGGTATGTGATTTGGTGGTGATGGGGTCCCCATGCATCTGCAGATCCTTGGCCTTCTCGATGATGGAGATCACAGGTTTGGAAGGTCCTGTCGAAAGAGTCTTGCTGCGGTGCAGCCAATAGCTAGGATACACTGTGGTGCAAGGAATGGATGTTTCAGGTGGTGGACTGTGTCAAGTTGAGGCATACTAATATGGAGCAAACAGTTACAAATGTTAATTTTCATGACCTTGCCTCCAAATAAGCGGTGGAATTCCCAATTCCCCAAATAAAAAGAACGGCCAGCACTCTCAGGCAACCCGGTGTCATTCCAAAGAAAATGGAAGTTTCTCCAAGGCTAGTGACTATATAGGTATATATTCATCATGGGATCTGGCAATGGTAACCAACAAGATTATGGTTCGTGTTGCAGTTTATTCATTCAGGTCTTCATACTATATTACAGCTATTTTCCTTGCATCTTGCGCATAATCACACCTCAGGAGAACAAGATGTAACATTCAATAAAAAAAATGACATGCTCACATCTACCAAAAGTTTCAAGTTGCTGACACCCTGCAGATTGGGAAATGCTCCAATATGGTGATATTAGGCAGTAGAGTACCCAATATTGCTGTGCTAGTTGAGATTAACCCATAGAAATACAAATTAAGCTAAGTAATGGTTGTGCACCAGAGATGACAAGTAATGGGAGAGAAATTCGTTCGCATAGCACCATTTCCATGCAAACAAATTATATAATCAAAAAAGGCCTCACAGGTAGCAGCCCACAGCACTGCCTCGGGAGAATCAAGATAAGTCTGCAATGTGAACAAATTACTGCCCCAATATGTCTGTTTGCACTTACCAAACAATTGATTTTAAAAAAGGCCAATAAATATTTTTAAAATAGCCGTCAGTTCTGTTATTTCATGCGATAGTATAACGTGATACACCAAGAAACAGAAGTACAATCATATAAGTGAAAAAAAAGATAATCCCAAATTTAAGATTATATGAAACAGAACAAGTTCACAAGTCAAACAGAGAAAGAGGGGGAGCTGCTGAAAGTTGCTTCAGCTGAACTGGTAGATTTATAGAAAAGTCATTGTGTTTGTTCAGACCATTGAGAACTTTGCAAATCCAAATATCAGTGTTACTGAATGCATGGGTTTACTGTTTCAAAACAACAACAACAATAAGTATTTTTCTAGTTTTCTAATGATTACTGTGAAATGAATTAGTGAACACTAAATAAACCATCCTTTCTTTTAATAATCCGCTGTATCAAAATATTAACAAAGTAAAACTTGCATTTATATAGCAATTTTCATGATTACCCAATGCTCCAAAGTGTTTTACAGCCAATAAAGCACTTTTTGAAGTGTAGTCACTGTTGCAATGACAGTTAACAGTCTTGTTCTGGTCAAAACACCACATTGTATTACCTAAGGGGTTAATCAATGTTTTTCATGCATTGTAGCTTCCAGTTTCTCTGCAGACATTCACAGGCTAACCACCAAATGAGGCCAGAAGGCACATTTTACTGTAGTGGACTCTCAAGCCACTTGTGCACTGGTTTCGACAAGGCAACAAAGCTGTTCCTGCTGCTCTGCGGAGCTCAAGTTGATGGGAAACAGTGACAGAGCTGTAGAAGTGAAACACCCAAGAGCTGAGAGGTGAGGGAGTGTTCCACACCCGAACTGCAGATCTTAGACCACAGTGTAGCCCTGGTGTTCTGCAGCTTGAGTCCTGAGTGCACAGCGGGCAGGTAAAATTACAAATTTAAGAAATTATGTGTCCTTCCTAGGATAATATGAGATCTACATTTTATTGCTTGTAAATTTTACTAACTGCATTGTGTTGTGACTTTAACATTCCATGGAACAATAAATTCAACAGCATGGGGTTTTGGAGAGACTAAATCTGAGGAAACTCAGAAGCAATTAACTCTTGGTTCACTTGGTGCAGTAAATCGGCCCAGACATGTTCAACTCACTAATTTGCTAACACTTACTGTGTCAAACTAATCTCGATGGTTGAAAAAAGGTAATGGGCCATAACTTGCAAGCTCCCCAGTATCGTATTGGGGGTACCCCAAAGGTGCACGGGCAGGTACCCCAAAGATGCACTTGGGAAATCCCCTTCAGAAGTTCCCAGGTAAAGTTTGCACGCCAACGCCCAGAAGTCCAAATTTCCCATGGGCAAATGTCCTGCACTGGGAACCATCCAAAAATGCGATTTAAATCGCAAACTTCAGATGGTTCCACTGGGTTACATGAATTGTTAACCAGAATAAGTTAGAAAGAATAAAACCACTTCTTACTTCTGGGTAACTATTGTACAGACCCACTGGACACTCCGACCATCTCCCTACCCCTCTGGACTACCCCTACAGCCCCCTACAACTGGCCAGGGGTCTACCCCATCCCCCCCTGACCCACCAGGGGTCTACTGCCATCCCCCAAAAACCCCCAACAGGGGCCTCCCCCAAACCCCCCAAGGTTCTCCCTCGCCTCCCTCGCACCCACCCCTGCCCACCTCTGCCCCCACCCCCCCCCCCCACTCCCCCCCCCCCCCCCTACCCCTCCCCCCACCCCACGGTCTCCACCCACCCCTCAGGACTACAACCCCTGACAGGGAGTCCCCAACTCATGGGGACTCTTCCACCCCATCGCCCACCACTGCCAGGCCCGACTCTCACCCTCATCACATCACCACACCCCGAACCCTGACCCCTTCCGACCAGCCCCCAAAGCCCAACCCAATCCCCAACCTCCCCAATCTCTGCCACCCTCCCGTCAAGGTCCGACCTGACCCGCAACTTCCTCCCTCCGACCCCACCTCCAACCACCCACCACCTCCGAACCCCTGACCAACCCACACCTCTGACACCCCCCCCCCAACCTCCAACCAAACCACCGACCTCTGACCAACCCCCCTAAGCTCCGACCCTTGACAACTACCCCCGACCTCCGACCACTACACCTGCCACTTTCCACCCCGGCCTCCAATCCAGTCGCTGACCTCCGATTACCCCCCACCCCGACCTCAAATTCTAGCCCCCCACGACACCCCTCCCACTCCTCCAAATCCTATCCAATTACCTTAGACACTTACCTTCCCCCTGACAGGTCAAGGACCTTGAAACTTCAACGGACCTTTAACTTAACTGATTTAGGCAGCTAGTGTTGTAAAAAAAGGGGATATGGCCTCCTTCGCTTTGACTCAGCTGCACTTTGACACTAGGCCTCGGGAATGCGGTCTAAGTCGGAAGGTCAGGTGTAATAGGTTCAAAAAAAATTAAGGTAAGAAATTGGGCACAGCGTGGCAATCAGACGTTGATTGTCACTCCAAGGAAGTTCAGGCCCAATATTTCAAATCTAGGTTTTGTGTTGTCATCAAATTTTTTAAAATGCTAAAATCCTAGATAAAATAAATTAGTATGTAGTGTAACTGATAAAAAAGATTTGCTTCATAACTCGGTCGCATGAATTTACTGATGCCAGCGCCCAGACCACAGATAATGTCTCGGCTTCAAATTGGCTACTGGCTGAAATACTTTGAAACGATAAATTATTAGACTCTGTAAGCAAAATCTACAAGATGATTTGGTCTGTTGGAAATTGGTCACAATAAAGCCATGCCATTTTGCAGGTGACAATGAGATTTGCAAGTTTAAAGAATAAGTGCAAATCAAAATGCATGAATTATAGAATCATAGGTTCATACAGCACAGAAAGAGACCATTTAGTCCTTTGTGTCTGTGCTGACTCTCTGAAACAGTTATCTAATCAGTCCCACTCCCCTGCCCTTGCCACATGGCTCTACAAATTTTTCAATTTCAAGTGTTTATCCAATTCCCTTTTGAAAGTTACTATTAAATCTACTTCAATGATCTTATCAGGCAGTGCAATAAAGAGCATAACAATTCGCTGTTAAAAAAAATTTCTCTTCATTTCCTCCATGGATTTTTTGACAATTACATTAAATTACGTTAAATCTGTGTCTTTGGTTACTGACCCTCCTGCCGGCGGAAAAAATTCTCCGGTGGCTACCCTATCAAGACCGCTTATAATTTTGGACATCTCTGTTAAATCTCCCATTAACCTTTCACGGCTCTGAGAGCAATCCAAGTTTCTCTTGTTTCTCCACTTAAGTGAAGTCTCTCATCCCCGATACCATGCTGCATCTTCTCAAGGCCTTGAACCAAGAATCCTCATGAAGCCATAAGCTATGATGGTTATGGAAGAAGTGAATGGGCTTAAAAAAGACCAGGGTTCCAATGCAATTTGGTATATAATATTTCTGATACTTAGACCTCCTTTTGCTGTGCTTTGACACAAAAGCTTAAATTTAATGCTCTCCCCGAGGCGAATTTTGTATCAGGAGGTCATTTAATCGGGATGAAGGATGGTGGGTGAAGCCCTGTCGCCCTCCCACCTCTGCCCTGATTAAGTTCGTGGTGGGAAGGCTCGTGGATGGCCTTCCCATCCCACTACCAATTGAGGCCCTTAAGTGGGCAATTAGTGCCCACTTAAGGGTTTCATCCAGCTGCTGCTTGCATTCACCAGCAGCCAGTGAGGGATTCGCCATGCGGGAAGCAAACCCTGGCTGATGTTGCTTGCAAGTTTCTGGATGGTGGGAGGTAGGTCCCTCATTCAAAGACACTCAGTGCCTGATTGAGGAACCTAGCATCAGGAAAGGAGGGCCAACTGAGAGAACCCCTCTGCCCTTGCTACCGACCCCCTACCAGCCCTCTCGACCTCCACCAAGCAATACTGCTCCTGCCATCACTTATTTGTGGCCAGGGTCCCTCTGCAATCCTGGGCCTTGGTGGGTGCACTACCAGCAGCAGCCACTGCTGCCCTGGTGGCACTACTGAGCAATGAAGAGCTGCCGATCTCTGACTGGTCGACAGTTCTCAGCAGGCAGGATTTCCACCCCTGGGGAAGGCCCAATATTGCACAGTTAAGAGCTTGATTGGTGCTTAGTATGGCCAGCCTTCCCAATAAAAGGCCGTGTGGGACTCTCGCTAGCTCGTGGACGAGATCAAGATCCCAGTAGCCTACGTTAAATTCTGCCCAAAGAGTAACTAAGAGTTGGATTCAGCCTCAGGGGAGGCCCGTAGCAAAAATTTGGCTGTCATTTAAGAGACAAATACATACTATAATGGGAAGACCAATTGCTTTCTGGATGGATGAGCTAAAATGGAGCATCAATCTCTATCTTGTCATCTTGTCTTGTGAAATGCCATCTGTCATACCCACAAAATAAAATCTGCACATTTTATAGCACATTAATGCCTGCACCAATCCAATGCTTTTTGGGACGTATTGGAGTGCTGATCATTATTTCTGATCAATCACTGCATAATTCTGGCCAAATCCTTCATCCAACCTCAAAGTCTAAAAGACTTCTGTGAAGATAAATTCTTCACAATAATAAAACAAAAAGAACAGCTTGCATATCAAACACTATCAAATTCTATGCAATGACAGTTGTGCTGTAATGCAAACTTGCTTATTTGCCTATTAAAATTACCGAGTTATTCCATGGTCATGAACTCAGGGCTCAGATAAGTGACAAATTGTACTAAGTTACAGCATATACAAGAGTGAAGCTGATGTCCAGAATGCTTGTTGAAGCCCAGGGAAAGCATGAAGAAAGATAGAACTTATAATTCTTGCACAGAAGGTGAGCACATTCAAGGGAATCTGTGAACAGAATATTATATCGAACTTACAGTACAGAAACAGGCCATTAAGCCCAACATGTGCAAACTGGTGCTCCACATGAGCTCTTTCCACCCCTCTTCATCTAACCCTAGGAGTCTAATTTTTCTATTCCTTTCACCCTCCATCTGTTTATCTCGCTTCCACTTAAACGTATTATTAAGAAAGCTGAACTTTATAAGACGATTAGGTTTTAAAGTGTCCTTTTAACTTAGCGTAAAACAGAAAGCTCTGCAAAGGAGGTGTAGTGAATTCCTGGTAAACAGCTCAGTTCTAATAAATACCCATGGGGAAAGAAACTCAGATAGAAATCTATTGAGGTGTTAAGTGGCAGTTTTAGCACCTCTCTCAGGGGCACACAGGACAAAATAAAAGCTGCTGCTGAGACAAAAAGCTGCTGCGGGGACAAGCAGGGAAAACATGGGGAAAAATTTTCCCTCTGTTGGAGGGGGAAGTGCGGGAGCAGGCGTGCCTCTGATCAGCGCCCCCAATTGGGGACACGCCATCATTTTACATGGGCAGGCCAAGCTATGCGCTCCATGCAGGTGGGGGGGGATTACCTCAGCTGGGAATGTGCTCTTTCGCACGCGAAAGAGTGCACAGATCTCCCTGAGTCTAAGTGCTGCCTCAGGACCATCGGCTTGAAATTAAAATTTGTAATACAAATAATAAAAAAAATTCCCTGGCATGTCCCATGTGACACTGTCACATGAGTTGGGACATGTCCATAACTTTTACTGAAACCTTTAAATATAAATTTAAATACCCTCACGAAACCTCATCCCGCCCGTGGATGAGGTTTCATCCTTTTTCCAAAGCCCTTAAGGTTGGGTGGGCAGGTCCATTAATGATCTTAATTAGTTTTTCAATGGCCTCAATAGGCCGTTGACAGGTCGGAGGGTGCACAGCTGACTTGGCTGCGCCCCCGCCGACCTGAAAATGGAAATGACACGGGGTGTCGTCGGGAGTTCCACCCGACGTCATCCCACGTTGGCGAGCAGGCCCTGCCCCTGCTCGCCAACCGGGAGATCCTACCCATGGTGAGCCTTGCTGGTGATAGTCGGATGAGAAATTTCAGGCAGAGTGTAATGACTGTCGAAGGATGCTGGAATTTTGGCTTGGCATGGTGGGATGAGGTGAACCTCTGCTGGAGAGCTGGGGGTGACTTTGAAACTGTCCCTTTAATGCTACATATCTGCCAGAAGCATGGCATAGAGTAAAAGCATTTCGTAAGCCATATGTGGAGTTGGTCAGTCAAGACGGAATTTATCTATTTCTTTAGTTTTATGTATCAGTCGCCTGTAAATTAATGTTTTATCTTTGTTGACTAATTTTTCTATTACAGCAAAAGTCCTAAAATGTGAAATCTTGTCCTTCGGATATTTCCATTGGTCTTTTGGGAAATCCATCTCTTTTAAAAAGTTTTCGGTCTCTAAGGGGACCATAATAGCATCAACGCTATTCCCCTCAACAACTCCACTGTGGTAACAAGTTCCACATTCAGTTCTTCTTAAGGATGAAGAATTCAATAATGCTTAACTTTGTTGACTTACCATTGATGCAAAGTTCAACATTCTAACCAGAGGACATATGCCAGACACTTGCTGCATACAATATTAATCTGTTTGACTATGTAAGACAGGCAATGATGTCCAAAGTGTATAACAACAGGTCACCTAGTTATAAAAGCATCATATACTGTTGGCTCTAAATGTGTTTTTGGTTCGTAATTGAGGATAGTTTTACAAGTATGCATTGGCAGCTTGTAACCTCATCTGCAAACATACATCTCAGAAAATCGCCTCCATATGTACAAACAGAACAGAACTACAAAGGTAAATGAGAGGCATCCTCCTTCACAGCCCACAGTGCAAAATGCATTTATTTGCTATTTTCTCTCTAACCCCATACCAAGATGGAGTTACTGTTCTACTCCAATTGTGCCAGGAAGCTAGTAACATACTATGCAATGTCCTTACTCAATGAAGGAGCCATCCAGCAAATAATCTCACGTCAGCTATTTCACACTTTATCATGTCTAAATTTCATCATATAATCTGATTTATTCCGAAATCAGACAGTGGCAAGATCAGCCAACATAGACTGGCAGCAGTCAAACTGGGCAACGCGATCAGTGTCTATTTCATTTGTCAGCACTTATTGATCAAGATAAAACAGAGTTTCAGACATCAACCTGTTGCCTTGTTATCACCATCATCAGGCATTACCAATGAGATGCATAATATCAGGCAGTTTCTAAAATGGGTGTTTAATACTTACAATTTTAATAATCAGTAACCTTTAAATTGAGAAGGCAATCAGTATAAGTAAACAGGGTAATCAAGAGTTAAGTCCACATGTTGGGACTATCCCACTCATCTTAACAGCAATACAATAAAGCTTTAAACTCCATATATACAGTTTGATTTCCATTTTAAAAAATTACTACAGCAAAACAGTAGGCCTGCCTATCATCAAATACTAAGTTAATTAAATTGTGTAAGCCAGAGAAAGCGCCAGAGATCCATCATTCACTCATTGATCACTTTGGTTATTGCTCTGCACATATGACTTTCAACAAAAAAAATGATAAAACTGGGCACATGTGCTTCTGTAACCAGTTCTGCACTGCACATTCAATAAAATTAAAGAAAATAAACAGCACCAAGTTAAAAAAAACACTGTGGAAGCCAAGATACTTATTTAATTACGGTACATTCTAATGGAGAAAAACATTTCTTCAGGATATAGTCCAAATGCTAATTTTTCCACGTTGGAAACTAGAGCATTCAGGACTGTTCAAAAAGAACAAATTATGGAGCCTTTTACGTTTTTCAATTGAAATAAACTTTTCTGAAGTGAGTAGCAAAGTTTTGTACAGTTAAAAAGCTGTCAGCTTGAATGTGAAGTAACAGATGGCTAACGTTGTGTTACATGGCCACAATCACCTCAGGGATTATGATGATGCCATATGACAATGAAGGTCAAGTTCTTTCCAAAAATCATGCAGATTTGATGTTGAATTGTGGTTTCTCGTGCTTTGAGGAGAGGCAAGCAAGCTGCTCCTGGACTTCGTCAATTTATCTTTGCATTAACAGGCACTGAAGGTGGTGCAAAAAAGATATACAAGGACGATACTAGAACTGAGAGGCTATAAGTATCTGGGAAGACCGAGCAGGTTGAGGCTCTTCTTCAGAAAAGACAAGCTTGAGGTGCGGCCTAACAGAGATCTTTAAAATTATGAAAGGGTTTGGTAGCATTTACATGGATGTTTCTACTTTTGGAGGAAATCCATAACTGACGGATATAAATTAATGATAATAAATCCAGGAAAAACTGTTTTATGTTGAGGGTGGTTAGAATATGAAACTTGCAACCACAGAATTTACTAAAGCATAGAAAGAGGCTACTCAGCCCATCAACTCTATGTTGGCTCTTTCACAGACAATCCAGTTAGTTCCACTTCCCAACTCTTCTCCCATACCCTACATTTTATTTTCCTTGAAGCAATTATCCAATTCAGTTTTGAAAGCTACCACTGAATCTGTTTCCACCATCCCATCAGGCAATGCATTGCAAAGCACTCAGTGCGTAGAAGTGTTTTTTTTAAAACAGAGTTAATGAGGTGAATACCATGAATGCATTTTAAGGGAAGTTAGACAAGTACACAAGAGAGAAAGGAGGAGGAGGATATGCTGACAGGGCTAGAAGTAGTAAGGTGGGAGATGAACCAGATTGGCTGAATGACTTGTCTCTGTGCTGTAAATTCAATGTAATTATATGCAAGAAAGTAAAGACGCTGAAATTAAACATCATCAAAGATCTGATTAGGAAAACATAACCTTGAAGAAATGAAAATAAATGTTTTATTGTAGGCTGCTACTGTGGACAAATTGGTGTATTTAAAAATATTTCTTTTCTCATTAGTAAAGAAAGCACTTGCATTTAAATGAGGTGAATACCATGAATGTATTTTAGGGGAAGTTAGACAAGTACATAAGAGAGAAAGGAGGAGAAGGATGTGCTGACAGGGCTAGAAGTAGTAAGGTGGCACCGCCAATTTTGACAGCACCGCCGTCAATTCAGGGCTCAGTATAGCACTGGAATGTCAACCTAGATCATGTGCTCAAGTGCCTGGAGTGGCATTGAACACCTGAGCTTCCAACTCAAGTGAGAGAGTGATATTACTGAACCAAGCTGACACTAATATGCTTATTTATTTTTCATGACTTTCACTATTTCATCACAATTCTTGTGAGTTTCATAAACTATTACTGTATTGTCTTGAATATGTGCCTTTTTAAAGCAAAAAAAAATATTCAGGGGTGAGCTATATGAAAATCAATCTAGCGTGCCTTTCTTTTCCTCAATATTCACTAAATGCACTGTTGAAATGTAATGGCCCAAAAGATTTTATGGGTATTTGTATGGTCTCTTGCTCTAACTCTGGGTGAGATCGTTGAGATCCGAAAGAAATCATAGAGTCATGGCAGGAACTAAGAGAAACCCCCACCCCGGCCCATCGAATGAAATTTCAGGGCTATTATTTGTAGTTGAAGATAAAACTTATTAGTTTTTCTCTTGCTTCCAATCCTAGAATGTCCCAGAACACTTTACAGCTAATGCATTTTAAATGTAGTCACTGTTTTTAATGTAGGAAACACATGAGCCAATTTGTGTAAACTCCCGCAAACAGCAATAAGATCAGTGACTAGTTAATATGCTTTAGTCAAGTCGGTTGAGGAGCAAATATTAGCCTGAACACCAGGGAATACCTTCCTCCGCTTCTTTGAATAGTGCTATGTCCACTCGAAAGGCGGACAGGGTTTTGTTTAACGTCTCACTCACAACTTGGCACTGCCAACACTCCCTCAGTATTGTACTGAAGTGTCACCCTAGATTTTGTGCTTAAGTCTATGGAGTAGGGCTCCAGAGAACCCCTTTTGATTCAGGCCTGCCATCATTGAGCCACAGCTGACACTGGGAATAAATAGATTATTGGTAGTCCAAATGATCCAATATGTAGGTAGCTGTGTGGGAGTTCACCAACCATCTTAAAAGAAAGACTAATGGAAAAATCATCCTAATTTCAACTAACATGCTCACTCAGTATTTATACATTTAATTATTAGAGTCTTATTTAGGCACATAGACAACCGAAATCAGCTGAATGCCTTAAGACTGTAATCAATTTTGAAATGCCCTAAAGGGAGAAAGGTTAAAGATGTGCAGTGCAATTATAATAACCACATGTCAGCAGGAGATGGAGCCCTTTTAGGAACCCCGGCTAGAGCAATCAGACAGTAGAGAAATAGACTATCATGTCTGCAAACCATCAAACTATCAAGTGATTTGTCACTCAAGTACAGAGAAAGAGAAACACACTGATGTAATGCAGCCCAATGGCAACAAGTATTGACTAATGACCCGCAAAATATACTTCATGACTTTGCACAATGTGTTTTTCTGAACTAGGCACCTGAATAAAATTTAAAGGAGCTCCGTCACTGGAGGAATTCTGCATTATGAGACACTCAGGGATAGAAAATAAGAACATAAACCCTTGACTCACTTGTCAATCAAAAATCTGTCCAATTCAGTCTTGAACACATTCAATGACCCAGCCTCCGCTGGGGAAGGGAATTCCAAACACTAACAGCCCTCTGAGAGAAGAAATTCCTCCTCATCTCAGTCTTAAATGGGAAAACATTTTTAAAAATCTGCTTTTGGAATAACAATAAATACAAAATGTTATTGTACAAAGCAATTGAATACTTTGTCTGATAAAGGTTTAATACTTTTGTATTATACATGTAGACATCCTTAATCTCACCTAAACCAAAATCATCCACTAGTATTCAAGCAACAGCTAAAATATAGGGCCAATGTCCACAGAATACAGATCAGCATAGTGAACCCAAACAGTAATGAGTTGACTAGAAACAATAAGCATTTATAGACAAATTTTCCTCTTCCTTACGTCAAGGAAATACTCATTTTTCTCTTTTTTAAATTCATTCATGGGATGTGGGCTTGGCTGGCTGGGCCAGCATTTATTGGTCATCCCTAATTGCCCTTGAGAAGGTGGTGGTGGGCTGCCTTCTTGAACTGCTGCAGTCTATGTGGTTTAGATACACCCACAGTACTTCCTGGATTGGGGGATGTGGGGAGGATATAGATTAGCTCCTACAGCAGACCTGCGCACTTAAATGGGGATCTAAGGAGGAGCTGGGAGCAAGATCCTGATGGCATAAAACAAATTGGTTTACCACTACCTTTTTCCAAGCCCTGCTAAGAGCACTGGGGCTGCAGGCAATGATCATGGCTCTGGAAATCAGGGGCTTACACCTAATCCCATATGGTGCACTTTTTGGTGTGGGGGGGGGGGGGTGGCGTTGAGGGGAGGGGATGTGCATAGGGGATTGAGGAAGAAACCATTTTACAAACTGCCACAGGTCAAAATTTGAGCACTTCAGAGAAGATCCACCCACAACATTAGTCTTGCTCACAAAGACTGAGCAGCCTCAATAAAAGCCTCTGACAGCTTCTACATCTTTGTTACCTTTCAGTATTTTGCACTTTGCCTTTTTGTCTGCACAATCATTATTTTTCCTATGCTAACTTAGGCCTGAATTATCCCGTCAGCGACGGGAAAATGACGCGGGATGATGACGGGAGGAACCCCCGACGTCATCTCGGTCCATTTAACTCTTTAGGAAGGCGGGCAGACAGCGAAATCAGCTGTCCGCCCGCCGACCTGTCAACGGCCAATTGAGGCCACTGACAGGGTAATTAAGATAATTAAAGACCCTGCCCGTCCAACCTTAAGGTTGGCGGGCAGGCCAGGAGCCCCAGCGGGCTTCTGATAATACATGAAACCTCATCCACTGGCGGGATGAGGTTTCATGTCCATTTTTAAAAACTTTAATAAATTTTACGTGATATTTATTAACATGTCCCATCTCGTGTGACATTGTCACATGAGGGGGACATGTTAATAATTTTTTTATTTTCTATTTTTTAACTTTGTAACACTTTCACTGATCTCCCTGAGACAGCACTTAGTCTCAGGGAGCAGTGTGCTCCTTTGCGTGCATGCGCGAAAGAGCGCACTTTGACAGATAGGGAATCCCTCCCCCCCAGCAGAGGAAGCGCTTCCCGTCGGGCAGGCTGAAGGGCGGGCCTTAATTGGCCCGCCCACTTAAAATGGCAGCGGGACCTGCTTTGGTGATGGAGTTCGGCTGCCCGCCGAGGGCAAACTTCTGCCCTTAGCATTTGAAGTGGCAACTAGCTTCAACAATACAAGTTGAAACTAAAAAGGTTGAGAGGATAGGAATTATTGTGCCAATTGAAGAACATTTTGATGTAAAGACACCTCAAGCACTCTATGTGCTCAGACAAGTTTCTTAGCTATTGTGATATGGACCACAGCACTCCAAAGAGGCATGTCCAAAGAGAATCATTTCTTAATACGCTCTATTTCACTAGAATCATAGAATGATACATAAACACAGGAAGCCATACTGTTTATCTTACCTGTACTGACTATTTGAAAGAGCTATCCAATTAGTCCCACTCCCCTTGCCCAAAGACCTGCAAATTCTTCCCCTTCAAGCGTTTATCCAATTTCCTTCGAACCTAGCCGACCTTTCCTTTCCAATCTAGAACTGAAGTGCGACCTCAATAGAGCACTGGGAGTTTGGTGAGTTGAGGGAGCATTAAATCTCTTTCTAAATATCTAATATTGTTTGTATTTAACATTTAACAATTTACTGCAAGTACTGTTTAAATTCTAAATCTCACCCTGGGGCCCAATCAGGGAGATAGAAGCTATCCATTGGGGAGCAGCTGAAGATAGCTAATTAAGAAACTAGCTTGAACTGTTTTTCTGTACCTGGGCTCAGCTAGTGCCTTTATATCTACAGTATATAAATTCAGACATTTCAGTGTGACCTAGCACTGGAGTGCAACCTCAACAGAGTGCTGGGAGTTTTGTGAGTTGAGGGAGTTCAGTGAGGAAGGGGGGAGGTGCTCCTTTGCTTGTTCTAACTTTTTCACCCTGTAGGAACTAGTTCTTGCTCTACTACAGGGGATGAAGTTAGCTGTTTGGTGAATATCTGGTAAGTATCTGGTGAGTGGTTAAGGTCTATTCTATTCCTAAGGTTTAAAATAGTACAGAAATTTGTGGTAGGATTAATAGAATACATAAAATAAATAATTAAGTAGTTAATTAAAACACATAAGGGTATGATCCAGGGCAAGCACATTTGCAGTAAGTGTCTGTGGCTCGAGGAGCTTCAGCTCAGGGTCATTGAGCTGGAAGCCGAGCTGCAGATACTGCAACACATCAGGGAGGGGGGAATGTTGCCTGGACACTTTGTACCAGGAGGCGGTCACACCCCTTAGGATAGAGTCTTCTGATTTGGAAGGTGGTCAGACACAGGAGGGTGTGACTGCAACTGAGGCAGGTAAGGGGACCCAGAGGGCAGGAGTGCAGAAGTATCAGCCTCTGCAATTGTCCAACAGGGCTGAGGTTCTTTCAGCTTGCTTGGATGAGAGTGGGGGCTGCACAGTGGGTGAGCTGACTGACCATGGCACCGTGGTACAGGAAACCATTCAAGTGGGGAGAGCAAGAAGGAATGTGGTGGTAGTAGGGGACAGTGTAGAGAGGGGGATTGACACTGTTCTCTGCAGCAAAGAATGAGAGTACAGACAGCTGTGTTGCCTACCCGGTGCTAGGGTTCGAGACATTTGCTCAGGGCCGGAGAGGAACTTGCAATGGGAGGGGGAGGATCCAGTTGTCGTGGTCCATGCAGGTACCGACGACATAGGCAGGACGAGGAAGGACGTTCTGCATAGTCAATGTGAGGAGCTAGGCACCAAATTAAGAAGCAGAACCTTAAAGGTAATAATCTCAGGATTATTACCTGACCCATGTGCAAATTGGCATAGGGCAAATAAGATTAGAGAAATGAATGCATGGCTCAAAGACTGGCGTGTAAGTAGTGGGTTTCAGTTTGTGGGGCACTGGCAACTGTACTGGGGAAAGTGGGGGTTGTACTGTTGGGATGGTCTACACCCGAACATTGCTGGGACCAGTGTTCTAGCAAGCCGTGTAATCAGGGAAGTAGAAAGGGCTTTAAGCTAAACAAGGGGTGAGAGATCAAGCTTGGGTAGATGTTGCAAATCAAGGGATAGTGTCAAGGGAGGAGAGAAAAATAGTAATATGGGAAGTGAGGGTCAGAGAATGGCAGGAAAGGACAGAGAGAAAAAAACCTAAGAATACACCAACAGTCAAGGCTAGGGGCTGAATTTTATGGCCCCCGTCGTGGTGGGGGAGGGGCTGTAAAATGCAGAAAGCTGTTCAAAAGTCCAGACTTCAGCAGGATCGAAAAATCTCGCTGATGGGAGGGGCAGTAAAATTCCACCCTCAATGTTACAGACATAACAAAAAGACAAAACTAAAGGCTCTGTATCTGAATGCGCGCTGCATTCATAACAAAGTAAATTAATTGATAGTGCACATTGAAGTAAATAAATATGATTTGATAGCCATTATGGACACGAAGCTGCAGAATGACAAGGATTGAGTCTTGAATGTTGAGGGGTATATGACATTCATGAAGAATAGGAAGCTAGGTAAAGGTGGAGGAGTAGCACTGTTAATCAAGGATGGCATTGGTGCAATAGCTAGAGATTACCTTGGTTCAGGAGATCAGAATGTAGAATCAGTTTGGGTGGAGATTAGGAATAGTAGGGGAAAGAAGTCATGAGTGGGAGTGGTCTACGGGCTGTAACCCCGAACTGTATACACAATGTATGCCAAATTGTACAAGGAGAAATATTGGGTGCCTGTAAAAAAGGGTCGGCAATAATCATGGGTGATTTTAATCTACATATAAATTGGAAAAATCAGACTGTCAGTAGTAGACTGGATGAGGAGTTCATAGAATGCTTCTGAGATAGTTTCTTAGAGCAGCACGTTCTGGAACCAACCAGAGAGCAGGTTATATTAGACTTGGTATTGTGTAATGTGACAGGATTAATTAATTTTTTTTTATTCATTCATGGGATGTGGACATCACTGGCCAGCATTTATTGCCCATCCCTAATTGCCCTTGTTCAGAGGGCATTTTAAAAGCCAACCACATTGCTGTGGGTCTGGAGTCACGTGTAGGCCAGACCAGGTAAGGACGGCAGATTTCCTTCCCTAAAGGACATTAGTGAACCAGCTGGGCTTTTACAACAATCGACAATGGTTTCATGGTCATCATTAGACTTTTATTGAATTCAAATTCCACGATCTGCCATGGCAGAATTCGAACCCGGGTCTCCAGAGCATTACCCTGGGCCTCGGGATTACTAGTCCAGCGACAGTACCACTAGGCCATCGCCTCTCCCCGTCAGAATAAAGGCACCCCTAGGTAGCAGCAACTACAATATGATTGAATTTTGCATCCAGTTTGAAAGGGAGAAGTGTGGGTCTAAGACTAGCATTTTAAACCTGAATAAGAGCTACTATGTGGGCACAAAAGCTGAGCTAGCTGCAGAGAACTGGGATACTAGGCTAGAGGATAGATTAATAGAGAAGCAGTAGCAGAATTTAAGGGGATATTTCACAATACTCAGAATAAGTATATTCCTACTATAAAGAAAAATTCTAATTTTTTTAAGAACAAGGGACAAAGCTTCCATTGGGTGTCAAGGTTCCTTTGAAATGTAAAGCAGTAGACAGAGCTTTTCATGTCACACCCATGGGCAGATGGTTCAAGAAGAGGATTTTCCATCACCTTCTCAGGGTAACTGGCAAAGAGCAATAAATCTTGCCAAGAACGAAGTATTGCCAAAATTATTCCCTTTGTTTTTTTTTGTTTTTTAACTTAGTCCCTATCTGCTTATGCTCCCTCAGCAGAGACTCTTTCTTTGTCCTACCTATGCCCCTGGTACCCACATGGAACAAGACAACTGGATCCTTCTCCCACTTGACTGCCAACAACACACAATAGAAATATATTAACTTGCAATGTTTTATTGTTTTAAAAGATTTTTACACCACACAAAGCAGGTCATTGAGTGTCATTTAATTGCGTGTGTCCCTCCACCCCATCACAGATCTTTCCCCTTAGTTCTTTCCTCCACTTCCCCACCCCACCTTTAACTTTGTCCCTGGCTGAATACAAAACTGAAACATTAACTCTGTTTCTCTCTCCTAATATACTGCCTGACCTGCACAGTATTTCTAGTATTTTCCGCTTGTTTTTCATTTTTCTGTGTATTTGAACATATTTTATTATGTCCCATATTAAGTACTTTAGAGATGAACAATTTATTTCAAATTTTTTGTTTTAGGTTTCAATTTTTTAATTTCAATTTGCCCAAGAGGCAGTCCGACTCCTGCAAATTGAATATTAGGGCAACATCACTTCATAAACCAGCAGCACGGCCCAAAGAGATATGTGTATGAGATAGAGACTTTAACTTGGAATTTGCTACCCTAATGTGTTTTCTGCCTCTGAAGTGATGACGCTCCTTTATTAAAGTTATATTAGATCCTGTAGGATCCTGTACAAGACTATCGAAAGAAGATAATGTTGATTCTGGGTTTTCTGTGCTGATCTAGCTTATCATAGCCAGGACATAAAGTTACAGAAGTGTTAAAGATATAGTTAAAGGAATTGAGGAGGTAAACTGGAATATCATTTTAAATGGCAGAAAGCAGACAAGCAGACTTAGATTCAAGCTAACAATATGGACTCTTGAGCAACCCAATTTTCATCCCAGGCGGCCTTGCCTACAGTTGCCTCGCCCGAAGCTCTGAAATTCCCTCCTTAAATCTCTCAATTTCTCTCCTCCTTTAAGATGCTGCTGAAAATCTACCTCTTTGAAAAGTTCTAATTCACCTATTATGATATCTCCCCATGCAACTAGTTGTCAAACTATGGTTGATAATGCTCCTGTGAAGCACTTTGAGATATTTTGCTGCATGAAAGGCATTATACACACTAGTTGTTGGAGTGAGTGAAAAAGGAGTTTGGGGGCTCTTTTGCAGAGTGTCCATTAACAATCCCTATAAGGGCAGATTAGGCTGGTCAGAGCCTGGTACAAAATGGGCATAACCTCTTTTGCACATGTTCCACTCATTTATACGAACATACAAATTATCGGCCCCTCCAGCCTGCTCTGCCATTCAATAAGATCATGGCTGATGTGATGGCGGCCTTAACTCCACATTCTGCCTAGCCCCCGATAGATTCTTGACTAACAAGGGAGTCAGAGGTTATCTACCTCTGCCTTATAAACATTCAATGACTTGCCACCCCTACCAGGAAACTTTGACAGAATTCTGCGCGCAACAATGTTAACTTGAACTCATTTGCGAAATTCTGTGTTCTAAAGCGATTTTTAAATGATCAGTTGAAATCTGAAAGTAATCAAGTGAAGGAGCTGACCTGAAACCACATCAACTGCGAACATTTATTTGCTTGCAACCATAGAAACCACATCAATTCCAAACAGCAACTGTTCACCTGACATCATTGGTGTTAAACCCTCATGGATCAGTGATCGGCTAGCTCCAAAGTGTGCTCACAGCAAGTGCTGGCCTGTTTAAGCACTCACAGATTGAATGTTGTTAGAAATTAACTAAATCCCTAGAGCTAGCTGCAGCATAGATATAAATTGTTGTTGTAAATTAACTAGTCCCTCATGCAGCCCGCACACACACAGACACACAAACAAACACACACACCCCTGAATTTAAAGACAGCTGAACTACTTCTGTGTTTAGAATTAAAACATTTCAGACAGAGGTACCAGATATGGACTAGTATCAAGCCTAGTGGGGCAACTCACTGCCACCACCCACCACCACCCCCCACACCGCCCCAATTCTCCGATGCTCAACCCCACCCAAAACCCCCATCTAATCCTTCAACCCCATCCTAGCCACCATCCCCTACCCACCACCCTTACACCAAACTCCCTCTACCCCCCCGCATCCCACAGCCCACCCCCTCTATCCCACACCCCCGTCCTAGCCCCCACCCCCGTACCACACAAATGCCCAAAACCTACCACCCACTGCCCCGACCATGTTTCCTCAGCCCCCTCCTACCACCGACACCCCCAGTGCCCACCCCTCTACACCCCAATGTGCCAGCTACCCCACCCTCCTCTACACCATCCACCCCCCATAACAGCCCCCCAGCCTCTCTACTCCCTACCAGCACCCCAACACCCTCTACACCTCCCCAGCACCCCCACCTCCTCTACACCACCTCCACAGTCCCCCACCAACCCCCTCCACAAGCAGACCAACACCCACCCACCCTCTCCACAACCAGCCCCCCACTCCCCCACCCCCCAACAACCATGGCCCACCCCCTCAACAACTAGACTCCACCCCCCTCAACAACCAGCCACCAAGCCCTCCAGCCCCACTTGAAAACCAGTCATCAAGCACTCTAACCCCTCAACAACCGACAACCACACCCCTAATCCCCATCCCCTGACAATCACCCTCCAACCCCTAATCAACCACCCCCCGCTCCCCCAACCCCCTGACAACCACACCCAGCCGCCCACCCCCAACAACCAGCTCCCTCGACAACCACCCCCCTAGCACCCCCAACCCCCAACAGGTAGCACCCCAGTCCCCAGACCCCAACCACCCCCCAGCCCTCCACTTCCCCGACAACCACTCTCCCTCCAACAACCACACCACTGCCCCCACCCCCAACAACCGACAACCAGCTCCCGACCCCCACCCCTACGACAAGCACCCCCCAGCCCCCACTCCTACGACAAGCACCCCCCAGCCCCCACTCCTACGACAAGCACCCCCAAGCCCCCACCCCTACAACAAGCACCCCCCAGCCCCCACCCCTACGACAAGCACCCCCCAGCCCCCACCCCTACAACAAGCACCCCCCAACAACCACTCTCCAGCCCAACAACCCAGTCCCTGACAACCACACCTCCGCTCCCCAATCCCCACAACCACCCTCCCAACCCTACAATGAACCCCCCAGCCCCACAACCACCACCCCAGCCCCACAACCATCCCCCCCGCCCCACAACCACCCCCACCCCCCCTCCCCCACCCCCCCGCCCCCCCAACCACCTCCCCCACCTCTCAATCCCGAGAGAGAGAGAGAGGAGAGAGGGAGAGGGATAGAGAGGGGGAGGGGGCAGAGAGAGAGACAGAGAGAGAGGAGGGAACGGTAGAGAGAGGGAGAGGGAGGGGTAAAGAGAGATAGAGAGGGAGGGATGGGAGGTAGAGAGAAAGAAAGAGAGAGAGGGGGGAGGGAAGGAGCGGGTAGATAGAGAGGGAGGGAGGGGTAGAAAGAGGAGGGATGGAGGGGTACAGAGAGAGGGGAGGAGGGGTAGCGAGAGAGAGAGTGAGAGTTATAGACAGAGGGAGAGGGAGGGAACAGTATAGAGAGAGGCAGAGAAGTAGAGGGAGGGTGGGAGGGACGGAGGTGTAGAGAGGGAGGGAGGGAGGGAAGAAGGGGTGGATATGGTGAGGGGAAGGGAAGGTTGGGTGGAGAGGGAGGGATGGAGGAAGCGGTATAGAGAGAGAGCTGGAGGGAGGGGTACATAGAGAGAGAAAGAGAGAGAGGGGGTGGGAGGGAGGGATATAGAAAGAAAGAATGAGGGATGGGTATTGAGAGAAAGAGAGGGGTATAGAGAGAGAGGGTGGGGTATAGATAGAGAGGGAGGCAGGCAGGAAGTGCTATAGGGAGACAGGGGAGGGAGGGAGGGAGGGGTATAAAGAGAGAGGGGGAGGAAGGGGTAGAGAGGGAGGGAGGGATATAGAGAGAGAGGGAGGGAGGGAAGGCTATAGAGAGATAGGGAGGGGTAGAGAGGGATTGGGAGGGAGAGGTACAGAGAGAGAGATAGGGAGGAGTATAGAGAGAGAGAGATGAAGGGGTATAGCAAGAGAGACGAAGGGGTATAGAGAGAGTGGGAGTAAGAAGGGAGCAGTATAGAGAGAGAGAGAGATAGATAGAGAGAGTGAGGGAGGGGTATAAAGAGTGAGAGGGAGGGAGCGGTAGAGAGAGAGGGAGGGGTATAGAGAGAGGGAGAGGTATAGAGATAGAGAGGGACGGAGGGAAGGAGGGATGGAGGGAGGGGTCAAGAGGGAGGGAAGGAGGAGTGGAGAAGGAGGGAGAGGTAGAGAGGAGGGAGAGAGAGTGAGGGAGGGAGAGGTAGAGAAGGAGGGAGGGTAGGAGGGCTGTAGGCTGACTCACAGTCCCCTGTAGGTACAATTTCAGCAGGCTCGAGGGGAAGCAGAAGGGTCCAGGCCATCAGCGCTGGGTGCTGGGTGTTGCTGGCTTACGGCAAAGGAAGTGGGATCTGGGAAGAGCTGGGGCAGGTTGGGTGTACCACAAGGTTGTTGCCATGCATTGGGCAATATATTGTTTTCTTTAAATTTTTTTATTCGCATTATATTTTTACCTTTTTCTGATCTTTCACTTTCAGGCATAAAGCTGGGATGTGTAGTTTTATTGGGCAGGCACAGCCTGGATGTGGGAGAGGACCCCTCCCTAGGCTATGGGGACTCCTCCCGGCTGCTTGTTGAGCTCCTATCATTGCTGATGATGAGCTGCAGGTGGTGGAGACTGATGCCAGGCCTCATTGTTGTCCCAGGCCTTATTGCCCGCCAGCTCCTGGATCTCGGCGATCAGGTACTCAAGAACAGCGGCCAAGTAGACAGGAGCTGTTAGGAAGGGAGTTCCAGGATTTTGACACAGAGACAGTGAAGGAATGGCGAGTTAGGATGGTGTGTGGTTTGGAGAAGAGCTTGCAAGTGGCGGTGTTTCCATTTATCTGCTGCCCTGTCCTTCTAGGTGGCAGAGGTTGCGTGTTTGGAAGGTGCTGTCGCAGAGCCTTGATAAGTTGCTAGCCTTTTTATTTCGTTATATACTTTAAAATTTAATTCCACTGCACTGTTAATGCTCAATGGTGCCACGTTTACTTTGTTACTTACAATGTTGACTATTTCTTTACCGCACAACCTCCCCCATCCCAGGCCCTTGTTTTTTCCCCAGAGTTGGTGAAGGCCTATGTTCCCTTGCATTCCCAAGTACTTCAAATTACTAATGATCGCCTCCAAACACAGATTGCTTCTACAACCTTGACAAGCACCAATGTCTCTCGCGTTTTTGAGTGCTTTTAATGAATCCTATAGTGCAGGATCATGTTTTTGAGAGCTTCAATACTAATTCCAAATTACACCATTTGAAGTCAGATCAGTAGTGATTGCTTACCAACTTCTATAAACGCTGAATCGATGTCAGATTTTTCAGGTAGGGTCCACTGTTCTCGGGGGAAGCGAGTTCCAAACACACTCAACCCTCTAAGAAAAAAAATTCTAATTTCCGACTTAAATGGGAGACTCTTTATTTTTAAACTATCCTCTAGATCTAGTCTCTCTCACACGTCCTTTCAGCATCCACCCTGTCAAGTCCCCTCAGGACTTTATATGTTTCAATAAGATCCTCTCTTATTCTCCTAAACTCCAAAGGATATAGGCCCAAACTGTCCAACCTTTCCTCATAAGATAACCACCCCTACCATCCCAAGGATCAGTCAAGTGAACTTTCTCTGAACTGCATTTATATCCTTTCTTAAATAAGGAGACCAAAACTACACAGGACTGTAAATGTGGTCTCACCAATGCTCTGCACAACTGTAGCAAAACATCCCTAATACTATAACCCATTCCCCTTGCAATAAATGACAACATTCCATGTGCCTTCATAATCACTTGCTGTACCTGCATTCTAACTTTTTGTGATCCCTCTGTACCTCAGAGTTCTGCAATCTCTTCCCATTTAAATAACATGCTGCTTTTCTATTCCTCCTGTTCCTCAAAATTGTAATCAGGACCCTGAAAGGCATAAGAATCTAGTTTATATATTTAAAAGCCTCCCCATTGAAACTGGTGGGCATACTGCGCACCTTGTACAGGCCACTTGAAACTGCAGCTTGGGTGCCCAAGGAGTAGATATGGTTCCCCCACCAACTAAAACCCAACTTTTCTCCACAGGTCATTTATTTTTGAGTTGAAAAATCATCCCAACATGAGAAAGTGTATCGATGACTTTATTTTGTCCTCTCCTCCAAAATCAAGGTGTAGTTCTCTTTCATCTCGATGTAGGTTAGGGACCTAACTGAGAACTGATGGATTCCATCTCAATTGTTGCAACTGAGATTTTAATGAGAGTTCAGTGTTATGAAGTTATATTACCAGTACCAAAACAAAGGTAGCAATCTTCCTCAAGCATAGCTGGTTATGTGGAATGTCATTCATATCCCTTCCTGATTAACATCCTTCAAAGCTGAATCTTCAACAACTGAGACATTAAGTTCACCACCCAGGATTTCCCACACTGTCTTGAGTCTGTGCAATGTAAATGTCCGTACGGTTTATGTTGTGACATAAAGTATTCCACAATGTCCCACCATTACGTAAAAATAACAGTAATTCAAATGCAGGGCATTTATTCATCAATGTTTTAATGCAAATTGAACTGACAGTGACTGGCATTTAATAATAAATGTTTACTCATTCAACCTTTTTCAAAACACCTAGCGTTTTACCTTGAAATTTGTTGAAACCAAATACTCTGTAAATATTTTCTGGTCCCCAGAGAGATTCTAGTCAATCAAAGAACATTGCATCATGAAAAATGACTCTCCATGTGGACAGCCTCAGGCCCTGAACAACTGCTGATATTTAGAACAACATCACATGATGCTAACTGAAGTAGGCCACATTCTGCAACTTCACACTAAATGACATGACCTACTTCTGCATTTCCACCCTCCACTTCTATTTCATCACTTCACTAAAGTATTATTTCCCCGATTCATTGGTATGTTCTGGCTCTTCTCATTATATATAAGAGAGGTTGTATTTCTTTTGTTGGTGTCAGTTGAAGTTACAGCATCCCTCTTGGATTTATTTAAAAGTTATTCAAAATATGAGACATATGCAGACGTCCATCTCAAACAAAGGTTTTTATCTGAAGCATTAAACCTTAAAATTAACACTTTCAAATTCCTTTATGCACTGAAGTGGTAAAATGAGGCAAGAATTTAAAATGAGAAGTATTTGTTCAGAGGACATGGAAGTGGTGTGGGGAAATCAAATCTTCACATGAAAGTCAACATCAAGAATGGGGAGGAAATCATCTAGAAATTTCAAGATTCCACTTTTGCCTTAACCAGTAGCAAATCCATCACTGTTCTCTTTCCTGTCTGTATCTTGAAATAATTATATTTGCACAATGCTTAAGGCAGACAGAATATTAGTTTCTTATGTGGCTCGGTGTCTATGGTTGATAATGCTCATGTGAAATGCCTTAGGAGGTTTTACTACATTAAAGGCACTATGTACATTTCATCCAGGATGAAATATTGTCTTGTGACCTATTTATACCAGTGCCACCACTACACCAGAGATCCCAGATGAACACTGAGGTCACTTTGACCCACTTTGCATGCCTTTACACAGCAGAGGACACAAGCATCAGGAGAAAGAGACGTCCACCTCAAACAAAAGCTTTTATTTGAAGCATTAAACCTTAAAATCAACACTTTCAAATTTCTTTATCCACTGAAGATGTAAAATGAGGCAAGGATTAAAATGAGAAGTATATGTTCAGAGGACATGGAAGTGGACAATTCGAGATGCAGCGGGACACAGCACACTGTTTTTAATTGATGGGAGAAAAATTACGAGAAACTATGGATTGTTGTAAAAGCCCAACAGGTTCACCTTGAGGGCCTACAGGGAGGGAACTTGCCATCCCTACCTGGTCTCACTTTCAATGTGACTCCGGTCCTGTCCTATATACTTGATTCTTAATGCCCTCTGAAGTGGCTGCACAAATCACTCATTTGTAAAGTTTGCAGTCCAGCGCCACTTCAGGGCACAAAGGAATGGTCAAATAAGTGCAGCCACATCAGCAGCACACATATCCAGAGATTTTTAAGAAACACTTCACATTTATTAAAATGCTGTATATTTATTAATAACATATGGATCATGCAATATAGATATGCACCAATATAATGCCCTCATTCATCTCAAAAACCAAATCCTGGGCACAAGGTCAATTTACTGGTGCTGTTTCACTTGTAGTCTGACAGTATGAACTCATATTCCAATTCTTTTGCTGTTTCTTCTTCTGCCTTTCCATTCCTGAAGATGAAACCCATCCTGGGTTACAATACTGAGCTATAATTCCATCAGTCTGATCTTGATGACACAACAGAGGATCACTGTCTGTGTGTACTGAGCCTGAATTTGGAACACCAGTGAGCTATTTCAGTAAGGGTGTTACACAGCTAAGTCCAAGTCTGTCCTCACAAACATCACATGTATCCACCCCCAGAAAGGGGTGACTAGGCATTTCCCACCATAAACCAACAATGTTGATCAACCAAAAAAAGAGAAGCCTCATTTTAACGTAATGACAAAAGTAACATGGGATAGAATCATCTGTGCCCGCTGGCGTCGTGTGAGCAGACATGATGAGAAGGCCAAAAATCAGTTTCACGACATCGTGAAACCAGATTGCGATCGTCCGCTCCTCCCACTGCTGGCATGCTGTGTTTCCTGCCATCAGACATCAGGAACCTTATTGTAATATATCTGCATACTATTATGGGCCCAGCCCACCAGAATCGTTCCCCCCGCCTTGCTGGATTGTCCACCCATGTCGGCGTGATTGCACGCCGACGTGTTTCACAACAGCATATAAAAGGCGTGCACTTGGCGGGCTGCACTTTGAGGGGAACTCGGAGGTGAGTACATTGTAACGTTGTGGAGCGCTCGCCTGGGACGCCTGTTGGACTTCAAGGTTGAGGCGTGTGGACTGCCCTGCGGTTGAGGTGCATTGGGTGGAGGGGCAAGGGCTGCCCTGCGGTTGAGGTGTGATGGGGGGGCGGGGG
This sequence comes from Cetorhinus maximus, assembly GCF_964194155.1. Classification (NCBI taxonomy): domain Eukaryota; kingdom Metazoa; phylum Chordata; class Chondrichthyes; order Lamniformes; family Cetorhinidae; genus Cetorhinus; species Cetorhinus maximus. The sequence continues at coordinate 65,648,366 of NC_135893.1, forward strand.
GCTGCCCTGCGGTTGATGGTGGCGCAAAAGCACGTGCAGGGTGGAGTAGGGGGCACTGTGGGCAAGGGAAGTGGCCGCGTATTAAAGAAACCTTGTACAAAGTGACCATTCCTCTGCAGCTGAGACAGTTCAGGTGCAGCCAAATTGATATGATGGGAGCTGGGCCTCTAGCTTATCTGCCCATTCAAACAATGCAGAGGCATCAAAGTGCCACCAAGTGCTCCAGAGATTTCACCCCTCGGGCACAGAGTAATGAGCATTTTAGTGGGCTGCAGAACAGTTGGACGACTGGCTACATTGTACAATCTCCTTGCTAAAGCAGGCCGTGGAGCAGTCACTGGTGGAGCTGCTCACAGCCCCTTGCAATGTTGTCATTCCAGTTTGGACCTGTCTCCCTCATGGTTCAAGCTAACAATGCAGCCTTGTAGCACAGGTTAGGAGAATGCCTGCCCTTGAGCTGATAGCATAAAATGCAGTCCAAAGCAAAGCTGCCATCAATCGGTCGGGTGAAGTGGGGCGGAGGTGAGTGGGGTTTCAGGCAGCCATTCAGCACACTAAACTCTGGCCATCCAACTGGTGCCAGCACTCTCCAGAATGTGTTCAGGGGCCTTCAGACTTCAGCAAGATAGGTTCTAATACACCCATAACCCATATATCTCTTTCATTCATCCTGCAGGAGGGGTACATCTGGATCATGGAGCCTGGCGACTTAGCTGTATGCCTCGTGGCATGCAGAGAGCAAAGACAACTGAGAAGAGAGCAACTGAGGTGCCTGGCTGCTCAGAGGGAGGAGCAACACCCTCTGGAAGAAGGGGCGGCTGGGGCTCCCACACAGTCGAAAAGCCACAGCGAGCCGTCGCTGGTTGGTGCCTAGCTAGACCCAGGCTCTATAGAAGCCGCTTTTCATTCCTGCAGATGACCATGGACCAGTGTCGCTGAAAACTGCGCATGTCTAGGGAACTGGTCGGTCACATCTACCAGCTGCGGCAGGATTTGGCACCACAGGGACATGGAGGGCATTCACTACCAGTGGCCGTGAAAGTGACTGCGGCACTCAATTTCTATGCCATTGGCACCTTTCAGGGCTCCACAGATGACTTCTATGGGATATCACAAGGCTTCACCCACAAATCATCCATGGGGTCACCTTCGCGAGGGCACACAACTTTGTGCATTTTGCCCGGGACCAAGACAGCCAGGATGCAAAAACAACTAGATTAGTCCAGCTCTCAGGTTTCGCACAGGTGCAGGGTGCCATCGACTGCTCTCAATTGCTGCTCAGATCTCCGTCGCAACACGCAGTCAACTATGTCAACTGCAAGGGATTCCATTTGCTAAATGTGCAGCTGGTCTGCGACCACCACAAATGCATCCTACAGGTTTCCAGGGAGTGTGCATGACTACTGAATTCTCAGTCGATCACAGATCCCTGCAGGCTTCCAGGGTCCACAGAAGCTGCAGGCTTGGCTCCTGGCAACAAGGGCTACCCACAGAGGATGTGGCTAATGACACCCGTGCGGCAGTCTCAGACTGCAGCTAAGCGAAGGTTTAATGAGGCTCATGCTACAACTCACAGACCATTGGGATGCTGAAGATGAGGTTCCGCTGCCTGGACTGCTCTGGTGGAGCCCTGCAATATAGTCCAGAGGGTGTCATGCATCATCGTCATCTACTGCACCCTTTACAACTTGGCACTGCAATGGGGGGAGGAGCTGGCTGAGGGGGAGCTGGAAGTCTCCTCCAATGAGGAGGATGCCGATGGGGATGAGGGTGAGGAGGTTCTCGAAGGCGACGATGACGGGGATGAGGCCCTTGCACTGGCTAGATGAGGCAGGAGCGCTCAAGAGGCCCTCATAGAGGCTAGATTTATGGAGGAAGACGATGACATACAGTGAAGAGACACCATAGATCCTCACATTGCATCTATGGAAGTTTGACTACAGTCTAGCTTATGACAATGCACATACCCTCTGTGATAATGATCCAGCCATGGAGGCCCTAATAGTCGTTCGATGCCAGGACAATGATGACGACATGCAGTGAGGACACTCCATAGATCTTCACATAACCTCTGAGGACGTCTGACTCTTGTCTGACCAAGGGCAGCTCGAATACTCTCTGTGATCAGGGTCATATCATAGAGAAATAGCCATGAAACTTTAAAAGCATCTGATCCTTTGTCTACCTTCAGCACCTGAGCCTTTCAGGAGCACAGCATCACTGGCCACAGATGCTGAAGAGATGGGGGCCAGCTCCACCTTAAAGGTGCTGAGAGCACAAAGAGTGAATGATGGAACTATGTGACGCCTTCCCACAACATTCTGGCAGCAATGATAAGCACTGTCGAGGTGCAGGCATCAGCACTGCGTCCAGCGAGTGTGAGGCCGTAAAATCACTTTGGTCTGAAGCTGCACAAAGCACAGGGATTAAGACACCTGCCTTTATTTTGTAAAGAAAGGTTTCACATCTGAGTGACATGAACACTGCTCATTATAACAAGGAGCCACAGGCAGGGAGACATTCTTGGGAGTTTATTGACAATAGTGAACAGTGTGTACAAGTGATTAGCACCTGTGCCCAGGCTGTGCATCTTAACTTTCCTAATCCTGCCATTATGCCTTGGTTCTCCCTGGCCACCCACAGCAAAGGTGGAGGCAGCCTGCTGACTGCTACGCCCTGTCTGTGATGACCTTCACAGGCGTCCTCTGGAGGGCCAAGACCTGGAGGGCCCCGGCCTGCTTTCGGGGTCCTGCTGTTTGGCAGTGGCACCCTCCTCGGCCTGTGGAGCTGGAGCTGCTGAGGTCACAGGAAGAGGGGACAGATGGGCTGGACATTCCTGAAGTCACCTGGATGGGTGGCCCTGGGGGTACACCTGCTGATCCTCCTCCCAATGGGTGCCCAACTGCCCCTGGCTAACTCCTTGAGAAGGGGGAGCTGGAGTGAGATCAAGCTGCCCCGCACCCCTCTCGCGTACGCACTGTTGGAGGCCAACTATGGCATCAGCGATGGAGTTGAGCCCAAGCTGCAGTGCAGGAGCGACGTCCTGGACCAAGGTCTCCATGGTGGTCGTCATCCTACCAGTGTTGACCTCGGTGTGTTGACATGCCAGCGCTATCACCTCAGCCTGAAGGCGGACGGACTCCTCCATCGTGCCTTGTAATTTGAGGAGTGCAGCAGACATCCCTTCCTGATGTTCCTGAGCTTCCCTTTGCAACTCCAGCAACTGTGACATGACCAAATCCAGAGGCTCATCATCTGACTTGGACTCGGGCTCAGCAAATTTCTGGCCTCCAGCAGTCCTCCGAGTGCCGGACACCTACGAAGTGTGTGCCTCTGCACTGGTGGAAAGTGTACGTGATCGCTGTTATGGGACACGAAGGTGAGTGCCTCCAGATTTCTCTTCAGAGGTTTCTTCAGGGCTTGATTGGAGGCCTTGGGTCGTGGACTCCCTCAGCTGTTTCCCAGATGTGACTGCGAAAGCAAGGAGAGATAATTAGTGCATGGCAGTGGCCTGTGAAAGAGGACACATCACTCACAGCATGATTGTCTGATGGATGTTGCACTGCTGGATCCTCGCTTTGTAGAGCACCGCCAACCTCACCATCAGCACAGGGATGGTCCAGATCCTTGCCGGCCAGCTGGATGGCTCTGTTTTCAATATCCATGAGGACCTTGATTTCAGGCATTCCTCCACCGGTCTCTGACCTCTCCCTCTTGTTGTGTGCCAGCTTACACTGCATGAATAGAGATGGAGAGAGTGTAATCAGGATGCCTGCCAGGCCATATGATAAGTATGCCTGGCATGTGTGTGTGGTGAGTGGTCCCATAGACGGGATGAGAACAACAAAGGTATGTGTGAGAGAGTGAATGGTGATGTCCCTTGAACAGGCAGTAAGTGAGGACCTTGTGGATGTGTGATGGACTTGTGAGTGTGTGAATTGAGAGTGCTGAGAAGAGTGACTTACCCTGGTGGAACTGAGGAGATCATTCATCCTCTTGGGGCACTGGGTGGCTGTCCTCTTTTGAAGAGCGTTCAGCGCTGACCACCACTGCCACTGGCTCCCAAGCCAGATTGGTAATGTTGCTGCATGTCCTGCAGTCAGAGCTGGGGTAGAGGACATCACGCGGGCCTTCACTGCGTCCAAATGGCACTCAAGGGACGCGTCATTGAACCTGGGGGCTGCAGTCTTTTTTTCTTTCAGGGCCATGTCTTCTTTGCAGCAGTCATGGGCTGGAAGCACTGAGAGGTGTGCGTGCAGCTGGACTTTAAATATGGCGCCCGGTGTGCTGAAGCGGCGAATGAGAGCCCGCCTGCCATGGAAATGGCGCATTTCCAGGGAATGCATAATTAATATGGCGGGCTTGGGACAATATGGCATGAAAAGCTTCTATTGCAGCCGGCTGCTACCGCGCTTGGTGCAAACCTGGGAAGATTCCACCCATGGTATTTATAGTGTTTAAAAACATAATTATTTTGTAAAATAAATGCTATATTTAGAGTAGTCCAGCAGATATTTTTTCTTCTCTACCCATAATTAAAATTAAAGCATTACAGCAGCTGAGATCACCATTCCTCACTGGCACTACACAAAATGGAAACTTCAGTATCTGAAAAAGAATATAATCCGATTGAAGTATCTCCATTGTACTGACTTGTGAAGAAATACAACATTTATGTGCAAAGTAAGAACAATTACAATTTTAAACCAGTTTAAGCAGGTTAAATCACCGCCTTAGAATAACAAAGGCAGTAGATGCATGGTAATACCATCACCTACCAAGTTCCCCTCCAAGTCACACACCATCCCTACCTGGACACATGTCACTGTTCCTTCTTGAACTCGTACTTATTTCAATTTGATATACTATAATCACCTGTTCACGATATGATGTCCTTTACCCTGGGATGACCACTTTGTAAAACACCTCAGTTCTGTTCGCTAGTGTGACCCCAGGCTTCCAGTCGACTGCCATTTTAATTCTCCACCTTGCTCCCGCTCTAAGCGTTCTGTCTTCAGCCTCCTCCAGTGTTCCAACTAAGTGCAACCGAAGTTGCACTTAGGTACAGCACTTCATCTTTCAATAAAGCAGCCTTCTAGTCTCAACACTGAGTTCAAAAATGTCAAATCATAATCTCTGTCTCCATTTTGTTTCCTTTTTTGTTGCTGGTTTCTCTCTCTCGTTTTTGTCTCTTTTTGCTTTTGGACAGCAGCTGTTCATGATTCTGCCATTCACACCTCCTCCAGACACTTCATTTTTTCACTTGTTACCACTCCCTTTGGCCTTGCACCAATAACCTTTTTGTCATTTAATTCCTCCTGCCTTACACATTATCACAGATCGTTCCTTTTTTTTTTCTCACCCTCCCCCATTTCACTTGCTCAGAAACTATATCTAACTATTCCCAGTTCTGATGAAAGGTCATCGACCTGAAACATTAGCTCTGTTTCTTTCTCCACTGATGCTGCGAGATCAGCATTTTCTGTTTTGATATCACTGTTCCTTCGTGGTCGCAGGACAAAATCCTGAAATTTCCTACCTGAAACCAATGTGGGAGCGCCTTCGCCACACGGACTGTTGCAGATCCACATGTGTGCTGACCTTCTCCAGGGCAACTAAAAGATGGGCAACAAATGCCAGCCCTACCAGCAACACCCACATCCCAAGAATTTTTTTTCAAATGGGCCCTGTACTGAAAATTCCAGCATTAAAAGGTGTATTTAATAGATTTCCAAATATACAACCTTTAGTGTTCTATTTTGAATGTATTTAGTAAACGGAAAGGAAAAAAACTACGATCCCGGTTGATATGTGGTAATGAACCTTAAACAGAATAGGGTCCTGTATTGAAAGATGGGTTTCATATGTTTCCAAATGCACAACCTTTGGGCTTTCATTTTTTTTAAAAAAATCTATATAGTAAACGGAAAGAAAATATCATTATTACGATAATTGTTGGGACATGTGGCAATCAGCCAAAGAATAAACGTAAATATTTACCTTAAAACTGTAGGGGAATTACAACAGGAATTACTGCATTGCCTGCAGCGAGGCAAGAAACTCTACCATATGTCTTTCATTTTTCAATTGTGCATCCGACAAGAAAAGCCATCTATATGACACAGATCTGCACTTCACACTGTCAGCTGGCCTCTCAAACAGCAGTGTATCTAAACACCTACTGGTCAAAGTAATTAATGGGAAATTCAGACTGCTAGTCATCTAAACAGATCCATGCTCTTTCATTAAAAGGTGCCTTCACATGTTTTTTTTATTAGAATTTAGAAAGAAATCTCTTTTTGAGGATATGCTACCTGCTTTGTCTTCAGGTTTTCTCCCTTCATTAATCTCTTCACGTGCACCATCTGTCCTGCAGCCCACAGCAAGTAGGGAGGAGGGAGGAAAACAGCATTCCAAGCCAGCATGTAGAAGACTTGCATTTATATATTGTCCTTCATGACCTCTGGAACCCCAAAAGCATTTTACAACCAATGAAGTACTTTTGAAGTGTAGCCATTTTTGCAACATAGCACAACCCATTTGCGAACAAAGATTGCTACAACCAGCAATGAAATAAGTGATAGGATCACCTGCTTAGTGTGTTGTGTAAAGGGATAAATGTTGACCAGGACATCTACAGAAATCTCCTGCTCTTCTTTGAATAGTGCCATGGGATCTTTTATGTCCACCTGAGAAGGTAGATGGTTTAATGTCTCATCCAAAACATGACATCTCCAATAGTGCAACACTCCCTCAGTACAGTGCTGGAATGTCAGCCTAGATTTTGTGAAGTCTCTGGTTTGGGTATGAATACCAATTGGGATGAGACTCACTAGGGTATGTGTGAATTTCCAGGTAATCAAGAGTTTGGGTTAGAAGATGTTAAAATAAAACCTTGAGTACAATAGCTTAATCAACAGGTTGAGACAACAGTAATGCTAACAATCATATTTGCAAGAGTTTCAATGTCTGATATTCCAGACTTAGTGCTTCTCAGAAATTAGACAGCCCTGTAAACTGTGCTTAGCTGGGTCAAGTCACTCCTGAGATTTGGTGGACCGGGCCAGGAAAATGGTTCAGTTCCATGATGTGCAAGGGTGTTGTGCTAGAAATGGGGTCTCTGTGGGCCTCCAAGTATGAAAATCCAATTAGCACAGTTAAAAAGCTAGTTAACTTTTGGCCTGACCCCCTGAGACCCTTTGATTTTCAATACAAGTCCCACCACCATTCCCTTCAGACAGCCTGCATCTAGATGCCAACCTGGCTGAGTAATGGGGAAGTGAGGCGCCCTGCTCCCTTATTTAAGTGGGAGCACCTATTGCAAGTGGCGGATCTGTTTCGCCCCTCAGAAGGAACCCTGGAAATCACAGGCTTACATAAAGCAGGCAGAGACAGTTGTTCATGGAGACAGCTGCACATGTTAAAGTGCAGCTGCCTTCAGTGAGATCTGATTTCCATTAGTGGGATGTCCAAAACATGACTTGTGCACTTTAGACCTAGCAGAAGAATGTCTAAACTTACCAGAGTTCTTTGGAGAGGTAGGGTACTCTTTTGGAGATGTAAGGTACTCTTTTGGATATGGCCTCGGGCTATCTTTGGGAGAGGAAAGCGGCCCTTTGGGATTGTTGGGAAAGTAGACATGAATGTGCATAAAAAGTGCACAAACTCAGGGGAACTGTAAAGTTCATTGGAACTATCAAAGAGAGCTATCAAGCATCAGGGAATTTAAATTTCCTGCCCTTGAAATATTTGAAAACACTGGCTGCAGTGTTGAAAAAAATCAGTGCTTGCTATTTCACTCTTAGGGGTATTATTATAGGCTTAGTGCTGCATGACTGATTTCATAAGCAATCATTATCACAGTGGCATGCCTGTCAGCTCAGTTTGATTGACAGCTTCAAATGCTTATAAAGTATTTGAAGTGAGACTATGCATATAAATGCATGTTGTTAGAAGGGATTAAAGGAAGTTAAATGTAATCAATGGGTTTTTATCTAAGTATTTTTTCAATAGTGAATTCATCAATAGACATTTAAGAAATTTATTTAATCTCAACATGGGTCCTGAGGTCTGCCCATGGTAGATACTGGGTGAGTTGGCATAGAGGGTGGAAGGCAAAGGATGGTGGGTGGGAGAATGAGTTGGCATGATTTGGCAATTAGTTGGCATAGCAACTATAAAGGGCCACTTGGGGTAGGTAGAGAGATATAGGTTAGCATGGAGAATATGAGGGGCCATCGGGGTGGGTAGAGGCATTTAGGTTGTCATGGAGGATATGAAGGGCCATGGGGAGTAGGTGGGAGCGGGCATCCATGGATAGGGCATGGGGAATATGTAGGGGGGTGAGGGGATATGAGGGGTGAGGGCTGGAGGACTGTGTTTTGTTTTTTTCCCCATATTGCTGGAGCACCAAGGTGAGCCTTTCAACAGCCCATCTCTGCACCCAGCAGCCCATGGCTACCTCAGAACTCCTTCCAGGGGCCACGGGCCCAACTCCCATTTCACACCTCCACACCCCGGAACAAAACTCCAACCATCCAGGGCACTTCTCCTGGTCAGATGTGTGTAGTCAGGAACTGTCCAAAATCTGTGCTCCCAATACAGGAGCAAAAATTCAGGCCTATATATTTTTCATCCTGCGATTGAACATTTAAAAAGTAAAACGCTCTTCATTTACCTCCAGTCCTTAATAGCAATCCAGCCCAGGCTGATGAAATGAAGTTTGTTTGTCCTGCTTCTTTTTTTTGTTCTTTCATGAGTTTTGGGCATCGCTGGTGAGGCCAGCAGTTACTGCCCATCCCGAATTGCCCCAGAGGTGATGGTGGTGAGCCACAGTGCTATTAGGAGGGGAGTTCCAGGATTTTGACCCAGTGACAGTGAAGGAACAGTGATATCGTTCCAATTCAGGATGGTTGTGACTTGGAGGGAACATCCAAGTGGTGGTGCTCCCATTCATCTGCTGCCTTTGTTCTTCTAGATGGTAGGGATCGCAGGTTTGGAAGGTGCTGTTGAAAGAGCCTTGGTGAGTTGCTGCAGTGCATTCTGTAGATAATACACACTGCTGCTACTGTGCATCAATGGTGAAGGGAGTAAATGTTGAAGGCGGTGGATGGGGTGCCAATCAAACGGGCTGTTTTGTCCTGGATGGTGTCGGGTTTTTTGAGTGTCGTTACAGCTGCCTCATCCAGGTAAGTGGAGACTATTCCAACACATTCCCAACTTGTGCCTTGTAGATAGTGGACAGGCTTTAGGGAGTCAGGAGGTGAATTACTCTCTGCAAAGTTCCCAGCTTCTGATCTGCTCTTGTAGCCACGGTATTTATATGGCTAGTCCAGTTCAGTTTCTGGTCAATGGTAGCCCCCAGGCTGTTAGTAGTCTTGCTGGTTGCAAGAGTTCTAATGAATTTAGGCCAGGGTAGTGTTATGTTCCAGTTTTTTATGAACTTTTAGGCAATACTTTTAAAATTTTGGACACAAAGTCTGTTAAAATGACCCCCGTGAATCATATGACCTTTGGCATTTGAGCCAGGCCGTCTTGGGTCTCAAACAAATACCTAATGAAGTATGGACATTAACAGCCAGCTGGGAAACTCACACATCCCTTTGTTTAAGGATGAACCATCAACAACAGGACTACAGCATTGCAGCTAACTCATCTTTCTGTTTCACCATGAACAAAGGAAACATGGTGAAACAGAAACTCAATGTGTGTTAGTCAAATGTGAAAGGGATCTCATCTATTGTATTTTGATGGTGTTTCCCTCATCCAAACTAGGCAGGATGAATTTCAACGACAACACCAGATGTGTAATCAGCATACCACCTTTCTTTGGACAAAGAAACTTTGAATTTGTACAGGTCACATGATGAGCACAGCCCTGTTTTATGCCTGTTTTTAAAACAGCAAAAGCAGCTTGCAGAGACAGAGTTCTATCCGAGTCCATCAAAAAAACCATTGAACCAGCAGCAGGTCAACTACACAGTTAAGGTAATAAACAGCAATACCTTGAAAGTGGAAGACAGACTCTCTCCAACCTGTTCAAACTTCAAGTTCACGAGAGAACCAACTTCCTGGAAATTCAACTACAAGCAGCCTCACAGCTTACTGAGAACCCTCTGCTTACAAGACCTTCACTTTAACTAAAAATGTCGACTAATCTAAGAAATTTCAGGCCTGCTACGAAAGAGAGACTGAGGCAATTACACTTCTGTTGAACAATTACTCTGCACTGGGAACCATCTGAAACTCTGATTTAAATCTTTGGATGGTTCCAACTGTCTTACAGGAATAGTTAGAAAAATTAAAACCACTTCTAACTCCTGGGTAACCATAGTATTGAACCCCCACGGCACCCTGACTGCCCTTCCCAACCTCCAACTAACCTCCACTAGCCCCCCACGCCCCCCCCACCCCTCCCATAACTACATCCCCACCCTCCACAGCAGTCACCCACTACTGTCCCATCCGACTATCCTCCCACCCCCTACGCGACCCCCTGACCATCCCCCCACTGATCACTCATGCGCCCCCCCCCCAAAAGGCCATGCCCCCCCACTGATCACCGACCCCCCTTACCAAATGCAGTCAAACTCCTACTGATCACCCGATTCCCCCACTGACCACCCCCACCAATGAACCAACCCCCCACTGACCATCCGCGGCCCTGTTCACTACCCGTGTCCCCCTCTACGGGCCACCAACCACACCTCCCACCACTGGCCACCTACTGACACCACCCGATCTCCCCAACCCCACATCCTACTCACTTACCTTACACACTGGCTTCTCAAAGTGGCTGGTCCTTTAAACATACCTGCTTTATAGCAGCTAGCGTTGTAAGAACGGAGTGTGTCCTCCTTACCCTCGACTCTCCTGCACTGCACTATTCTCATCCGACCTGAGTCAGAGGGTCGGGCGAGAAAAGTATGGCTGCATTTCAGTCTAAGTAATTAGGAGGGGAGTGGCATGGAAGCTATGGCCCATAAATTTGTCCGTGACAACAGTCATAACTGATTCTCTTTTTCACTGGTTATGAGCAATTTTCCTTTAAAATTTAACTGTTGTGTGTAGTCAGTTTTTCAGTCTGCAATCCATTTCAAATTTTTGCAGTCACACATATTATTTGTCAGGGAACAAGGCCTGTGTGGCATCTTCCGGAATGCTGCACCGTGTGCACACATACAGCTTAGTAGGAACCTTGGTTAAAAATCCATACCATAAATCTGCAGATAATTCAGCCTAATTGGGCTTACACTATCTTACTCCCAGTATAGGATGAAACTGGTGTTCCTGGCAATTATAATGCAATAAAAAGCACAGGTATAAAACAGGTTTTCTTCACTGAGAACTCACTCTGACTTCTCCATTAAATTAGAGAAGACAGCATTTTGACCCCAAGGTTAGTTGGTATGGAAAATGTCACAGTGACATATTGGTGGGAGGGAATACTCTCCCAATGCCACAGTTAAGGTGCATTATCAGGGAAGTGTTGAGGGAGTTTAACACCACATGTTATCCATGCAGCAAACAACCTTGGGAGTGATTGATATTCAAAAGCCTAGATTTAATATCTTTAGTTAAATGAGCACAAACAAATTCAGCCATTAAAAAAGATCAAAAGACTTTACTTGAAGGTAAAGTTATAAGATGGCTGGAGTCAAAGCTATGATTTTCTTAGTTGATGGTATTGGAATGACAACTGATCTTAATTCTCTGCCCAGCTTCAGACAGTTTTACTGCAAGTCTCAGTTTATGGCTTGAGCAAATTTAGTTCTTCATGCCCTGGGAAAAATCATAGCCTTCGTTGTAGATGTCCACTCTACACCACTGTGATTATGGGCCTTTAACACATTGATTTTAATATTCTCATTCTTGTTTTCAAATCCCTTCATGGCCTCCTCCTTCCCCATCTCTGTAACCACTGCCAGCCCTACAACTCTCCCAAGGTCTCTGTGTTCTTCCAATTGTGGCCTCTTGTACAACCCTGATTATCTTTGACTCACCACTGGCAGCAATGCCTTTAGCTGCCTAGGCCCTAAATTCTGGAATTCCTTCCCTAAACCTCTCTTTCCTCCTTTCAAATGGTCCTTAGAACCTAGCTCTTTGACCAAGACTTTGAACTCCTATCCTGATATCTACTTATATGGCTAAGTGTTGAATATTGTTAGTAAATAGCTGCAAGGCATTATCAATGTGAAAAGTGCAACTTGTTTGTTTGAATCTTCACACTCAAAATTTGTGTTCTGATATATGTCATGAGGTTCTGGACCTCTTACTTCACTAAACGTTTCCTTTTATCCCAGAGCAAATGTATCTAGTAGTTCAGTTAGATTTCACACCATGGAATTATACTTCCTTGCCCTTCAAAACGGGTACACCAGGTTCACACAAGCTATTAAGAGCTGAATCAATACTTAAGCAGCACAGGTTTGGCTTGGTTGTCACTTGAGAAGGCTGTGAAATTCTGCTATGTGTTTACGTCTTTAACATCATTTAATTGTGCTTGATATGTTGATTTTCAAGAGGGCAAATTGTTCTGCTGTACCTGTCGCAGGGCAGCTATGCTTGATCAAATTATCTTTGGCGTATTTGGCTGTCAGTGACATTGACAGAAGAAAAGCAACAAACAGCTGCCTACAAGAATGTGCTCAATCTTGTTGGACAATGAGGTGAGATGGAAGGATATAGAACAGGATGTGTGTTTTTTCAATGAATGCTGGATTGCTTTTTGAAGATTTTTTATATCCACAAATAGAAAAATGAATTTAGAAAAAAATACACAATTTTCTTTAAAACTTTTATAAATCACAGCTTTGGGTGGATTACATGATGTAATATGATGTAATACAACAGAACTACAGCAAGAATCTTGGGATTGATTCCGCAATTAGGGGGAGATGCTGGCGTAGTGATAATGTCACTGGATTAGTAGTCCAGAGGCCGAGGCTAATCCTCTGGAGACATGAGTTCAAGCCACTCCTTTTAAGGGCAATTAGGGATGAGCATCAAATGCTGGCCTGCAGCGATACCCACATCCCATGAAAGAATAAATTTTTAAAAAATCCTGGCCGATATTTATTCCTCAATCAACACCGCTGAAACAGATTATCCACTCATTACCACATTGCTGGTTGTGAGACCTTGTCATGTGCAAATTGCCTGCAATGTGTCCTACATGGCAACAGTGACTACACTTCAATAATACTTCATTGACTGTAAAGCATTTTGGAACTTCCAAGATTGTGAAGGGTGCTTTATGAATGCAAGTTCTATATTCTTTGAACTCACTGTGACACAACCCCCTGAGAACTGAATTTTATTATTCAAATAAGAAAAAAGATCAGAATCATAATGATCACAGTTAAAACATGTGTGTTTGTCTATGTATGTGCTTAGGACATACATCATGAGTGATTTTCTTATGCAACAATAACCTATTTTCACAAGTGCACTGAAACAAAAACAAAGTGTGCTAATCAACAGGAATTATTAGAAATTTGCAGTAGCATATGGCCATTGCAATTTTTTAAAACCACACTTAAAATGCGTACTGTTGAGCCTTCCAGTTGTTCCAAACTAAAGCAGGCAACTGACAATTTAGCAGAACTGACAGTGACTACAGCCAAGGTGGTCTGCCTTCTAAGCTGCTGGAGAGCATCAGGGAGATGGGAAGGGTACTGCATCCTTGCTGATGATGGGTCCCACCAAGTTCTATAATCCTCAGTGAAACAAGTGAAGGCATCTCAAATTCACAAGAGTAAAGACTCTTTCGATGTAACTTGTCATCACAAAAAAATGGAAGTTAATCACATGCCAAATAAAGCAAAGAGTCACGTTCATTTTAAGGAGCATAAATGCATATTCTGAAAAAGGTATTTCATTTTTGCCAAGCCTTCATTTGTTTTGTTGAATGTACTCTGAACCCCTTAGGAGCCTTCCTGTTGCAGTTTGTTAGTGGTGGAAGTGCCTCAGGCGAATACAGTGCTAACATTCTGCCAACAGAAAAGCTTCTGCAGGATGTAGCAGAGTCTGAGTCTCAGGTTACCCAATGAGGTGGAGAGCAGGAAGCTGAACAGTCTGAATAGCCTGGGATTAACCCTCTTTCCCCAAAGGCACACAGTAGCATTTCTGACACCACATCATAAGTCTATTACTCATCAATGGTTTTAACTTAAAGAGACAGTTTTTTTCTAATGGCCAACAGACATACTCTCACACAAAAATGTCAAATATCTTTTCACACTCTCTTATTCTCACCAGTATATTAAATGTGTTAAATTCACTCAGCAAGCTGGCAATGCTGTTAATATAGGCCAGCTAGGAAACTTTGCAAGTAGCACTGTAACATCAGGGTTTCCAATGAATGTCAGCAATCAAAGCATTTTCCAGTCTAATGTAACATATATCAGCATCTAAAGACTCTGTGGTCAATTCATAATGAGTATTGTTACCAAGAACAGGAAATTTAGCAATATTTTGGTTTAGTTAGTGGTCAACCTTCATGCAAGACAAGCATAACAGAAAATTGACCACTAAACTCCAATCTTCTTCATTTGTGCACATTACAAGTAGTGCTATATCAGAGGCTGCAATTACATGACTTAATACACTCATTACACAATTTTACAAACCGCCATATCCTCCTTATCCCCAATTTAACTAAAAAAGCAGATTAAAGCTGAATTATTATCCCAGTTATTCTCTCCTTCCACTCCACTCTTGGTAGCTCCCACATCTACAAGTTTTCCTTGGGCACATGCCCCCCTTGATTTTCAATCCATTCCTCTCCAGACAACTGGTCGAGGTCTCCGGTGCAAGTTTGGTGGTTAATCACAGACTAGACTAAGTTTCGAACCAGAGTTTTCCAGTGAAATATTAAACACCAGTTGTGTCTACCTAGCTGTTCACTTTAATTATTAAATTTGCTCATGGAAAGGGAAGGCAAATTGCCCACTACTTCATGTGTGTTATTTTATCTTTAGGATATAACTGGGTTTAGTGCATATCAGTTTTTAAAAAACATTTGGCAAAAATCTGACTCAATGAGGGTGGAGGGTGGGGGGGCGGGGCTGACAACTGAATTTTCTTATCACACTTCAAGGAAGATTGTACTATTTTGGGGCATTAGAAATGCTGTTCAAATCTTCAAATGATTAATATGGAAAGGAGGTGGAGGAAGTAAGATTTGGATTACTGGAAACAATTACTGCAGTTTAAGGAGTTAAAAATATTTATTGTGCATTTGTGTTTTTTGCCTTTTTTTGAAGCTACAGCAACTGCTGAGATCTCTCTTAAGAAATATTTTACATACGGGGGTTACTGTCTGTGCCTTTAAAGAGTCAAGGTACCTGCGTTTGATTATTTCAAGATCCATTCTATTCACACATGCAGTCCTTACCACACTAACTAAAAGTTAAGCACAGGAAAATATCTTCATCAGGGACATTAGGAAGCACTGAAAGTTCTGGCAGAGAATCTTGAGGAATTATGTTTACTTTAACAATCCAATGACAATTTTAAAAAGTTTCTTTCCAAACAACCACTATTAAGTACATGTCTGGAGGGATTCAACTGCTATGGTTTTCTCCTAAATGCCGATTTACAGGCCTCACGAGAGGAGTTATACTGTTTTTCTTGGAGATAAAGAACACAAAAGTTTGGTTGGTAATAGATGGGCGTTTGCCAAGCTTCAAACCTATTACCACATGAAATGTGTCTCAGATTTCGTGTTGAGTCAAACTGACAACTCCATTTTCACATTTATTGTCTTCGCTGTTTAGTCAAATTGGGAGCAATCACTAACAATAAAAGTTCACGTTATTACTATATTAAAGGCGTTATATAAATGCAAGCTGTTGCTGTTGAAAAATGAACAAAAATAAATGGCAGCACGTAGGCCAACAAGCTCAGTGAAAAAAAATCCTTCTGCCCTACACTGTTGGCTACCTTCCACTTGTTCGTATAGCATTTATTAAGATAGCCTTTTCCCTGATAGCAGACACACGTGGTAATGCTCCAAATAAGCCATTTTCTCTTAACCACTTCAATGCCTTCCTGCGAATCACCCGTCTTTTTAGTTGTCCAAAATCCTCTCAAGGGAACCCCATCCAATGTACTTACACAGCTTTGCTGGTCTCCTTCGACATCACAGAACAAAGCGTGGTAACCATTATATAACACATTTACAACTTGCATTATTTCATGTCATAATTACAAAGCTGCTTGAGCTACCTGAAATCTGCCACCAGCCTGAAGTTGCTTTCTGATACCTTCCAGCATGTCGTTGCTAGTTAATACACTGGAATTGAAAACTTGTACAAATGTTACTTTGCCGATACTGACATGCTCACTGAGTGAGAACTCGAGTTAAAACGTAAAACAGCTGCAATTTTGGTGTCACTGATTGTTTGTTAATTGCTGAGGCGCAGAGACCAACTCAAACTCAAGCACTGCATGAAAGCCAAAGGCCAGCTATCGTAATGCCATCAGCGAACATGAGCAGGGACATCTGGATCCAATTAACCAGGACTCCTGCAGTCCTGCTCTCCAGCCCCTTTGCCAAGATATAGTCACAGTAACAAGACTGATCAGTGAGGGTGCAATGCTACAGCTATGCCAGACTCCAGCATTGATACTAAACCAATTTACGTGTTCGGCTGCAATCCATGAAGGTTGGTTCACAACTGCAGTTGCAAAAGTTTTGACTTTTTTTCTTTTCAATTGAATCCTAACATCAGTGTTGCTTCCTCCATGGAACCATATATGCCCATAGACTTCGTTCACATCAACAAAACATATCACAAAGGAATGAGTGACTTTAGTTACATAGAGAGACTACAGAAGTTGGGATTATCCTCCTTAAAAAGAGAAGGATAAGAATTTAATACAGGTATTCAAGGTTATATGGGGTTTCTTACAGTGGATGGGAGACATTGTTTCCAATGACAGGATGGTCGGTAACCAAAGGACACAGATTTAAGTTAATTAGCAAAAAAAATCCAGAGGTGAATTGGGAGAGAATTGTTGCTGTTCTTACCACGATCTGGAATACACTGCCTGAAGAAGTTGAGGCAGATTCAATATTAATTTTCAAAGGGAATTGGATATATATTTGAAAAGGAGAAAACTGAAGGACAATGGCAAAAGAGCAGGGCAAAACAAAAACAAAAATACCTGGAAAAACTCAGCAGGTCTGGCAGCATCTGCGGAGAGGGACACAGTTAACATTTTGAGTCCGTCATTTGGACTTGAAACGTTAACTGTGCTCCTCTCCACAGATGCTGCCAGACCTGCTGAGGTTTTTCCAGGTATTTTTGTTTTTGTTTTAGATTTTCAGCATCTGCAGTTTTTTGCTTTTAGCAAAAGAGCAGGGGTTAGCTTTTACAAAGTGCCAGCAGACACAATGAGCCAAATGATTTCCTTTTGTGTTGTATAGTGCATGATTTAATGATAATTCTTTGAACTTCCTGTACAAATTGAAACAACAAATGTCACAAAAAAACCAACTGCATTGTTCATTCCTTCTCTGCTGCTATCCTGAATGCACTGACTCATCCTGAGGCTCTCCTGGTCGCTCGACCAACTGGTCGTTTTTCATTCGTGGGCCCAGGATATTTGCCCATTGATGCCATCGCATTCATTATCCTCACACATTCATACACATGTACTTTCCAGCAAGGGTCACCAGAGAGCAATCAAAAATGTGAATCCAGGGTGATTTCTTCCCTCCATAACCCAGAGGCACTCAAGGCCAATTGTTCCACCCCAACTCAGTTCTGCTGACTCAGAATTAAACCTAGGAGCTCTGACCTGCACCGGTCAATGCTATTCTCTGTGGTGGCTTCATTCATTGTGTCATCATCAAGAAAGCTATGCAAAAGCCACACTTTCCCAGAAAGCACATTCATCTGTTTTTGCATTTGATGAAACAGCAGTGACCAACAATGAGTTAAACACATTCCAGAAATAATCTTTCAAGGTATCCTTTTTTTGTTTGTAGTTACATGTCACATTCCAGCTAATTAGACACAGAATCTACATGGAGAAATTTGATCTATTTAACCAACTTAACTACCTGATTCTCAAAAGCATAATAAATGGACACAAAAGTTATTATAAAAAGAGGCGTTATGAACATCCAAGTACCAGTCATCCCACTGACATTCCTCCATAGAGGTCTGAAACCACTTGGAAAAGGCATCAAGGCTCATGCCATTTCAACAAAAATAGAACTCTACAAGGGCAGTCAAATAATGCTCAGGTCCAGTATCGGCCAGTATGAGCTAAAGTGTATCGTATTATCTGAATCCTCAATTACATTACTGTTCTGGAGTCCATTATTCCATATGCATTATGTATCTACACCCATCTATGGTCTTCATTCTTCTGGTATAAATATTCAGCCATCAAAGAACACATGACTAGGCTAATTTTTTGCTTTCACCATATTTCATCCTAAGCTCTTTCTCTCTTTCTCATGTTATCAGGATACTGCCACCTGGCTATCTAACTTACTTCCCTTCTCTGCTTTGTTGAATTGTCTTCTTACCTTCCTATTTTAACTTTGTGAGGATGCACAGTTCCACTAGTGATGATATATATAGAGTCTCCTGCTACAGCACACAAAGCTCGATACCAACAATGGATCACTCAGGGAGGCTGTTAAAAGCATAAAATCAGAACATAAAACATTGTGGAATCATCACACTTAATTGCATTGCTTGTAGCATTTAGGGTTCCTGAATAATCTTTCAAAGTTCTGGACACAGAATGTTCTTACAATTAAAGAGGCTGAAATCCTGTGGTTGGATAAATGCAGAATGGACAATTGTATCTCTACCAGATCTATAGAAATACTGAACACCATGTCAAATACTGAAGAAAATAGCACCACCACCCACAATAACCTAATCTCATCCTCTGCCATTGGAGGGCAGTTTGAGAATGGTCAGTAGTGTACTCTTTATTAGCTAATTGTATATAAACAGCCTGTAAAGGAGGTAGAAAAGGGTTTTTTTTTATTCATTCACGGGATGTGGGCTTCGCTGGCTGGGCCAACATTTATTGCCCATCCCTAGTTGCCCTGGTGAAGGTGATGGTGAACTGCCTTCTTGAACTGTTGCAGACCATGTGGTGTGGGCATACCCATTGTGCTGTTAGGAAGGGAGTTCTAAGATTTTGACCCAGCAACAGTGAAGGAACTGCGATATATTTCCAAGTCCGGATGGTGAGTGACTTGTGGGGGAACTTCCAGGTGCTGTTGTTCCCATCTATCTGCTGTCCTTGTCCTTCTAGATGGTACTGGTTGTGAGTTTAGAATGTGCTGTTGAAGGAGCCTTGGTGAATTCCTGCAGTGCATCGTGTAGATGGTACATACTGCTGCTACCGTGCATTGGTGGTGGAGGGAGTGAATGTTTGTGGATGTGGTGCCAATCAAATGGGCTGCTTTGTCCTGGGTGATGTCAAGCTTCTTGAGTGTTGTGGGAGCTGCACTCATCCAGCCAAGTGGGGAGTATTCCATCACACTGACTTGTGCCTTGTAGATGGTGGACAGGCTTTGGGGAGTCAGGAGGTGGGTTACTCATTGCACGATTCCTAGTCTCTGACCTGCTCTTATAGCCACAGTATTTATATGGCTAGTCCAGTTCAGTTTCTGGTCAATGGGCAACCCCCAGGATGTTGAAAGTGGGGGATTCAGTGATGGTAATGCCACTGAACATCAAGGGGCAATGGTTGGATTCTCCCTAGTTGGAGATGGTCATTCCCTGACACTTGTGTGGCGTGAATGTTACTTGTCACTTGTCAACCCAAGCCTGCATATTGTCCCGGTCTGCTGCATTTGGAAATGGACTGCTTCAGTATCTGAGGAGTCGCGAAAGGTGCTGAACATTGTGCAATCATCAGCAAACATCCCCACTTCTGACCTTATGATGGAAGGAAGATCATTGATGAAGCAGCTGAAGATGGTTGGGCAAAGGACACTACTCTGGGGAACTCCTGCCGTGATGTCCTGGAGCTGAGATGACTTGATGACCAACAACCACACCATCTTCCTTTGTGCTAGGAATGACTCCAACCAATAGAGAGTGTACCCCTGGTTCCAACTGACTCCAGTTTTGCTGGGGCTTCTTGATGCCACACTCGGCCAAATGCTGCCTTGATGTCAAGGGCAGTCACTCTCACCTCACCTCGGGAGTTCAGCCCTTTTTCCATATTTGAACCAGGGCTGTAATGAGGTCAGGAGCTGAGTGGCCCCTGCGGAACCCAAACTGGGCGTCAGTGAGCTGGTTATTGCTAAACAAGTGCCACTTGATAGCATTGTTGATGACCCCTTCCATTACTTTACTGATGATCGAGAGTAGGCTGATGGGATGGTAATTGGGTTGGATTTGTCCTGCTTTTTGTGTACAGGACATACCTGGGCAATTTTCTACATAGCTGGGTAGATGCCACTGTTGTCGCTATACTGGAACAGCTTGGCTAGGGGTGAGGCAAGTTCTGGAGCACAAGTCTTCAATCCTATTACCGGAATACTGTCAGCACCCATAGCCTTTGCAGTATCCAGTGCCTTCAACCATTTCTTGATATCATGTGGAGTGAATCGAATTGGCTGAACGCTGGCATCTGTGATGCTGGGGATCTCCAGAGGAGGCCAAGATGGATGATCCACTCGGCACTTCTGGCTGAAGATTGCAGCAAATGCTTCTGCCTTATCTTTTGCACTGATGTGTTGGGCTCCTCCATCATTGAGGATGGGGATATTTGTGGAGCCTCCTCCTCCAGTGAGTTGTTTAATTGTCCACCACCATTCCCGACTGGATGTGGCAGGACTGCAGAGCTTAGATCTGGTCTGTTGGTTGTGGGATCACTTAGCTTTGTCTATCACTTTCTGCTTATGCTGTTTGGCACGCAAGGTTACGAATCAAAATATCAGGATTCATACAGCGAGTTGAAGAACTGAACTGTAAAGACTCAACAAGTTACATGTGTAGAAAAAATCATTAGCTAAAAGACAGCTTTTCGCTCTCTGGGGGCAAGTCTGAGATAAGATAAAAGAAAGCAAGAAAGTAGCTAATTTAGTTAGAAGACACATAGGGGCTGATTTTTATGATGCAACTTCTTTAGACGTTAAGTCTGCAAGGCCGTTCCCTTTCAGCTCATCTTATTTTAAGCATTTCCGTTGAAAGATTCCTTTCTAAAAACACCCTGCAGTTACCATGCAAACAAATAAATCTGACATACAGATCAGTACTAAGTAATCCTCCTGGTTTCAGCACTGCTCTTCCAAACAACATCTGTTATAAAGAGCATAGCTCAGTTCTACTGTTATCCTCTTCAAAAATCATTTTTGGTATATTTTTGTGCTCATCGAAGTGAGGGATGGTACTGGTGGGCAATAGAACATGTCCCCATTTCTTCCAGTCACTATCAGCACTTCCAAATCACTTTGGGTACAGAGTAAAGCTCACTTTATTTTCTTCAATAACAAACTTCAACCCCAATGTGAATGTAAAGATTCTTTTATTGGATAATTTCAGAAATGAGCAACTAGTGCAGTCCTGACGCTAATCACTCCGCATCATCCCTATGTCCTGCACGATTGAGTGTTAGGAACATGGGGTCAAGTAAAGAGATTGGGAGAAGTAAACACTTCAGCCTCAGCTATATATAAGCCATACACTTCCAAAATTGACATCCAGAGTAAGTACCTTCAAAATGAATGACAATCGGAATAAATATTTTTACCAAGTCCTTTTGAAACAATTGTTGAGTAACTCCTGCAACATTTCAAAACATTGTTGCAAATTCCTCCCTTGGTTCAGTTTTTTCTAAGCTTGCTTTTTGCATTCTTGTTATGTACTTTATAAAGTCAAATTCCAGCAAGGCAGCAAATTGTCTCAAGCGACCGAAGCCTTAAAGCTGAAAAATCAATCATATAGCTCCACACGAGGGGGTGAAACAAGAAGAGCAATCAGTGGATGGACCCAGATGTTTCCGGCTCAAGTATCAGCAAGGCCCAGCTGCACAGTAAAAGTGAGTCCTGCTACGCAATGTAGAATAGCTTCAGAAATGATCTTCGTAAAACATAAATCTCTTGAGTTACTGCTAAAAAATATAGTTATATACAACAGGAGAGGGAAAAGGGAAAATAATTAACTTGGAAGCAGATACACTAATATGCCAAGATCATATCCTCTTCCTAAAGTATTCCCTGTACAGTAGTTGTTTTAAAATATATAGTAATAAGTATAGACATCCAGATATGGCTTAAAGCATGTGCATTTACCTGAATTGAGCTAACAATGTCTTTGTGAACAGTCAGCAATTAATATAAAATGAAAGAAAGTGTTACAATGGGATTTACTTTACAGTTTAAAGAGTTATTAATAAACCCCAGGATAGAACACCAATCCAGAAGGCAACTTGAAAAATTGCATTTATATCACAGCTCATCACCTTTCTCAGAAATGAATACTTTTGGACTACAGTGACTGTTACTATACGAGAGGAAGTAGTGGCGATTGTCACACAGCAAGATTCCAGGAGCACAATCAGATGAATTGCCAAACAGTTTGCTTTTGCTGTATTGGTAGAGAGAGGAATGTTGGCCTGGACACCAAGAAAAGTCCCTGCCATTCTTTGAATAGTGGCATGGACATTTCACATCCATCTGAACCTGATGGGCCCTCAGTTTTTAACATCTCATCTGTGAACGAGTGTATTGCAGTCCCTTAAGGCTGAACCACGAGTGTCAGATGAGATATGTGCTTAAGTCTGGAGTGGGCTTGAACCGACAGCCTTCTGACCATACTGTGCTGCAGAACTGAAGGACATAAATCTGTCAGTGCAATTTCCTAGCTGATGAAAGACAATCTTGGCTATGTGTTCAGTGAAAGTGCCCAGGGGAACCAACACACCTCTTTGGGGGGAGGAGGCAATTTTTAAAAAAAATGAAATTAGACAACAAACCAACCTCCCTTTAACCCTGTTGTGGGCAACGATGGCTTCTAATTTGCAACTAAATAATTTCAACAATCTTGTGTTAGTAATATAAAGTAGAGATTGGTGTTTATAGATTGCAATCAATAGGAGGAAAATAAAACAGATAGCAAACCTGAAATTTTCCTCATAGAAACATCTTGCTGTAAATGGTAATATGTTGTGGCAAAGCAGGTTCAAACTACTTTTCACCAATTTTGGGATGTAAATAAAAATCTCTTACAGTCTTGGAAGTTAAAACGATTTTCAGGTCACTTAAAGTTGACTGTGACTGCACTGCAAAGATATTCTGCCTTACCATCATGGATATGCAAACTTGCATCCATATCAAATCATAGCAAAATATTCACAATCACTGGAAACATTTAGGGAGTGGAAAGGTAAGGAGGTGAAATGAGGTAAGAGCAATGAATGGTAAGAGAGAGGGGTTTAAACATATGAGAGAGAGGGGGAGAGAGAGAGAAAGAATTGTCTAAAGTTCGTACATTCAAGAGCGAATCAAGGCTTTAAGGTGAAACTTGAAGTCCTGCCAATAAAATGTCCGAAATTATAACAACAATAGAAAAGCTGCTGATACATGCCAAATAGACGAGATACTTAGAATTAAGTTAGAGATTATCAATAATACACAATAAAAAGATTAAAAGAGAGATAAGGAAAAGTTTTAGCTTGCTAAAAGGAGGATATAATATCCCAGCCAACATCCCTCAATCATTTCCACCAAAAGTAGATTAATTAGTCACTTAAATAAGATGACAACAAAAACAAGATGCTGCAGATGCTGGAAATCGGAAATAAAAATAGAAAATATTGGAAACAGTCATCAGGTCAGACAGCATCTGTGGAGTGAAACTCATAGGGCAGAATTTTGCTCTTGATGGGCGGGGGGGCAGCCGATTGCCGCCGCCGAAACGGGCCCCGCCACCATTTTGAGTGGGAAGGCATGCACATGAAAGAGCACACTGCTCCCTGAGACTAAGTGCTGTCTCAGGGAGAGCACTGAAAGTTTTATAAACCTAAAAAATAGAAAAATAAACAAAATATTAACATGTCTCCCTCATGCGACGATGTCACACGACTTGGGACATGTTAATAAATATCACATAAAGTTTATTAAAGTTTTTTAAAACAGACATGAAACCTCATCCCGCCAGTGGATGAGGTTTCATGTTTTTTCAGAAGCCCGCTGGGGCTCCTGGCCTGCCCGCCAGCCTTAAGGTTGGACGGGCAGGGCCTTTAATTGGCTTAATTATCCTGTCAATGGCCTCAATTGGCCATTGACAGGTCAGCGGGTGGACAACTGATTTCGCTGTCCACCCACCTTCCTGAATATTTAAATGGGGTGGCCCCGACATCATCCCGCGTCATTTTCACATCAGCGAGCGGGCCCCGCCCCCAACTCGCCGACGGAAAAGTTCTGGCCATAGTTACTGTTACAGGTCAATGACTCTTTATTAGCACCCTTTAATTATTAGGTTATCTGTGGAGCGTGATTGATTGATCCCTTTTTGCTTTGTTTCAATCCATAGGACTCTATTTCGGTGTTAATTTTCCCATTGTCATTATGTTGCCTCTAATTAGTAGAGCTAGCCCAATCCCCTTCTTCCTTCTCAAATATATAAAAGCATTCATTTTTAACCAATCTCTCTGCAGATGCTGCCAGACCTGCTGAGTATTTCCAGCATTTTCTGTTTTTAGTTCAAATATTACTGCCACTCATGGGAGCTGCATTTGTGTCGACTGTGTTTGCTCACATACAACTGTAACTGCACTTGAAAATGAATTGTTATATGCAAAGTGCTTTAAGATGCATCTAAAAGATATGATCTGGTCAAATATGAGGTGAAACTTCTCTTCCCTTAAATTTATTTAATAGGACTATAAACTCCTTTCATCTTTTTCCCTTCACAGAGGACCTTTTTCATTTGGAAAGAACTTTCCAGAAATTAAACAAGTACTTCTTATTTGCAATTCTCCATTGCAAGTCTCCATTGCTACACTCCTGTACCTCAGAGCAAGACTCATAACGGCATATTGGCTTCACCATATGTTTCATGCAATTAATTTATTATAGTAGTTTGGGTCATCAAACATAGCAATATAAACAAATATGTATGATGACAGTTATAAAAATAAATAAAAATAGAGCATATTCCTGCACACTATAATTATGAATTATCCTAACACACAATTCTAGGCAGCAACTGTCATCACAATCTCTTGCCTTTACCAAATAAAAATGTTCCAGTTGGTTAAATGGTTGTTCCAAAGGAAAATAAAGGTTTTTTAAAATGAGGTGATTTTAGGAGAATTGATTCACATGTAACACAAGTGGTTTAGCATTTTTGTAGGGTTTTTTTTGTTGTTGTCCACATTCTTGTTTTAAATTTTATAGTTTTCAATTCTTAGCTTCCTATTTCGTCACTGTAGTTTTTGTTGAGGGGGTGGGGGGGGGAGGTCGGAATGAGCTTTTTCTTACTCATCTACAATTCCCATTTATTACTGACCCTCCAAGATTCAAGATTGTTCTGGAGAGTCTAGGAATTAAAGATGAACCTGCTGCACACAGGTACCAAGGAGAAAAAGATTGTGTGTGTGTGTGTTATCACCATTTTCTGTTAACATTTTAGTTTATTATTAGTTATTTTAAAAATTGGAGCTTAGAAAAGAAGCTGCTTGACCAAGTGAAGCATTTGGAGATGGGAGACAATGGAAATTTTTAAGGAAGATACCCAACCACAGTTGGCAACTCTAACTCCCATAGCTGAACCTTCACTTTGTTCTCCAGAAAATGCTTTTACTTGCACAGGTATCAAGGTAGATCTGCAGCATACCCACAGGAGTTCTCACCATCAGAATGCAGAATCAGTGATATGGGTCACTGGTGCTTGAAGTGTAGATTACTGACTAGACATGGAAGCATATAGGGATCAAGGGTGGAAATGGAAAAGAATTCCAATTCCATTGTCTGCCCACAAAGTAAGCAGATAGTTAATATGCTTGCTACTTTACAACCTTGAGTTCAACAACTTCATATCAAAACCACTGCTCCCATTTTCTCTGGAACCTTGTACTGACAATGGTTCTGCTGTTGACATTTATAACTCCTTCAGACGCTTCTTTTCTTTCTTTACTTGTCGCATTAAAATTTCCTTTTGCTATTTGATCAGTCCTGCCTTCTACGCTATCACAGACCTTCCTTTTATATCTTTTCTTATCTCCCCCTCTTTTCCCCTATCTCTGTACTTGCTTGAAAGTTATTGCAATTCTAACACTTTTCAGTTCTGACAGGTGAAAGGGAGAGAGGAACTTGGTGAAACTGAAATCACTAGGGAAACGGTACCGAGCAAGTTGATGGAGCTGCGGGCAGGCAAGTCTCCGGGTCCCGATGGACTACATCCTCGGGTCTTAAAAGAAGTGGCTAATGAGGTAGTTGATGCGCTGGTGTTAATTTTCTAAAATTCACTAGATTCTGGAAAGGTTCCATCAGGCTGGAAAGTAACAAATACAACTCCCCTATTCAAGAAGGGAAGGAGGCAGGAAACTATAGGCCAGTTAGCTTGACATCTGTCACGGGGAAGTTCTTAGAATCGATCATTAAGGAGGTTATATTATAGCTGGGCACTTAGAACAGCTCAAGGCAATCAGGGAGAGTCAGCAGGCTTTTGTGAAAGGAAAATCATGTTTAACCAATTTATTGGAGTTTTTTTGAAGGAGTAACCTCATCCCGCTGATGGATGAGGTTTCATGTTTTCTCTATTTGTCGCCGGGGCTCCTGGCCTGCCCGCCAACCTTAAGGTTGGACAGGCAGGTCCTTTAATTGGTTAAATGATCCTGTCAATGGCCTCAATTGGCTGATTTTGCTGCGCCCCTGCCTTCCTGAAAATTTAAATGGGGCTGGATGACATCGGGGGTTCCGCCTGACATCATCCCGCATCATTTTACGCGTCGGTGAGCAGGTCCCGTCCCCTGCTCGTCGACAGCAAAATTCTGCCCATGGTTTGATGATGAAGGTTTTTTGTTGGCAGCAATTGAGAAGATTGCTGTGCCAGCCCCTTGTGTACAGAGCAGTAACCAGATACCCAAGTCACTTTATTGAAGCTGCAAAAGCTTGCGTCCAGGAAACTCATCTCTGTCTAAGAATGGACTCCTTTTCATACTTTGGAAACTTCTTATTTAACGACTTTGACATTAAATTAATCATGTGAAAAAAAAACATTTAAATTGGTGTGGCCACTCTGGACGCTTTCCTTTCATGTTGTCTATTGTCCAATTTCTCCTTCTGCGAGTGAAGAAAAGGTAGATGATGATTTGGGGATCAGTTTTATATGTTTCTTATGCTCAATCATAAAGTTGTAAGTTCAGACATTCTGGCTTACATCAATCCCAGAATTCATTATCCTTTCATATTCATCAAGATTCCCTGGAAATGCTGGTGGGATACCTTTCTTCAGTCTGTATAAATACTGAAGTCAGGAATTAGTATGAAATAAAAAAGAGCTCTAATGGCAACATATAGCCAAACTCAAAATTCAGCAAATGAAAATAGTTCTTCAATTCAGGGCCAATAACAAGGGCCTGAATCTTCTGGTCGGCGTGCAGGTCCCACTCGCCGACACATAAAATGGCGCGCGGTGAAATCGGGCGTGTGTCCCGATGTCACTGCACATCATTCCAATCTTCAGTTCGGTGATCGCGCACTGGAGTCGGCTGCACACCCGCCAAGCTGTCAAAGGCCTATTAAGGCCATTTAACAACCAATTAAAAGAATTAACCAAGCTGCCCGTCCAACCTTAAGGTTGGCGGGCAGGCGAAGAGCCTAGGTGGCCTTCACATTTATCATGAAACCTCATCCATGGGGGCGGGGGGGGGGGGGGAATGAGGTTTCATGGAGTGTTTATAAATCCAATAAAATTTTTGATTAAAGTTCATTGACATGTCCCAGCTCATGTGACACTATCACATGAGGTCACATGTCTGAATAATTTTTTCCATTTTCTTTTGAAGCTTTGATAATGAAAATAATCTCCCTGACACAGCTCCATGCCTCAAGCGTGATGTGCATGTGCGAAAGAGCGCAGGCCCCAACTCTCCCTCCTCCACCCGCCCGCACAGGAGCACTCAGCGCTTCCGGGTGCGCGTCACACTGGGCGGGCCTTAATTGGCTCGCCCACGTAAAATGGCGGTGCACCCACTCCTGCTCAGCCCCCCCACCGATGGGGAGAAAATTCTCCCCAAGATGTTCTTACCTGGTTATCCCACACATATTATGGGGAACAAAGAAGAATTCTAATCTTTAGTTGTACACATTGAGAAAACAAAAAGTCTTTAATTCTCCAGGCAAGGTAAAGGAAAGAACTTACCAGCCTCTTTCTTCCCAGCTGTTTAATTTCCACTGACCCAATGGTTTCTGCCATCAAACTTCTTAATCATGTATTATAACTATACCCCTCCAGCATTAATAAATGGCTGTCTATCTGGTCAGAAAAGGGGAGGAAAATAATTCTTTATGTCTTGTTTATTATATCATAAATCAACAGAAATAACAACAAATGATTGGAAAATAGGTTGGGAATGCTCTCTTACAAATTACATATACTTTAAAAGTAGTGTGAAAAATAGGCTAGGGCCAAAAGGGAGAGCTTTGCCCTCAGGTATTTCATGTGCAACTTTGTTCTCGATTGCCCAAAGGACCTCTCGACAAAGGAAGCTCTGTTTGTGTGAGAAAGAAGGATAGACTTTACTTTCACCATGCATAATTAATTGTGAACCATTAATTTTCTACAAAAGTCTTGTGACATGGAATTAGTAATTAGCTTTAGACACAGCTAACATGCATCACATTGCTAAATATGCTATAATCAGTTTCTAAGCTGAGGCAGACATCTCTTGATGCCACCACCAACTAGAAATTGGTGAGGGTTATAAAAGTCATGCTTGTACCATTGCCATCATAATTGCTGCATGAGTGTTCATTCAGCTGCAAGCACAATAGGACCATTTTGAGAACAAAGGCAGCAATTGACCACTGCCAAGAATAGCCTCGAACGTACTTTACCCATCATGTCACCAGCACGCTGATGTTCATAACATTCTTTTCTCTACTCACAACAAAACAGGACTTCTTGTTACAGGTGTCAGCAAACTGTTTGGCTATTGCTAAGCTGTCACTCTTAGAAGTTTGGTCGAGCTTTCTAAGGATTAGAAAATCATTATGAAAACTCCATTACATATTTAAAAGGGTAAAGGGACATAATTGGGTTCCAGTCCAGAAGTTAGTCAGTTGAAGAGATGATCTTAAAACAATTTTAAGGGATCACTTTGGTTAACACTTAATATGGGTTTAGGAAAGAAAGGTTGTACCTAACTAGCCTGCTGCAGTTATTCAAATAAAGAAGCACCTCATCAGTAGTTTCCTCAGTAATTCCATTTATTGTCAGAGATAAATCAGATACTTGCTGTGCAAAGAATGCCAGCAGCAAACAAGTATCCTGCCAAACCATGATATAATGCATTAGAACATAAGAAATATGAACTGGAGTAGACTATTCGGCCCCTCGAGCCTGCTCCGCCATTCAATAAGAACATGGCTGATTACCCCTGATAACCTTTGATTCCCTTGCCTAACAAGAATCTATCTATCTCTGCTTTAAAAATATTCAATCACCCTGGCTCCACCACCTTCTGAGACAGAGAATTCCAAAGTCACACAACCCTCTGAAAGAAAAAATTTCTCCTCATCTCTGTCCTAAAAGGGCGACCCCTAATGTTAAAACAGTGCCTCCTAGTTCTGGACTCACCCACAAGAGGAAACATCCTTTCCAAGGCCGTTCAGGATCTTGTACACTTCAATCAAATCATCCCTCACTCTTCTAAACTCCAGTAGAAACAAGCTCAGTCTGTCCAACTTTTCCTCATAAGACAGCCCACTCATTCCAGGTATCAATCTAGTAAATCTCCTTTGAACTGCCTCCAATACATTTACATCCTTCCTTCAATAAGGAGACCTAAACTGCACACAGTATTCGAGGTGCGGTCTCAACAATGCCTGTATAACTGAAGCATAACATCCTTACTTTTATGTTCAATCCCTCTCGTTATAAAGGATAGCATTCCATTAGCCTTCTTAATTACTTGCTGTACCTGCAAACTAACTTTTTGTGGCTCATGTACTAGAACACCGAGATCCCTCTGCACCTCAGAATTATGCAGCCGTTTTTCACTTAAGTAGTACTCTGCTTTTTTGTTCTTCCTGCCAAAGTGAACAACTTCACATTTTCCCACGTGGCTCCATTTGCCAGATCTTTGCCCACTCAACCTATCTGTATCCTTCTGCAACCTCCTCATGTCCCCTTCACAACATACTTTCCTACCTATCTTTGTGTCATCTGCAAATTTAGCTACCATGTCTTCACTCCCCTCATCTAAGTCATTGATGTAAATCATAAAAAGTTGAAGCCCCAGTACAGTCCCTGTGGGACTCCACTCGTCACATCCTGCCAATCAGAAAAAGGGCCCATTTATGCATACTGTCTGCTTTCTGCCAGCCAGCCAATCTTCTATCCATGCTAATATGTTATCCACTACACCATGCGCTTTTATTTTCCATAATAATCTTTGGTGTGGCTTATCAATCTTATCAAATGCCTTCTGGAAATCCAAGTACAGTACGTCTACAGGCTCCCCTTTATCCACTGTGCATGTTGCTCCTTCAAAAAACTCCAATAAATTGGTTAAACATGATTTTCCTTTCACAAAACCATGCTGACTCTTCCCAATTGCCTTGAGTTCTTCTAAGTGCCCAGCTGTAACCTCTTTAATGATCAATTCTAATAACTTCCTCATGACAGACGTCAAGCTAACTGGTCTATTGTTTCCTGTTTTCTGCCTCCCTCCCTTCTTGAATTTGGGGATTATATTTGCTACTTTCCAATCTGATGGAACCTTTCCAGAATCCAAGATCCATGGGAACACCACCACCTGCATTTTCACCTACAAGCCACACACCATCCTGACTTGGAACTATATTGTAATTTCTTCAGTGTCACTGGTCAAAGTCCTTTCGAACATCACTGTGGGTGTACCTACATCACATAGACTGCAGCGATTGAAGGCGGCGGCTCACCATCACCTTCTCAAGGACAATTAGGAATGGGCAACAAATGTTGACCTTGCCAGCGACACCTCAATCCCAGGAAAGAATAAAAAACCCAAGACAGCTGGGGGAAAAAAAAAATGAAGGAACTAGTCAACTAGGTTTCTGTCCTAGTTAAGTTACCAGAGGTCTGGAAGCAGGCTGTCTGGCTACTCTATTAGCGAGAGAATAATATATGACATAAAATAATGAAATGGACGGAATGTATTACAATTTACAACCTATTAAAATTAATGACAGTTACACAGAATATACAGCACAGAAACAGGCCAGTTGACCCTGCTGGTCTGTGCCAGCATTTATGAGCATCCTTCCACCTTTTTTAACCATATTCACATATCCTCCTACAAAAGAGTACAATATGTACAAATGCATACAATACTGTGAAGATTAGTGGTAGATTAGAAGATTGGATAGATTTTAGAAACCAGCAAAGAATGATAAAAAAATAATGAGGGAGAATTTAGAGTATGAGAAAAAGCTAGTTGGAAATATAAAAACAGATAATAAGAGTTTCTCTAGGTATTTAAAAAGGAACAGCATAACTAAAGTGAGTGCTGGTCCCCCTAGAGGGTGAGACTGGGAAATTAATAATGGGCAAACAAGGAAATGGTGGCAGCATCAAACAGGTACTTTGTGTCTGTCTTCACAATAACAGAGACAAAAAACATCTCACGAATACTTGAAAATCAAGAGGTAAAAGGGCAGGAGGAACTTCAAACAATCACAATCACGAGGTAAATGGCACTGGGAAAACTATTAGAACTAAAAGCTGACAAGTCCTCTGGACCCTGCTGGCCTGCATCCTAGGGTCCCAGAAGAAGTGGCTGCAGAGATAGTGGATGCATTAGTTGTGATCCTCCAAAATTCCTTAAATTCGGGAAATGCCCCAGCAGATTGGAAAATCGCAAATGTGACACCACTATTCAAGAAAGGAGGGAGACAGAAAGAAGGAAATGAAAGGCCAGTTAGCTGAATATGCTGTGACAGCTATCGGTCATAGGGAAAATGCTAGAATCCATTTTTAATGAGGTAATAGCAGGGCATTTAGAAAATCATATTTTGTGAAAGGGTAATCATGTTTGATTAATTTATTAGAGCTCTTTGAGGATGTATCAAGCAAGGTGATAAAGGGGAACCTGTAGATGTGGTGTACTCGGATTTCCAAAAGGCATTTGATAAGATTCCACACCAAAGGTTATTACACAAATGGTATAGAGGGCAACATATTAGCCAAGAATAGAGGATTGGTTAGCTTACAATCTTTATCAATGACTTTGATGAAGGAACCAAATGGCAACTAAATTTGCTAATGACACAAAGATAGGTAGGAAAGTAAAGTAAAAAGTCTACAAAGGGATTTAGGTTAAGTGTGAGGGTAAAAATTTGGCAGATGGGAGTATAACTTGGGAAAATGTGAACTTGTTCACTTTGGCAGGAAGAAAAGAAAAGCAGTATATTATTTAAATGGAGAGACTGCAGAGCTCTATGGTACAAAGGGATCTGGGTGCCCTTGTACATGAATCACAAAAAATGAGTATGCAGGTACAGCAAGTGATTAGAAAGGCAACTGGAATGTTGGCATTTATTGCAAGGGGAATTGAGTGTAAAAGTAGGGAATTGTTGCTACAGATATACAGGGGTGAGATTGCATCTTAAGTGTTGTGTGCAGTTTTGGTCTCCTTACTTAAGAAAGGATACAGTTGAGAGAAGGTTCACTTGACTGATTCCTGGGATGAAGGGTTAGTTTATGAGGAAAGGTTGAGCAGGTTGGGCCTATATACCCATTGGAGTTTGGAAGAATGAGAGGAGACTTTATTGAAACTTATACAATCCTGAGGGCATTTGGGGTGGATGCTGAGAGGATGTCTCCCCTTCTGGGAGAGTCTCAAACTAAGGGGCGCAGTTTAAAACTTAGGCGTTTCCCATTTAGGACTGAGATAAGAACTTTTTTCTCAGTGTCTACAGTCTGAGGAATTCTTTTTCCCGGAGAGCAGTAGAGGGTGGGTCACTGAATATATTCAAAGCCAAGTTAGACAGATTTTTGATCGACAGGGAAGTCAAGGGTTATGGGGAGCTGTCAGGGAGGTAGAGTTAAGGTCACAATCAGACCAGCCATGATCTTATCCAATGGCTTATTAGGCTCCAGGGGCCGAATGGCTTAGTCCTGCTCCTAATTCTTGCATACTTGTATCCTTTCTTCCCTCATGTGTTTATCTAGCTTCCCCGCGAGTGCATCCTATCGGATATGAAACAGTCAAGCTTGTCAAATGTCATCTTAAAAATGTCTGTGATAATCACTTACATCAACAAATACCTACTGGCTGGGGTTCACCTACCACAAGGTACTGTAATTTGGTTACGCCTCTTGGAAATTATAAAGAACCAGATTATAATTTCTTCTTATGCATGTATACTTCATAATTTCTGCAGCTAAATTTAAGGAGGATAGTGACTGGAGAGTTCTTTTTTTTGATGACTACTAATTAATGGAAGGAATCACTGCACTAATGGAATCATAACAGCTATAAAGAGATTGCGGTCAGAAATATGTGGCCACTTTACATTTTACTGTTAATTTAGACTCTGTGCTTTACCTTGTTCTACTGGAAACTAAATCTTTCAATGTTGTGGTAACATTAATATAACAAACTGACTTCTATGTGAAAACTTGGGAGTACTTTATAAACTTCTGAACTTTTTTCAAAAGCCTATGAATAAGTTATGGTGTGTGAACTTCTTGATTAAGGGAGTCATTGTGCTGGGAAAGTCAGCATTTTTCCATTTTCAGTACTCTATGTCAGTCAGTCTCAAATATGCCCAAACTAGGTAAAGGAACGGATAAGGTGTTGGAAGAAGTTATTCAAATTGAAAAGAATTCTTGAAGTTCCATCTGCTGTTCCAATGTGATATTTGCATTCCTGCATCAACCGTCTTTGTGGCCTTTGAACCAATTTAGGCACCGCGTTGAAACTGCTCAAACTCAGTGAACTGAGCTTACCTGTGATGTCAGATTATTACTACCTGATGAGGAGTACTGACTCAGTGATTACAAGCAAGCGATGTACTGACCACAATGCTCCCACAAGTATTGAAAGATTAACCGTAGATAATAACCTTGAATCTACAATAAAGCTGCAAACTTTCAGCTTGCAGCATTCTGATTTTCATACAACCCTCAAAGCATTAGTTTTTTGAGGCAGCTCTTATGAATTATAAAATAATGCCCTTAGTATACAGTGTTCCGTTTTCAAGGTCCAATCGGAGAAGAAAATGGTTGTCTCAGGAATGTTACAACTCAGAACCACCACCCTCTGATGTCACAATGAAAGAATGACATGCATTTATCTAGCACTAAACACCTTAAGACATCCTGAAGCACTTTACAGCCAATTTCTGAAGTGCAGTCACTGATGTAGTGTAGCAAACATGGCAGTAAATTTGTGCATAACAAGGCTCCACAAAGAGCAATTTCAATAAGGTGCCACATAAAAGGTTACTGAATAGGGTAAGAGTCCATGGCGTGTGTAAGGTTGGGGGAGAGGGGTTAATATATTAGGTTGGATAGAGGATTAGCTAACTAACAGAAAACAGAATCAAGACAAATGGGTCAATTCCAGGTTGGCAAATGGTAACTAATAATGCATCATAGGGATCAGTGCTGGGGCCTCAACTATTTACGATCTATATTAATGACTTGGATGAAAGGACAAATTGTCTAGTGGCCAAATTTGCTGACAATACAAAGATAGATGGGAAAGTAAGTTGTGAGGAGGATATAAAGGGTCTGCAAAGGCACATAGATTAAGTGAGTGGGCAAACTTGCCAGATGGAGAATAATACGGGAAAATGTGAGGTTGTCCACATTGGTAGGATGAATGGAAAAGCAAAATATTTTAAGTGGAGACAGACTACAGAATGCTGCGGTACAGAGGGATCTGCATGTCCTTATGCATGAGTCACAAAAGGTTAGCATGCAGGTGCAACAAGTAGTTAGGATAGCAGATGGAATGTTGGCCTTTATTACAAGGGGGATGGAGTATTAAAAAAAGGGTAGTTTTTCTATAACTGTACAGGGCACTGGTGAGACTGCACTAGAGTACTGTATACAGTTTTGGTCTCCTTGTTTAAGGAGGGATGTACCTGCATTGGAAGTAGTTCAGAGGAGGTTCACTAGGTTGATTCCTGGGATGAAGGGGTTGTCTTGTGAGTAAAGGTTGAACCATTTGGCCTATACTCATTGGGGTTTAGGAAAATAAGAGGTGATCTTATTTAAATATATTACATTGAGGGGGCTTGACAGGGTAGATGCTAAGAGGATGTTTCCCCTCTTGGCAGAATCTAGAACTAGGGAGCATAACATCGGAATAAATAGTCCCCATTTCAGATGGGGATGAGGAGGAATTTCTTCTCTGAGGGTTGCAAATCTTTTAATTCTCTACCCCAGAGAGCTGTGGAGGCTGTCATTGAATGCATTCAAAGATGAAATTAACAGATTTTGAACCACCAGGGAGTCAAGAGTTATAGGAGACAGGCTAGAAAGTGAAGCTCAAAGCCAAGATTAGATCAGCCATGATCTTACTCATGGCAGAGCAGCCTCAAGGGGGCATGAGGCCTGCTCCTAATACTGATATTATGTTCAACACTAAACATCAAAAACAACAAGCTATAGTGTTATGGCACAGCCAATGGTAAATGCTGAGTTGTTCAAATCCCAAAGGGGAACTTGAAACAACTGCCACAACTTGTTATGCAATTTGTATGAATTTTGAGATGCGTGCCCTGAATTCAATAGTAATAAGACCACCAAGTCTCATAGGTTTTTACAAAACTAGATTAAACATTTATTAATAGGAGAAATGACTTTAAATACATACATAGATCCACAAATTACTACTATGATAATTTCTAAATCCCCTAATCAATCTAAGTCCCAGTTACACTTTTGTTAAGGCAACAGTAAGACACACAGATTTTTAAAAACCCAGGCAAAGAGACATGATACCCTGAACAAGTCGACTTCCAAGTGAGTTTTCTTAACTTCAGTCCTTTGAAGACAGCAACTTGAGGCATAGATGCTGAAGGCTTTTTCACACGCTTGTAAGATCTTAAAAATGCCTTCCCTCACACACAGCCCTTGCTCCTGCTTTATACATATCTTTCTCTTTGAATGCAAATACCCATTGTTTCACTATGTGTTTCACTATGTCTTTGGACTTTATCTCCCTGATAACCTGATAATAAAACCCTCTCATAGCATTGAGTTTTACCAGTAATCTTTGGGAAAAATAAACACACCGTTTCTAAACTTCACCTGGCTAGGTGACACATTTCACCCCTCCTTCGAAACAATCCAGTCTGGTCTATTTCAAAATGCAAATGCTCCCTTGACACCTATGTTTTTAAACTTCCTCATGCTTATCTAATTAATATTTCAAACCTAACCTCTCTTCTTAGATCAAAGCACCCAGACTAGCTGCCTCTAATTCAATTAAATCTCTCTCTCACACACAGGCTCATTCAGACACATCCCACTATTACTCTATTTTACAATAAATTCTAATAACATTGTGAAAATTATTATATTTTCTTGACAATAGAAAGAGCTAAGTAGTCCCAGAATTAACAGGGCAGAACAAAGTTCTGTAGTCTTATCCTAAACGACTCAGAATGATGGTGGAGAATCAGGCAACAAGCAGGAGGCGACAGCTCCATGAGTATTCTAGAGGCCAAAGGAAATCAAGGAAAGATTAGCCCGTCAGTCAGTCTAATATCTGATCCATATGGGTGGATACAATCCTGATTACCTATCAGGATTAAGGTACATGAAAATTTGTTTGACCTGAACCTGAATTATTAAAAAGATTGAAAGTGGTTCAACAGCATGATTACAGTTAATTTTGATGTGAAATAGAACTGAACAGCTCTGGTATAAAACAAGTACTGGTTCAAGGCCAGTACCTGCTTTGACTGGCAAGGGAGCAACAAACAATTCTGCTATCCCACTCTTTCCAACAAATGAAACCAGACCTCTCCACAAACATTCTTCACACACCTACACAGGTAGGCTCATTAGGTCCAAATACTCATTGTATTTTAATATTATAAAGATTCAATAAGATAAGCAGCTCTTGGCTAACATTAAAAGAATTGAAATTGCAATGAAAAACAGTCACCTTTTATACTTAACTTTGAGTAATTGCACATTTCACTAAAACAATGTGGTATGCATTATGAAAACTGAAACTGTTTTGTCTCAATGCAAGTTGTAAAGTATAACTGGCCTGCAATATAAGAATGCCTTACCAGGAGCTGGAAATCACCTATCATCAAAAGATCAACACATACCTTGCCAAGTTCAAGTTCTAAAAATAAATCACAGAGAAGTAAAAGAACAAAATGAAGAACTTCACTAATAACCTCTATCAGCTAGAAGGACAAAGGCAGCAAATGCATGGGCGCACCATCACCTCCAAGTCACACATTGCCATTCCTTCATCACCATCGGCTTAAAATCCTAGACCTCTCTACTTAATAGCACTGTGGGAGCACCTTCACCACTTGGACTGCATTTGTTCAAGGCAGCAGCTCACCACCACCTTCTCAAGGACCACTAGGTTATTGATGCTCATACTCCCAAGAATGAATAAAAAACTATAAATTTGATTAGTAGATGGATTAAGAGAACATTACATCAAATAGAAATTGCTATTATTGAACAGCACCATTGACTTTGTCATATTCAAAATCACAAAATTTTACTCAAGAATAATGCACTGCAGTGTGTTTGCAATTCATTTCCTCATGAAGAGGAGAAAGTGATTTATCAGAGGAAGCCTTTTCAAAATTTGTAGTAATTGGTGTTGCACTGATTTATGTTCGATAGAACTAAAGTACAGATTGCTAGCCAACAAGAGCTGGTTCTCTACAGTTTCTTTATTTGAAACATCTGGGTTGGAATCCTGAATAAAGCCTCTTAGAAATGGCTGTTGTTGCTAACATTTCTGTTGTTATTTTGTGTTTACTTTCCAAGCAGGCTTTCAGTGTAAAATTTAGCTGGATGGCGACACTCCACTATAATTGTTGGTAACTATAACCAGCTGACCAATCTTAAGACAGAACATCTAAGCAACTAAACCTAAAATTTTGAACATATTTCACAGAATCGGGCTAGGTCCAAAATGATTGTTCAATGAAAGAAAATGAACCCAGATGTTTTTGAAAATGTAACTCCCAGCAAACCTTTAACTCTAGCACGTGCAAAACTCAAAATAATGTCATTGAATAATGGTGAGGTTTCCCCTGAATTTCTGCAATGCTCCTGAATTTCATCTGCCCTCGATTTCTTCCCTTGTATAATGAAAACACATGCTACTTCACTGGGACTCAAAACCAAAAGGAAGGAAAACACATTTAATCCAAAATAGATATTGTAACCAGGGTTTATTTTAGCTAACTCATTTAGAAATTAGATCATGAGATCAATCTGCT
Source organism: Cetorhinus maximus (assembly GCF_964194155.1). Taxonomy (NCBI): domain Eukaryota; kingdom Metazoa; phylum Chordata; class Chondrichthyes; order Lamniformes; family Cetorhinidae; genus Cetorhinus; species Cetorhinus maximus. The sequence goes on from NC_135893.1 coordinate 65,687,010, forward strand.
ACTAATGCCACAAATAATATAATACCTAAGCCATTGTACTGGATATGAAAGAAAAGAGTCTGCATTTATCTCATACTTCCCATGACCAATGGAGCGTCAGCCTAGATTTTACACTCATGTCTCTGGAATAGGTTTTGAACCCGTAGCCAATCAGAGGCAGAAGGGCTACCCATTAAGCCATGGCTGACACCATTTTATCAAAGTGTGGGAAAAGTATGCTATGTTACACTATTTTAAGGAGAGTTTCTGGTGCACAGTCAAGTGATGCCTTAAGAAATTGTTACAGTTTCTGGATAAAATAATTTCTCTCCTGTATGTTGACATCCAAATCGGTTCATACAAAACCGCATTATCACACAATCTGAATCAGTTGGGAGCATCAGCTGGTAGAATCAGTCTGGTCTCCAAAACAGATAATGTGGCTTTGAATCCCATACTAGCACATAATGTTGATGCAGAAGTGAGGGACTATTGTGTTGTCAGAACTGATATTCTTCAGATGGCACATTAAACTAAGGTTCCATCTGCCTGCTCCAGTGGTTTAGAATGTTGAAAATCTGTACGAGTCTTATTCAAAGCAGAGCGCAAAGTTATAATGTCCTGACCAATGTTCTTCCCTCCACTAACAAAATAGATGAATGGGTCATTCATCTCTATAAGAGTAACTATCATGTGTGTCTACATAACTGGACCGAGATAAGGAAAAATTTCTTCAGATGGTTGTGAAGCTTTGGAATTACTTACCCTAGAGGGCTGTAATTCTCAGTCATTTGAATATGTTAGAGAGTGAGATCGATAAAGCTGGACACGAAGGGAAATAAGGGATTTGGGAATAAGCCAAGAAAGTGAAATCCAGATAGACAATTGACCACAATTTTACTAAATAGCGGAGCAGGCTCAAAGGGCTGTATGACCTACTCTTGCTCCTAATTCTTATAAATTCTAATGTCCTGGCCAATGCTCCTCCCTAAACCAACATCAACCAAAAAAAACAGATGAACTGGCTATACATCTCTTACAGAATAGCTGCCAGGTTTGTCTACATAACAAAAGTCATATTAATTCATATAATTCATTATGTGGGGTACTTTGACATAAGACACGATAAACAAGCAAGTGAAGAAACGAGCGGGAGAGAGGAGGACTCGGAGACAGACAGCAGCACCTAGAAGAGGAAGGGGGGAGGATGCAGAGACAGACAGAGGCACACACCTAAAAGAGGAGAGGAGGAGGAGGACGTGGAGACAGACAGCAGTGCCTAAAAGAGGAGAGGAGGAGAATGTGGAGACAGACAGAAGAACCTAAAAGAGAGGAGGAGGATGCGGAGACAGACAGCAGCACCTAAAAGAGGAGAGGAGGAGGATGTAGAGACAGACAGCAGAACCTAAAAGAGAGCAGGAGGATGCGGAGACAGACAGCAGCACTTAAAAGAGCTATACAGTCCAATCTGTGGCTCCAGAGCAGATCGAACGCGTTCTGAGAAAAATCAAAGTGTGACTTCACAGGAAAACAGGTAGTTGGGTCAAAATCCTAGAACTCCCTTCCTAACATCACTGTGGGTATACCTACACCACATGGACTGTAATGGTTCAAGATGGCGGCTCACCAGCACCTTTTCAAGGGCAATTAGGGATGGGTAATAAATGCTGGCCGAGCTAGCAAAACCCACATCTCATGAAAGAATGAAATCAAATTCAAGCAGAGAGAGTGCTTTAAACTAAATAGTGGGGTTGTGGGATCAAGTGAGGGAAGATGCGATAAATTAAAGAGAGAGGAAAAGGTAAGAGAACAAGGGAATTGATAATAAGTGCGACAGGATGGGACAGCATACAAACTTAAGAGTGTGCTAGCAGATAAGGTTAGAGATTGCAAAATAATAAAAAAACAGGATTAAAAGGCACAATATCTGAATGCACGCAACATTTGCAACAAGGTAGACGACTTGATGACTCAAATGGAAGTAAACAGGTATGATCTAATTGCCATTACGCAGTTGTGGCTGCAGGGTGACCAAGGCTGGGAACTGAATGTTCAACAATTAGGAACGATAGGCATAAAGTAAAAGGAGGTGAAGTAATATTAATAACATTGTTAAAGGATGAGATCAGTACATTATTGAAAGAGAATCTTAGATCAGAAGATCAAGATGTAGAATCAGTTTGGGTGAAGTTAAGAAACAGCAAGGGACAGCAAACATTAGTAGTTGTGTTTATAGGCTCCCAAACAGTCGTGGTAGCATTGGGCACGGTATAACTCAGGAAATTACAGGTGTATGTAACAAGGGTAATACAGTAATCATGGGGACTTCAATCTACATATGTTAAATCTAATTAGCACTAATGCTGTGGAGGATGAATTCCTGGAAAGTATACAAGATGGTTTTCTGAGGAACCAACTAGAGAACAGGCTATATTAGATCTAGTGTTGTGCAATGAGAAAAGGCTAATTAATAATCTCTTTGTGAAGGAGCCGCTAGGGAAGAGTGACCATAATATGGTGGAATTTTTCATTAAGTTTGAAAGTGATGAAGTGCAATCCAAAACTAAGGTCTTGAATCTAAGGAAAGGAAACAATGAAGATATTAGGGGTAAATTGGCTGTGGTAGATTGGGAAACTACATTAAAAGGTATGACGGTAGACAGGCAAGAACTAATACATATTTTATAACAACTTTACATTCCTTGAGGCACAAAAACCCAACAGGAAAGGTGATCCAACCATGACTAACAAGGGAAATTAAAGAAAAACAGAAGTGTTGGAAAAATTCAGTGGGTCTAACAACATCTGTGGAGAGAAAAACAGATTTAATGTTTTGAGTCCAATAAATATTGACCCTGTTTCTTCCAGCATCCGCAGTATTTTGCTTTTATATAAGAGAAATTAAAGATTGTATTAGGTCAAAGGAAGAGGCCTACAAAGTTGCCAAAAAAAAGTAGTAAGCCTGAGGACTGGGGGCATTTTAGAATCAGCAAAAGAGGACCAAACAACTGATAAAGAAAGGGAAAATGGAATGTGAAAGTAAACGAGTGAGAAACATAAAAATGGACTGTAAAAGCTTCTACAGGTATGTAAAAAGGAGAAGATTAGCAAAGATAAATGCAGGACAACTACAGCCAGAGACAGAAGAATTTATAATGGGGAATAAGGAAATGGCAGAGAAACTAAACAAATACTTTGTGTCTGTCTTAACTGAGGAAGAAATAAAAAAACTCCCAGGAATACTAGGGAACCAGGGACTAGCGAGAATGAGGAACTGAAATAAACTAGTATAAGTAAAAAAGTAGCACTAGAGAAATTAGTGGGACTGAAAGTTGATAAATCCCCTGGACCTAATGATCTTTATCTCAGAGTGTTGAAAGAGATGGATGGTGGATGATTTGGTGGTCATCTTCCAAAATTCTATAGATATTGGAACAGTTCCTACAGATTAGAAGGTGGCAAAGGTAACCCCATTATGTAAGAAAGGAGAAAGAGAAAAAATGGGGAACTGCAGACCTGTTAGCCTGACATCAGTAGTAAGGAAAATGCTAGAATTTTTTTTATTCTTTCATGGGATGTGGGTGTCACTAGCTAGGCCAGCATTTATTGCCTATCTCTAGTTGCCCTTGAGAAGTGCTGGTGAGTCATCATCTTAAACTGCTGCAGTCCATGTGATGTAGGTACACCCACAGTTCTGTTAGGGAGGAAGTTCCAGTATTTTGACCCAGTGACAGTGAAATAATGGCGATATAGTTTCAAGTCAGGATGGTGAGTGATTTGGAGAGGAACTTCCAGGTGGTGGTGTTTCCATGCATCTGCTGCCCTTGTCTTTCCAGGTGCTCAAGGTCATGGGTTTCGAAGGTGCTGTCAAAGGAGCCTCGGTGAGTTGCAGCAATGCATTTTATAGATGCTACACACTGCTGCCACTGTGCACTGGTTGTGGAGGGAGTGAATGTCGAAGGTGGTGAATGGGGTGCCTTGTGCTGGATGGTGTCAAGCTTCTTGAGCGTTGTTGGAGCTGCACTCATCCAGGAAAGTGAAGAGTATTCCATCACACTACTGACTTGTGCCTTGTAAATGGTGGACAAGCTTTGGTGAGTCAGGAGCCAAGTTACTTGCGGCAGAATTCCCAGCCTCTGGCCTACTCTTGGAGCCACAGTACTTATATAGCTGGTCCAGTTCGGTTTCTGGTCAATGGTAACCCCCAGGATGTTGATCATGGGGGCTTCAATGATGGTAATGCCATTCAATGTTAAGGGGAGGTGGTTAGATTCTCTATTGTTGGAGATGGTCATTTGTATAGCGCAAATATTACTTGCCACTTATCAGCCCAAGCCTGAATGTTGTCTAGGTCATGCTGCATATGGTCACGGACTGCTTCGGTATCTGAGGAGTTGCAAATCTATTAGAAATAATGTGCTAAAAGCAAAAAACTGCGGATGCTGGAAATCCAAAACGAAAACAAAAATACCTGGAAAAACTCAGCAGGTCTGGCAGCATCTGCGGATAGAAGCACAGTTAACGCTTCGAGTCCGAATGACCCTTCAATAGAACTAAGTAAAAACAGAAGAGAGGTGAAATATAATCTGGTTTAAGAGGGGGGTGGGTGGGACAAGAAGAGCTGGATAGAGGGCCAGTGATAGGTGGAGATAACCAAAAGATGTCACAGACAAAAGGACAAAGAGGTGTTGAAGGTGGTGATATTATCTAAAGGAATGTGCTAATTAAGGGTAGAAAGCAGGAAGAGCAAGGTACAGATAGCCCTAGTGGGGGTGGGGTGGAGGGAAGGGATCGAAATAGGCTAAAAAGTAGAGATAAAACAATGGATGGAAATACACTTAAAAATAATGGAAGTAGGTGGGAAAAGAAAAATCTATATAAATTATTGGAAAAAACAAAAAGGAGGGGGAAAATCGGAAAGGGGATGGGGATGGAGGAGAGAGATCGTGATCTAAAATTGTTGAACTCAATATTCAGTCCGGAAGGCCATAAAGTGCCTAGTCGGAAGATGAGGTGCTGTTACTCCAGTTTGCGTTGAGCTTCACTGGAACAATGCAGCAAGCCAAGGACGGACATGTAGGAATGAGAGCAGGGTGGAGTGTTGAAATGGCAAGCGATAGGGAGGTCTGGGTAATACTTGCGGACAGACCGAAGGTGTTCTGCAAAGCGGTCACCCAGTCTGCGTTTGGTCTCTCCAATGTAGAGGAAACCGCATTGGGAGCAACGAATGCAGTAGACTAAATTGAGGGAAATGCAAGTGAAATGCTGCTTCACTTGAAAGGAGTGTTTGGGCCCTTGGACGGTGAGGCGAGGGGAAGTAAAGGGGCAGGTGTTGCACAGAGACCTGTGTAGAAACAGGCATGGAATTAGCTCAGAGCTTGAGCTATACCCTGTATATATGTACATAGTTATGTGTTATCAATAAACACTTAATGTTCAACAATACAAGACTCAGAATCTTTTCGTGAGACCTACTGAACATATAGCATACAACAGTGTTGATGTCCAAAGGGACCTTGGTGTCCTTGTTCATAAGTCACTAAAAGCTAATATGCGGGTTTTGACAAGTAATTGGGCAAAGACAAATGGTATGTTGGCCTTTATTGTAAGAGGATTTGAGTACAAGAATAAAGAAGTCTTGCAGCAATTGTGTAGAGCCTTGGTGAGACAGCACCTGGAGTATTATGTATAGTTTTTGTCTCCTTACCAAAGGAAGAATATGCTTGTCATAAAGGGACTGCAATGAAGGTTCACCAGGCTGATCCCTGGGATTGTGGATTGTCCTCTGAGGAGATATTTAGGAGACTGAGCCTATATTCTCTAGAGTTTATCACGAGAAGTGATCTCATTGAAGCATACAAAATTCTTCCAGGGCTTGACAGAGTAGATACAGGAAGGATGTTTGCCCTGGAGAGGTCTAGACACAGGGGACACAGTCTCAGAATAAGAGGTAGGTCATTTAAGACTCAGATGAGGAGGAATTTCTTCACTCAGAGGGTTGTGGGGGTGCAGTCATCAAGTATATTCAAGACAGAGATCAATAGATTTCTAGATATTAAAGATATCAAGGGATATAGGGATAGTGCAGGAAAATGACATTGAGGGAGAAGATCTGCCATGATCTAGTTGAATGGCAGAGCAGGCTCGAGGGATCGAATGGCCTACTCCTGCTCCTATTTCCTATGTTCTTATGTTAAATAAAGTAAGTGACAAATTAGGAGATTATATGAATGAAAACAGTTTGAATAGATGGAGGAAAGTGGTAAAGATGTGATTCTGGGTGGATGGAAACAGCATAACCAATACGAACATTTGAAGAGGCAATATTATTTATAGATTCTTACAAACAGTGAATCTATTATTCAACTATAATTCTCTGAAGCTCAGAACCCTGCATAAATGCCTTAAATTTCAGATTCAGTCAAAATGTATGCTGCTCCCCTGATCCCCTGTGAACCACATCCATATTACTCATGGAATTGTAAATTTAGTAAAAAGTGCAGTTGACATTGATTGTATTCAATTTTCAACTGTCAGTGTTGGGAACTTCATAATCATCATAAAGTGATCCACATTTGAGATCTGCCCTCAGGATTTTGAGGATTTGTTTATCACAATTCAAAAACAAATCTTTAGTCACGCAATTTAGGAACAACTTTAAAGTAAGCTGAACAAAGTCTGATGAGTTCAAATCTTCAAAATGTCTAAGGCAGTTTTATTTTGACCTTGTTTCTTATCTACAGTTTTTGTTGTTATAAGTGAATTTTACTGAATTATATTTTTAAAACTATATTTGGGTACTTTGGGTCAATACGATATACTTAGCCATCGTTCAGGTTGAACACATGCCAAAAAATTGGTCTGAATTTTTAAAAAAATCTTCTTTGGAATTACTCCTCTCTCTCTGTATTTTATTTGCATTTCTACAGTGACTGCACTTGCATGATTCATTAGCTTGGAAATGAAGGTCTTGGGGATATGATAAGGAATTACATAAATGCAAGATTTTTCTTTCCCTGTCACATTGGTTTATATTTTCTTCTCTCTTCGGTGGCACTGGCAGAGCCCTCAACATTGAGAATATATTAAAGTGAGATTTATGATCTTAAAAGTTTAGGAGAATCAAAATCCATTTTGGCTTACAAGAGTGCTTTTCAGGTACTAACATATTTAAAGACACTAACATATTTTAGATGAAGAAATCTTCAGCAGCCTATACTGTCCTACGCACCAATACCTTCTTCTCAGCAGAAAGAGCAGGCAACAGGTACCCACCCCTCATGCTTAACCTATTAGCAAGCTAGTCATTGAAACTAGGGCCAGGATTTTACGGCCCTGCCGCACCATGTCCTCCTCCGGCGGATGCGTCGACCCATTTAAATCTCCATTCAGTTCGGCGGAAGTGTAATATCCCGCTGGGCGGCAGGGGGCCATAAAATCCTGACCGAAGAGTAGTTTCCACAATTTTCATATTCATTCAGCAGAGTCTCCCATTTCAGCACAACTGAGATTGGGAACTCAGTGATAAATGAATTGCAGGCACAAATTTATGTCATGCTTTTTCATTTATGGCTTCACTCATAGGTTGATTTTTGTAGCAGTGATTACAAAAAAGACTTATAAACATAAGAGTGTAAGAAATAGGAGTAAGTCAAACGACCCCTTGAGCTAGCTCTGTCATTCAATAAGATCACAATGATCTTTTGCCTCAACTCCACTTCCCTTGACTCCCTTAGTGCCCAAGAAACTATTCATCTCAGTTTTGAATATAATGAATGACTGAGCATTAACAAGAGAATTCCAAAGATTCACACCCCGAGTGAAGACATTTCTCTTTACTCTCAGTCTTAAATGGTCGGCATCTTATCCTGGGACTATAACCTTTCATTCTAGACTCTCCAGCTAGCAGAAAGGCCCTCAACATCTAGTGTTCTTCATAACCTTAGGACACCCCAAAGTACTGTACAGCCAATTAAATACCTTTGAAGCATAATGACCACATAATCTGCTTCAGTGATGCCCATTGAATAAATGGTCAGGCCATTGTGAAAATTCCCCTGCTGCTCTTCAAAATAGTACTGTGGAATCTTTTGTCACCCTCCTTTGGTTTAGCATCTCATCCAAAAGACCAACACCTCTAATAGCATGGCACACCCTCAGTACTGCACTGAAGTGGGCTCTGGAGCGGGATTTGAACCCACAAACATCCGACGAAGGAGGGAAGTGTGAACCACATTGAATCGCAACTGACAACGAATAAAACAAAGTACCTGGACTGTTTTAATGAAAAATACAAGGGACGGTCCTGTTAATGGGAGGTTTGTGTACAGCATGCAGAAAGAACAATTTTATGCATGGCTGACTGACCTAGCTCAGACATTAATTAGGCACAATTTGTACATTGAGATCACATGGTTCACAAATTACATTCTTAGCATGTGGTCATCACCAATGAAGAACCAATGCTATGACCAAGTTGCTCTGGTTTACTCAAAGCATTTTTATCAATAAATCCACCTGGGCTTCACTCTGCTGTCATTCCACTTTACAGTAGAGATGCTTTAGTTGCAATAGTTTGACAATTTGCTGAAGCTCGCAATACTCAGATCGGGTCCCAAAGCTTTCCAAGTGCCTGCAGCAACACAGAAACAGCTGCTTCCACACGCGCTGTGTAAACGTTGTCGTCTTGACTTTCGCTTTCTGGCTGCAAACCTTCCCCAATTATGGGAGGGAGTCTGTAATGGGCCAGCAATGTTAAAGCTTTTCCCTGGAGGCTTTTTAAAATTATTTTTCTTAAATTTCCTCCAGAGCATCAAAGTATAGTTCAAAAACATAAAAAAATTATTTCACATGCAATGACTTCACCATCAATAAGATATGTCTAACACGTTTTAGTTGTGTGCTCCATATCAAAGCTTTATAAATTTATGATACTTTGTTGGATCAAATAAGACCTATGGTCTTTTTGCCTCCTGCATTATAGTTAAAAAGATTACATTATTTACAATGAACATTATAAACAGTTCATTATCCAGAGTATTTCTACGAAGTATTGTGTACAAACTCTTTTACTGAGATTTTTCATTTGTATCAAGTGGTAAGCAGTGATGCTTTTTATGTCAACATTTATAATGGAAATTCCCCAAGTAAAAAACTTCAAAATGGAAATTGATAGATTTTTTGTTCGACAAGGGTATTTAGGGAGGTGAACGCAAGGCTGAAGGAATAGTATGGTAACAAGAGGTTCCATTTCATGGCACACAGGCACTAATAACGGGACAGGAAGGAACTGTACCACTGGGACGAGCTCCATCTGAACCAGGCTGGGACGAGGGACCTAGCAGAAAGGATAAATAGGGCAGTCAGAGGGGCTTAAAGGTAGTAAATGTGGGGTGGTGGAGGGCTCAGTTAGAAATGGTAGGATAAATAATAGTTCCATAATAAATGAATGAGAAAAGCTTAAAGGAACAGGTTGTAAAAAGGAGAACTATAAAACGTAATTAAACCTGCAGAGAGAAATTAAAAGAAAAATGTGAGTAAAACATTAAAGCAGAGGGCAGTTGAGAGTGCATGACCCAAATGAACATTTTATTATATAAACGCATGGAATCCAAGGAAAGAATTAACCAAACTACAGGCGTAAATTCAACTTGGAGCATATGACAGGGCAACCATTACTCAAGCATGGCTGAATCCAAAGACTTTCTCAAGCTTTGCTATCAGTCTTTTTATTTCATTCTTGGGATGTAGGCCAGATTTTACTACTTGGGTCAAGGTGACCTTGACACTGCAGTGGTGGACCTTCTTGAACCACAGGTGAAAGTCTGATGAACCAATTGGTGAAGGTGCTTTCCACTGTGCTGTTGAACATGGAGTTCCAGGATTTTGACCCAGCAATGAAGAAATGGCAATAGTTTCTGTCCATGAAGTTACACAATTGCAACTATCTATTGTTCTTTATATTGCACAAGATTCCTGTCCCAGAGAAGAGTGGAAACAAATTTGTGCTTTTATAATGGTGGGTTTCTGCTGTCCTGGACTTAGTGGTGGAAACATGACCCCTTCAATATCTGCTCAATGGGGCTGATTTTCAACTGCCAGAACCCCACCCCTTTCTCACCTGAAAAACAAGAGCAACATTGAGGAATTTATGGGGCGGTGGGAATTGAAGAATGGCTCTAGTTGCCCATTGCTACCAATTTTAAGGTAGGCCTGTTAATAATAGGCAAGAGGCAGTTTAAATCTGAAAATTAGAGTCTCAAAATTGGGCTCCGGTTGCAATTTTCAGGTGCAAAAGGAGTGTGCATCATGTGTTCCACGCAATTATATCAAGTGTGAAGCAGGCTAACTAGTGTTCATAAAGGGATAAATGGCCATTGCTCAAGAAAAAACAAACTCAATTTTTATTTGTGAGAGCCCAGGCATCACAGGAACACTCTTGCCTGCTTTCATCATTAGAACCAGCCATTTTCCCACCCTCCACAACTCATCACCTGCAGCTAGACACCTATTCTGTGTTTGCCAGTGACATTTAAATGAGGTCGAAGCCAAAAATGGTTTCAATGTTATGACATTGGTTTAAGATGGAAGTCAAATATCAGCCACATGCACCTTTAACTAACACTGGCACCCCTGGTGCCCACTGTAAATGTGCATCAGCAAGAGCCGTACAGGTATTGACAGAAAGAGCAGCAGTCAGACTTGGCAGCCCCTAAGATCAGCCAACTGGTGATACTCTTTACTATTCATCAGAATTATGGAACAGTCCCACACCCCACTTCTCAGATTACTAAGTAGTTGGCTGAAGACTCTTAAAATTCATCACACATTTGGTCAACTGCCAGTTGGGTCTGGCCTCTCAGGGCCTGAACTATAAACTTTATAGCAGAGGTGAAAGGTGACTATTTTACAGCCATACCACGAAGCAATGTTTCTGAGAAATTTTGAAGACTACTAAGCAATTTTCTATTTCTAAGGCATAAAATAGGTTTTAATTAGTCTCTCTTCGAATGCTCCATACCCAACCCATTGACAGAAAATTTTCATTTTTGATAGTGATCACAATACAGCTCATTCTTATGCACTCCTTATCCTCCAATTTGTCACTTCTTTAACTCGTATAGCAGTGACTTTTCTGATGCCTTCGAACATTTTGACTATTCCTGGTTCTCTGTGCCCAATCCTTGAATCTAAAAGCACAGAAGGCCAAAGGGCCCATCATCCATTCTGGCTTTCCAAAAGAACTATGCAATTAATGCTGTTTCCCCATTTCCTTTCAAATGAATCTATGGACTCCCCTTTCACCACTGTTTCTGGTAGGGCATTCCATGTCATAATTTATCTAATCTCTCCCTGTGTTTTTTGGGGAGGGGTTAATCTTCTAATGTTTGCCCTCTGGTTACTGATCCACCAGCTAGTGGAAATATACTTACCCAATCTACTTGAATAAAATTTATCATAATGGTGAACACCTCTATTCAACCCCCAGTTCCTATTTTGGATTTAAATAGAATATACAGAACAGATATAGGCTATTCAGCCCAACTGGTCCATGATGATGTTTGTGTGCCACTCAATTTTGAATATTTGAAGTTCCTTTGTTGATATTAATTATTTCATTTTTATTGGCTACATAGTCTTCAATCGAGAAATGCAGCAAAATATTTCTACTAACAGAAAGGAAAGTGTCCAATCCAGTGAGAGAGAGAAACACACCACCTCCATTTCTTGTTTAGCTTGGGCTGTTGTTTTTATAATAAGTGCAGCATGCACATCACATCACAAAGGTACAATATAGAATATTTAATAATGACTGCCTCTGCAATATAGTTTAAATCTGCTTTTTCCTTTCTTGTTGATTCTTCAAACCGTGACTATAAATTACCACAAAATAAAACTTTCTCCATGTATTGTAAGGATTTCAGATTTGAAATGTGAGGTAATGTGATTTAGAAGCCATGGAACGAAAAGTCAGATTGCAACTCTTGCCTTTTAACAGGTAATTGAACTTGTAATTCAGTGTTTACAGCAGAGAACGTGGGAGTAATTTTGCACTAACTTCAGACATTTAAAATATAAAAATAATCCTTCTATGGAATCCTGGAGTGTTCAAACAGCAGATGCAATTCTCCTGGCTTCGATTTGTCATTTACAGCAAAGCCAATTCTGCATTTTTAAAATACACTAGATCCTAACAAATGTCTTACAATTTTACCTTAATGGCAAATGCAGAGAAAATAATGAGCCTGAAGCCTTTAATTTTCTAAACTAGGTGCTCATTGTTACACTATGGTCTTATTGGTTAAAGACATTTAAGCATTCCTTTGCAAATCACAAAATACAGTGATGATCAATTTTCTGCTAATTTGTTTTGCTTTCCAGCTGATGCACTGTCCTCCTGGTTGGCAAGGCAGAGCCATATGAAAACGGACTTTCTCAGGATCACCACGAATACTTCTCTATTTAAGCTCACAAAAATAAACTATCATTCATTTCTAATACCTTCCAAATTTTACTTTAAACTAAAATGAGGTTAAAAAAGTGCACCATCCAGTTCCAGTGTCCTCATCTAACTGTACCATGTGCTCCAGTACCTTGTGAAAGTCCAAAAAGAGAACTGTATAAGCAGTGTGGTAAAACCAATTCATGTGTTACAGAATGCAAATCTCTTAAAATGTGGAGTCACTTGCAATCTTCACTGTTAAGATTTAAGATAGATTTATACATTTTAGCTGGACTGCTGAACCACAGAATAGTACAGCACTGAAGGTGGCTATTTGGCACATCAAGTCTGTTTCGACTCTTTCCTAAAAAATTAAGACAATATTAACATTCCTCACCCTTAAGGCAACCTAATTATTTCCAATACATAAATCAGCTGAAGCCTTGTCACTTAGAAAAAAAATAGCCTGCTAATTTTATTTCAAAATATAATGATTTTGTTATTTACCTCTTCTTTAGTTGTCTGGGTAAGCCACCTGTTCTCAAGAGTCTTCAGCCAACCACTTGGAGCTTGTGTAGCCCTTCAATTCTCCCATCTTTCCCATGAAGAAGTATCTAATTTCCCTTGTTAACCCAGCATTTTGGAAGTGTAACTTTAAAAGAACACCACAAATGTTGGAGAAAAATATTCATGATTAGTTTTGAACTGTGTGAGGCATTTTAGTTACCACCAACTTACTTGTTAGTCAGCTAAAATATTTATTGATAACCTTGTATATCTTGCAAAAAATCTGTTTATGCTTTTCTGTGACTATGTTACAACTATGATGTCAAAACAAAAGACATTCTGAGAATCCCTCAGGTCTTTAAAATAAGCCAGTTGAACCTGAAGAGCCATAAAGAGTTTCAAGTAACTATGTTCAGCTACCTCTCCAAGGGACAAATGGTTGTTTTCCAAGCCTGTTAAAACTATTCAAAAGGATGAAAAGTGCAGTGAAGGTCACCTTGAAGGGCTGATTAAAGTGCCTGTGAAGTAGGTTTCGGGTTTAACCTGATTAACACTGAAGAGTTTGCTGTAATATTCTAAGTCAGGTGATGAGTGGCTGGGTGGTCCCTGGCCATGTTTGAGAGGCTGGGAACTACAAATACAACAGGAAAAATGATCAATGTCAGAAAACATTCAAGATAAAGTTATGTTTAGGATGAAAGTGCAAAAAATTCTTGCAGTTCGCATCCAATATTTACATATTATTAAAAGCTTGTTCGGAAATGTTTTAAAAGGCTGTCGGATTATTGGGCTCAGTTGCGGGAAATTTCAAATATGAAAAAAGGTGCAAAGTATTTCTAGTCAGACTTCATTTGGAGTGCGATATTTAGCTTTGAGTTCATCACCTTAGCAAAGATACTTTTTGCTGTGTTTTAAAGGTTTAAAGTACACTAAGTAAATAAGGTTTGACAGCATTGACGGCTGTCCTAGTCCACACTTTGCATGTGGCTGTCATTTCAAATTCCTTCTTGTTTCTTTATAATGTAAAATATTTAGCACTATCAATGAAGAGTCTATATTGAAAGGATGTCTGATATTTTCCAGTTTCCATAGGAGGAGGTTCCACAGTATCTTTGAGTTTAAAATGTAACAGGGATAAAATAAATCACTAATTACCATTGCAGAGTTACAGATACTTGAAAGACAATTCATTTGGGCTTGAATTGCCTACACAGGCAGTGACTTGCTTAGTAGCAGGTAATTTGGCTTTACCTCACCATGCACCTAATGTATGTTGACAATTTATGTGAAAAAAATCACAAATAATCCGATTAAGGAGTGCGTTTGAAGAAATAAGTTAGCCTTTGTAGAAACGAGGCATCTTCAAATTAAAGGATGACATTTCTGGTTGATCCATAAACACAGAGATCAGTCATATACTCAGTACAAAAACAGAATTACCTGGAAAAACTCAGCAGGTCTGGCAGCATCGGCGGAGAAGGAAAGAGTTGACGTTTCGAGTCCTCATGACCCTTCAACAGAACTGAGTAATATTAGGAGAGGGGTGAAATATAAGCTGGTTTAAGGTGGGGGGGTGGGTGGAGAGAAGTTGGGGGGGGGCGGTGGTTGTAGGGACAAGCAAGCAGTGATAGGAGCAGATAATCAAAAGATGTCACAGACAAAGGAACAAAGAGGTGTTGAAGGAAGCGGGGTGTGAGGAGCTGTAGTCGAGGTAGCTGTGAGAGTCGGTAGGCTTGTAATGGATATTGGTGGACAGTCTATCACCAGAAATTGAGACAGAGAGGCCAAGGAAGGGAAGGGAAGTGTCAGAGATAGACCATGTGAAAATGATGGAGGGGTGGAGATTGGAAGCAAAATTAATAAATTTTTCCAGGTCCCGACAAGAGCATGAAGCAGCACCTATGTAATCATCGATGTACCGGAGAAAGAGTTGTGGGAGGGGACTTGGAAAATTTTATTAATTTTGTTTCCAATCTCCACCCCGCCATCATTTTCACATGGTCCATCTCTGACACTTCCCTTCCCTTCCTTGACCTCTCTGTCTCAATTTCTGGTAATAGACTACAAGCCTACCGACTCCCACAGCTACCTCGACTACAGCTCCTCGCACCCTGCTTCCTGTAAGGACTCCATCCCATTCTCTCAGTTCCTTCGCCTCCGTCGCATCTGTTCTGATGATGCTACCTTCAAAAACAGTTCCTCTGACATGTCCTCCTTCTTCCTTAACCAAGGTTTTCCACCCACGGTTGTTGACAGGGCCCTCAACCGTGTCCGGCCCATCTCCCGCGCATCCGCCCTCACGCCTTCTCCTCCCTCCCAGAAACTTGATAGGGTCCCCCTTGTCCTCACTTATCACCCCACCAGCCTCCGCATTCAAAGGATCATCCTCCGCCATTTACGAAAACTCCAGCATGATGCCACCACCAAACACATCTTCCCTTCACCCCCCCCGGCGGCATTCCGTAGGGATCGTTCCCTCCGGGACACCCTGGTCCACTCCTCCATCACCCCCTACTCATCAACCCCCACCTATGGCACCTCCCCATGCCCACGCAAAAGATGCAACACCTGCCCCTTCACTTCCTCTCTCCTCACCTTCCAAGGGCCCAAACACTCCTTTCAAGTGAAGCAGCACTTCACTTGCATTTCCCCTAACTTAGTCTACTGCATTCGTTGCTCCCAATGCGGTCTCCTCTATATTGGAGAGACCAAACATAAACTGGGCGACCGCTTTGCAGAACACCTGCAGTCTTTCCGCAAGAAAGACCCAAACCTCCCTGTCGCTTGCCATTTTAATACTCCACCCTGCTCTCTTACCCACATGTCTGTCCTTGGCTTGCTGCATTGTTCCAGTGAAGCCCAACACAAACTGGAGGAACAGCACCTCATCTTCCGACTAGGCACTTTACAGCCTTCCGGACTGAATATTGAATTCAACAACCTTAGATCTTGAACTCCCTCCTCCATCCCCACCCCCTTTCCATTTCTTCCCCCTCCCTTTTGTTTCTTCCAATAATTTATATAGATTTTTCTTTTCCTACCTATTTCCATTATTTTTAAATCTATACCTTTAATGCCCTGTCAGTCTTTCCACCCCACCCCCACTAGAGCTGTACCTTGAGTGTCCTGCCATCCATTCTTAACTAGCACATTCGTTTAGATAATATCACCACCTTCAACATCTCTTTGTTCCTTTGTCTGTGACATCTTTTGATTATCTGCTCCTATCACTGCTTGCTTGTCCCTACAACCACCGCCCCCAGCAACTTCTCTCCCCCCACCTTAAACCAGCTTATATTTCACCCCTCTCCTAATATTACACAGTTCTGTTGAAGGGTCATGAGGACTCGAAACGTCAACTCTTTTCTTCTCCGCCGATGCTGCCAGACCTGCTGAGTTTTTCCAGGTAATTCTGTTTTTGTTTTGGATTTCCAGCATCCGCAGTAGTTTTTTGTTTTTATATACTCAGTACCCTCAAGTGTAGTACACTGAAGAGTTTCTTTCTCTAAGCTTTGCTGTCTCCAATTTTCTTGAAATGACAGGCTTATCTTTTAACATACATTTTAATGAATGTTCTTTTAGAAGTGTGTTTCACAGCAGAAATTGATCTCAGGTTTCAGTGATTCACTTCACCTTCGTCCTGACTGTTGAGGGATTAACAGCCCACCTTAATGTTTAAAGCCTAGTGATATACTCATGGCTAGCTACTATCTCCTTAACCACACTTTCCCAACCAGCTGTTAATCACAATCTCTCACAATCCCAGTTATCTTTGGCCAAAGCAAAATTTTTACTGCAGATCCTGGAAATCTGAAATAAAAACAGAAAAAGCTGGAAATAATCAGGTCATGCACTGTAAGGAGAGAAACAGTTAATATTCCAGGTCTATGACCTTTCGTCAGTTCCACAAATGGTGCCAGGCCTGCTGAGTATTTCCAGCAGTTTGTTTTTATCCTAGTTATCTTTGATTCTCTATAGAAGGTATTTCAAAACAACTTGTTTGCTCTGCTTTAAAAATTCACCAATCATTGTCATGTTAAAAGATCACATTTGAACACTACAGGATTAAGGGATAGTTTCTCAGAGAACATTTAGGGATGGGCAATAAATGTTGGCCTGGCCAGCGATGCCCATATCCCGTGAATAAATAAAAAAAACTAACAACTAGGTTGGGCAGAATGTTCCAAATAACTGATTTGGAACACAAAAATCCAGGTTGCAAAGCTTACAACTTGGATTCATATGTCACAACTTGGATTTCTATAATGCCTTCAACATAACAGGAACTCCCAAAATACTTCACAGGAGTATAACAAAAAAAAACTGACACCGAGTCACATAAGGGGCTACTACGACAGGTGACCAAAGCTCGGTCAAAAGTTTTAAGGAACATCTTAAAGGAGAGAGAGAGAGAGAGGTAGAGAAGCAAAGAGGTTTAGGGAAAAAAATTCCAGAACTTAAGGCCTAAACAGCTAAAAGCATGACTGCCAATAGCAGAATGATAAAAATCAAAGATGCTTAAGTGGGCAGAATTGGAGGACCGCAGAGATCATGGGGGATTGTAGAGTTGGAAGAGGTTACCAAAGGAAGGGCAAAGCCATGAAGGGATTTGAAAACAAGGATGAGCATTTTAAAGTCATTTTAACCATGCAAGATAGTGAAAGGTCATTTGGAAACCTACTCGGTTGTTCATTATGAGGCTGTTCAGATAATCAAACTATTCAGGTTTCCGGCTAATACAAAAGCAAAATACAGCGAATGCTAAAAATCTGAAATAAGAACAAAAAAGTTGGAAAAACTCAGCAGGTAAGGCAGTGTCTGTGAAGAGAAACAGAGTTTTGCAGAGATTGCAGACAGCGAGGTTGAACACCAAGGAGTTTTGGTCTCTTTCCACAGATGCTGCCTGACCTGCTGAGTTTTTCCAGCTTTTTTTGTTCTTATTCCTGATTTCTGACAGTTGGCTATGTGAGATTCCGCAGTTACCTCTTGGGGTTTCCTAAATAATAAGAAAACAGAAATTTAAATAAGCCAAGAACTGAAGTTTCCCTTGTTTTCAAATTAACCTAAACATAAGATCCAAAGCAATCATGGTTCTTGCCGATCACAGAGGCCCAAGCCCAATGGTGAAGAACCACTGGTGCAGGTAGATAGGCAGAGCCTTCAAAAACTGAGCACCACTGGGACAGCTTGCATATCTTTCTGAAGAATGTGGCTTACCACTTAGTCAAAAGTCAGAGTGGAAAGAAAACTTCATTACAAATTGGGGCACTGCAGCTTTAATTATCATCAGACAGTGGAACTTTATACAACTTTAAATTACACCACTGGGGAATTATAATAACAGAAACTACTCTCATT
Source organism: Cetorhinus maximus (assembly GCF_964194155.1). Classification (NCBI taxonomy): domain Eukaryota; kingdom Metazoa; phylum Chordata; class Chondrichthyes; order Lamniformes; family Cetorhinidae; genus Cetorhinus; species Cetorhinus maximus. The sequence goes on from NC_135893.1 coordinate 65,705,296, forward strand.
GTAAGTGAAATTAATAATCTTAAGGTCATTTCCTGATATTGGATAATTTTCCCACCAAGATAGATGACATCATAGTTAATGTTTTGGCCAAAACAACCCAGAGTGTGTAAGCGTGAGTAATCTTATGGACATCATTCAAACCTAATGGGGAATCATAGAATTACTCATTTTGGATCTGTTTTCAGTAACTTAAGTCTGATAGTTCAAGTAGCCAGACAGTCATCAATTGTGACACTATTACTTTGGGCCAACAGAGAAAAAAAATCCTCACTTTCATTCCTCTCACATTATCACTCCTTAACATTCTAAGCTCTAAAACATGCATTATCAGTTCCCTCATTTAAAAAGTCCACATTCTTGTCATTGATTTCTGTAAGCACTTCGCTTGCTATAGCATATTTGTTGCACAGATCCTCAAGACTACAGTCTACTCTACAAGTCTGGAGTGTTAAAATTACAGTCTATATGTCTATTACCTAGCTTGCAAAGCTAAGTCACATTTTCTCGAGAGGATGAAGACTAGCACTGACAGCGAGGGTGAACAGTGAGGCGATCGTGGGCAGCGAGGGTGAATGGCGAGGCGATCGCGGGCAGTGAGGGTGAATGGCGAGGTGATCGCAGACAGGGAGGGTGAACGGCGAGGTGATCGCGGACAGCGAGGGTGAACAGTGAGGCGATCGCGGGCAGCGAGGGTGAATGGTGAGGTGATCGCAGACAGGGAGGATGAACGGTGAGGCAGTCACTGACAGCGAGGGTGAATAGTGAGGCTATCGCGGGCAGCGAGGGTGAATGGCGAGCAGATCGCGGACAGCGAGGGTGAACGGTGAGGCGGTCACGGACAGCGAGGGTGAATGGTGAGGTGATCGCAGACAGCAAGGGTGAATGCCGAGGAGATCGCGGACAGCGAGGGTGAACGGTGAGGAGATCGCGGACAGCGAGGGTGAACGGTCAGGCAGTCACAGACAGCGAAGGTGAATGCCGAGGTGATCGCAGACAGCAAGGGTGAACGGTGAGGAGATCGCAGACAGCGAGGCTGAACGGTAGGCGGTCACGGACAGCGAGGGTGAATGGTGAGGTGATCGCAGACAGCGAGGGTGAACGGTGAGGTGCGCAGACAGCGAGGGTGAACGGTGAGGTGCGCAGACAATGAGGGTGTACGGTGAGGCGATCGCGGACACCGAGGGTGAACGGTGAGGAGATCGCGGACAGCGGGGGTGAATGCCGAGGTGATCACAGACAGCAAGGGTGAACGGTGAGGAGATCGCGGACAGCGAGGGTGAACGATAGGCGGTCACGGACAGCGAGGGTGAATGGTGAGGTGATCGCAGACAGCAAGGGTGAATGCCAAGGTGATCACGGACAGCGAGGGTGAATGGCGAGGTGATCGCAGACAGCAAGGGTGAACGGTGAGGTGCGCAGACAATGAGGGTGTACGGTGAGGCGATCGCGGACACCGAGGGTGAACGGTAAGGAGATTGCGGACAGCGGGGGTGAACGGCAAGGAGATCGCAGACAGCGAGGGTGAACGGTGAGGAGATTGCAGACAGTGGGGGTGAACAGTGAGGAGATCACAGACAGCGAGGGTGAACAACAAGGAGATCGCAGACAGCGAGGGTGAACGGCAAGATCGCAGACAGCGGGGGTGAACGGCAAGGAGATTGCAGACAGCGAGGGTGAACAGTGAGGAGATTGCAGACAGCGGGGGTGAACAGTGAGGAGATCACAGGCAGCGAGGGTGAACAACAAGGAGATCGCAGACAGCGAGGGTGAACGGCAAGATCGCAGACAGCGAGGGTGAACGGCAAGGAAATTGCAGACAGCGGGGATGAATGGCAAGGAGATCGCAGACAGCGGGGGTGAACGGTGAGGAGATCACGGACAGCGAGGGTGAACGGCAAGGAGATCGCAGACAGTGGGGGTGAACGGCAAGGAGATCGCAGACAGCGGGGGTGAACGGTAAGGCAATCGCGGACAGCGAGGGTGAACGGCAAGGAGATCGCAGACAGCGGGAGTGAACGGCAAGGAGATCGCAGACAGCGGGGGTGAACGGCAAGGAGATCGCAGACAGCGGGAGTGAATGGCAAGGAGATCGCAGACAGCGGGGGTGAACAGCAAGGAGATCACAGACAGCGAGGGTGAACAGCAAGGAGATCGCAGACAGTGGGGGTGAACGGCAAGGAGATCGCAGACAGCGGGGGTGAACGGCAAGGAGATCGCAGACAGCGGGGGTGAACAACGAGGAGATCGCAGACAGCGGGGGTGAACGGTGAGGAGATCGCGGACAGCGAGGATGAACGGTGAGGAGATTGCGGACAGCGAGGATGAACGGTGAGCAGATCAGGGACATCAAGGGTGAACGGTGAGGCGGTCGCAGACAGCGGGGTGAACACCAAGGAGATCGAAGGCAGCGAGGAATAACATCAATACGATTGCAGACACTGACAGTGAATGACAAGAGGATTGCAAGCAACAAGGACATCGCAGTGAGTGGATTGCCGACAGCGAGGGTGAATACCAAGGAGATTGCAGGCAGGGAGGGTGAACGGCAAGGAGATCAGACAGCGAGTGAATCGCAGACAGCGAGGGTGAACAGTGAGGAGGTTGTAGGCAGTGAGGGTGAAAGGCAGGGAGATCACAGACAGCGGGCATGAATGGCAAGGAGATCGCAGACAGCAGGCATGAATGGCAAGGAGACTGTAGACAGCGAGGGTGAACGGCAAGGAGATCAGACAGCGAGGGTGAACGACAAGGAGATCGCAGACAGCGAGAGTGGACGACAAGGAGATCGCAGACAGCGGGGGTGAACGGCAAGGAGATCGCAGACAGCGAGGGTGAACAGCAAGGAGGTCACAGACAGCAAGGGTGAATGGCGAGGAAATCGCAGACAGCAAGGGTGAACACCGAGGAGATCGCAGAGAGGGTGATACATCAAGGTTATCACAAACAACGAGGGTGAACACCCAGGCGATCACAGGCAGCAAAGGTGAACATCGAGGAGATTGCAGTTAGTGACAGTCCCTGGGCTCAGTGGTAGCATTCTCACCTCTGAGTCAGAAGGTTCTGGGTCCAATTCCCATTTTTAATCGCCCCCTTCAGTACTTACCTGAGGGCTGCTGATGGTGTCGCAGTCTCTCAATCTATGGTGCTGCTTCGCTGGAAATCTACATTTCACAGTCCCACAGCTGGATGAACATGAGGCTTTAGGCCCAATATCAGGTTAACAAAGAGGCTCAACATTCAGGCAAAGGGATGGTTCCTTGTGACCTCCATCCTACAGATTTGTCATATCTCATGATCCTTCTCCCACTTTCCAAAACAAAGGAACCCACCAATGTGGCCAGACCCAAGCCCAATGAACCAAGTCACCTATTCTTGAACCCAGATTTGCCCAAGCCCTAAGAAAATCTAGTTTCCACAATCTTTCACATTAGTATAAAATAAATACTTGAAGCCACCGTCCCACCATTAAATGGGGCCTACTTCAGATTGAATTAATCATCATGGCGAATTAATGTTAATTATGCTCATTTGTAAGCCTTCGAGGGGGCGTTTAAAATTAAACTGGTTCTTTTGGGCAAAAGGACACTAATAGTGTTACAAATGTGAAGCTTATAAGACTTTTATGTTTTGGGATTGTGTCTTTAATCTTTAACAGCCTTGTCACCCAGGCCTGTTTATTAGACAGACTTCAGAACAGATCATATGACCTCTTTCATTTTATCCTAAATTAAAGGGAAGTCAGCGTTTTTACTAGAAGGAAGGTGGCAAGTTGTTCTCATTTGAAGACAATGGCAGCAGCATTTGTAATTAGACTGCTTGTCTGCAAAGTTCCAGGAAGGTGTTGAGAATGTCAGATTGCAAACAGCTTTAAAATGTCCATTTTACTTCCAAGATAAGAGGGTTGGGGTCTCAAGGGTAGCTAATCGGCATTTATACCTGAATACAATGCCCATGTGATTCACATTGCCATGCAGATGGGCGTTGAAAAGGGCAGGGTTTCTAAGATACCCCTGAAACTCTCAGACACAGGCAGAGTTCCAGGATCCAGGGGAGGGGGAGCAGCTAGAGGCCAAACATTTCTATGTTTCACCAAGCAGGAATGCGGGTGGCAGCTCTTGCTAAGATTGAAAAGGATTTGAAACAAAGCTGGAAAATTCACCTAGCCTATGCTAGAGGGGGAATCGGCAGGAAAAACCCATCAGTGTGAAAGACAGTTCTGGAGTTAAATGTTCCCAGTCTGGGAAAGGAAAAGAAATGAATGGAAGTAAACTTTTGATAGCTGAGAATCACTTTGGACTAGGTCAGGGGCAAAATCAAATGACTACATAAGGGACAGTGCAAATTCTGCCTGTGAAGTGGATTTTTCGGTTGTGTTAAAAGTAAAAGGGGAAAGTTCTAATCCGTAGTTTAAAGTATGTGTTGCCTACAACAACAGTACTTAATCAAGCGTGTTTTTAGTCTGTTACAATAAAAGTCTTAAAACGCAAAATCTTGTTGTGTCATCCTTTCAGCTATCAACTGGAAATTCAAACCTCATTTTTTAAAGTTATCGTTTTCTACCGGGGTAGTAACAATAGGTTTGTTTTCAAAGCTCTTAAATATATTGTTCTAATCCACCGACCACTGTACACCAAAATAACTAGCAAATGTTTCTGTATAGTTTTTAAAGTCGCTTTCAGTATAAATCTGGTTACATACATGTGACAGACTTGACACTGATTAAAAACGCTTTTCCATAAACCCATTCTCAGTTATATTATCAAACAATGCCGCGTTGCTATCTCACATATATCAAGGAATATATTTTAAAGCAACAGAAAAAAGAAAAAACATTTTAAAATGCTGCCTGCCTGTGCTGGTTCATAGTAAATCTTATGTGCTGTGATTTGCAAATGAGTTGAGGGGAAATTTAAAGGGAGAAAACACTTCTCAAAATTAGTACATTTGGAGCGCAATTTGTGGCCAGATTGCCAATTGAGCCAGAAGCGCAAACTCTGCTCTCGTAATTCACACTGCAAAATGGCTATTATAAAGCAATACATGCTCTATATATTGGCAATGTTAATGATGTAAGATCTGGATATTTGAAAGCGAGCATGTGGCGGTTAAAATATTTTAAACTTAAAAGGAGTGGAGTCTCTAAAAACAACGAAATTTACTGATGGCCTTTTTTTTAAGTATCAATAACAAATTCTGCCAAAAGTCCAAAATGCTAATTACAAACCCCTGCACTGTTCCTGTTTCTAGTATCTTAGTCTTCAATCTATATTTTTTGACAGTAAAAGCACACCATGTATCATGCTGACTGTAATATGAGCAAGTGGGTGCTCTGTGTGAACCATAGGGTCAATTGCAAACAAAAGAGGAACCAGAATCTTCAACCAGCATAAAAATAAAGTTTCAATGAAAAAAAAATTCCTGGACTAAGTTTTCCAAGTCCAAAGAAGAAAATCTTTTGTTTCAATCTTACTCTAGCCTCACTAATGCAAATATCCCAACATGTACGTGAGATTTGCCACAATGTAGAGAAGATTTTCCAAAGAGACTGCTGCATGAAGTTACAGTTGCCATTACACAAGGCTGCATTAAAAACTTGAGATCTGAAGCTTTGGGGAAATAGAGACATTTTGTGGGTTAATACCATTATGGTTTAGCTTCACGTGAGACAATGGTTAGTAATTTAATGCCAAAGTAACAGTCATCAAGATTCTAAAGGAAATTACCAGCTTTGCAAACAATGCAGAATGACATTTCTTCACTTATTCTGAAGATAGCTACGATATTTTTGAAGAATATAATCATTCCTTATTTTTGAAAGCTATTTGGCCTGATTTTATTTAAGGTCATGATTTTTGGCTGTCCAGATACATAGGTGACCTAATTCTTGGCCTCTGTCCATGCTAGTTGCAGGGAGGTGCAGCATTTGTTTTCTCTCTCTGATCATCTCTCTCTTCCTTTGAGGCTGCACATTCCCATTATAAAGCACCCGTTCTTTGGCAAGCTCCCAAGACTGTGAACTCAGGTGGAGAATGGTGATCATGAATTTGAAACATGAAACAATGGTTAGTAATTTAATGCCAAAGTAAAAGTCAATAAGATTCTAAAAGAAATTACCTGCTTTGCAAACAATGCAGAATGACATCAATTATATGTAAAGAAATCATATATAGAAAACATGCCTTTTCTATGAATTGTGAAAACGAGTTATGCCATTTTAAAAGTGTAAAGTATATAAGTAAAAAAAGACCTATCAAAATTTCCTCTGTTATAGACATTACTGTGGAGTGAGGTCTGAGAAAGCTTAAACCAGTTCCTGGTGGATACTAGTCCACACTGCAAAACTGGCGATAATTGACACCCAGAGACAAACAGTTGCAGTTAGAAAGCACACAAAGATTGCCAACACAGCAAATGGAAAGATCACACTCTTCTAGCCAGCTCTATTTTCTGATTTTCTTTTCTTGGGGACATTCTGTGTCCGAGTGAGAGATTTCATTGTTTTTCCAAATTTTTCATCATGTGTCAGCATCAAGCATTCCAGGGCCATGTATAGTATACACAGCTGTATAGTAAAACTCCCCTTTCTCTGAGCCCACGACATGCATTGACCACAACCTCAACTGAATCATCTTCATCCTGGCAGTGCAAATTTTGCATTTCCTACATCAACCAATAAATTCCTTCACTGTCAATTTGGTTCAATTATGGTAGTTTTGCATTATGGTCTTCATTGGTGTTAGAGTATTTTAACTCAAGGAACGGAAATTGTGCTTCAGAACTCTCCACTAACTATCCTCTACCACTCTTGAGCATCACTCTCACCCGTGAGTCAGTAAGATCATGGGTTTGAACCAAACTCCAGACATTTAAGTGCAATATCTAGGTTGATACTTCAATGCAGCAGAGGGAATGCTACACTATTAGAAACACTGCCCCTCAGATTAGAAGTTGTACAAAGATTGGCTGTCCTCTCCAGTAAAGACTCTTCAAAGGCTTGCATTTATATTGCACTTTTCACAACCACTGGACGTCTCAAAGAGCCAATAAAATACCTTTATAAGTGTAGTAATAAGTAAATGTAAAAGTTCCCATTGTACCAATCAAGAAAGAACAGAGGAGCTCTCCTGGTCAACAATTATCCCACAACCAACACCTAAAATTGATGAAAGCAAAATAATGCAGATGCTGGAAATCTAAAACAAGCCCTGAAGAAGGGTCATACGGGCTCGAAACGTTAACTCTGTTCCTCTCTCCACAGATGCTGCTAGACCTGCTGAGCTTTTCCAGCATTTACTGTTTTTGTGACCTAAAATAGATTGTCTGGTCATTTGTTGCAGTTTGTGGGACATTACTGTGCACAAATCAGCTGTTGCATTTCCTACATGACAACAGAGACTATACTTCAAAAGTACTGTGATTGCTGTAAAGTTCTTTGGGATCCTGAGGTTCTGAATGGCACTATAATATTGCAATTCTTACTTTGTCCTTACTTACTTAACCATTTAAATTTTATACATAAGTAAGAATTAATGCAAATAATGAAATATGCTCAGTTTCCACTCAGGGAGTGCAGGATCCCAAATCAGAGAGAAGTTTGCCTGTGTTGTGGTCTACTTTGAAAAACTTTAGTTTCTATGCTTCTTTTAAATGACCCCCATGCACTACGTTCTAGTATACAGCCAACATGAAAGCTAAATGCTTATTAGATTTAAAAGTAAATTGTACACTTCGCTGGAAGCATTAAAGGATGATGAAATAGCAATCTTGGAGAACATTGCTGAGTCCTCTAACTGGGGTGAATCTGACCACATTTAAACAATGTTCTTCAGATTGCCAAACTTTTACAGTAAATATGAATTATTTGAACCAGAACTATCACTTATGCTAAAAGTAAAATCTGTAGATGCTCAAAATTGAAAACAGGCAGAATAAAGCTGGAAATGTTCAGCAGGTCAGGCAGCATCTGTCAACAGACAAGCAACATAGCACTTTGTGAATGAGTCACTGATCAAAACAACCTTGGCAAAGGATTTCGCACCTAAAGTTTTAAATTGTTTCTTCCCTTTAACAGATACTGTCTAACTTGCTGAGTGTTTCCACCATTTTCTGTTCATTTTATCATTCTCTGTTCTTCCGGAGATAACACAGAGACAAACAAGCTCAAGAGCAATAAGGTTGATGAGCAGAAGTTGAACCTCTTCATAGCCCAGCTGGTGGTAGAAGGTGAGTTTCACAAAATGAAGAATATGGGTTCAATTATTAACCTCCGTTGACCTCACAAGTTAATTGATGCTTAGTAAATTTTCCTCTGGAAATTTTCTAGTTTGAGAATTTTGTAGCAACAAAATATTAAATTTTGTGGGAAAGAAAGGCAAATTGCCTTAATTCATTTTTTTCATATTTTCTCTTAGTTCTACAATTGTAAATTAAGCAACAAATAACGTGGATTATTTCAGGATCAAGATTGTGCTGACTGTTTCAAAATAGAAGGTTCCAATTTTAGGTTTAAACAGTTTGATGTAGCTGGGATTTAAAGTAAAGGTTACCTTCTTTTTGAGGTACAAATGATAGAGTGTAAGAGGTATTCCTCAAGTATTATCCAGGCAGGATCACAATCCAAAATTAGGCAATAATATTTTGCTTAATGGCTGAGATGGCAAATTTTAAATACAGCTTTTGGCAGAAAATAATGTAATTTCCCATTATTGCTGGGTATCTAATCATCTAGGCTATTCCTATGGGAAATTGTATAGTTCTCTGGTCAGATCAGAGCTTGAATACTTTGTTGTTCTGGTCACCGAGAAGCACTGAGGCAGGGGAAACAGAAAGCACCATCAGGCGGATTCCTAGTCTCAAGGGTCTGAGTTATTAGGACAAACGGAAGAAGCTTAGGCTTCTCATCCTGAAAAGGAGGTGATCTTATTGAGATATGCAAGATAATCAAGATAAATCTGGAATATAATCAAATTAAATTCAGGGGACTAAGAGAAGAGGACATAGGTTCAAATGCATAAGAGGCTTTCCTTATCCATAATTATCTTGTGAAAAGGGCGCATCGACTCCTTGCAGGCTGATTCCAGTTTTTGCCTATAAGTATTATGCTAGTTAGTGGTTTTGCTTCCAATTTTTTTGTTTCTTGGTGTGTTTATCGGCAAGGGCAACAAATTATTTACGTAAGCCAGAGGTGCTGGAAAAAGTCCAGTTGGAAGGCTGACCTCCTATCTGAAGGAAAAGCCAGAGCAGAGGAAGAATAACAAAAAATGAACCCTCAACAAAGCCAATATATGTCTCCTTCAAACTCTGTGGTGCACTAAACGGTGTGGAGTGGGAATGGTTGATAGCACTGCTGCAACACTCTTTCAGAATTCAGCATTGCTGGAAACTCATTCAGACCTCACAATGAGAGCAGGGCGATTCATTAATCAAATTGGAATGAAGAGCAACAAAGACTGATCAATGTACAGAACAGATAAAGTGGTGGGGGCAGGGGGTGGATGGTGTGGTGATGGGAAGGCGGGGAATTACAGTATGGCTGGGAAGTGCACAATGGCCATCATAAAGGGGACATTTACTTCGGAGTTTCAAATCAAGTTTAACAGAGTAAGGTGAGAAACCTTAAACTGCTGAGGAGCCCCATTAACACGTTTGCCTACAATACAACAGTGACTGCAAATTTGTATGTGAAGCACTTTAGAATGATTCTGAGATCATGCAACTATAAAAATGCAAATTCATTCTTTCTTCATAAAACTATTACAATTACCAAAGACAAATGAGAAAGCTTATAATAGCCCAGTTGGTGGTGGGACAGGTGGCAGCAAGTCAGTAAATTTGCATTTAAGATCTTTCTTGAGAGCTCCTCTTTAAGAGAAACTTGGAGCCATGCAACAAGTTTCTACCTGCAGCTAATGCTGAGCCCAACAGCCAACCTCAACTCCTGTCAACATGCAGTGGATTGACCCATATAAACTCACAACATGAGAATTTTGTGTGTGCTTCCTTTTTAAAAAAATAAATGCTTTTCACAAATTTGTAATCAAAGTCAAGACCTTTTTAAAAATCTCATTATTAGTGATCCATACACCTCATGTATTTGTTCACAGTTTTGCAATAGAAGATGGATCAGAGAGTGAGACATTCCACTTTACTTCAATGATCACTTTGCTTAATTTTTTATATAATAATAAACAGAACATTTTCCTCAAGAAACATTACATTCCAAGTAACAGGATGTATCATATTAAAATATATTACTGCACTGTGTGTCTTGGAACCACATGTGGATCATGGAATGACCTTGCTGGTTGGTCCAAAAACTGCAATCAAACCCAAAAACACAATGCAGCATGATAATAATCTAGGTGTTGTTGCATGTGCCAATGTTAAACTGCACTGTATCATACTATCAAGATGGAACATAATCGGATTATGATGTCTTCACTTCAGACATCATATATAAATATTTTCTTTTTTAAAAAGATCCTTTGGTCCACAATCACATGGAGAAAATGAGGGAGGACAGAGAAACAAAATCTGTGCTGGGTCGCAAATGTTTTGGTGACCACATCAGGTTTTAATGGGAGTTTTCTGCAGGAGATAGCACCAGTCACAATTACAACAATGTTTACCGCAACTTTGACAGAGAATGGTTTCAACAGAGAGAAAATATTTTCCTCCAATACAGGGACTTCATTCCTTTGGGAGAAACTATTATAGTAGCATATTTATATATTCACAAATCATCGCGCCAAACATCTCAATAGAGCCATAGGGAGGCATGGAGCCATGGAACCATGGAAGAACAGGAAATAAAGAATAAATGAAAGGGCATGCTACCCCAGAATGGTTTTGCATACTTTCTAGTAGCTGAGGAAGTATTTGCATTCATGGATCAGAAGAGGAAGCCAGAAAGGAATTTTTAAAAATGCAATTTTTAAAAATTGTTTATTGCTACTGAGATTCCACAATATTAGCTGTGATTCAGTTTGCAAGACTCTCATTTCTTAGTCAAAAGATTGTGAACTCCAGCCTTCTTCATGCCTCTGAACTGAGTTGGTCTACCTCTACAGATCCAAGCACATAATCTTCACTGACATTTCAGAACCGTACTAAGAGAATGCTGCACTTTGAGACGCTAAACTGTCTTCCTTATCAGGAGGGCATACCCATGATAATATTCAAAGAAAATCAAAGGGATTCTCCCTTAACATTGCCTAAAACAACTCAATGAATTTCGGGCTCGGCACGATGCTGAACTCTTCTTCCGCGGCCTTCGTCTCCACGCTCACTTTTTGGGCAGGAGTCCTCTCCCCGTTCAACGGATCCTTTTACCCACCTCCAATATTCTCCCTCCACCTGGACCCCTCCCTCTGGATTCTTACCTTCTCTTGATCTATTCATTGAGAACTGTTGGTATGACATTATTCTTCTCAATTTCTCTGCTCCTCTCACCCACTCTAACCTATCTCTCCCTGAACTTGCTGCACTCCGTTCTCTCGGGTCCAACCCTGACATTGTCATCAAACCCGCTGACAAGGGTGGTGCTGTTGTTGTCTGGCGCACTGACCTCTACCTCGCAGAGGCTGAGCGTCAACTCGCAGACACATCCTCCTACCTCTCCCTGGACCATGACCCCACCACTGAACATCAAGCCATTGTTTCCAGGACTGTTACTGACCTCATCTCCTCTGGAGATCTTCCTTCCACAGCTTCCAACCTGATAGTCTCCCAACCTCGGACGGCCCGCTTCTACCTCCTACCCAAAATCCACAAACAGGACTGTCCCGGCAGACCAATCGTGTCAGCCTGTTCCTGCCCCACGGAACTAATTTCTTGCTATCTTGACTCCATTCTCTCTCCCCTTGTCCAGTCCCTTCCCACCTACATCCGTGATTCCTCTGACACCCTACATCATATCAACAATTTCCACTTCCCTTGCCCCAACCGCCTCCACTTCACCATGGACGTCCAATCCCTCTACACCTCCATCCCCACCAGGATGATCTGATGGCTCTCCGCTTCTTCCTCGAACAGAGGCCAGAACAATCCCCATCCACAACTACTCTCCTCCGTCTGGCTGAACTTGTTCTCACACTGAACAATTTCTCCTTAAACTCCTTTCACTTCCTCCAACTAAAAGGTGTGGCTATGGGTACCCGCATGGGCCCCATCTATGCCTGTCTCTTTATGGGGTATGTGGAACATTCCTTGTTCCAGTCCTACTCCGGCCCCCTCCCACAACTCTTTCTCCGGTACATCGATGATTACTTTGGTGCTGCTTCATGCTCTCGACTGGACCTGGAAAAATTTATTAATTTTGCTTCCAATTTCCACCCCTCCATCATTTTCACATGGTCTATCTCTGACACTTCCCTTCCCTTCCTTGACCTCTCTGTCTCAATTTCTGGTGATAGACTGTCCACGAATATCCATTACAAGCCTACCGACTCCCACAGCTACCTCGACTACAGCTCCTCACACCCCACTTCCTGTAAGGACTCCATCCCATTCTTTCAGTTCCTTCACCTCCGTCGCATCTGTTCTGATGATGCCACTTTCAAAAACAGTTCCTCTGACATGTCCTCCTCCTTCCTTAACCAAGGTTTTCCACCCACGGTGGTTGACAGGGCCCTCAACCGTGTCTGGCCCATCTCCCGCGCATCCGCCCTCACACCTTCTTCTCCCTCCCAGAAACATGATAGGGTCCCCCTTGTCCTCACTTATCACCCCACTAGCCTCAGCATTCAAAGGATCATCTCTGCCATTTCCGCCTACTCCAGCATGATGCCACCACCAAACACATCTTCCCTTCACCCACCCTGGCGGAATTCCGTAGGGATCGTTCCCTCCGGGACACCCTGGTCCACTCCTCCATCACCCCCTACATCTCAATCCCCTCCCACAGCACCTGCCCACGCAACCGCAGAAGGTGCAACACCTGCCCCTTTATTTCCCCTCTCCTCATTGTCCAAGGGCCCAAACACTCCTTTCAAGTGGAGCAGCATTTCACTTGCACTTCCCTCAATTTAGCCTACTGCATTCATTGCTCCCAATGCGGTTTCCTCTGCATTGGAGAGACCAAACGCGGACTGGGTGACTGCTTTGCAGAACACCTTCGGTCTGTCCGCAAGTATGACCCAGACCTCCCTGTCGCTTGCCATTTCAACATTCCACCCTGCTCTCATGCCCACATGTCCGTCCTTTGCTTGCTGCATTGTTCCAGTGAAGCTCAACGCAAACTGGAGGAACAGCACCTCATCTTCCGACTAGGCACTTTACAGCCTTCCGGACTGAATATTGAGTTCAACAATTTTAGATCATGAACTCTCTCCTCCATCCCCACCCCCTTTCCGATTCCCCCCCCTTTTTTTCCAATAATTTATATAGATTTTTCTTTTCCCACCTACTTCCATTATTTTTAAATGTATTTCCATCCATTGTTTTATCTCTACCTTTTAGCCTTTTTGATCCCTTCACCCCATCCCACCCCCACTAGGGCTATCTGTACCTTGCTTGTCCTGCTTTCTACCCTTAATTAGCACATTCCTCAGATAATATCACCACCTTCAACACCTCTTTGTCCTTTTGTCTGTGACATCTTTTGGTTATCTCCACCTATCACTGGCCCTCTATCCAGCTCTACTTGTCCCACCCCCCCTTAAACCAGCTTATATTTCACCTCTCTTCTATTTTTACTTAGTTCTGTTGAAGGGTCATTCGGACTCAAAACGTTAACTGTGTTCCTCTCCGCAGATGTTGCCAGACCTGCTGAGTTTTTCCAGGTATTTTTGTTTTTGATCTGATCATTATCTCATTGCTATTTGTGGACCCTTGCTGTGCGCAAATTGGCTGTTCCATTTTCTTTGATAGCATTTACTATTTCTCCATGTTACCACTGACGACACTTCAAAAGTATCTCACTGGTTGAAGGGTGTTTTGGGCAACTTGAGTTCATGATAGGCATGAGAGAAATCCATCTTTTTCATTTATTTCATCCCAAGTGCCTGAGAATTAAATTGCTGGATCTTAACCAAATCGAAACAATGTAGTGGTTTGCAGAGGGAGGCTGCAGCTTTAAGCTGGATGGCAATGAACCTCAAGAATTGCTATAAATTATTCAGCAAAAGAACTGACAAAAAGTACTTTTGGGTGGTGGCAGGGAGGGGGAGGACTATAGCACCTAACAGTAACATTTATATGAAAGCCTAATAATTCAGTCAGGCAATCTGGTCAATGCAGAAGGAGAAATGTAGTTGAATGAAGCTGTAACACAACAGCTTTCTGGCGAAGCACAGGTTAAACTCGGCAAATAGTAAATTAGTTCCGTCTGCAGCATCTACATCTCAGTTTTTTCAGTGTGTACTGCTACTACTGAGGGCTTTTGGCATCAATACTGCAGGGCACGAAAGGACACCCTGGAGACGTCAAGCAGCATGATCCAAAGTACAGTATGTGATTGATTAAAAAGTTAAAGCCTGCTCTTTTGGGGTTGGTTATTATCCAATGATTTGGTGCAATACGTCACAAAGCACAAGTATATGTTCACTGACAGGATTATGGGCTACAGTGCTCCAGTACCTGTAAAAAGCAGCTTTGTTTTCTCTTATTATTTTCTCCTCTTCCTTAGGTCATTCATGACACTTCCTAATTCTACTCCCCTAAAAGGGTTGGCAGGTTGGCTGCTCATGGACGTCTGGCACATCATCATGTTTGCTGCAAATTTAGATGTTAAAGTTTTATTTTTAAGTGATATAAAATTTAACAAAGGATGCTTGCACTGTAACAAGTGAAATATTTGTGGGAGCAGTGACAAGCAACAGGACATGTGCAGCATTGGCATAATTGGAGCAGTCTGTTACTGCAGCCAAGCTTACTTAAAAACTTCCTGATAAACAGGTAGATGCCCTCAAAATGTCACTTAGATGTGACTATTGCAAAATTAAGAGATGTTAATTCAGTTAAAAAAAAGTACTGATCAATGAGGATTACCAATTCTGTAACCTCATCAGCCCTACATCCCTCCAAGAGCTCTGTACTCCTCCAGCTCTGAACTCTCCACTCCCTTTGTCCCACGATTAGCGGCTGTGCCTTCGGCCATCTAGAATCTAAGCTGTGGAATTCTCCCCCAAAGCCTCTTTGACTCTCTGCCTCTCTCTCCCTTTAAGAAACTGTTATACCCTATTTGGCAAAGTTTTGGTCACATGCCCTAAATAAGCTTAAGTTGGCTTGGTGTCAAAACTTGTCTTCGAGTGTCTTGGGACATTTGCTACATTGAAGGTGCTACATAGATGCATAGTTGCTGTTCTTTTTTCCCACTCTGCTAAAATTGTAACTGTCTGTGGCAGCAAATGAGTTAATGCTTCCAAGGATCTGCTGCAAGTCACTGAAACTTTATGCTGCTTTCTTGTATTTCAGTTACAGCTTCTGTAACCTGCTCACCAGTTCCACAGCAGCAGTGAGGAACATAGCATGCTGGGGTGGAGGGGGGAGATTTGCATCATTTTGCAATGGTTTTAATGCAACAATCTCTCAGAAACAATTATATTTCAAAATGGCATTGCAGCAAATTTTTTTAACAAAAGCAGATATGGGTTTCTACAAAAATGTACACACTCCACAAGTATCACTTGTGTTTCGCATATCTAGGAAAAACTTGGGCCTTGACGGTAAATTCTAATTGGTACAATAGCCAAATCCTACATTTTCCAAGAAGTTGAGAAATTGGTAACAGGGTAACAAACAATGGGGACTCAATGCTGTCTCGATACAAACTACATTTAATAGAAACCATTTAAGCTGCAAGGAATGAGGCAGGAAGTCTAAAATTAAGTACACATTTACTGCGATTATTGCATAACATATACACTGGACACAGTATTTCCACTAATCAACTGCAAATTATTTCTTGATAAACTTGCAGAACCCAAGACAAAATGGTTAATGCTGTTAGGTTATCATCATCATGCGTTAAGGACACCAAGTACACCAGTGGCTAAAGTGGGCCAGAACATTCTGCAACGTCGTTCCAGCTTTTTAGCTCATGCCCCTTGCTTTGCTCAGCACTGCAGAAACTCAGGGCATTCGATTGCCTTGGTCCGTCCGGTATTCGAAGGAAAAAAAATCTGCTTGCAATAGATTTTCAAAATTTATTTTTGAAATATCATCTTCTCTCCATCACTAAGAAACTTTAAAATGAACACTTCAAAAGGGAATTGGAAATACACTTGAATAGGAGAAAGAACAGGGGAGTGGAACTAATTCAATAGCTCTTTCAAAGGGCCAACATAGGTACGATGGACTAAATGGTCTCCTTCTGAGCTGTACAATTATAAGGTTACTCTTAACAAAAGTTACATTATTTTTTTTATCGATTCACATTTTATTGACTAGAAAATATTTTTAAAATCTGGCCAACACTCCAGGCACTAAGCGGAAGGGTTTTCTTTTTAATATATCATTTATCTTTTAAAGTAGAAAGCTGGGGAATTGGATGTTGCACTGGGCTAATGCTCTGACCTTTCACCTCTGGGGTGTTGCTGGAAATAATCAGTTGGCCTCAAAATTCATTTAGTTTGAAAATTTAAGTAACATTAAATTTAGAATGTGAGGAACACTTTTTACTGAACACTTGTCATGAACTGCATTACCTGTACCTGCTATTCCTGTTGGTGGTACCATAACAGATATTTTCCATGTTTAAGATTTGTCACACTTCGACACTGAATAGCTGCTAATTTATGTGTGAGTATATTACCCTGCATATGCACAATGCAGCCATTAAGTTCCACATTTTTTCCAGTTACACAGTTTTCTCAATAACAGGAATGTCTAATACACAAAATAATGGTTTAAACAAGGTTTTAAAATTCAAAGCAATTACATATTTTCACAATAACACAAGTTAAACTGATCAATTAAATTGTTTTTGTGTGCTTTATTACTTTCATTAAAGTTGTTGCTTTGAGTCTCAGATTCTCCCAAAAGCGTGGGCTTGAACTGGATAGTTTTGCCCAGAGTCGCCATGTGTTGAATTTTGGAATGTGCAGTCTGAGCATGTGCAGTCAACCTAATAAACCAGGATGCTCTGCATTACTTTTGTCAGATGCAAAGAATTGTCATTACGTTTCTTGATACTGAAAGGGCACAGATGTTGACTTGTGATTGGACATGTAAGTGGAGGTGGGTCAACCTTTTATTAGAGATGATGACTGCAAGCAAAGGACTCAACAGTTTTTTCTGTGACCCCAAGCCTACTGGTTTGATGGTATAGCTCTGGAAGTCACAGACACACAGGGCAGAATTTTCTCCTCGGCAGGGGGGGGACGTTTAAAAGCAGGCGCGCTGAGACGCACCTCCGATTGGCGCCCCCAATTGGGGGCGCACCGCCATTTTATGTGGGCAGGCCAATTAAGGCCCGCCCAGCATGACGTCTGCAGGGAAGCGCTATGTTGGGGGGGGGGGGATTCCCTGAGCCAAGAGTGAGCTCTTTTGTGCATGCGCACGAGAAAGCGCACTCATCTCCTTGAGGTTAAGTGCTGCCTCAGGGAGATCGGCTCTACAGTAAAAAATCTGAAAAACAGAAAAAATAACCTCCCTGACATGTCCCCTCATGTGACACTGTCACAGGAGTTGGGACATGTCCATCACTTTTACATACGCTTTAATTACATTTTTTAAAACCTACATGAAGCCTCATCCCGCCCGTGGATGAGGTTTCACGCATTTTCTAATGCTCGCCAGGCCTCCTGGTCTACCCGCTAACCTTAAGGTTGGACGGGCAGGTCCATTAATTAGTTTAACGACTTTGTCAATGGCCTCAATTGGCCATTGACAGGTCGGCAGGCGCATAGCTGATTCTACTGAGCCTCCGCCTACCTGAAAATTGAAATGACGCAGGGTGACGTCGGGAGTTCCACCCGACGTCATCCTGCACCATTTTATGCATCGGCGAACAGGCCCTGCCCCGCGCTCGCCGACCGGGAAATCCTGGCCACAATGTCACTATTGATCCCCTAAGCCTATTCCACCGTTCAATAAGGTCATAGCTGATATTTTTCCCAACACCAATAAACTAGCCTTGGCTCCATATTCCTTAATACTCTTATCAAGCCAAAACTCCATCAATGTCAGATTTAAAAATATTAATTGTACCAGCACCTGCTACTTTTTGTGGGAGAGAATTCCACTTCCACCACCCATTGCATAAGGAAGTATTTCCTTCCTGAATGGCCTGAAAATCAGCTAAGAAACCTGAACTTTCGCCATCTGGTTCTCATAGCTGAGGATGTCCTACAGTATGCCTCTGGCGCAAGGGGAAATGTGTTACAGCACTTGGCCACTTCAGCAGTTCCACCAAAATGGAAGTCAACACATGAAGGCTCCAGAGGGGTGGACTTAGTCTCATGTACAAGTTCTATGCTACAGGTAATGATCCAAGTTCTATGGTATTAAAGAGTAAGTGAAGTGTGATTACTTTTATTATTTGTGAACTGAAGTTGTAAATTAAATATTGTAAATGTTGAATTGTGGAACCTCTTGTGAGATTCTTTGCTGCTATTTAATGTTCACCTTTTATTAAACTGATTTGTAGATTACATACTAAACCAAACAGTCTGTCAGAATGAATGTTCTTCTATTTTCTGAAAATGATCAAAACATGATATATTTTGACATTTCCTGGCAGCAAATTACAGTATTGAACTACACCAGATATTATGCACATAAAATCACACTTGGGCCTGTAAAGATCCAAGAGGGGCTCTCTTACAGGAGTGATATTTTTGCACAGAGTACAAGAGTACATCTGCTGCCGCCCAAAAATCTCAACAATTTACAAATACTGAAGCTTGGTTCACTATGAATACCAAAATTGATTGGATTTGTTGCTTCAAGGACCCTGTAGATTTTTTGTGAGCTTATTTTCTTCTAGTCATAATTACAAAGCTGTAGTTAGTTCCTTTTTTCCTTCCAGGCTTTGGTTGTTACTTTACTCTAAAGCTTCAAAGCTTTTGCCTACTGTGCATTTCAACCTTTGTAGAGCAAAAGCTGGGTCAGGGAGGGGGAAGTGGCACAGAGGCTGGTAATGGGCAATGACCTCACCTCAGAAAACTTTTAACCCAGAGAAGCAAAATCAAAGCTTTGTTAATCGATTAAATTCTTCATTCAAAGCTGTCTCACAAGCATGCAGGCTAAAGGGCCAGAACGTGCTTAAGAGTGTTTGGGAAACAGTTAACAGTGAGATATCTCATCCCATATTTTTCCTTCTCTTAACTGTCTAGCAAGGAGCACAATGTCCAACAATACATGACCACAATGTGCAGCAAGTGATTTTCATGCACTGTAAAGTTTACATCTGTGAAAGTAAAGGATGTGTTTTTGCTGGAGCTCATTCTAAATGGTAAGAGAAATCAGGAAAGAAAGCAGCTGGCACACATGATCTGATAAAGATTTAACTGTAAGCATCATTAAAATCCAGTTGGAAGACAAAGGGAATCAGCTGTTAAGACAATGTGAGCATTCAGTGACAAAATCTAGCAAGAGAACACAAGTAAAATTCCTGCCTTGAGTGAAGCCCACTCCACGAGAGCTGTCATAGCTGCAACATATGTCACAACCTATTGAAATTACAGGTACCAGAGATCCAGGGCAAATCAATTGGATGGGGTAGGGTTGCCAACACAGGTCTGATCTTTTTTTATTCATTTATGGGATGTGGGCATTGCTGGCTAGGCCAGTATTTATTGCCCAACCCTAATTGCCCTTGGGAAAGTGGTGGTGAGCTGCCTTCTTGAACTGCTGCAGTCCATGTGGTTATAGGTACACCCACAGTGCTGTTAGAGAGGGAGTTCGAGGATTTTGACCCAGCGACAGTGAAGGAATGGCGATATATTTCCAAGTCAGAATGATGAGTAGCTTGGAGGGGAACTTCCAGGTGGTGGCATTCCCATGTGCCTGCTGCCCTTGTCCTTCTAGATGGTAGTGGACGTGGGTAGGGAGCTTTGGTGAATTCCTGCAATGCATCTTGCAGATGGTACACACTGCTGCCACTGTGTGTCTGTGGTGGACGGAGTGAATGTTTGTGGATGTGGTGCTAATCAAGCGGGTTGCTTTGTTCTGGATGGTGTCGAGTTTCTTGAGTGTTGTTGGAGCTGCACTCATCCAGGCAAGTGGGGAGTATTCCATCACACTCCTGATTTGTGCCTTGTAGATAGTGGACAGGTTTTGGAGAGTCAGCAGATGAGTTACTCATCGCAGGGTTCCTAGCCTCTGACCTGCTCTTGTAGCTACAGTATTTATATGGCTATGGCAGTTGCTGGTCAATAGTAACCCGCAGGTTTCAGTAAAAATGATATAACTTGTCGTGAATCCCTCTACACTTCTGTCTAACCCCCTATTCTTACAGGTTTCATCAGATGACCTCCCGTCTCCATCCGCCATCCCCACATTCTCACCCTATACTCCCTTGTTCCATGGCCAGACCATCCTCATGGTGCCCTGTCTTCCTACGTCAATTGAGAAGTGAACAGATTCTTTGTTACCTGACTGGCTGGCAACACAAGAGTCTTTCTCTCCATTTCATATTTTATAAAGGTGATCAAAGAAAATGAAAAAAAAATATTTTTTTAAAATGTCAGCATGATTTTTCCCCAGGCTGTTTACAGAAGTATCCTGGAGATTAATCTTCACCTCCTGGAGACTCAATGACAATGCTTGAGGATGGCAACCCTACCTGGAGACAACGTTCAGGGAATGAGGTGGCCTCTCCTCATAAGTGCGGATGGAATCATGACAGGTTATATCATTTTTACTGTAACCAAAATATGCTTTAAAATGAAATCTGGTTTTATTGCAAGAATGACAAATATTACAACCACAGAGATCAACAAAATAATAACTACAAATGACAGGACTGAAGTGTGTGTGGGACATACAAGTCCCGATTTTAACTTAACATGCCCGGGGGAACAGGGTATATTTAGGCTATATTCCTGGTTTACATTGACTGTACTGAGCAGGGTTCTAACATCCAATTCAACTGTGCCCAGTTTTCGACAGGTACATTAGTATAACATTGAGGCTACAGATCATCTGTTTTATTTATTTGCTTTTTCAACATAAATCATATTTCTCCATTTCAGTGAGAGGAAAAGTAACAGCTGGGCATCTGCAGCCCCTCCACGCAAATCTCCAGCACATGTCCAAATGCTGAAAATTCACAGCAGGTCTGTCAACATCTGTGGAGGGAACAGACAAGTTAACTTTTTGGACATGGATACTTCTTCATAGAATTTGCAGCACAGAAATTGACCCAGCAGGTCAATGCCAGTTGTTTATGCCTTGTAAGAACCTCCTCCCATCTTACTTCATCTCATCCCATCAACAGGTCTCTCTATTCCTTTCTCCCTTATGTGTTTAGCTAGCTTCCCCTCAAAAGCATCCAATCTGTGTCTTAGCGAGTTCCACATTCTCACCTCTCTCTGCATAAAAATTTTTCTCCTAAATTCCCTATTACATTTATTTATGCCCACTTATATTCAAATAATCGTTTGGTAATACAGAACTTGAGTATTGCTGAAAAAAGAGACATATCGAAGGTTTTCATCTTGCGCTCATCAGGACACTTCGCAAGAATACGAATATAAGGGGAAAACAACTATTTATACTGTATGTGAAGAAAGTGCTGATTGGTTGGCAAGTGGCGTTGCCATGTAGAATGCACCAGTGATGGTGAATGACAGTTAACTGTCAAGCATTGTTTGAAATTTAAACTAGGCAGCTTAACCCTGATTGGTCAAGGCATTACCCTGAGGAATGAGTCAGCGAATGGCTGTCACTTACATTGTTTAGCTGAAACAGGCACAATGTGTGTACATGTTCTTTCTGTCTGCATAATTCTTAGCACACTGAGGATTATTTAGCAAATGTTCAAAGAATTACGCTGACAACCAATTTAAGATTGTCACTTGGGCTCGCAGTGTGGCGCATTTGCACGTACTGGAAGCTATGTATATTATTACACAGGGCCCTGTTCTTTGCAGACAGAAAGAACATGTACACACATTACACCTGTTTCAGCTAAACAAAATAAGTGACAGCCATTCACTGACTCATTCCTCAGGGCAATGCCTGGGCCAATCAGGGGTTAAGCTGCCTGGCTTAAATTTCAAAACAATACATGGCAGTTAACTGTCAGTCACCATCACTGGTGCATTCTCCATGGCAAATCCACTTGTCAACCAATTAGCACTCTCCTCTTATATAGTATAAACTGCTGTTTTCCACTTATATTGGTATTCTTGCAAGTGTCCTGATGAGTGTAAGACAAAAAGCTTTGACATTTCTCTTTTTTCTTATATTCAAGGTTCCTAGTTTTGGGGTTCCCCTACAGAACTAAAAATAACTATGTAGACAGCTTCTAAAATAGTACATTACATTCACAGTTCAGTGTGCCCTGGCAGATTAGGTGTCCACTTTTCTGAACACTTCTGCTGTTTGTAAGTGTGACCTGCGACATTATTCCACTCATCATTGCTCACTGGACTGATCTGACAGAAAAATAGGGGGTTAATTGTTATTAATATATCCGTCCTTATCCGATGTTTCAGATCTGAAGGCTCTTCACCTAAAACATTGACTTGTTTGCTCTCTGCACATATTCTGACTGACCTGCCCATATGTTTGAGGAATTTTCTGTCCTTAAAAGGTTATCATAAATATGACATAAATGTGCATAGAAACAATAGAGTTTACACTTTGTGAATCCCAAGATTTAAACTCAACAATCTCTTTATTACCCCAATACCTTATATCTGGCTACAGTTCTTCAAGGCCTAAAGAATGCTCATGAGACTTAAGCTTATTCTTTATGTCCAACCAAAAGTAACTTGCAAATACCTGCCTTCATTATCACTAAACTACTGGTACCTTTTTGACCCAGATTAATAAGTAACTCAGAAACGTCAGCAATAAGACTTTAACATATATATCTAAAGCCTGGCCCAATCCCAAGATATGCCTAGGTCTTTATTAACCTCATCAATAGACTCCCACAGCACCTATCAAACAAGTTACCAGACGCTGATGATGACATTGCAAGATAATTTTCATCCTCATGAAAATAATTGCCATATAATGAGTTTTCAATTACTCCCAAGGTCATAAAATAGTCAAGGCAGACTCCAGTTCAGTGGTCATTCTGGAAGAAAGACAAAGGGGATGATTGCGTCTGTTAAGTAAAGCGCAAAGGTTAATTGATGTGATGAAACAAACTCCAAACGACAAGAGTCCCTTCCATTCTGATCTTTATCAAAGCAATTATCAGTTAGCAAGTGTGTAATTAGGGGTTACAGACATCACAGTTTATGAGTTTATTTGTGTAAACTGGGAACCAAAGTAAACTTAAACATGTCAATCAAAGTTTCTATTTAAGGAATAATGGTAAATTTTGCAGTCTCAATGGATTTTAGTAAAAGATTTTGTTTAGTACTTACACCACAGCTAAAGATGCATTTTTTAATTGAAATAATCTCATATCTAATTTCAGCACACAGTGCTGTTAGGATTATGTAGATCTCTAAATTGTACTGTGGAACACACCCTGCTGAGTGACCCATTAGCATTGGTCTGAGTATAAATTTTAGTGCAACTACGGTTCTGCAGTCTGCAACTAGCAACAACGTTCTTATGGTCAGTTTTGTACAGTGGATCAGTCTGTAGAAGCCCTCTACCTTGACAAACTTGTAACCACAGTTCACTTCTACCTGGACTTCAAAAGATGCTGACAGTTGAATGTTGCAAAACGGCTGCCCCAAAATTGGCTCTCGGGCCTCATTTGCTTAACTTGGGTGAGCTGACAGTGGTCATGGCTCCTCCACAAGCAGCACATCCTCATGCAGTAAGAAAGAAAACAATAAAAAGGAGGAAGTAAAAGGATATGTAGAAATGAGTGTAGAAATGGGACTAAAGTAGGCAACTTAATTTGAGGAGTATGCACAGCCACAGGAATGATGTGCTGTAATTTCTATAAACTTATCAAATATTACAAAGTATTTATAGATCACACACAAGCCAGTGAGCCAACTGGTCTTAGCTGCTGCTTAAGCTCCATACGGGCCTCCTCCCACCCTTCTTCATCTAACCTCCCCATCAACTTATCCTTCCATGCCTTTCTCCTTCTTTGTTTATCCAGCTTCCTTCTTGAATGTATTTGTCATTCACCTCAACTATCCACTTTGACAGCAGGTTCCACATTCGAACCACTCTCTGGGTAAAGAAGCTTCTCCTGAGTTCCCTATTGGATTTATTAGTGGCTATCTTATATTTATGGCCTCTGGTCTCAAACACAAGTAGAAACATCTTGTTTATGTCTACCCTATTAAATCCCTTTGTAATCTTAAAGAACCCCATCATGTCACCCCTTAAATATTCCCTTTTCTAGAGAAAAGAGCACAAGCTTGTTAATATTTCTTGACAGGTACAACCTCCCAGTTCCAGAATTATTGATATTTTTCACTCAGTAGGTTTCCGGTCAAGAGGCAGAAGCTATGCTAATTTTAGCAGCTGATCAGCTCCATTGTGGGAACGAAGTGCAGCAAACTTCCTGGTCCTGGATGCCATGGTGTTCCAAAACATTTCAACAAAAATAAATAAAGATCTCTATTTGCTGACACTAGGTAGTTCACTTGGTTAATGCTGATTTTTTTTAAAAAGCACTTTTCAGCACTCACATAAACATCCATGCTCCCATTAAGATAACCACTCCCTAAGAAATATGTTACTGAAGTCAGGAGTCGAGACTCTATACTACCTATTCTAGTCTTTCCTGCCAGCCAGCAATGAAAGTGGTCATTTCCTTTAAAAAGAGATGACTAAAGAATTTTCTAAATAAACTTTATGTTAGGTACATTGGAATAACATCCATTGAAAGTATTTCTATCCCATCCTTCCCAAAGACAAAAAGGAGTTTATATGCAATTTCATATCAGCAGCAGAGATCTCAATGCCAGGAGATTTCCTATTGAAATCTCATTTTCACCAAAGTAAACATTTTTAAAAATTACACCATTTGTCAAACAAAACTTCCCCTTTTTAAAATTTAACATTTCATTCCTCTGCAAAACAGCTACTTGGACTTAGACCAAAGGAAAATAGGCCAAAGTGGGAAGGGAAGAACTACAGAACAGAAAAGCAATTAGGAACTGGAGATGGGTGGATAAACACGTGGATGTCATTTGTAATCTGGCAAACAACTTGGGTTGGTCAACTCACCGCATCATCATCCATTACTTGGCAAGTGGAATTTTCCAGTCCGTTATATAGGTACTGTATACATGGAACAGATTAATATAAGGAATCCTACACCATTGCTGAATGTATTTTACTCAAAAAATAATGAAAATTAACATAGGTCCCACACAAGATAAATTAACTGGCTCAATGATACATTATGCCATTTGTACATGTTCAGGGGAAAAAAAATCAGCTGATCAGAGGCACAGTTGCATAGACACAGTAGCTAAAGGTCACATGGATAAACCAACATTTCAGGCTTAGTGAACATCATATTCAAATTACTATTGCAAATCATCTGATGTGGTGCTATATTGTTCTAGATAATCTGCTTGAGAGTCCAAATTAAAAAGAAGGCAGGGTGTGATTCACGCCTGGCTGCACCACAGTAGCCAGGATAATGTCTTGGGCAGTTCTGATGAAAGGTTATTGACCTGAACATTAACGCTGTTTCTCTCTCCACAGATGTCTGACCTGCTGAGGATTTCTGTTTTTATTTTAGTTTTCCAGCTTCCAAAGTATTTTGTTTTTGTAATGTTGTTGGATTTTTTGTGTACAAAACTGTAGCTGAGTTCGCTAACATGACAATCACTGCACTTCAAAAAAACTGATTGTATGTGAAGTGCTTCAAAATGTTTCCAAGAGATGTGTTGAGGTACTAATATAAATGGAAGTCTTTTTCATGCTCTGTGATTTGGAGGCTCCAAGCTCAAGCTCCAATAGACAATGTTTCCCCAGATGAAACACTCAGGACTGAATTCTGAAAGTTTGTTTAATGCTATCAAACTAATTAAGTTTCATTTCACTAATAAAAAGAGTATGGCAGTGGAAATTAATTCATAGGAAACTTGCATATCAAAAAGTGTGCTTATGACAGGTGCCAGGTAGAACATGCAATTGAGAACCAAGCTGAATACAGAAGGTTCAGAGGATGGGAGTCTGGTGGGAGTCATCTATAGGCCCCCGAAGAGTTGCCTCACTGTAGGGCAAAGTATAAATTGGGAAATAATGGAGGCATGTATGAAGGGCGCTACAATTGTCATGGGCGATTTTAATCTGCATAATGACAAATCAGATTGGTAGGCGTAACATGGAAGGCGAATTTGTTGAGTGCATCAAGAATTGTTTCTTAGAGCAATATGTTGCAGAGCCTACTGGCAACAGGCTTCTTTTAGATCTAATAATGTGTAATGAGGTAGGATTAATAGGAGATACCACAGTTAAGGATCCTCTAGTGGGTAGTGATCATAACATGATAGAATTTCAAATTCAGTATGAGGGCAAACAACTTGGGCCTCAAACCAATGTCCTCAATTTAAATAAGGGCAATTACAGAGGAATGAGGAAAATGTTGTCTAAAGTGGGCTGGGAATATAGATTAAGGGGAAGGTCAGTAGATGAGCAGTGGCAGACATTTAAGCAGATATTTCATAAAGCTCAGCAAAAATTTATTCCGGTCAAAAAGAAGGACTCGTTGAGAAGGATGAACCACCCGTGGTTAACAAAGGTGGTCAAGGAGATTATCCAATTAAAAACGAAGGCATACAAAGGCGAAAACTAGTGGTTGGCTAGAGTATTGGGTATTTTTTAGGAACCAGCAGCGGATGACTAAAAAGTGAATGAAGAGGGAGAAAATTGATTATGAAAGTAAATTAGCAAGAAGTATAAAAACAAACAGCAAGAGCTTCTACGGCTACATAAAAAGAGAAAGGCTAAAGTGAGAGTGGGACCCTTGGAGGATGCGACTGGAGAATTGATAACAGGGAACAGGGAAATGACAGATAATTAAAACCAATATTTTGCTTCGATCTTCACACTATAAACATCCCAAAGATATCAGTTGAGCACACAGCTAATGGGAGGAAAGATCTTGTAGCAGTCTCTATCACAAGGGACAAAGTATTTGACAAACTAATGGGACTAAAGGCAGGCAAGTCGCCAGGACCTGATGGCCTACATCCAAGGATTTTAAAAGAAGTGGCTGCAGAGATAGTGGAGGCATTGGTCAAAATATTCCAGAACTCACTGGATTCCGGGAGGGTCCCTGCAGATTGGAAAACCACTAATATGACACCCCTGTTCAAGAAGGGAGGGAGACAAAAAGCAGGAAACTATAGGCCAGTCAGCCTGACATCTGTCGTTGGGAAAGTGCTAGAGTCCATTATTAAGGAAGAAATAGTAGGCCATTTAGAAAAGCTTAATGCAATCAAACATGGTTTTGTGTAAGCGAAATCATGTTTGACAAATTTGCTACAGTTCTTTGAGGATATAACAGGCAGAGTTGATAAAGGGGAACCGGTAGATATAGTATATTTGGATTCCAGAAGGCATTCGATAAGGTACCACATAAAAAGTTATTGCACAAAATAGGAGCTCATGGTATTGGGGGTAATGGATTGAGGATTGGTTAACACACAGAAGACAGAGAATTGGGATTAATGGGTCTTTTTCAGGTTGGAAAGACGTAACTGGTGGAGTGCCACAAGGATCAGTCCTAGGGCCTCAATTATTTACTATCTATATTAATGACTTGGAGGAAGGGGCAGAGTCTAATGTATCCAAATTTGCTGATGGTAGAAAAACAGGTGGGTGGGCATGTTGTAATGAGGACATAAGGAATCTGCAAGGGGATATAGCTAGGTTGAGTGAATGGTCAAAAACTTGGCAGATGGAGTTTAATGTAGGAAAGTGTGAGGTCATGCACTTTGGTAGAAAGAATCAAAAGACAGACTATTATTTAAATGGAGAGACACTCCAAATAAGAGCAGCACAGAGGGATCACAAACACAAAAAGTTAGCATGCAGGTGCAGCAAATAATTAAGAAGGCAAATGGAATTTTGTTAGGGGTTTGGAGTTTAAAAATAGGTAAGTCTTGTTACAACTGTATAGGGTGTTGGTGAGGCCACACCTGGAGTATTATTTACAGTTTTGGTCCCCATATTTAAGAAAGGATATACTGGCATTGGAGGCAATTCAAAAGAGATTCACTAGGCTGATTCCTGGGATGAAGGGGTTGACCTATCAAGAACAGCTAAATATGTTAGGCCTTTATTCATTAGACTTTAGAAGAATGAGGGGTGATCTTATTGAAACATAAAAGATTCTGAGGGGTAGATCTTGAGAAGATGTTTCCACTAGTGGGGGTGTCCCGAACTAGAGGACATAGTTACAGAATAAGGGGATGTTCATTTAAAACTGAGATGCGAAGGAATTTCTTCTCTCAGAGGGCAGTGAATGTCTGGAATTCTCTACCCCAGAGAGTTGTGGAGGCCAGAGCATTGAAAGTATTTAAAGAGTTAGAGTTTTGAAATATTGGGGAGTTGAGGGCTATGGGGAGCTGAGGCCTGGGGAAGATCAGCCATGATCTTATTGAGTAGCAGGGCAGGCTTGAGGGCTGAATGGCCTACTCCTGCTCCTATTTCTTATGTTCTTATGAGAGCTGAAGAAGCAAATAAGAGAAGCGAAGAGGGATTATGAGAAAAGACTGGAAGCCAACATAAAGGGGAATCCCAAAGTCTTCTGTAGGCACATAAATAGTTAAAGGGTGGTAAAAAGAGTAGGGCCGATAAGTGACCAAAAGGGGATTTACACATGAAGGCAGGGGGCTCAGTTTAGGTGTTAACTGGATACTGTGCAACCATCTTTACCAAGGTAACTCTGTCACTAGAAGGGTTCAAAATTGATAAGAAGGTGTTATTGGACAAACTGGCGTTACTTAAAGTTGACAAGACACCGGGACCTGATGAGATGCATCCAAGAATATTGAATGAACTAACAGTGGAAATTGCAGGGGTACTGGCCATAATCCTTCAGTCTTCCCTAGACTCAGGGGAGGTGCCTGATGACTGTCAGTTTAACTTCGATGGCGGGGAAGCTTCTAGAAACAATTATTCGGGATAGAATTAATAGTCACAAAGAAAAATGTGGGTTGATTAGGAATAGCCAGCATTGATTTCTTAAGGGAAAATCGTGTTTAACTAACTTGCTGGAATTTTTTGAAGCGGTAACAGAGAGGGTTAATGTGGGTAATTCTGTTAATGTAATGTATGTGGACTTCCAAAAGGCATCTGATACAGTGCCGCACAACAGAATTGTGAGAAAAGTTATAGCTCATGGAATAAAAGGGACAGTAGCAACGTGGATACAAAATTGGCTGAGTAATAGGAAACAGAGGTTAAGATTAATGGATATTTTTCAGCCTGAAGGAAGGTTTGTAGTGGAGTTCCCCAGGGGTCAGTATTGGGACCCTTGCTTTTCCTGACTTATATTAATGATCTAGATCTTGGTGTGCAGGGGACAATTTTAAAGTTTGCAGATGATACAAAACTTGGAAGCATTGTAAACTGTGAGGAGAGTATAGAACTTCAAAAGGACATAGACAAGCTGGTGGAGTGGGCAGATCGGTGGCAGATGAAGTTCAATGCAGAGAAGTGTGAGGTGATTCATTTGATAGGAAGAACATGGAAAGACGATATAAAATAACGGTACAACTCTAAAGAATGTGCAGGAGCAGAAAGACCTGGGTGTATATGTGCTTAAGTCATTAAGGTGCGAGGACATGTGGAGAGAGCAGTTAATAAAGCATACAGTATCCTAGGCTTTATTAATAGGGGTATAGAGTACAACAAGAAGAAGATTAAGTTGAATTTGCATAGGACACTAGTTAGAGCTCAGCTGGAGTATTGTGTACAGCTCTGGGTGCCACACTTTAGGAAGGATGTGAATGCACTGGAGAGAGTACAGAAGAGGTTTACAAAAATGGCTTCAGGGATGAGAACCTTTAGTTATGAAAGTAGATTGGAGAAGTTAGGGCTGTTCTCCTTGGAGGGAAGAAGGTTAAGAGGAGATTTGATAGGGGTGTTCAAAATCATGAGGGGGCTGGACAGAGTAGATAGGGAGAAACTGTTTCCGCTCGTAAAAGAATCAAGAACAAGGGGGCATAGATTTAAAGTGATTTGCAAAAGAAGCAAATGCGGTGTGAGAAAAAAACTTTTTCACACAGCGAGAGGTTTAAGTCTGGAATGTATTGCTTCAAAGTGTGGTGGAGATAGGTTCAATCGAGGCATTCAAGAGGGCATTAGGTGATTATTTAAATAGAGACAATGTGCAGGGTTACAGGAAAAAGGCAGGAGAGTGGCACTGAGTCATAATGCTCATTTGGAGAGCCAGTGCAGACACAATGAGCCCAATGGCCTCCTTCTGCACCTCAACAATTCTGTAATTCAATTGTGATTAATTTCATTGATTGGTCAATTGTTATTACATCTAATGTAAACATCCACCGTGTATGTCTGTTGTCCACAAGTCAACTTTAATATCATCTACTTTAATGTCACAAATTGCTGTCTCAAAATTAATTCAGAGAAAATGCAATGACTCCAGATTGTTCCATATTGTCCAAGAAATTGCCTGATGCACAAGACATGATTTGATATCATGAAGCACTTCTCATTCTAAGGTATTTCAGCACATGATCTAAGCTGGCACTCAATACTGAGAGAGTTCTGCACTGTTGGAGGAGTCGTTAAACTGAGCCCCATCTCAGCTGGATGTAATGTCATTATTGCAAAGATCAGGGGAGTTCTTCCCAGTGTCCTGGCCAATATTTTTATCCCTCAACCAACTTCACTGAAACGGATTACCTGGTCTTTACCACATTGCTGTTTGTGGAGCTGACTGTATGCATGAGGCTGCCACATTTCCTTCATTTCAACAGTGACTACATTCAAGAGTACTGCATTAGCAGCGAAGTGCCTTGGGTCACTCTGGAGTTGTGAAAGGTATATATATTCAAGTCTGTCTTTCTTTATGCATGAAAATAAATAAAGATTTGATCGCTTTAAAAATCTGCAGGGATCTGACCTCACTGTAATTCCTACCAATCTCTTCCTTAATGGTATTACATGCTTATAGTCAAATCTCTACACAGAATTCCATCTGCTCAGTGAATAAAGCCTTGACACTGAGATAAAGAATATTGTACATTGGTTTGGCAGTAAAGTTACATAATCTCAGCCAACATTCTAACTGTGTTTGCTGCGGTTATACCCATTATCCTTGAATTAAAGTATAAAAGCAATTAGTATGAAAACACGGGTTGAAAAAGGATTGCAGCTGTGATGGCCTCCATAGTCAAATGGCCTACTCGCCGTCCATAGTTTATATATTAAGAATGCCCAATGCTGAGTGAGGTGGGGGGGATGCTGGGATCTGTAGAACTGCACTCCAAGCAACTGTCAGCTTGGGGGAGGGAAGTTAGCAAATAGAAAAACTACCGGAAGGTTCCTGTCAACAGGTGGGTGGGCCCACTTCAAACAAAGTGTACTACAGTAACAGGTTTCGTGTGTTTAAAACTGCGAGTATATGTTTCAGTATAGAGATAAAATAGACAATTCAACCATTATTTCAACCATCATTCCTCTTCCTGGTTTAGTAGATGCTCCAGCTGAGCAAGTGAGACAGCAAATGCCCTGATCAATGATGTTTGCAGATGACATTGAGCTACATGCTGAGGATAATAACAATATGGCTGAGTATCTGGTGAAACTGGAGAAAATCACTACAAGACAGGGGTATGAAGATTAGTAGACCAAAGACCTAATATATGGACTGTCAGTTTGAGCCTGGGGACGAAGATTGAGATGACGGGGAAAATGAGTAGTTTCAAGTACCTGGGGTCAATAGTTGCAGAAGATGGAAATAGGGGAATAGAAATTAGGGGATTAGCCCTGGTTGGAGTAATTGTAATAAGTCAATGGAGTGTTGTATGATAGAAATTTCCTGCTGAAACTGAAAGGAAGAACCTACAAGACAGATGAGAGACAAGTCTTGTTGTAGAGTGCAGAAAAAGAGGAACAACGACTGGATATTAATGAGATGCGGATGCTAAAATGGATGTGTAGAGTAATGAGAAAGGACAAGATCAAGCACCAGTACATCAGGGGGTCAATGAAGATTGTGGAAGCATCGAAGAAGGAAGCCGAGAAGAGATTGAAATGGTATCGTCATCTGTTGTGGTGAGAGAGAGGACATGTGGCAACTGGGTGAGTGATGGAGATGGAACTGGCAGGAAGAAGTCAAAAAAGGAAGGGCTAAGAACAGATGGAAGGATGCGGTAGAGTGAGATTTAAATGCAGCGGGATTAGAAGGAGAATGGGTGACTGACGGGAAGAGATGAAAAAGGGTAATCTACAAGTATCGTGGCGGGCCCAAGGCAGGATGCATGCTTTCTTTCCCCCTCACAAAACATTAGGTGATGATGGAGGCTTCAACAATCTTTGTTATCTCCAGCATACACTTTTTGCAAGGAAAACAGATTTTACTGCTAAATATTAAACTATAAATCCAAGGTCTTACTCAACACTTGTACGCTGTTGAGAGAGAATGGCATTGGATTAATTCCAAACGTAATCAATGTGAAAGTAAACTGATGATTGTTCTATTACCTATAGATTCTATGTCCAGTTGTAGTTTATCCTGCTCACCCTCCCTGCTGCTATCATTGTTCCTGCAGTTTTGCAAAAAGCCAAGGTTCTGCTATCACCATTTTTAAGGGAGTTAAAAAAAAACTTAGTTTGCAGGTTAATCTACAATTAAAGTTTAACCGTATATGGAAGGAATCAATTCATCACAAACAAGCATTCCTCACACATCAGCACGGAACTGGCATATTACAAAAATTACTACCAAATAATTGGGTCTATAATTTACTTACCGGTTGGTCATACTGCAACGTTTTGCATTGATTCAAAGCCAAAGCCCCTTCTCATCAATGCAAAATAGGTTGCATAACTGGGGAGTGAAGTTGCCTGGGTTGAATTCTGGCAAGCAGCATGAGACCACTTCAAGGAGGTAGTTTCACATTGCAGTCAGTGCAAACCAAACTTTAAAAAAAGTTTCAGAGCTGTCTAACCTAAAGTTTTAACCTTTTGAATTCTGGCAAAAAGCAATTAAAGACTTGCATTTATTTAATACCTTATTATTCCTCTCAAAAAAGTTTCAATTAAGCTCATGACATTAATCAATTATTGGAAACAAGACAGCAACCATTGTTATGTTGGCAAACTCAGCAGCCATTGATGCATGGCAAGATCCCCATAAACACCAATGAGATGAATGACCTGTTAATACATTTTTAGGTGATCCTGATCGAGGTTGGAATACCAGCTAGGAAAATGCAAAAATCCTTTGATTTTCTTTGAATAAAGTTGCGAGATCGTGAACTTCCAACAGGACCAGGACAGACAAATGGGGGTTTGTTTCATGTCTCGCCGAGAAATGGGATCTCCTACACTCCCTCAGTACCACACTCGAATGTCAGGCTTATAGTGAAATGCAAACCCACAACTTTCCAACTCAGAGGAAAGAGTGATACAAACTGTCTCTTTGAAAGCAAAGGGCTGGCAGGACAGTAAGTTCCTTAATAATATTAATAAATATTAATAAATTTAACAGACAATAGGGCGGAAGTGGGTGGAATTTTCCATATGAATGCATGCATATAGCTTCTCTGTGCTGCAACCAAGCATGCTACAGAGCTGGTAGTATTTTAGCAGTCAGCTCCCTCTCATTCTAAGGAGATGCCAGCCTTCACACCAGTATCCGGTACATCATAGCATTACTACATTACTTTAAGAATGGAAGACCTAAAGCAATTTAAAATACAAAAGTCAGAAGATTTTAATGTTAAAGTCTATGGATAGAGTAAACACATACCTAGGAAGAATTACAAAACAGTGAGCTAGGAAGTTGATAGCTTTATATATAGAATATAATAACCAATCCTCTGTAACATTACATTCAAATGTAACTTCAGGTCAGACTGTGTGTAGTTGGATCAGATGTGCAGTCATTAATAATTATACAAAAAATTATACAAAATAGATTGATAAATAGATATAAGTGCGTGCACACACATAATGCTTGAAACATAGTGCAAAGAGAAGTTGGGAAAAATAAAACAGTTTTATAAAAGCAATAAAAAAATTCCATTCCAAAGATCCAATAAAACCTATATGTTGATGAATAATGACATTTTGAAAATCCTCTTTAAATTGTTAACATTTTTTTGTGACTGTGAAAAGCACTGTACCAAGGAGGGCGGAAAGGGAAAAAATTCAGCTTACAAACTACAACTTGCAGACAGCTTCCTTTGGAAATAACAGGCAATCTTTTCATAGCCACTTACTACTGGAAAGGTTAGAGTCAGCGATGACAAGTTGGAGACAATCAAATTGTCCTATGATCTCAACTGAATTAAGCAGTCAAGTCCAGATGAATGTGTAACTGATCTATGTGCAAAATCCTAATACGTCATTTACATTTTCTACAATCATATAGGTGTTGGGAACAAATAGTTTGAGTGAATCACAAATCCATGAAATTTATGATAAATATAAGAATTTCAAACAGCTGTTCTGGCCCAAATTGGACATTCACTTTCTTCCAAGTTTAACTCGGTTACTCATCCTATTAGCTTGTTTCCAATTTTAGGAGCATTTCTTAACAGTTATGATCAGAGCTCCATGCATATATATGAGTACCAATGATGCAAAATTATATTTTCCCCAATTCAAGAGCAGCTTGAACAGGGTGCCAAATGGTAACTCTTGATACGGTGTAATTGGAGTAGAAGACTTTATCTGTTAAGCCAGTCCAAGGCTTTATGTGCAAAAAAAAACATTAATTGTCTCTTATTAGCATTAGTAAGTATCTGCAACAAGCCAGTGTGTGAATGTTCAAAAAATAGATAGTGAATTTCCCGTAAAACAGATTGCAGCTTTGTCTCCCTATAATCTAACTGCGATAAAAAGTGGAGCCAGAATACAAACAGAGAGCTGTTACCAATCTAGTACCACTTACAATTGAAATCAGACTTCAAAAGGAGAGAAAAGAGCAGAATGAGATACAAGTTGAGGCCTTCATGTGCTCGGCTATAGGATATTACTCTTACGTAAAGATTTTACAGTTTGTGTGTTGTTGCAATTAATGATTGTTGCAATGTAAATATTTGCACAGAATTCAATAACTATTTAGGTAGCTTTGTAGTAAATGCCTGAAGTATTGAGCGTCACAATATCGAAATGAGAAAAAGGATGGAAAATAGCAGAACTATATTTAAACAGAAAGCAGAATGTTTTACTTTCCTGACTTTTATGTTCTGTTTTTGATGGTTTTAGACCGCCAAAAGCCAGACTTGCACCACTGGAGCTTTCAATTCCTGATTATTTTTATAATTGATAGTATGTTACGCAAAAGTATCAACTCATTACTACACTGATAATGATTCACTCCTCTGGCTGCAGTATGCTAAGTCTTAAATAATCTTCCATCACTAGCACAGACTATCCTAAGCCATGGTCAGAATATAATTCCCCCAGTTATGCTGAACATGAGTAAAAACAAAGGGCTGTAACTTCTGCACTCCCAAGTGTCGGATTGGGGGGAGGGTACCCCAAAGATGCACTGGGGAATACCACTCGGAACTTCATAGGTATGCATTTGCGTGCAATTGCCCAGAAGTGCATACTTCCTCTGGGCAATTGCGCTGCGCTGGGAACCATCCAAAAATGTGATTTAAAACACAAACGTCAGATAGTTCCGACTGGGTTACACAAATAGTTACCCAGAAAAAGTTAGAAGAATTAAAACTTCTTTTAACTTCTGGACAACAATTCTAAAGACCCAGATCGATCCCTCCTCGGGACACCCCCAACACCCCTGAATAACCTTCCTCCAATTTGATGGTACTGGACTGCGATGCTGGACTTTGGAGACAGCCATGCAGCCTGGATCTCGCCCAGCCTGAGTCAGAAGGTCAGGAGAGACAGGCATAGAAGAAACTTGGCGTAGGTAAGCGGGCACGGAGTGGCAATCCGATGCTGAGTGCCACTCCAAGGAAGTTAAGGTCCAATGAATTCTGGATGTACATCAGGTCCATCAGCATCTGAAAAAGCTGTTAACATGTCAGGTGCAGGCCAAGAGAAGGTTAGATATTGAGATGATAAGGGTGTAGACAATGATTTTGGTGGTGAAGAAGAGGTCGGAGCAGAGGCAAGCGATGTTGTAACGGTGAATAAAAGCAAACTTGGCAATGGAGCGGAGGTGGTAAAGAAAGATGAGCTTGGGGCCAAAATATGACAAGGCTCCAAACTTCTAGACTCAGTCTGCGGTCACAGGTGGGGACGTAAGATGGCATCAAGAACATTAAAATGTAGGCTTGAAAAGGAGTTGAAGAGCATACCTTCACTTAATGTGACATTAAGCTGGAGAAGCTTTTTGCCTATGCAAACCTTGATGTTGATAAAGCAGTTGGAGCCTTTGAATCATTGGAGGCAGCAGGGAAATAAAGCAGTAAAGCTGCCATCAGTATACAATGGGAGCAGAACCCATATGCCATGCTTCCAGATAATGTCACCAAGGGGTAATATGTAAACGAGGAGGAAGAAAGGGAAGACAAGGGCAATGTTTTTTTTTAAATTCCCCGGCTGTTGGCGAAGGAAGGTCACATGACAAGAAAAACCTTTATATTTTAGGCACATTTTCTCAGCCGAACTGAGGACATGCAGCTAAGGGAGAAGTCCCAAATGGGATCCCTCCTGCCTTTTTCTTTTCCAACCCCCCTTGTAGCTTTGAGCTCTGTTTACTGACTATGATCACCCAGGGTGCCCTGCTGCAGATAGATTTCTTAAAGAATCTAACCCAGCACTACCATTTAACGAAGAACAACCAATTCAGTCATCTACAGCTTTAAATCACGAGCAATGAGACCATCAAATTCAGCCTGAAGCCAGCTGAGTCAACAAACTACAGCAATATACTTCCACTTTTTTTCGTGGACTCTAATTAGGCCAACCTATCCTTTCCCACTCTGTAATGTATGTGCGTCTGTGAACTCTGTATGTGCGCACGTGCAAAAGTCGATCCATGTTTTATTATTTTACTTAGATCAGTTTAAGTATAATAAAGCTAACTTCTTTCTTTATTAAATTCAAGGAAACTTGTCCTATTGGTTCTTTTATGATCACAGTGTGTAAACAGTTAAGTGCTCACTGAATTGGAAGTATATCCTTTTCAAAGGGCAAAACTCAGAGGGCAAAGCGGGAAGCCACTCGAGCCCTCCTCACCTGGTCATAACAATGGGTAAAAAGGAGTTGCTGTTGAAGTAACTAAAAACTTGAACCAGCAGAGTGTAATACTATGGAGGTAGACAGATGGAGATGTTGGAAGAAGATGTCATGGTCAACAGAAAGGTCAAGAGCAATGAGACTGGCAGCCATGGTCACAGCTGCAGAACATGTCTTCTCTTTCAAGTGCTGCTGGCTTTCTGTGTGTTTTCAACATTTTCTGCTTTTGATTTCTGATTTCTTTTCAACTTTACAGTGTAAACACACACACGGCCCATACAATACCGGTTTGGGGTGAACAATCTGTTTTTACTTGGTTTGTAGTTCATATACATGACGCACAAAAAAAATCTCAATTATCACGCACTGAATTAATCTAAGTCATTCAGCAACGGTATCCTAAAATAGGTCAGGTACACTTTCTGCAATACTGCTACAATGCACATACCTCATAATGATAGTTCATACAGGTCAGGTCTTTCCAACAGCGATCCCCACGAATTTTAATCAGCCCCTATCAATAAAAAACACAAGCATCCAGTTTACAATTAAACACCGATCAGGAAA
Organism: Cetorhinus maximus; assembly: GCF_964194155.1. Lineage (NCBI taxonomy): Eukaryota > Metazoa > Chordata > Chondrichthyes > Lamniformes > Cetorhinidae > Cetorhinus > Cetorhinus maximus. The sequence goes on from NC_135893.1 coordinate 65,743,276, forward strand.
TAAATTAAAACATTAATAAGAAAGTGGCATAGAAATTCACTTTCAGAAGTAAAACTATAGTAATAAATATTGGTCCAGATCTTGAACAGTACATATCCTTCAGCAAGATTGTAGCTCAGTTAAAGAGTTCTGATGACTGCAAAAGAAACAGGAGAGGTTTAAAATGGTTAAATCAGACTACACCCTTCACCTTGCTCCCCATTACAGAGGGTGCTGTTTGTACTTTTCTATCATCAAAACATTATAACTTCTATTCTTTATTGAACTCAGGATACCTTTCAAAACATAACATGCTTTGCGTAACATGATGCTGGTATTAACATTGATTTTTAGGAAACTTTATATACAGTGTATTTGAGATTATTTACAGGAGTATATATTTCATTTGGTGTAATATTCTCTTTAACTGGTATAATTGATCTGCACTACACAAACAGTGACTGCTTCTGTAACCAAGAGACTCAAACCGATCATTGTTTTGAAAATATCTAACAATAAATAACCTAGAAGGAATCAATAGATAGTAGACTGCCCCTTAATTTCTTTGAAATTTGCAACTCATATCTTCCATTATTTCTTCACAAAAAATAGGTTGTAAATATGACTATAGTTAAGAGGTATATTACATATACAGAATAACAAGACAGCTAAAAGCATGTTACAACAACAACTTGTATGTATGTGGCATCTTTAACATAGCCAAAGGTGCTTCAGAGGAGCGTTTTGAAACAAAATTTGACACCAAGTCATATAAGGGATATTAGGACAGGGTTTGGTCAAAGAGATAAGTTTTAAGGAACATCTTCAAAGAGGAGAGAAGTAGAAATTTGGAGAGGTTTAGGGGGCGAATTACAGAATTGGAGACCACAGCAGCTGGCGGCACAACCCATTAATGGTGGAACAAAGAAAATCAGGAATGTGCTAAAAGCCAGAGTCAGAGGAGCATAGGGGTCTTGGAGGACTGCAGGGCTGGAGGAGATTGGTCATTGGCTATACTTCAATTTGAGGATGCCTCTGCTTAGCGTTTCTGACATGGACTTTCATGTAACTGAACAGGCCAATTCTTGACCACAGATCTTTGGGCACATGGGGCAGAATTTCCACGGCGATTTGCTTCCTTTTCTTTCCTTCTCTGTCACTGGTCTGCCTCATCATTAAAGTGTTGGAACTCTAAGCATAATGCTGCTTGATGGACAAGTTCTCACCATTCTAAATGACTGGCAGCAAGCTCCTTCCAGTCATTAAGGTCAGTGCTGCCTCATTTCAAGGAGAGATTCAGCATGTCTTTGAAGCATTTTCTTTATCCTCCCCTGGAACATTTGCCATTTGAGCGTTGAGAGAGCAGGACCCGAAGGGGGAGACACTTATTGGTCATCCGGATACGGTGCCCAGTCCATCAAAGTTGATGTTGTCGGAGTTTCGCCTGAATGCTTGTGAAGCTGGCTTCAGGAAGGAGACTAGCATTTGTTGGACAGTACTCCTATTAAATCTGGAGGATATGGTGGAGGCATTACTGATGAAATTCCTGCAGCGCACTTGTCACTGATACATAATCCAGCTCTCATGGCAGTACAGGAGCATGCTGATGACAACTGCTCTGCACATTTGGACTTCCGATGACTCGCGGAGGTCTTTGCTGTCAAAACACTAGCTACCATATGTGTAGAAGGCTGAACTGGCACAGCTGATCCGGTGTTGGATCTCCTTGCCAATGGTGGCCTCTTGAGGTGGCTGCCAAGGTACAGAAAGTGCTCAACATATTCGAGAATCTCTCCTTGAACAGGTATGGGAGGTGCTATATTTGGCTGACCAAGTATAGGTTGATACATGAGGCCGAATTGCTTGCATGCAGAATTGAAGAGATCGAGAATGGCTTGCAAGTCTGGTGTAGAGTGGGCAACGATGCTGCAGTCATCCGCAAAACTGTATATCTTATATATCTATAATGGTCAGTTTAGTTTTGGCATGGTGATGACTGAGGGTAAAGAGTTTTCCATCTAGGCAATATTTAATCCTGACACCAAAGTGCAGTGATCATTGACGAGGTGAATAGCTACTGTCAGGTAGATTGCAAATAATATGTGGATTATCTTGCTTGACGTTGGTCCAGATTTTGAAGGCATCTGTGTCGGATCGCCCACTGAAGACAGTTGCTGTTATATCAGGATGAAGCAATTGCAGAATTCTGATTAAGTTTCCTGAACTTTCAAATATTTGGAGCACAATCCACAGAGCCTCACGATTTATCGAGTCAAATGCGCTGGTCAGGTCGATGAATGCAATGAAGAGCTCCTGGTTTTGTTCTCAACATTTTTCTTGGACTTGTCTGGCAACAAAGACCATGTCATAGGTTCCTCTGCAAGGTCTACAGCCACACTGTGTCTCTGAGTGGATTTCCTCAGCCACAGGAAGTAAACAATTCAGGAGAATGCATGTCAGGGTGTTCTCAGCTATGGACAAGAGGGAAACACCTGGATGGCTTCCACAGCATGATTTATTTCCCCTTAGCTACTATTGTCGCATTCCTGAAGTGAGAGGAGAGCTCTTTTTCCTCCCAAATCCATGGGAGGAATGCATGGAGTCTTGCCGTGAACAGGAGCCAGCCAGCTTTGAAGACCTCAGCTCAAATACCATCAGGGCCACAGGCTTTGTTGTATCTTATCTGTTAGATTGCTTGTTGTGGCTCTCCCATCTGTGGTGTTCACCCAAGGATTCTACCACACGAGGTTGTGGGGGATAGCCTGGGGAGTATCAACTGCAACCATGGATTCACGGTTGAGGAGTTGTTCAAAATATTCTTTCCAATGTTGATGGGTGGCACTATCATTGTTTTTTTTAATTCATTCACGGGATGTGGGCTTTGTTGGCTTGGCCAGCATTTATTGCCCATCCCTAGTTGCTCCTGAGAAGGTGGTGGTGAGCTGCCTTCTTGAACCACTGCAGTCTATGTGGTGTAGGTACACCTACAGTGCTGTTAGGGAGGGAGTTCCCGGGTTTTGACCCAACGACAGTGAAGGAATGGCGGTATATTTCCAAGTTAGGATGGTGAGTGGCTTGGAGTGGAACTTCCAGGTGATGGTGTTCCCATGTGTCTACTGGCCTTGTCTAGATGGTCGTGGGTTTGAAAGGTGTTGTCTAAGAAGCCTTGGTGAATTCCTACAGTGCATCTTATAGATGGTACAACCTGCTGCTACAGTGCATCAGTGGTGGAAGGAGTGAATGTTTGTGGATGTGGTGCCAATCGAGCGGGCTGCTTTGTCCTGTACGATAACATGCTTCTTGTGTTGTTGAAGCTACACACATCCAGGCAATTGGGTAGTATTCCATCAAGCTCCTGACTTGTGCCTTGTAGATGGTGGACAGGCTTTGGGGAGTCAGAAGGAGAGTTACTCGTCACAGGATTCCTAACCTCTGACCTGCTCTTGTAGCCGCAGTATTTATATGGCTAGTTCAGATTCTGGTCAATGGTATTCCCCCAGGATGTTGATAGTGGGGGATTCAGTGATGGCAATGCCATTGAATGTCAAGGGGCAATGGTTGGTTCTCTCTTGCTGGAGATGGTCATTGCCTGGCACTTGTGTGGCACGAATGTTACTTGCCACTTGTCAGCCCAAGCCTGGATATTGTCCAGGTCTTGCTGCATTTGGACATGGACTGCTTCAACATCTGATGAGTCACAAATAGTGCTGAACATTATACAATCATCAGCGAACATCCCCAATTCTGACCTTATGATGGAAGGAAGGTCATTGGTGAATCAGCTGAAGATGGTTGGGCCTAGGACGCCACACTGAGAAACTCCTGCAGTGATGTCCCGGAGCTGAGATAATTGGCCTCCAACAACCACAGCCATCTTCCTTTGGGCTGGGTATGACTCCAACCAATGGAGAGTTTTCCCCCAACTTCCCTTTGACTCCAGTTTTGCTAGGGCTCCTTGATGCAACTCTTGGTCAAATGCAGCCTGATGTCAAGGGCAGTCACTCTCACCTCACGAGTTCAGCTCTTCTGTCCATGTTTGATCCAAGGCTGTAATGAGGTCAGGAGCTGAGTGGCCCTGGCGGAACCCAAACTGGACATCAGTGAGCAGGTTATTGCTAAGCACGTGCTGCTTGATAGTACTGTTAATGACCCCTTCCACTACTTCAAATGATGATCAAGAGTAGGCTGATGGGGCGGTAATTGGCCGGGTTGGATGTGTCCTGCTTTTTGTGTACAGGACGTACCTGAGCAATTTTCCACATAGCCAGGTAGATGCCAGTGTTGTACTGGAACAGCTTGGCTAGGGGCGCAGCAAGTTCTGGAGCACAAGTCTTCAGTACTATTGCCGGAATATTGTCAGGGCCCACAGCCTTTGCAGTATCTAGTGCCTTCAGCCGTTTCTTGATATCACGTCGAGTGAAACGAATTGGTTGAAGACTGGCATCTGTGATGCTGGGGACTCCGGAGAAGGCCGAGATGGATCATCCACTCAGCACTTCTGGCTGAAGATTGTAGCAAATGCTTCAGCCTTATCTTTTGCACTGTTGTGCCAGACTCGCCCATCATTGAAGATGGGGACATTTGTGGAGCCTCCTCTTCCAGTGAGTTGTTTAATTGTCCACCACCATTCACGACTGGATGTGGCAGGACTGCAGAGCTTAGATCTGGTCCGTTGGCTGTGGGATTGCTTAGCTCTGTCTATCACTTGCTTATGCTGTTTGACACGCAAGTAGCTGTGTTATAGCTTCACTAGATTGACATCTCATTTTTAGGTATGCCTGGTGCTGCTCCTGGCATGCCCTCCTGCACTCTTCATTGAACCAGAATTGATACCCTGGCTTGATGGTATGGTAGAGTGGAGGATATGCCGGGCCATGAGGTTACAGATTGTGTTCAAGTACAATTCTGCTGCTGCTGATGGCCCACAGCACCTCATGGATGCCCAGTCTTGAGTTGCTAGATCTGTTCGAAATCTATCCTATTTAGCACCGTGGTAGTGCCACATAACACGATGGAGGGTATCCTCATTGTGAAGGTGGGACTCCATCTCCACGATGACTGTAGAGGTCACTCCTACTGATACTGTCATGGACAGATGCATCTGCGGCAGGCAGGTTGGTTAGGATGAGGTCAAGTATGTCTTTCCTTCTTGTTGGTGCTCTCAGCACCTGCCGCAGACCCAGTCTAGCAGCTATGTCATTTAGGACTCGGCCAGCTCGGTCAGTAGTGGTGCTACCGAGCTGCTCTTGGTGATGAACATTGAAATCCCCCACCCAGAATACATTCTGCGCTCTTGCCACCCTCAATGCTTCCTCCAAGTGAATTCAACATGGAGGAGCACTGATTCATCAGCTGAGGGAGGGCAAAACATGGTAATCAGCAGAGGTTTCCTTGCCCATGTTTGATCTGATGCCATGAGACTTGATGGGGTCCGCAGTCAATGTTGAGGACCCCCAGGGCAACTCCCTCCTGACAGTATATCACTGTGCCACCACCTCTGCTGGGTCTGTCCTGCCACTGGGACAGCACATACCCAGGAATGGTGATGGTGGTGTCTGGGACATTATCTGTAAGGTATGATTCCGTGAGGATGACTATGTCAGGCTGTTGCTTGACTAGTCTGTGAGACAGCTCTCCCAATTTTGGCACTAGCCCCCAGATGTTAGTAAGGAGGATTTTGCACGCTCGACAAGGCGGAGTTTGCCATTGTCGTTTTCGGTGCCTAGGTCGATGCTGGGTGGTCCGTCTGGTTTCATTCCTTTTTTGAGATTTTGTAGCGGTTTGATACAATTGAGTGGCTTGCTGGGCCATTTCAGAGGGCATTTAAGAGTCAACCACATTGGATTTGGATGAGCTCAAGTTGGTGGAGGGCACAAAATGGGAGGCTGGCCAGGAATGCATTGGGGTAGTCAAGGTTAGAGGTAACAAAAGCATGGATGAGTTTCAGCAGCAGATGAGCTGAGGCTGGAGACAGGTGACTTTACAGAGGTGGAGGTATGTGGTTTTAGTGAGGGAGCAAACATGTGGGCGAAAGTTCACCTTTGTGTCAAATAAGAAGCCCAAGGTTGAGAATTGTCTGGCTCAGCTTCTGATGGTTGTCAGCAAGATTGATGGAGACATTGGCTGGGGAATGAAAATCATGGTGGGGAGAATGCAATGGCTTTGAGCGAGCTGCACATCAATGAGTTCAGGTGACAATCATCGGAATGCAGAGTCATTACTATGCTGACATAATTCAAGTTACAATTTTCCGTGCTAGGTAAAATATCTAAAATGAACTTAACACAAATCTAATGCAGGCATTGCATTATGAAGCAAGCTGCAGTAGGACTTCTCAAGTATAGCTAAGCAGATAGCACACCCACCTGAGTCAGAAGATTGGGGCTCAAGCCCCAATCCAGAGACTTGAGCATGTAATCGAGGCTTATACACTTGTGCAATCATGAGGGAGTGCTGCACTGTCAGAGGTGCTATCTTTCACATGAGACATTAAACTCAAGCACTATCTGCCTCTCAAACAGATGCAAAAGATCCCAAGGCACTATTCAAAGAACAGCAGGTAAGTTCACTCATGTCCTAGTCGAGGCACTTGTAGTGTTAGGGTACCTGGCATAGCAAGGGTTAATGTGGGACTGGGGAACAGTACCGCCCATGTTGTGATATAAAGAGACATGACCTGAGACTAGAGTCAGGTGCGAACTAGACAAAGACCTGTGTAGAAGCAAGCATACCTGGGGCTAAGCCCTGTATATATGTACGTAGCTATGTGTTTTTTTTATTCATTCACGGGGTGTGGGCTTTGCTGGCTGGGCCAGCATTTATTGCCCATCCCTAGTTGCCCTTGGGAAGGTGATGATGAGCTGCCTTCTTGAACTGCTGAATAAACAATTAACGTTCAACCATACAACACTCAGAACCTCTTCATGAGACCTACTGAAGATACAATGGCAGCTAATGGAAAAACCCAGGACCTCAGAGAAGCTGGAGCAGAAATTGAAAAACTGGAAAATTCAAGGAGCAGCATGCTGACCTGGCTGAAAGCACCTGAAGTGAAGACACAGAGGGAGGTCACCTGGACGAAGCTCCATTGCAGAATTGGTAACAGAAAGGCAGAAGAAAAACCTCCACTGTGCAGCTGAGAACTCCACAAGATCTCGTGGAGGTTTGTTGTGAATGCCCACAGAGTGCAGTCAAAGGGCCTACACGGGGTGGGGAGGGGGGGGATGCGGGGAGAGAGCAAAAGTTCAGTTCTAAGCCAGGACTAGTTTAAAAATCTTCAGTACTAAAAAAAAAGTCACAGCAGCCTGTTCTGAAAGTACCACTGCCAGTCCGGGTTCAGAATCAGCGCCATACCACATGGCAGCTGAGCTCATTGTAAGAAGAAAAAAAGAAAATCAATTGGAAGATTTAAAAACCTCAGCCAAAGGTGAGAATTGACTGTTAAATGCCCAAAATCCTCTGGTATCGCAGGGTCGGCCCAGAATAGTTGGTTGAGTAAATCGCTGCACAAAACTAAAGACAAAGAGGTGAGGACCACAACCACTGCTGGAGCCCGCCAAAATGCAACATGTTCAGAAAGACTGAAAAAACAGTTACTGCGGTGCCATCCTTAAAACCAAACCTGCACAGCATTTAAAGCCATGCTCACCTGAACTTTAAAGCAACCATGGACAGCAAATTAACATTACCAGAACAATTTGGACTGATCCAAGGGCCAGACCAAACACAAACTTGAGGATTTTGGCAAAAATAGATTCTTAGGATGCATGATAGCTCCAGGATTAGATAAAATGACAGAAGCTGAACAAGTGAATAAACTATTTTATTCAGTAGGTCCGACAGCTGATGATATTATTGCGAGGCAAGGAATAAACGAATCCTCAGATAATTTTGATGAAGTTCTAAAATCATTCAGCACATATTTTAATCTAAGAAGCAACAAAAGTTTAGAGAGGATGAAATTCAACAAACACATACAACAGCCTGAAGAACCAGTTGACTCCTTTATAAATGAATTATACAGATTGGCTGGAGGCTGTGACCACTGTGACCTTAAGTCAGAACTCATAAAGGACAGAATTTTTGTCGGAGTGGCTGACGATGCCTTTTCAGGCATACAACAGGCCAAGGAATACCTGGCTCTGGAAAAGACCATCCAAACAGTCACAGTCTGAAATCTGCCAACAGCACTGATCCATTTCATGTTGCGAAAGCATGCTATGGTACAGAGCAATCACAACTGTCCAACTAGTAAAGCAACAAAGGGGCAGAGAGACTCCAGGCCAAGGTAGGCAACACCCAAACTGACCACAAGAGGGTGGGCAACCATGTCAGCACTGTGGACCCAAATGACCTCACAGGCAACAGCAAAGTCCAGCAAACTCAGCGCAGTGTTTCAAATGTAACCGCTTGGGACACTTGAAGGCTATGCAAAGTTAAGACACCCAGATTGGTAGAGGACCCCAGGGCAATCCATGAGATTGAGGTACCATACCAGGAACAGACCTAACCGTACTTCCTGGGTGAGTTCAAGGATCCTGGATTCTCTTTTTGGAAAGCGGACGTCTCAGTAAACGGTCTCCTCACCAATTTCAAATTGGGCACGGGAACCAGTGTTATGGTCCTTTCCGACAAGGAACCATGCCACCCACAATACAGCTGTACAAAGCAGGTGGCATCAAGCTCCCAGTTAAAGGTACATTGCAGGCAAAATTCCAATACAAAGATAAACAAATGTGGGAGGTATTATTTGTAGTCCAAAATCAAGAATTTTCCCTTTTAAGCAGAAAAGCCTGTGTCAACCTCAGCATCCTTCAGAAAATTGACCACGTCAACTAGCAAGGGTCTGGTTCCAAATTTTAAAAAAAGAGTTTCCCGAACTTTTCACTGGATTGGGGTGACATTAAGAGAGGATTTTTTAAAAATTACTCATTGATGGGATGTAGGCATCGCTGGCTGGGCCAGCATTTATTGCCCATCCCTAACTGCCCTTGTTCAGAGGGCATTGAAGAGTCAGCCACATTTCTGTAGGTCTGGAATCACATGTAGGTCAGACCAGGTGAGGACAGCAGATTTCCTTCCCTAACGGACATTAGTGAACCAGATGGGTTTTTGCAACAATCAACAATGGTTTCATGGTCATCATTAGACTTCTAATTCCAGATTTTTTATTGAATTCAAATTCCACCATCTGCCGGGTCCCCAGGGCATTACCCTGGGTCTCTGGATTACTAGTCTAGCGGCAATACCACTACGCCATCACCTCCCCTGCAATAAGCCAAGCTCATGTGCTTGTTCATGCCACAGAAAATACCGCATCCACTCATGAAGCAAGTGCAGCAACAACTGGACGAGGTGACCAAAATGAGGGTAATCTCCCTTGTCATTCAACTAACCGAATGTTGTTCCAGAATGGTTCCAGTTCCGAAGCCAAATGGGTCCATCTGTGTCTGCAAGGTAAAGGCAAAATACTGCAGATGCTGGAAATCTGAAACAAAAACAAAAAATGCTGGAAAAACTCATCAGGTCTGATAGCGTCTGTGGAGAGAAAGACAGAGTTAATGTTTCAAGTCTGTATGGCTCTTCTTCAGAGCTAAAGAAAAGTAAAACTGTGGTGAAATTTATACTGGTTAAGGGGGGTGCAGCAGGTGAAGCTGGATAGAAGGCCAGTGGTAGGTGAAGGCAAAGGAGAGATTGCCAAAGGTGTCATAAACAAAAGGACAAAGGGGTGTTAATGGTGGTGGTACTGGCTAAAGGAGGTGCTGACGGTGACATTAAGAATAGAAAGCAGAATGTGATAGTAGCCGGACAAGGGTAAGCACTCTGGAAAGAACAACATGAGCAAGTGACAGGTGGCTCTAGTAGGGATGGGCCAGGGTGGAGGGGACAGTGGTGGGAAAAAAGATCGAAAATAGGCTAAAAGGTGGGGATAAAACAATGAATAAAAATGAAAATAAATTAAAAAAATAATAATAATAAAAATAAGTGGGAAAAAAATTAAAATATTGAAAAAAGGGGATAATAAAAAGGGGGTGAGGATGGAGGAGAGAGTTCATGATCTGAAGTTGTTGAACTCAATATTCAGTCCGGAAGGCTGTAAAGTGTCTAATCGGAAGATGAGGTGCTGTTCTTCCAGTTTGCGTTGAGCTTCACTGGAACATTGCAGCAGGCCAAGGGCGGACATGTGGGCATGAGAGCAGAATGGTGTGTTGAGATAGCAAGCGACAGGAAGGTCTGGGTCATGCTTGCGGACAGACTGAAGGTGTTCAGCAAAGCGGTCATCCAGTCTGCATTTGGTCTCTCCAATGTAGAGGAGACCTCATAGGGAGCAGCGAATGCAGTAAACCAAATTGAGGGAAGTACAAGTGAAGCGCTGCTTCACCTGAAAGGAGTGTTTGGGCCCTTGGACAGTGAAGAAAGGAGGGGGGGGGGAGGTAAAGGGGCAGGTGCTGCACCTTCTGCGGTTGCATGGGAAGGTGCCATGGGAGGGGGTTGAGGTGTTGGGTGTGATGGCGGAGTGGACCATGGTGTCCTAGAGGGAACAGTCCCTACGGAATGCCGACAGGGAGGGTGAAGGGAAGATGTGTTTGGTGGTGTCATCATTTTAACTTCTCTTTAGCTCTGAAGAAGAGTCATACGGACTCAAAATGTTAACTCTGTCTTTCTCTCCACAGATGCTGTCAAACCTGCTGAGTTTTTCCAGCATTTTTTGTTTTTGTTCCATCTGTATCTGTGTTGACCTGACACACCGGAACAAGACAGTGGCGAGAGGGGTCTGTCCAATGTCCCCTGTGGACCACAGCCTGACCAAGCTCTCCAAAAGCACAGTTTTCAAAGCTTGATGTTATCAGCGCCTTCTGGCAACTTCCGCTGGATGAGAAATCCAGATTGCTGACTACATCCATCACCCCTTTTGGCTGATTCTGTTTCAATCGCTTGATATTCGGCATGATCAGCAGCTGAGATTTTTCAACGCACAGTGTCTGCCATTTTGCAAGGCCTGAAGGGTGTCATCAGCCATATGGATGACATTTTGGTCCACGACGCGACCGTGAAGGAACAGGACAGGAGACGCGCAGCTGTCCTACATTTGCTTGTAGGAAGTAGGGTTGACACTAAACAAAAAATACGAGTTCCCCAAATCCTCTATTCAGTGCTTAGGGCACATTGTCAGCAGCAAAGGCACCACGGCGGGCCCACAAGAAACAAGAGCTATCAGCAAGTTCCCAACTCCATCATCTATTCCAGATCTCCAGAGATTCCTGACAATGGTGAACCAGTGAGCGAAATTTCTACCTAGCCTGGTGTAGGTCATCCCTACCTGAAAAGTTTGACATCATTTGCTTTCAACAGCATCCATTTGCACTCATTTGAAATCAGTTGCACTGAAAAGCTATTATTTAACGCCAATTGCACACAAAACCAATCTTTTAGCTATCACCTAACATTACAAGCACTGTAACTGACATCAATGTCATCAAACCACAACACTCAGGCATTTGCGATTAGCAACATCACTTAAGCATTCGGACACTAAAGACGATCATAGAGTTTATTTTCCATATTTCTGAATTTCAATAACTTCAAACATCATAAAACGGAGTAATTTTAGTAAAGGCAGGCCCTGTTTCGATGAGATACTATTATGTTTTTCTTTATAACCTATAACGCGAGCAGCATTTGGGCCAGCCTGCGAGCCCAAACGCCTCTTCCCCCCCCAATCCGGATTTGCAGCAGTTCTCTCCCCATCAACCCCCCCGCCCCCAACGGAGGAATTTCCTCCCCACCATACCCTGCCAAGGAGGTGGGGGGGGAATGTGATGGAAGGTGAAGGTGTGAGAGGGCTGAAGGGGGGGCAAGGAGCAAGGGGGGTGCGAGGGGTGAGGGAGGTGAGGGGCAAAGGGGGGGTCGAGGGGTGAAGGGGAGAGGGCAGGGGGGCAAGGGTGGTGAGGGGACAAATGTGATGAGGGGGGCAAAGGTGGTGAGGGGTGAAGGGAGAGAGGGGGTGAAGGGGGTGGGGAGGCGCAGGGGAGAGAATCAAGTCGAGGAGGAGGGAAAGTTTGAGGTTGGAATGCAAGGGTCAGGAGAGAGAGTCAAGGCCAGAAGAGGAGAGAGAGGAGTTTACATCCTGAAACTGGAAGCAGGGGTTGTTGAGGGTGGGGGGAGAGAGCTTAGACCCTGAGACTAGGGGGACAGAGAGTGTTTAAATGCTGAGGCTGGGCTGGGGGGAAGTGGTTTAACACCCTGAGATTAGGCAAGGGGGAAAGGTTTAGACCCTGAGACCTGGGGGGTGGGTGGGTGGAAAGTACAGACCCTGAGACTAAAATAAATTAAGAACCAATAGGGATCAGGCAGTGCTCTCAAACACGTGCTGAATAGTGGAACAATATTTTTGGACTAAATGAAAAATAATATCTGAATTTATTCAGTTTAAGTAATTAATTCCTTGTATTTTTCAGTACAGGTTGCTGAGTGCATTTGATAGCTTTGAGCATTCTGGATGTAGGTTTGAACGCACTGAATAGCTTTGAGCGCACTATCAAATTTGATTTCAAATTTATTCCAAATTACAACTTTTGATATCAAATTGTAATTGAACGCATTGAGCACACCTGCATGCAAAAATTGTTAACATTTTGGGGTAGGCACATAACCCCTGCAACACCTTCTCAAAAAAGCCCAGGCATGGTGCTGGGATGCGTACCAGGAGCAAACGTTGGGCACGTCAAAGCCATGGTGCTCTCATCCATTATCCTGACTCATTATGACCCATCCCTGCCCACTACAATACCAGCAGATGCCTTGTCCATAGGCCTAGGGGCAGTTTTATTTCAGGAACAACTGGATGGACATCGCTGACCAGTACACTACTCAGACACACAGATATGGTGTGCCGTTATAAAAAAAGAAGCTCTCGCAGTTGTGTGGGCTTGCGAGAAGCTCTCCGACTACATTATCAGCCTGAAAGTCACCATCAAAACGGATCATAACTGGTCTCACTGTTAGGCGAGAAGGAACTTGCAAAGATGCCCCCAGAATTTAGAGATTCCATTACATCTCATGAGATTCGCATATGAGACAGTGTATGTTCAAGGGAAACATCAAACAACTGCAGACACACTATCCAGGGCCACAGACAATCCTCCTGTGACACATGGTGTCAACTTGGTTGAGGAGCTCGAGTTGTACTCCCAATTGGTGAGGAGAAAACTGCTGGCTACGTCAGCAAATCCAGCAAATCCGCCAGGAGCAGTTGCAAGATGAGGAATGTGTCCGCATTTGTCATTACTATCAATAAGGATGGCCACTGCAGAGGCCAGCCGACAGCGTTATTAACATTTGGTTCGAACAGTAGAAACACTTTACCGTGATAGATGATCTGCTAGATGGATTGAGGTGAAGCAATTACACACCACAACCATTGAGTCTGTCGTGCAATCCTTGAAGTAAATATTTGCGAGCCATGACATCCCGGACCAGGTGGTGTCCGATAACAGCCCGCAATTCGCAAATGAATATTTCACCGAATTTGCCACCAGCTTCCCAATCACCACAATTGAACGGTGAGGCGGAAAGAGGTGTCTGCACCATTAAAACTCTTCTGAGAAAGAACGACAACTACCCTAAGGCACTTTTAACTTACACCCGAGACTTAATTTACACCCTGCTGCAATGTGGATTAGCCCCATCAGAGCTCCTGATGGACAGTAAATTCTGTACTCAACTCCCAATGCTGCCAGAGAAACTAACCCCAGGGTTGGCAGTTAAGGACTAGCGAGAGCAGTCCTACAGGCAGAGGCAGGCATCCACTTACAACAGAAGGTACCGCATGAGAAACCTGCCACAATTACACAAAGGGGACAATGTATGGATCAGGGACCTTGAAAGAGAGGGTGTCATTGTCTGGAGAGACAATGACCAGCCAAGGTCATACCTAATCTACACACCAGAAGATATGATCAGAAGGAACCTCCTGCCCCTCCTCCTCATTCCTCGAGGCAAACCACCTTCTATACACTTGAGCGAATTAGAAGACGACAGCCAAGTGTCGGAAACACAGACCACAAGTCAAACTTCAAATCAACAAACGTACAAAGGTTGCCCAATTCAACAGAGCCTACTACTCCTCCAAATGTGACCAGAATGAGATCTGGAAGAATTGTCAAGCCTCCAGATAGTCTGAATTTATAACGTCAGAAACTTGTTTGGGGGAGTGGGGGGCTGGGGGGGGCAGGAACAATTGTAATATAAATATGTTCAGTAAAGACTTGACAGGCAGTGCAGTATAACGTTGTCTGGCATAGCAAGGCCTAATGTGAGAATGGGAAACAGTACTGCCCCCAGTGTGATGTAAAGAGATACATGATCTGATTCTAGAGCCAGTTGTGGACTGAGCAGAGGCCTGTGTAGAAGCAAGCACGGAGTTAGCTCATAGATTGAGTATATACGTACATAGCTGTGTGTTATCAATAACTAGGTAACGTTCAAACATACAAGACTCAGAACCTCTTTGTGAGACTCACTGAACATACAACATACAACAGGACTGCCATTTTAAAGTTAAATGTTATTAGACAGAATATACTGTACAGAAACAGGTGATTCAGGCCAAGTCTCCTCCCATCCTGCTTCATCTAACCCTATCAGAATATCCTTCTGTTCTTTTCTCCCTCGTGTATTTATCTAGCTTTCTCTATCTATTGGTGCTGATTTGATATTTATTAACCCTAGTTTTGGACTCCCCAGAAGGGGAAACATCATCTCCAATAAGTCTACCTTATTAAACTCCTTCATAATTTTAAAGATCTTCATTAGGTCACTGCTCAGTCTTCCCTTTTCTAAAGAGAGCTCCAGCCAGATCAGTTTTCCCTGGTAATTCTATCTTTTCAGTTCTGGTATCATCTGATATGAAGCTGACAAATGTATGTATGTACTAGTAACTGATCGGATACTGGTACATATTATAAGGAAGTGTGTAATGAAAAAGAAGGCACTGTTATTACCTTTCCCGCATTTGAATTTCAAAATAAGTGCAGGATAACATCTCCAACCCATTGAGCTGTGCCAAGGCTCATAAAAAATGGATTAAATTTCTTCATCACCACAAATAATAAAAAGGAGTCAGTGGCCCACAACAACAAAGACACCTGGATCATGGCAATACTACTGACAGGAAGATACACAATCAGATCGCATGGGCCCGGAGCTATGCAGCCTGTCACTGGTCTTTGAAGTGCAGGCAGATTCTGATTAGAATTACAATGCAACAGACCAAAGAAGGCATCAGTAGTCAGAAAAACCTGATCCAATCTCAGCCTTTTCCTTCTAGGGTTACAGGGATATCTCGAGGTGATCTCAGAGGAATTCAGGATACATACTGCCAAAGCTGTCACCAAGAGGGAAGACGGCACATTATAGAAAAGCATGCAGAAGAATGCAACAGGATGACGGTCGATATGAACACAAGATTATCTCGACGACCTTCTGCCATTCTCCAGCTCTTTCTGTTGTCAAGCTGTAATATTTCAAATGAAGTTTCAAAATAGGTCCCCATTCTAAATTTTGCTAAGATTGTCACATTCCTTCATTCCATCTGGACAACCCAAGGCCAGATCAATAGCTCTTTTAACCTAGTAAATATGTACCACAGCAACCAGAGTTTGGAATCCGGTACAAATCAAGCATGGGGCATATTCCTGGCAATTAAACACCCACTCTTTTTCCAATTCCTTTTTTTCCTATCCTATATAATTCAACAACAACTTATATTTATATAGCACCTTTAACATAATGAAGCATCCCAAGGTGCTTCACAGGAGCATTATAAAACTAAGTATGATACCAGCAAAGAGGTAGGTTTTAAGGAGTCTCTTAAATGAGGAAAGTAAGATAGAGAGGCAGAGAGGTGTAGGGAAAGAATTTCAGAGCTTAGGGCCCAGGCAACTGAAAGCAGAGCCACCAACAGTAGAGCAATTAAAATTAGGAATGCTCAGGAAGCCAGAATTAGACTAGCGTACATAGCTAAAGATTATGGGGTTGGAAGAGATTTTGGAGATAGAGAGTGGTGAGGTGTTTAAAAACAAAGATGAGAATTTTAAATTCAAGGCACTCTTAACCAGGAGCCAATGTTGGTCAGCAAGCACAGACGTGATGGGCGAACAGGATTTAGCACAAGTAAAGACACAGCTAACAGAGTTTTGGATGACCTCAAGTTTACAGATGGTAGCAAGTGGGAGGTGAGCCAGAAGTGCATTGGAACAGTAAGGTCTGGAAAGAACAAAAACATGGATGAAGGTTTCAGCAGCAGATGAGCTGATACAGGGGTAAAGTGATGCAATATTAAGGAAGTGGAGAAGTGGTGATCTTAGTGATGCACAGAAATGTGGTCAGAAGCTCATCTCAGGATCAAATGCGATTTTGCCAAATTTGCAAACATGGTTAAGCTTCAGACAGGGAGGGGGGGTAGAATCAGGGGTAGGGAATGGAGTTTGTCGCGGGGATCGAAGACGATTGATTCAGTCTTCTCAATATTTAATTTGAGGAAATTTTCGCTCATTCAGTACTGGGTGTCGAATAAGCAGTCTGATAATTTGCCGACAGTGGGGGGGAGCTGGTGGAGATGTGTGGCTGCATGTCATCAACGTACATGTGAAAACTGACACTGTTTTCCGATGATGTCTCCAAGAAACATATGTAGATGAGAAATTAGTGGGAGCCAAGGATAGAATCATGGGGGACATAATTGATGCGGGGGCGGAAAGAAAATCCACTGCAGGTTATTCCCTCTCTATGAGTAAAATGGATAAGAATGGAACCAGGTGAGTGCAGTCCCAGTCAACTGGACAATGGTGGAGAGGCTTTGGAGGATGGTGTGGTCAACCGCACAGAGTCAGCAAGGGTGAGGATGGATATCACAGTCACATAGCATGTCATTTGCAACTTTGCCAAGAGCCATTTTGGTACAGTAGTAGAATGAAAACACGATTAGAGGGATACAAACATGGAGTTCCTGGAATGATTTGCTCAAGGATCTTGGAGAAGAAAGACAGATTAGTGATGGAGGTAGTAGTTTGCAAGGGCAGCTGAGTCAAGGGTTGATTTTTTGAGAGGGGTAATGATGGCAAAGTTGAAGGAGAGAGGAACAGTATCTGAAGAGAAAGAATGGTTCACAATATCAGCTCACCTGGAATCCAGGAAGGGAAGTTGGGTGGGCAGTTCGATAGGAATAGGATCGAGGGAGCAGGAAGTGGGTCTCATGACCAAGGTGAACTCAGAGAGATATGACGGGGGGGTAGGAGAGAAACTGGAGAAAAATACGAGTTCAGGACTAGGACTGGTGAGAACTTTAGAGAAGGTTAGGCCTGTTGGGTTAGGGGAGGGAGGGAAGAGGCAAAGGCAGCTGATTGGTCTCAATCTTAATGGAAAGACTCCTTGCTTGGAGGTGAGAATTGTTGGGGGGGGGGGGGGGGGGGGGGGGGGAAGGGGAGAGGGATTTAGGAAGACAGTCTGCAATAGGGAAAATAAACCAGATGTTATCTTTGCATTCCAGGATGATCAGATATGATGCTGAATGGCTAAACCATATGTCTGCCATATCCATTCAAGTCTGTGTCCCTTGAACTTAGAGAGTGAAATTAAAGGCCATTCCAGAGAGAGTGGTCAGGTTGAGAGAGTAAAGATGTTAATGGGGACTATCACATTAAAGGTGGAGGTGAGAATGTGGCTGCACAAATTTTAGCTGTAGATATATTTAATGAACAGAGAGCCAAAGGGTAAAAAGTTGGGATTTTGAAAGTCCGATTGCAAGTGAATTGGGGAAAAGATTTTTCCAGGATGGACATGGAAGGAAATATGGTTGGAACAGGGAAAGTGTTTGTGGGTCAAATGATACAAGCAGGTGATCTGAAAAGGCTTTATCTGTGATTGATACAATGAGAGTGGCAAGGCCACGTGAGATGGCAAGATCAAGGGAGCGGCTGTTAATATAGATTCAGGTGTTTATATAGAGGGAGATGTTAAAGGAGGATAAGTGGATAATGAACTCAGAGGAAAGAGAACATGATGAATTGAGCTGCAGGTTGAAATCACCGGGGATAATGAGTCATCCATGCAGAGTCTGAGGGAGGAGAGGTGTGAAGATATCTCAATGAGAAAATTTTTATACTTGAATGGGCATAGAGAATGACGATTTCAAATGAGAGGTGAGATGCTCAAAGGAGAATTAAGTGCTACAGGAGTAGGATTCAGGCCAAGGTGTGATTTGGTGATAACAGTCACACCACCACCACGATGGTCTTGTTGGGGCAAGAGTGGAAATGTATAACCAGGTGGGGTGGCCCTCATGTCAATGCACTTTAATCTACAATAACCTCAAGGGCAGCAAGGGCGTTCTTCACAAGTGAAGAGACATTGTTGAGGGAGATGCGGGTCAGCAGTGAAGGGATGAATCAGGAGAGAAGGAGTTTGGCAAGGTTAGTCCCAGCAGGCACGCTTGGTGAGCCACTAGGATGGGGCAGTTGGGATCACTACTCATTATGAAGTCGCACTGAGTGCTCAATGGGCCAAGTGTCCCGGAGCTAAGACCTTACTCTATATTTTTATAAACATTATATATATATCATCATGGCTAATGTATATATATATTTTTTTTTTAAAAACTGGACAAAGGCTTTAAAATGACTGAAACCATTGCTGGCTATGACTCAAACAAAAGCAACTTTCTAGCATTCAGTACAGCTGCCACCTCATTATCTCTGAAGAGATTCTAATGGCCCCTGTGACTGCACAAATCAAATCCAAAAGAATTGTACAAAGACTATTTACATTTCTAAGGCCAAGGTCTGGCCCATGGACAAGACCAGTCTGATAGGACAAAGGACCCTGAAACCTCTTTGAAATTATTAATGGTTGAAACATTAACCATCTCAAGAATCCAGACAAAGGAATATACATTGTTTGTCCAAATCAAAGTGGAAAAGTGGGAATCATATTACATGACCCCACTAGCTAGGAGGACCAGTACCCTGCCTTGTGGAGCTGCAGAGCAGACTGTCATTTTCCATCAACCAAGCAGCAGCTCAGAACAAGGGCTCGGTCCAGGTGAGTGCCTGGCCCCCATCTACCCTGTTTCTACTGGAACTTCTGAACTTCTGTACCAGTGCCCACTAGACTAATTCATCTCATCTAAGTCATCTCTACTGGAAAAGTGAATTATCCAGCGTCAGTCTTTAACCTGCTGACTCTGAAAGAATATAATATGGACTTTGATTCTGGACTCGGGACTCATATGAAATAATAATTCTTATTTTCTCTGTGTACAAGATTATGAGGGGCATGGACAGGGTGGATAGGGAGCAGCTGTTCCCCTTAGTTGAAGGGTCAGTCACAAGGGAGCATAAATTCAAGGTGAGGGGCAGGAGGTTTAGGGGGGATGTGAGGAAAAGCTTTTTTACCCAGAGGGTGATGACGGTCTGGAATGCACTACCTGGGAGGGTGGTGGAGGCGGGTTGCCTCACATCCTTTGAAAAGTACCTGGATGAGCACTTGGCACGTCATAACATTCAAGGCTATGGGCCAAGTGCTGGTAAATGGGATTAGGTAGGTAGTTCAGATGTTTCTCACGTGTTGATGCAGACTCGATGGGCCGAAGGGCCTCTTCTGCACTGTGTCTCTGTGATCTTTGCCCTGTACCTCTTCCTTTTCTTTAACCCTCTTTCACTGTATGAATGCAAAAAAAGGGGGAAAAAGATTGCAAACCCTCTTCCCGCATTTTCAGTTTGTATAAAGTAAACTACCCCTCTGATTTTACCCTATCTTGAGTTTGATGTGGAGTTGTTAACAGAAATTAGATCATATCAAAACTGAGGGATTGGGAAAATACGCCACCACTTATAAAAGGAGGAAATCAAAAATCAACAACATCTTTCTGTTTACGGGTGGTAAGAGGAGAAAATATAGAAATATTAAAGAATTTGAGTCACATTTGGGAGTGTAGAGACGTTAGGGGGGAGAAATGAAAGGAGGCTGACAACAGGAGGGAAGGGTCTGGGAGGAGTTAAAATCTAAGAATGGTAAAAATCTAGGAATGGTAAAAAGTCTAGTCAAGATCGAAGATAAAGGTAACTCTACAGCTGGCCAGAACAGAAATTTACATTTATACAGCATAGAAACATGTCAAAAGGCCCTTCATAGGTAGTTGAAGAGACAAGGATTGACACTGAGCCAAAGAGCTATTATATTAGAGTTAAATACTTTGTCAAAGAGATAAGGTTTAAGGAGGTTCTTAATTGTGGAGAGTGATGAAAAGGCTATGGTTTATGGAGAGAATTCTAGAGCTGAAGGCATGGTGAACAATGGTGGGGCAAAGGGAGTGGCTTGCACAGGAGGCCAAGCATTGTGGGAAGGCAATTCTTGGGATGGATGTAGAGCTGGAATACATACGAGATTCACATATACATAGATAATGGAAGCATATAAAAGGGCTACTACAATTGGTCTCAGCACCAATGAATTATGGAAGAAAAAGATTCCCACTACTGATCATTTTCCAGTGACTTATGGAACATGCAGGTATGCAGTTGCTGAGAGACATTGAATTAGACCCAGCTGTGATGCCATAAACAAGGTTTGAAGCCACTTACTAACTCAAGTCACACTTAAGAGTGTACTGAATGAGTAGCTAATGCCAGAGAGCCAATACTGTAGGATGGTTCAACGCCCATAAAGGAAAAGTGGAAATGAGTGTCTAGTGAAAAAATAAAGCAGTATTTGATTCGATTGAGAAACCACACACAGAGCCAGTGCTTATATGCTCACAACCAATCCATTTTGTACACTGATATATGTACTACAGTAGCAACAACAACTTGCATTTATATAACAGCTATGACAATCTAAAACAGGAGCATTAGCAAACAAAATTTGACATCAAGCCATATTAGTACAGATGACCAAAAACCTGCTCAAAAAGGTAGGTTTTAAGAAGCGTCTTCAATGAGAAGAGGCAAAGAGGTACAGAGTTCAGGGGGGATATTCAATGGCTGAGGCCATTGAAGGCTCTGCCGCCAATGACGGAGCAAAGAAATTTGGGGATACAAAAGTGGCCAGAATTGAGGGAGCATAGGAATCTCAGAGTAGTTGGGCTTGAGGGGGTTACAGGGATAGAAAGGGGCAAGTCCACAGAGAAATACAAAAACAAGTCGAGTCATTGCCAAATTAGGGGCCAACATAGGTTCATAAGTGCAGGGTCGATGCATGAACAACTTGTGAGCGAGGGAGGTAGGACACAGTTGGGAGAGTTTTGGATGAGTTTAAGTTAAGAGTCTTAAGTGAAGAGGGCAGGGTAAGAGATCAGCCAGGAGAGCAGTGGAATAGTCCAGCCTAGAGTACATATACACTGTGTGCTGTGCTGTGACTTGCAAGTATGGTCATTTTCCATGTTTTTGGAGGGGAGAGATTGACTTACATAAGGAATTTTCAGGCATGCTAATTTCCTGATAGTCAACTGCCAAATTGGCTGCCACACAAGCTTTGTTTGCAATAGGGGCACCTGCTCCTCCAGAACAATCTGTTTTTCAATGCGCATTAAATCTTAATTGATTTTTTTTAATTTTAAATGTCACTATTGACATAGGAGACTAAAAGAAAGATCTGCTCCATATTAAAGGAATATTGAAACCTCTGCAGACCTTCTCAATTCTAAATAATAGAAGCATAGAACACAACACAGAAGGAGGTCATTCAGGCTGATTAAACCCGTGCTGCTAGCTCTCTGCAAGAGCAATTTAGCTAGTTTCACAACCCTGCCCTTTCTACATGAATAATATCCATCTATCTACAAACAAGGTAAAATGGAAAATGTTTGAGGCACTGAATGCCCTATTCATGTGTTCCTACGCCTTGCAAAAATCTGTACTATCCCGTTAATCCTCAGAATTTTTGAACTGATGAGATTTTGTATTATGCTGCAATAGCTGAAAATACAATCTGAGGCAAGTTGATTATAAAATATTCTTTTCAGAAATTGCAATGTTTTAAACCATTCGCACAGAAACTCCTTTACTTTAAAGCTAGCTGTTACAGAGTTAACACTTTTTAAATTGTATGGAATGACGCTGAAAGCGTTTGGTAACTTCTGATTTGTTTGTCAATGTTTTCCAAATAATTTAACCAATTTCTAACCCAAACACTAGGTCGATTTGTTATCACTTGTTACTATTTACGATATCATTTGTGAATGGCTCAGGACAGAGGCAGTTCAAATTCTGCAACAGGTTTGAAGTTACAATTCCTGTGGGCCAGGGAATTCGTATCGTTTCAGAGGCAAATACCCAATAAAAGTCATTCAAAGGAATCAAAGTTAAGAGTTAAGAACCAATGTACGTGCTTGTGTGTGCAAAGAAGAGATGGGGCTGGCACATTCCTGCAAAAGAATGTTGCATAGCAACAAGAATATTATAATAGATATTACAGTTATGACAAACCAATTTTCTGCTCAGAGCAATATGGAAAGCTTATCCTTATGGCACTGGTGGTCACTCCTATTGTCTGAAATAATTCAGAAAAAGCAGCAAACCTTCAGCAGTGCACTTCCACTACTTCTTATTTTTTTTAATTGTCTTGCTTTGTATACAATTTAATGCAAACAAAAATGCTGAGGATATCAAAAAATAAAGGGTACAAAATCAAAGGCTGCATTATGAATCTGAATACGAGACATTATGATCCTGCAGTCTGAGAATGCCATATCCAGGCACTTAAAGCTCATATGATTTTGGAAATCTGCCACCTTACCAAAATAGCTGTTAGTTCCAAACAATAAGAAATAAATTCTAAAAGAGACCGCCCAGAAGCAGGCTATGTTGAGTATTATTTTTAAACATGAACCTGGTCTGCCAGTAAGGCATCCCTTAGAAGAGTTAGTGAAATGACCTGTAACTTCAGGCAAAAAAGTTGTCTCATGGAGAGTGGTCAGCCCACCCCAAACTGGTTTTTGGGCAATGTGGTAGCAGACAGAATCCATTGGCAGTCAAAGTGGAGAGCATATGGGCATTGACCAAAGAGTCACAAGCAACCATTTCAGAGATTGTTCTCATTTCACTTTTCCTGAAGGTTTGTGGACCTAGGTCACCTTCTAGTGAATAGAAAGGGAGGGGGTGGAAACTTTTAATGCAAATGAAGCTGCTGCGTCTTACAAAGCCTGCAGCAGTTGGAAACAAGATTACAGGGGCATGTATGAGTTACAACAGTAGTTTTGCAATCTCTGTGGAGGAAATTCTACAGCATATTTTTGGCACAATCCCAAATTGAGGGTGTGTTTATGGCAATCTAATGTCCTCTCTCTCATAGCAACTGCTGTCAATTCATTTCAGTAGGAAGGACAGCTTCATTAGAAATTGCCAACAGCTGCCAGTAATTTCATTTCATTTTGTGTCATATCGAATCTCTAAACTATAAACAGTTTAAAAAGCAAAAAATATTTTTAAAAATTTCTTCCCTTCCAACGCATGCAAAATAGAACGCAGAACACTAATTAACATAACAGCTCATCTAGAAGCATCTTACAGTTAACAAGGCACCCTTTTTCTTTTATCAAAGCCAAGCTTACTGTAATACTGTATGGTTTCAGAATAACTGTTCATTTTAGTACTGCAGCAACTTTTCCCATATTCATATGCAAAGCTGACAAATGCAACCAGATCTGAACAAAGGCACCTTTCACTAGTACAGCGAAAAATAATGCCTTTCAATTCAAATAACAAGGCTTATAGAGGCAATGTGCAAATTAGGACACTTTTATCTCCCATCAAAACGATATAACAGCAGGTGTCAGTGCAAGTTATGCTAATTGCCAATTTTGCCATTTGTGCAAACATAAAATATCATGTTAGTACTTATTTGGCAGGCAATAAAAATTGGCAATATTTCAGTCTCATTACGCACTCTTGGCTTGTCAATAATTCTGTTAAAGTGGGATTCTCAACGTGGGTAACTCTCCTTAAACACACACACTACATTTCAAAACAATTCTGATTAATTTTCCATTTCTTGTGTGTTTCTGGTAAAATATGGTTGAACACACTGGGCTGCTGGGTTGCAAAAGATGCAGATACAAATAGAATTAATATGCACAGTTGAAAATGTATAATCAACAAAGCACCCAAATAAGATAGATAATACTGGAATGTCTCAGCAAGTTCGTCAGCACCAGAGAGGAATAATGTCAAGAATGGGACTCTTCATCAGATTCCCTGTTGATTTTTATTAGAAAACACACACATAATAGAGATTCCTAAACCCCACCCATGAAAGAAGGCCTTGCATTTATGCAGTGCCTTTCAACACCTCAGGGTCTCCCAAGGCACTTTACAGCCAATTAAGTGCTGTTGAAGTATATCCGTTCACTGTTGTAATGTCAAAAATGCAGCAGCAGGGTTTGTGCACAGCAAGCTCCCACAAACAGCAATGTGATCATCTTTTTTTTAGTGTTTTACGTTGAGGGATAAAGGTTGACCAGGACACAAGGGAGAACTTCCCTGCTCTTCTTTAAAATAGTACTGTGTAACCTTTTACATCTACGTAATACGGCAGATGGGGTGTCCAAAAGACAGCACCTCCAACAGCGCAGCATTTCCTCAGTACTGTACTCTGAGTGACAGCCTAAATTTTGTGTTAAAGTCTCTGGAGTGGCCTTGAACCCATAACTTTCTGTCTCAAAGGCAAGTGCACAGCCCACTGACTCACAGCTACACCATGAAATAGGCTGACGACACAGGAGGGACCCTCAGGATCAATACATTAAAAGTGTTCGTGTTCCTCCTGGCTCCACGTGAAAGTACTTTTTTTCTTTGAAGTATATTTTTTCTTGGCAGCCCCTCATAGGGATATACCTATCTTCAGTCTGTTCTGCTTAGGTTTTCAAGGTAACCAAATTTCAGGAAGAGGCCCCAAAACTGACTTTGGGCCCTTTATTTACATATGCAGGAATGGTGAAGCCAGGTTAGGCACAGACACCTGAAAAATCACTTCAGTCAATAAAAGGGCTGACGATTTCAGTCACCTTTGACCTTGTAGCGCAGGACATGACCATGTCAAATGTATCCACCTCTCAGAAAAGGTCAAAACAAGGTTCAATATTTTCCTCAAAGTGCTTTTACCATTTTTTATACCCATTGTTGTGTTATGGGTTCATTTGATATCTCAGTGATGAGATCTTGAGACTTATATGTTTAAACATGACCCATTTATTTTTAACCTTGAACTGTGTACAGATCCCTGTTAATGGCATGCATGGTGCTGCTACCAACTCTCACCAACTGCTTTTAGAATGTTCTCCGAAGCTAATACCATGTGACTCTATGCATCATACAGTGGGTGGTGCTATTCTCAATGTACACTCCATTCTTTCCTAGAGTGGACTGGAATTTTCTTTTTCCGTGGCGTCCGCCATGTCCTTGCTGGACGTTTACACGTTTCGCAAGTGGAACCTTCATTTCCACTTGTTTCGCAACTTCAGCCAAACATTTGTTTGCTGTTTTATTTTCAGATCATTTTGCAAGCTTATGAATCTTTTAATTCAGCTCAATGGCTCTCAGTATGTCTGAGACATCCAGTGCTTTTTCCTCTCCTAGTTTCCAGTGTTTCAGTGTCAGATATAGATTTTCTGATCTTATTTCTGTCTTTTCTTTCTCTATCTGGAGCATAACTTTGTCCTTGTCTTTCATTCTGGTTTCACGGTTGGTCAGGTTTGTCTCCGGCAAAGTCTTAACTTGTTTCAGCCCTGTAATTGTGCTACTCATGGCTTCGTTATCTGCTCGCAGCTTGGAAAGTTTAAGGCTTTTCCTTTCAATGCCTCATTTTTATTCAACTGTTTCTTCCACTCTTCAGTCTGTTTTAATGTAGCTTTCGACATCCTCTTTGGAACATTGCTCAGTCTTCTCTGCCAACTGGTTCTTCAGTTTGTTCAGAGTGACGTTAAATTCATTTTCCTTCTCTTCAAAATTTTCCAAAGGAATAAACTTTGTCCTGAGGGATTCTTGTAGCGTCTGAAGGTTCTTCAACAGGTTTTCCTTTTCTTTGCGAAGCACACTTGCTTCATCTTGAGTTTTCCTGAAATTCAGTAAATTCTCGAATTTCTTCTGCTGTGCTTCCATTCTGCTGTTTAAGACAGTCTTCATTTCTTCATGTTGCTGAATGGTTACACATTTCTTTTGCATTTGATCTTGAAGGACAATCAACTGTTCTTTCAACTCCTAATTTTCTTGTTGACCTCATGCCAACTCACTCTGGGCTTCAGTACATCATTTTGTTGCTACTGATAGTTCCAATGCAGCTTCTTCTGAAGTAATATTCAAAGTCCTTTTTAGCTCCTTGTGTTTTTCCATGGCTACATATTGATTCTGCAAGGAATCTCTCAGGGTCGCAACTGTTGTGTGTCTTTTCTACCTGCTGCTTTGCCTGGCTGTACATCTGGTTGAGATTTCCCAACTCCCGCTTTGACTTGCCAACTGTGGAATTGAGGGTCAATATTTCCTCCTGATACCTTTGTGTCATCTCTGAAATTTGTTTGTTCAGATCTCAGTTTGGTTTATTGAAGACTTCAGGTTGTCATCTGTTTTCAAAGATATACTCACCGTTTAAATCTTGCGTTTCAAATCTTCCAGTTCAGCTCTGATGCGAACATTTTCTGTAGAACAGCTTCATTTACATTTTTTATTTATTTACAGGATATGTCCATCACTGGCTAGGCCAGCATCTATTGCCCATCCCTAATTGCCCTCGAGAAGGTGATAGTGAGCTGCCGCCTTGAACCGCTGCAGTCCATGTGGTGTAGATAAACCCAAAGTGCTGTTAGGAGGGGAGTTCCAGGATTTTGACCAAAGGCACTGAAGGAACGGCGATATATTTCCAAGTCAGGATGGTGAGTGGCTTGGAGGACAACTTCCAGATGACAGTGTTCCCATATATCTGCTGCCTTTGCCCTTCTAGATGGTAGCGATTGTGGGTTTTGAATGGGCTGCCTAAGGAGCCTTGGTGAGTTTCTGCGGTGCACCTTGTAGATTGTACATACTGCTGCCACTGTTCGTCAGCGTTGGAAAGAGTGAATGTTTGTGGATGTGGTGCCAATCAACTGGCTGCTTTGTCCTGGACGGTGCCAAGCTTCTCGATTGTTGTTGGAGCTGCACTCATCCAGGCAAGTGGAGAGTATTCCATCCCACTCCTGACTTGTGCCTTGCAGATAATAGACAGGCATAGGGAATCAGGAGGTGAGTTACTCGCCACAGGATTACTAGCCTCTTGCCTGCTCTTGTAGCCACAGCATTTATGTGGCTAGTCTAGTTCAGTTTCTGGTCAACGGTAACCCCCAGGATGTTGATAGTGGGGGATTCAGCCATGGTAATGCCATTGAATGTCAAAGGGAAATGGTTAGATTCTCTCTTGTTGGAGATAGTCATTGTCTGGCACTTGTGTGCAGTGAACGTTACTTGCCACTTGTCAGCCCATGTCCAGGTCTTGCTGCATTTGGACATGGACTGCTTCAGTACCTAAGGAGTGACGAATGGTGCCGAACATTGTGCAATCATCAGCCAACATCCCCATTTCTGACCTTAAGAAGGAAAGAAGGTCATTGATGAAGCAGCTGTAAGATGGTTTGTATATTTTGCTTCCTTTGAGTTACCTCAGATAGCTTTCTTTCAATCACAGCCATCTGCTCACTCCGTACTGCCGCCTACTGTTTCAGGTTGGATACGGTGTCAGCATTTTCAAAAAAACGTTATTTTTAAAGCTTTTCGCCTACTTCTCAGCTATTTCTTTCTTCTGCACTAAACTCTTTGGCTCATGCATTTCAATGCATTGACATGGTCGGCAACCATCTTGTGTTTTACATGAATATTGTCTCCCTCGCTCTGGAATTTCGGTCGTCCTCGCTCTGAAAATTTTTTGTTGCCCTCACCCTGGGGTCTTCTGTTGCCCTCGGTGCTTTATTGGGGGTGTTTTAGGCTTTCTTCTACGGTCTGCGCTGTCTACAACTTGGAGTTTAAAATATGCGCCAAAGCCTTTTAATATCTCACCAAATGTTGTTGAGTAATTAACTATATGTTGGCCATGGAGTTCTTCACCAGCAAATGAAACAAAGACGAATAAAAACTTATCAACTTGTACTTCTTCTGATTCCTTATTTAATGCTGTAAGTCTCCTGTAAACTAAAAACTGTCTTCTCCAAGACTCCCACTCTTTGGCCTGGTTTAGCCCTTTCGTTAACCAAAATATGTCTGGCTCTTCTAACTTTCTATCCATGGCCTTTTTTTGTGGTAATTGCTGCCCCTTTAAGGCTGTCAGTGCAGTAACTCTTTTTTATGGCTATCTGCAGCCTGTCTGTTCTGGCTCTGTGGTTTTCTCAATGCTTTTTGGATTTTAGCGGGATCCCCAGTGATCGGCCACTTTGTTGTTTGGTAAGCTTTCTGAGCTTGTAAAACTTTTGCCTTGCTTAAAAAAACACTCAGCTAGTGTTCTTTTTTTACTCATAGT
This sequence comes from Cetorhinus maximus, assembly GCF_964194155.1. Lineage (NCBI taxonomy): Eukaryota > Metazoa > Chordata > Chondrichthyes > Lamniformes > Cetorhinidae > Cetorhinus > Cetorhinus maximus. The sequence goes on from NC_135893.1 coordinate 65,771,782, forward strand.
GCCGTTTTTGTTTGAACGTCCCGCGCTTTGGGAGTCTTGATGGGCACACACTCTGATCGGGGCCTTTTTTTAAAAGCTTTTAAGGCTGTTAACTCTGCAGAATCTCTTTTTCTTTAACAAGAAACCTGGGGATTCAACTGAAAAGTGATTCATTTTCCAAACTCTGCAGGCTTTTCTTTTAAAACTCTGCAGTTTGTCCTCTGCTCTCCCTGCCTTATCTTCTCTACAGGTTTTTTTTTTACTCTTCTTTTGCTCTGCCTGTCTTTTTTACTCTGTGGGTGTTTTTAACTTGCAGCTGTCTTCCAACATCTGCAATCTGCTGAGCCCCTGGGACTGGCACCTATTGTATAATGTAAGTACAGCTTTTTTTTGTAATTTTGCTCACCCATATCTGACCAGGTTCCTTAACTCTGCATCACTCAGGGTCTTAGATTTTTTTTTAATATATTTTTTTCTCACCCATCTTGTGATCTGACCAGGTTTTTTTTTTACTCTGCATCACTCAGGGGTCTTGCAATGGACTTACAACCACTCTGGTGGATTCCTCAACTTCTATGTCTGTAGCACAACTTCTTCAACTGTTTCTTCAATTCTTCTTCTTAGGTGCACATCTCTCTAGTTAGGCTTCAGCTGCTTTTAGTTTTCTATGTCTTGGGATGCTGTTCTGGGCTCATAATTTAAAATGCCACCATTCTTATCGCCGCTGATCATGTTGGGTTATGGTGATTTTACTAATCTCCATGTTGTATTGTGTATTTGTTTGATGTCTCAATTATGAGATCTTGAGACTTGTATGTTCAAACATGAACCATTTATTGTTCATCTCTAACTATGTACAGATCCCAGTTAATGGCATATATGGTGGTGCTACCAACTGCCACCAGCTGCTTCCAGAATGTTCTCTGAGTCTAATAACATGTGATTTGATATATCATACAGTGGGCGGTGCTATGCTCCAGTCACACATTGACCCTTGCTCTGCCGAGCACCTTTACATCACAATACCGTGCAAGCATATACAACATCATACAACGCCCACCTGCACTCCTTTGCCTCTGCAGCTCCATGCCCTCCAGAATCTATCCATTGGGTTTACACTGCTATTTCTTATTTTCCTCAAAAAGCATATAAACTCATACTTCTCTGTATTAAATTCTATCTTTCACTTATTTGCTAATCCGTCTTTTGCAATTTTACTTGTCAATTGCCAAACTTCCCTAGCATCTTCTTACATATTATGCCTAAAATGCTTGTTTTTCTCTAAATTAATGGATTTTAAATGGTCTCCCACAGCATTGCTGACAGACAAAAAACTTAATAATATGCCCTTTTTTTCCACAACTGGTTGTTTTGTTTATCTCTTAAATGAGAGAATTGTTAATTCTCTCATTTTCCCCTTTTGTTTCATATATTCTTTCTTATTGGTGTTTCTTCGGCCCAGTCCTTTCCTTGCCAGAAAACACGTTGCAGAAGGTGGTGTTGCTCAGTCACAGCATTTGCTGCAATTTCCCAATCCCCATCTGTCAGAATTACTAGGCTCAAGATGCATCATCCAAGCATAAAGTTCTCAGCTCATTGATGAAGAAAGCCTTTTGAAAACCCCAATGTATTTGTTTTAAGTGGAGGTATTGCAGGATGTTTCAGCTAATAATGCTGTGGAATTTGCATCACTGACTTCTATTACCATTTATTTGAAGAAGTATTTCCTGACATCACCCTTGGAACCACCGAGCTCTAATTTTAAGGCTATCCCCAACTTGTTCTGGATTCCTCTGAGGAAATATGACAGATAAAGGAGAAACTATCAACTCCTCCTCTGATCATTTTAAACACCTCAATTAGATCCTGTTTAAAGTTCAATGCCATAGTTGATAAAGCCTGGCCTTGTAATTTAATACTTTTAGCCCTGTATCATTCTGCTGAATCTGCGCCACACCCACTCCCAGGCCAATATTTCATTCCTTAGGTGTGGTGCTCAGAACAGAAAGCAGTACTTTAAATATCACATGCGGCTCAGTTGGTAGCTCTCTGATTATCTCTGAGTCAGGATATTGTGGGATTGAGTGCTCTCCCAAGGCTAACACTCAGGTGCAATACTGAAGGAATGCTATGCTGTCAGAGGTGCTGTCTTTGGGACAAAATATTAAATAGAAGCCCTGACTGCTTTCCCAGTGGAGTTAAGGCAGTATTTTGCACAGTAGCAGGAGGGGTTATCCCCAGTGTCCTGGCCAATATTTATCCCCCTATCAACATCACTAAACAGATAATGACATTGCTGTTTATGCAAGATTGCTGTGCGCAAATTCATTGTCGTATTTCTTACGTAATAACAGTGATTACACTTTAAAAGTGCTTCATTGGCAACAATTGGCATGGCATCCAGCCAGTCATGGCACAAGGGAAAAATCTCCAATGATGCAGGCACCAGTTCACTTACACGACTGTGCTATCGGCATAGTTGGGGCACCTCTGGCAGAAGTGCTTGATAAAAATGCACAACACAAGAATTCCCTTCCCTCAGCCATAACAGAAGAAAGTGTTAGTTGTCAGGTGTAGTTAGTCCCATCCTGCAGCCCAAAACTAATCTCGCCAAAGGCACAGTGCTTTGTTTGTCATGGTTGTCATTTAATTTATTAATTATCTATTGTATGCCTTTTTAAAAACAAGGAAAAAAATATTTGTATAAAGGAAAAGCTGAGTATCAACTTTCTCTGAAACTGCTGCAGGACACAAAACAATTTTGGCATAGCCATTTGGAAGGTGTGTGCAGCAGTAGGTACCTTCCAAAAAAAAACACACTGTCCTGGAGTTTTGTCGAGTCAGGCCAACTCAGAAGCCCTTTAAAAATGGCAGGCGGGACCCAATTCTGGGATTCCCATTCCCATTTATGTTTCTGGTCATTTTTGCTGGTGCAAATAAGGATTTGGATAGTCTGCCCACACACAGCACTCCCACCCTTGCCGACTCCATTGTGGGGATGGGCAGTTTAAAACCCCCTGCAATTTTTGGGTGCTGGACCCTTTCCATAAGAATGTGTGCTTCACAGAACCTCAGAGAAGTCATGAACCATGGGGGAGCCCCAGTCCCAAGTGGGAAACTGAAAAAAAAGTCACCTGCTCTTGGAATTGTTTCATTGACAGCAAATGTGAGCAAATGTGAAATTGTCCATTTTGGCAGGAAGAATAAAAAAGAAGTTTATTATCTAAATGGTGAGAGATTGCAAAGCTCTGAGATTCAGAGGGATCTGGGTGTCCTAGTGCATGAAATCACAAAAGGCTAGTATGCAGGTACAGCAAGTAATTAGGAAAGCCAATAGAATGTTATAATTTGAGAGAGGAATTGATTACAAAAGTAGGGAAGTTATGCTTCAATTGCACAGGGCACTCCTGAGACCACATCTGGGGTATTGTGTACAGTGCTGGTCTCCTTATTTAAGGAAAGGTGTAAATGCATTAGAAATAGAATCAGGGAAGGTTTACTAGACTAATACCAGGAATGGCGGGTTGTCTTCTGACAAAAGGTTGGACAGGTTAGACTTGTATCCACTGGAATTTAGAAGAGTAAAAGGTGGCTTGATTGAAACCTTTAAGATCCTGACAGGTCTTGACAGGGTGGATGTGGAGAGGATGTTTCTTCTTGTGGGAGAATCTCTCGGGGTCACTGTTTAAAAATAAGGGATCATTTAAGACAGAGATGGGAAGAAATATTTTCTGAGGGTAGTAAGTCTTTTGAGCTCTTTTCCTCAGGCGGTGGAAGCAGAGTCTTTGAATATTTTGAAGGCAGAGCTAGATAGATTGTTGATTAACAAAGAGGTGAAAGGTTATCGGGGTAGGCAGGAATGTGGGGTTGAGGTTACAGTCAGATCAGCCATGATCTTATTGAATGATGGAGCAGGTTTGAGGGACCAAGGGGCCGAGTGGCCTGCTCCTAATTCGTATGTAAAAAAGAACTGTTCTTACAGTTTCAATAATTAGATGTTGCATTGCAAGTTAAATGTGCATTTTACTGCAATGATTGATTAGAGGGCTCTGTCCTGCAAAGGTAAGTTATCCATTACATTAGCATATGTAAGTGTTGAGATGAATTAGAGTACTTTCCACATTGGGAAACCTTCCTGATTTGGAAAAGAAAATCACTATGTGTAGTACAGTAGTAGCACTATAGCAAAATATTTTGCAGTTAGGCAAGGCACAATCTCTATTTTGTGAACACTAACACGGTTTCAAAAACCTCACCTCGTAACGAAGAAGGTTACAGCAATTTACATGATGATGTAACATTTCATAGTTTTGACAAGCATCCTTAACGGTCAAGGGAAAGTAATACAACATATATTTACATAGTGCCTTTAACGGAATAAAACCGAGAAAGTTTCGATGAGAAAGATGCACCATCCATGGTTAATTCAGGAAGTTAAGGATGGGGTCAAATTGAAAGAAAAGGTGCAAAATGCTGCAAACATTAGCTGTAGGCTAGAAGATTGGGAAATTTTTAGAAACCAGCAAAGGAAGATTTTTTTAAAAATAAAGAGGGAGAAATTAGAGTGTGAGAAAAAGCTAGTAAGAAAAATAAAAATAGACAGTAAATGCTTCTACAAATATATAAAAAGGAAGAGAGTAGCTAAAGTAAGTGTTGGTCCCTTAGGCTGTGGAACTGATATTGGAAAACAAGGAAATGACAGACTTTGAATAAGTGTTTTGTATCTGCCTTCATAGTAGAAGACATAAATAACATTCCAAGAATAGTGAAAAAAATCAAGAGGCAAAAGGGAGGGAGGAACTTAAAACAATCACAATCACTAGAGAAAAAGTACTGGGAAACTAACAGTATTACAGACCGACAAGCCCCCTGGACCTGATGGCCTGCATCCTAAGGTCTTAAAAGAAGTGGATGCATTGGTTGCAATCTTCCAAAATTCCCTAGATTCTGGAAAGCAGATTGGAAAACTGCAAATGTAACAGTTCTATTCAAGAAAGAAGAGAGACAGAAAGCAGGAAACTGTAGGGCAGTTAGCCTTAAATCTGACATTGGGAAAATGCTAAATTCCATTATTAAGGAGGTACCAGCAGGACACTTGGAAAATCATAATACAATCAGGCAGAGTAAACATGTTTTTCTGAAAAATGAAATCGTGTTTGACAAATTTATTAGAGTTCTTTGAGGATGTAACATGCAAGGTAGATAAAGGGGTACCAGTAAATGTATTGTAGTTGGATTTCTAAAAGGCATTCGACAGGGTGTCACATAAAAGGTTACTGCACCTGATAAAAACTCATGGTGTCTGGGTGATGTATTAACATGGATAGAGGATTGGCTAACTGGCAGGAGACAGAGTCAGAAAAAATGAATAATTTTCAATTTGGCAAACTGTAATGAGTGGAGTGCCACAAGGATCAGTGGTGGGGCCTCAGCTATTTACGATCTATATGAATGATTTGGATGAAGGGACCGACTCTATTGTAGCCAAATTTGCTGACAATACAATAATAGGTAGGAGAACAACTTATGAGGAGGATACAAAGAGTCTCAAATGGATTTAGATAGATTAAGTGAGTGAGCAAAAATTTAGAAAATGGAGTATAATGTGGGAAAATGTGAGGTTGTTCACTGCTGCCATCATTTGTGTGGTGAGAGATAGTTCCACTCCACAACAGAAATCACAAATGTGGTGATCAATTCAGCTCAACACAGTGTACATTTTGAAAATATGTTTGGGTTTTTTAAATAAAAATAGAATTATGGCATTTGAAGGAAAGCTATCTCAGCAAGGCACATTGCATCCTCAGCCAATGATCTTCAAATTTTTAAAAGGAATGATGACTTAAAAAAAATCCATTGTTCAGGTGTAAAGTAGACCCACGTGCTTATTGTAAATTTCCCATTACATCAAACATTTTGCTCTACCTTAAAATGCTGCTAAAAATTAAGATGAGGGTCTACACAACATAATGAAAGTTGAGTAAGGATTTTCTACTTATCCAAAAGTGTTTGTTCAATCCATGAAAGAATCCTAAACAATTGTATAAGAGATTTTCAACACAATGTCCTAGATAACGTTTTGGGAAAGGAATATGTTTGCAGTTCTACTTTGTCCTACCTAAACCTGCACAAATGTTCATGGTTACTTTGAAATGCAGTCAACTAGATAGCTCGGAAACTAGAATAAATACAGATATATCCTGTTGTGTGTTCAACCCTGCCAACTTATTTCAATATTTTGGTATTTGAATATTACTTTGCTAAAAGATGCAAACACATGCAGGAATGTTAGCAGTATTTCTCATTTCTCCTAGCCCCAGTTACAGGGATGTTCTGAAACAGAAATTTATCTGAGCATGCATTTAGAAATATTGCAGGTGATTGCCAGTGTTCCCTGAAGCTTATCAAAAACAAAACAGGTCAGCCAACCCCTTACAATACATGGTTTAATTTCTGCAATATTTAAAAAGTGCATTTTTCCATAGCATTTCCTTTGAAAGCCACGTAATGTGTGTTATAAGCGATGACAAACAAAACAGATCAATATTTGAACCGTAAACACTGTTTCTGCATGTCGCATTTCGTTAAGACAGTTTTATGGCGGATGCTACAGTGCACCATATCAAGATTCTAAATGCTCCAAGACAATTCCACACAATGTCACAAATTTCATGGATAAAGGTGCCAGCCGATATAATGCTGAGCCATACAAACCCGTAGGTCAATCTGGGGTCTGAGTTGAGTTTACAAATAAATCTCAGGCAGATCTGCAGCTGCAGGGCGACAATTGGCCCTACTGTTCCTATGCTCAGCAGCAAAGAAGGAGAAAAGAATTTAACTAGTCAAGACGCCCAGTGCTAATTGTTATGCAGTAACCCCTCTTGGAAAGTATGTACATGCAGTCATTAAGAGCGAATAAAACCAGTCTAGGCTTGAATGCTCTACAAACATTCATTCTCTAAACTTGCACATGAGCAAGCTCAGGGATGGGCAGTGAATACTGGCCTTGCAGGCGATGTTCATGAAAGATTAAATAAAATGCGGTTCCGAACAAGAGTCATTCGACTCGAAACGTTAACTCTGTTTCTCTCTCCATAGATGCTGCCAGACCAGCTGGGTTTTCCAGCACTTTCTGCAGGTAGAGAGTGGACTAATCAATGCCCCTCTATCCTTTCAGGAGAAAACATCCCATAACAACATTGAGAGGTCGAGGACTGGCAGGGACCCCCACACCACCTCATCCTCACCTGCAATGCGCAAGAGACCCTGGAGCTCGAGAGGCGGCATGCGCCTCAATCAACCGGTCACGGTGAGGTTGGGGTGTTAGACGAAAGCAAGAGTGCACAGAGGTGAGAATTTCGGATAGTGCAACCATTCTAGTGCAGTCTCTATATTGATGTGAGCCGCGAACCTGGAGTCCCCATTGTTAATCGAAAGACGAGGGCACCATGATGCAGATCTCCATTGTCACACCAAGGTACCTGGCATGCACAGTGACAGTGTGATGACTCTCACTAATGACACCTTCTTCTTCTCCCTTTTAGGTTCACCAGCAGGCGTTCGCACTGAGGATCCTGAAAGGACACCCTTGACCCCAGTGGCCAACCATGCTCCCCATGCACCTGTGTCACACCCGCTCTGTCAAGCAGGTACCAGTGCAGATACCAGCACCTTGGTGGGCGTTATATCGCCATCTAGTATCGCAGTGCACATTGGTGAGGGCACTTTGCACTTGCTTGAGGTGCAGGTGGAGGCAGAGGTTGCCCAGGGCGCCAGCAGTCGCAGGACTGCTGAGGACCAGGACAATACTCAGTCAATGGCTGATGATGGGTCTCTGGAGTCATCCATGAGGCAGCAGATGCTGGAAGTTCAGCGGGGTGTGCGGGAGGATCTGGCGGAGATACATGAGGGAATGCGATCCATGGTCTGCCTTTAGGAGGGGTGCCTGCAAAACATGACCACTGCGTTGACCCTCATGGCCAAACACAATGCCTCCTCCATGGCGAGGGTGGCAACTCTCATGGAGAGGCTACTCCAGGGACAGAATCCAGGGTCCCTGGGGATGCACTCGGACCTGCAAGCCCACACACAGGCTATGACCTCAGGTGGTCAATGTCCATGTGAAAGATGGATTGGGCACCCAGCTAGGTGCCCATCCATCAATGGTGAGCAGGGAGGTCCAGCGCGCCCTCACATTGGTGCACGAGCTGCCTGTCATCTCTGCGGTCTCCTCTCAAGGCACTCTGGATAGTGGCAGCAGCTTCTCCACCCCTCTGCCAGTGACTGTGGCATCTGATGAGGCTGCGGCGACTGGGGAGATGCCAGCCATGGCACTGGCCGCTCCCTCCCAGGTGGGGCCAGCACAGGCTCCATGGGCCAGAGAATGACCGCTAAGGTTATCAAGGCCAACAAGACAGCAGAGTGAGCGGGCTGTCTCCAATGCTGGTGCCAGCAAGGGGGGAGCACCTAGATGTAGCACCCGCAAAAGTACATTTAAAGCACCTTAAGCACAAGACGGGCTTATCACAGGTGATATTTTGTTCTCCCGTTTTGCTTTGAGTTTTTAATGGTGTGATAAACAACACCTGTTAATGTTTAGTTCAGCAATGTGGCACATGCAACATTAAATGAAATTTTATTTTGTGCTATTCACCTCAGTATACTTCATTTGTTATGTAGGTGCAGGGTAGGCCATTATGTAATAATGGACGTGTCTCCTGAAACTTTATTGCACAGGCACAGAGTGTATGTTGGTGGCCAAGGAAACACATCTGGGACAAGTATGGAGGCTGCAGCCCTGTCATGTGGTGGTGGTTCTTATTTGGTAGGCTAGCTGAAGGAGCATTGGATCAAAGCATCCCAGGTGTCCCTGCCTCTCTGGAGGTTGCTCAGGTCAGCGTCTATCCCCTCAGCATTCTCCTGAGCATGCTTGTCCTCGGACTCACTACTGGACTCATCGTCTGCTGTCAGAACAGTTGCATTGACATCTTCTTCCTCCACTGCGTCCCCCCTTTCCAGCGCCAGATTGTGGAGAGTGCAGCATGCAACCACTATCAGTGACACACGATCTGGGGGGTATTGCAGTGCGTCCCCTGAACGGTCCAGGTATTGGAAGTGCAGCTTGAGAAGACCAATGGTTCTCTCTATCACCACCCTTGTGGTGCCGTGGCTCCTGTTGTACCGCTGCTCAGCCTCTGTTCTTGGGCGGCGGAGAGGCGTCATGAGCCACCTTCTGAGGGGATAGCCCTTGTCACCCAGCAGCCATCCATCCAGTCGGGCTGGAGCACTGAAGAGCCTTGGCACCTGGGAGTGTCTCAGGATGTAGGTGTCGTGGGAGCTGCCAGGGTACCTTGCACAGACTTGCTGAAACTGCATCTTGTGATCACACACTATCTGCACGTTCATAGAGTAGAATCCCTTTCTGTTGATGAAGGCATCCGGCTCACCCGCTGGCACCTTGATGGTCACATGTGTGCAGTCGATGGCACCCTGGATGCAGGGGAACCCAGCAATCGCAGCAAAGCCTCTGGCTCGCTCAGCCTGGCTGGCCTTGGCCATGCAGAAATGAATGAGTGTCAATGCACACCTGAACAGAGCTTCTGTCACCAGTTTGACGCAACTATGGACAGCTGATTGGGAGACTCCACGCAGATCCCCCACTGAGCCCTGTAAAGAGCTGGAGGCATAGAGGTTGAGGGCCACTGTGATCTTCAGAGTCACTGGTGTCCACCCACATAGTTGGAGCTGATCTCAGGCCCGATCCTTTGACAAACGGAGTTGACGCTCTCCCTGGGGAGGCAAAGTTTCCTTCGGCATTGCACCTCAGACATATTTAGGTGGCTGCATCGCCACCTGTAAACTCTGGCAGCGGGATAGTGCCATCTTCTGCGGCCCCTTCCGCCTTGCATTGTCAGCTGGCCATGCCCCCCCCTGTGTCTGTGCCTCTCCTCCCACAGGTCGCTCGCCTGGAATCTGCACTGGGACACCTGGCCTCCTCTCCCTTCTGCCCCTCTCTTCCTCTTCAGGAGAGGTGCCTCCGGCAGAGGACACAATCCCATTGCCAGGGTTATGGAAGGCCATCTGATACCTTGAAAGGCCCATACAGTCTGAGTCCTCCAGGGGCCTGGAAGACAACAATAAATCCTGAAATGAAGCCTGGAAATGATCAGGATTCAGTTCTGAAGCGAGATGAAGCTGTCCAGTTCACATAAGCAACCAGCAGCACACAATCTCCAAAACTCCTCATTACACACATTGCCTATGCTGCTGACCATTCTTATCCCACCTGTGGATGAGCTTTTGCAAATTGTGGCCTGCCCGCCTTGCCCATGCGATGGCTGCAAAATTGCACTGGCTACGTAAAATCGGTGACAATCGGTGTGTCAAGGGCCTTAACTGGCTTCTTAATTAATGGTGGGCACGCCTCCGTCTCCCATCCACGCCCACCGAGCAAAATATTGCAAGAGTGTGTGTTGACGTCAGGATACACGGCCGACGTCAACGCGCGTTATTTCAAGCTCGAGCGGGTCAGGCGCACGCCCACCCGCCGAGCAAAAAATTCTGCCCGTGAAATTCAAACATTTCAGATCTATATAGCTGAGGTATCATGGGTTACTATGTGAATGGTGCAATCTAAGTTGCGTATAGATGCTCCAAACCAATTCAGGACTGTGCACAACTTAACAGTCTCGCTCTGGCTGAGAATCAAGTAGTCAACATACCATGATAGCACTTCTAATTAAAGCAGGGATAAACCTACAGAAAGATGATGGTTCTCAATTTTTCATTGCTTTATTTTCCTGTTCATGTTTCTTATTCCCTCTCCTACACTCTACCTTCTTTGCCAGAAACCATACATGCACCTTTACTGTTACATATCACTAACAAAAACAAAAAGACAATGTTTAGGTATTTTACAGGAAAGATTCAGCATTTGTACTATTCATGCACATCAAAATTGAAAAAGCCAAGTTGTCCGATTTGTTTCTATGAATTGCTGTGTACAATAAGTGTGTTCTCGTATTTCTGGATGGGCAGTATTGATAAGCATTTAGCAACTCACATTATCTCAACAACAACTTGCACCTAAAAAGCACCTTTAATGTTATAAAATGTGCTAAGCGACTGACAGGAGTGCTACCAGACAAAATTTGACACCGAGCCACGTAAGAGATATTAGATCAAGCAAGGAAAATCATCTCCAAAGAGGTAGGTTTTAAAGAGGAAAGAGATGTAAAGAGTTGGAGGTATAGGGAGGGGATTTCAAAGATTAGGGCCTAAACTGCCGAAGGCATGATCTCCAGTAGTCAAACAAAGGAAAACAGGAATGTACAAGAGGGCAGAATTGAGGGAGTACAGAGATCTCAGGGGGTTGTAGGGCTGGAGGAGGTTACAGAGATAGGGCTGGAGGAGGTTACAGAGATAAAGAGGAGCCATGGAAATATTTGAACACAAGAATTTGAATCTGAAAATCTCAAACAGCACAATGCAATTCTTTGATTTGTGGAATTGTGATCTTATTTATATTAAAAGATACCATGACACAGTGAGTTTCAAATCCTTCTATGTGGGGAACTTCATACATGGACACACTCCTGAGGACCAATGTCCCAACTTCCAGAGCACTGCTGCCTACACATCTGTTTCTGCACAAAAATAAAGTGACTTTGCATGGCCAGGCAAGGTTATATCACTTAAATTCTTTTTGTTCCTGTTAAGCTAATATTAAGTTGTTATATTACCTGCAAAAATCTACTTCCCAAATTAGGCAGTGTCCGTGGGAACTGCAGGAAGAGTCTTCCATGTGGTAACTCCAGACATACATCTGGCGTGAGGTACTCTGCATCCCTTGCCAAAAACAGATCCAGGAATCCCTAGGCCCCACAGCAGCTCTCAGGCCCAGTTCAAAGTCACAGTTCTTTCCTACAAAGCCGCTCCAAGATGCTCCCCATTAGTACCATCGCCGTGGGGCCTACTAGGGAGGGAATCCCAACATCTGAGAAAATCAGTGTTTTATTTTTGAAAAATATGTTGGTTGAGCTATTATTTTACTTCTTTAAATGCAGGAGTACTTCAAGAAAAAAAAAAGGTGCATCTTCCAGACTTGTTATTATCAGTTAACTTATTCTTTTCAAACGCTTGTCACATATGAACATTTTTTTTTAAATTACAGATTGGTGGCGTTCACTTTCCTTTTAATTTTTACTTCACCGAATGCACTTCAATGCTCATAACTTAGGAAACATCTGTGCATAATTGTGTTTTTCCTGCACAACAACAGTCACTCCACTTCAAATGCAGTTCACTAAGTGGATTTCTACGAGGTCTTTTGCTGTGAGCATCAATGTAGAAATTCAATAATTATTTATACAAGTTACCAAAATATGATTAAATTACAATTTTGAAAAGCTTAGCAAAATGTGCAAAAGGAAAATTTTACTTTACAATCCTGAAAAGACAAAGCCAAGATTAACTGTGCCACATTCAATAATAATGACACTGTCTTACAGTCCTGATATATGCACAAGCAATAACCTGCAAACAAAAAGTGATCTAGAAGGAGTTTCACCGTTAATAACTGAAGCATAATGAATGAATTTATATCTTTGGGAATCATTTTCCCAATTTTTTCTTTCCCCTCTCCTCTCTTGGAGCAGAGTCTGACAATGGAATACAATTCCATGGATGGCAATTTCCCTCCAATATTTTGCTCCACTGCCATTTTTCTGATGCAAACCCAGACAGCAATCATCAATATGCTATTTTGCTAAGGAGCAGAGCAAATCTGAGTCTGATGCTGACATCAATAGCAGAGCCTTTGTTGATTCCCCTGTAAAGCCCAAAGGCACTGAAAACAACTGTATTGTCTTAACCAAGAACTCAGTTGAGATCAATACTGATGGCTTTCTGGTCTTTATGCTTCCATATGCCTTCAGATGGTCCTTTATTATTTTAGCCATTGTAAGACCTCAAGGGACAGTTATCATTCATATCTTTATACTTGTGGTACAGGGGTACTTAATATGTAAGTATGCGAGTCACTCCCTCTGCGCCCATGTTCAATGAGTTTTTAAATTCTGCTGTTAGCTCTGGTTGAAACTAGTGATGAAGCTAAGCTCCTGTTCCACAGAAATCCTCCTCAGTGACAATACCAAAATCATTTATTTTCTACATCTTCAATCCACAACCTCACCATTAAACAGACAAATGCAACCCCAACTGTAATTCGGGGTCTGCAATATATCTCCTCTACAGTCTCGGTTGAGACTGAAACTTGAATTCACTTATGATACTTAGCAGACCTTGAATTTACATACTTTTGGCAGGAGCTAACCTAGGCCCCTCGGAGTTTCTCAGCTTGGGGTCATCATTAGAAGCTGGGGAATAAAATTGCTGGTAGGAAACATATAAGAATTGTGGAACATTTAGACCCAATTATAGCATCAGCCAAATTCAGCTCTTCAAAAGAAGTTTGATTTTAGCAGCTAAGGTTTCGAAGCTCAGACGTCAATACTCAAGAATTTCAAGCCCTGCTTAACCACTGCTTTTATCTAATCTCTTTGTGCTGTACTGAATGACTATTCCCAGAACTAAAGCACAGTGAATGGGACCAGCACATAATGTAGAACGGTCACATTTTCCAAATCCAAAACCAGAGCGGGGAGGTCTGCGGGGCACTTAAGCATCTGTGTGCAGATGACGAAAGTTTACTGAAAACCATAATAAACTAATGTCTCGACATCATGAGACAACAACATCTCAGCATGGAAAAAATAGACTTCTGTTTTCAAAGTAAGGAGTTAAGAATCTGCATTGCATCCTAGAACAACCTGCTCAAAAAACACGGTCCAATTCAAAGCAAAACAGTTGGCATCTTCATATTATCAACTAATGATTTCTGATGGTAATTAACATGCAAGCATTCAGAAAGTCTCCATACACTGTAATTATTTCACACCTTCCAGAGGCCGAGGTTTAAAAACTACTGTCAGTGAACTCATGGCCCTTCGTGGAATTAATTGGGTTAATCAAGTCAACTAGGAGGCAATGTAAATGAGTGCACTGAACATTTCTGTTATTTAGATGATCAAATGATCTAAAATTTCCTAACAAAACAACATGGCCTACAGTATTCAGAATAATGCAAATCTCTGGATTGATTCTGCACTCTATTTTGTTAGTCAAAGTTCCACTGTTGCTGAAGAAGATTATACATCATACCACAGTTAATTCTGTTAATATCTTCATCCCATTTACGTTTCTGAACTGTTCAGCTGACTGAAGAGGCGAAACAATATGATCCAGTAACATAACTTTTGGCAAAATGTAAAATACCATGTGTGCATGCAGTTTCTTTTCAAAGCAAGGGTAAGCAGAAGGTAAAGGTAAAGTAGTACATTTAAAATGCCAGCCCAGTGATGGCGTTGATCTCTGTCTTCCTCAACAATCGTCTTCCGTCACACCTCTCCTGAAGGTACCAACTTCTTACTGAGTGCTGATCACCCTCAGTAGGCCAGATAGCAGGCATAATTCAAGTGTGATCCTTGGTAGTGAGCAAACTGTTGAACTACTCACCTGCTAAGCAGTCAAAGAACCCAAACACATTAGCATCCAATGTACTAATATTAAATAATCCTATGTTTCTATGTGGAACGTAAAGCACAGCAACAGGCCAATTAGTCTGTGCCAGTCTTTATGCTACACAAGAGCTCCTCCCACCCTACCTAATCTAGCCCTATTGGCATCACCCTTCTATTCCTTGCTCCATCATGCACTTATCCAGCTGCCCCTTAAATATACCTTTGCTACTCACTTCAACTACTCCATGTGGTGACAAGTTCCACATTCTAACCACTCCATGCGTAAAGATTCTACTGAAATTCTTATTGGATTTGTTAGTCACTATTATATTTATGGGCCCTAAATGGAAACATCTTCTCCATGTCTAAAACATGCATCCACAGTACCGTTAAATTGTGCATCCTAGTTTTAAGAAATGTATCTTTATTTTATTTGTTCAGAGTTTGAGCATCACTGGCAAGGCCAACATTTATTGCTTATTCCTAATTGCCCTTCAGAAAGTGGTGGTGGGCTACCTTCTTGAACCACTGCAATCCAAGTAGTGTAGGTACAGCACTATCAGGGAGGGAGTTTCAGGATTTTGACCCAGGTATAGTGAATAAATGGTGATATAGTTCTAAGTCAGGATGGTTTGTGACTGAGAGGGGAATTTGCAGGTGGTGGTGTT
The DNA here is from genome assembly GCF_964194155.1 of Cetorhinus maximus. NCBI lineage: Eukaryota > Metazoa > Chordata > Chondrichthyes > Lamniformes > Cetorhinidae > Cetorhinus > Cetorhinus maximus. Next base: position 65,787,008 of record NC_135893.1, read on the forward strand.
TCCACCTGCCTGGTTCCCTTGTTCTTCTGGGTGGTGGAGCTCATGGATTTGGAAGGTGCTGTTGAAGGCGCCTGGTCGAATTGCTGCAGTGCACGTTGTAGATTGTACAGAATACTGCCACTGTGCTTCAGTAGTGGGGAGAGCGAACGACTAAGGTGAGGGATGGGTTGAAAATCAAGTGACCTGCTATGTCCTAGATGATGTTGAGCTTCAGTGTTGCTGGAGCTGCACCCACTCAGGCAAGTGGACAGAATTGCATCACACTCCTAACTTGTACCTTGTAGATGGTGGACAGGCTTTGAGGAGTCAGGAGGTGATTTGTTAATTGCAAAATTCCCAGCCTCCGACCCACTCTTGTGTTTACATGGCTGGGCCAATTAGGTTTCTGGTCAATGGTAATTCCCGGAAGGTTGATTCAGCGGAAGGTGGAGGATTCAGTAAAGGTAATGCTGTTGAATGTCGAGGGGGGTGGCCGGTCGGGGGAGCGAAGGTTAGATTCTCTTTTGTTGAATGATCAGTGCTTGGCACTAGTATGACACAAATATTATTTGCCACTTATCAGCCCAAGTCTGAATGTTGTCTAGGCCTTGCTCATATGGGCACAGACTGCTTCAGTACCTGAAGAGTTGCAAATGGTACTAAACATTGTGCAATCATTAGCAAATATCCCTGCTTCTGACCTTATGATGGACGGAAGGTCATTGATGAAGCAGCTGAAGCCAATTAGGCCTAGGGCACTACACTGAGAAACTCCAGCAGTGATGTCCTGGGTCTGAGGCGATTGGCCTCCAACAACCGCAACCATCTACCTTTGTGCTCGGTATGACCCCATCCAGTGGACAGCTTTCCCCCCGATTCCAATTGACTTCAACTTTGCTAAGGCTCCTTCTTGCTACACTCAGCCTCGATGTTCAGGGCAGACACTCTCACCTCTGGAATTCAGCCCTTTGATCCATATTTGGATCAAGGCTGTAATTAGGTCTAAAGCCAAGTGGCCCTGGTAGACCTCAAACTGAGCTTTGGTGTGCAGATTATTTCTGTGTACTTGCTGCCTGATACCACTGTCAATGACACCTTCCATCACTTTGCTAATGATTAAGAGTAAGTTGATGGGGCAATAAATGGCCTGATTTGATTTGTCCTGCTTTTTGTGGACAGGACATGCCTGGACAATTATCCACAGTGTAAAATAGATGCCAGTGTTGTAGTTGTACTGGAAGAGCTCCACTATGAGCATGGTTCATTCTGCAGCACAAGTCTTCAGTGTTGTTGTCAGGGCCCTTAGTCTTTAATGTATCCAGTGCATTCAGCAGTTTCTTGATATCATGTTTTATATGTCTATAAACACAGAGAAGTAATGGCAATCCACTTGTTTTATGTGTTTTTGACTGCTTCCTTTCATTTCAGTTCATCAACTTCATTTCAGTTCTTCTCTCTATTTGTTTTGATGGATCCTTTAGTCTTTCACTTCTCCCAATTCTTTTCTTTTGATGTGTAATTGTTTCCTGTTTGCATGTTGCCTTTTTATCCTCAGTTGTTTCATTCTCAGCTGGCGAGCCAATGGGGCAGACAAGAATGAACTGTTGGAAACCATTCCTGCAAGTGTCCCAGGCTGCTGGGGATGGACAAATTCCTGTGGTGACAAAAACCTTTGTCCTATTTTGTACTGACTGCAGCTATAATTCAAGGGCAGCCAGATACTTTCCTTTCCTCTTTTGCTTGTTTTGCATATCTTATCTTCTCACTTATTTGCTTTATGAGTAAGAGTGGTAAATGCTGGAAGAGAAATTCTGTTACAACAACAAATGTGGGGAAAATTACAGGAGAGGGGAATTCAATGTCTAATTACGATAGTATCAAGGGTATTTCCTTGTAGGTAGTTGCAGTGGCTTTTCACTCATTTTCTAAAACATTCACATTTGCACTTCACACTTCAGTTTCAGATAATGTTGATAACTTGGTCATGCCTTTGCTCCGAGTCTATTAATTTAGGCACTCTAAGCCCCTAAATTCATTATTGCCTTTTTTAATCAGGCTCCTAGGTCCTACAAAACAGGTTGCTAGCACTACAGAATCAACTAAAAGCTGCAAATAATATAAAGCGTAACATTTTTTACTAAAAATATCATTACAAAGCTTTAATTAGCTATAACGGAAAGTATGTTGCAAATAATAAAAAATTCTGCACTAATTAAGTATGAAAGGATGCAGAAATCTTTCGGAAACAGTATATAATTATATTCACTCTTAATCTATTGATTTTCTACATGCAGATGTCAGATCCTCCACAGATTCTTAGATCACAAGTGTCTGCTGAACAAAGCAGTCTTTGAGCAATTCAACCCAAAATTAATTCAAAAACTGGTATCGACAGGGCAAGGGCACAGGAGGCGAATAAAAGCCAAGTGACCTACAGCTATGTCTGCACTGCTATTCATATCTTCTGGGAAACAATGAGAAGAAAATGCCATCAGCCCTGCGATTTGAGGCAATTTCCAAAAAAGGAGGCTCTACTCTCACGAACATCTTTTTAACTTAAAACCTCTGGAATCACAACTGCAATTAAATGTTCTGAAATCACGAGCATTAATCTGTTTTTCAGATATTGGCTAGTCTGTCCTGCATTTGCAGCTTTTCTAACCCTTAGATAAAATTTCCAAAGTCCAGAATTCTGATAACAAGAACAAAGCCACCAGTTTCACGGACTTTTTGAATCCTGGCACCCAAGTTGTACACTAAACACACTTACATCCTGATATACAAATAGTTATAAATAGAATTATCCAAAATTTCTTTGCAGATGAAGTTAATGACTGGTATGTTTACCAATATTTCACATGGCTAAGACTGAAATGATATGAAAATTATTTCATTGTTCAGTATTAAGAAATAAGTATCTTGTAAATATTATGATAATCTGACAGAGGGATTTGAATGTGTGACATTTTATAAACTAAAGACTAAAAGAAGAGAATCCATAATGAGAAATGGTTGGACACCAAGTTATCCACAAGTGAGGGCGAAGTAATACAAGTAACAAAGCCCTCCATGATGCTGAAGCTTTTCATGAGTGGTCTGCCCATTTTATTTTTACATAAAATATTCAGTTATATATTTTTTAAAAACTCTAACCAACAACACCTTGTATTTTATACAGCACCTTTAAGTAAAACATCTCACTATGCTTCAATGGAGCGTAATCAGATAGAAGTGACATTAAGCCAAAGGAAAAGGCATTAGACAGATGACCAAGAGCTTACTCAAGAAGGTAGATTTTGAGAAGTGCCAGACAGGCAAAAAGGTTTAAGGAGGCATTCCAGAGCTTAGGGCTCTGACAGCTGAAGAAACAGCCAAAATGGTGAGGGAAAGGAAGTTAGGGAAATAGGATCACTACGACCTCAGAGGATATTTCAATAGCCAGCAAAAATCATCTGAGCTGGCTCTCACTGTCCAATGAATCTTTACAAGTAGAAAGGGTATTTACTGTTAAGCTCATAGAATCACCCTCATCCAATTTACTTACAGAAATCAGTGAATTTGCATCTCCAATTTAAAATTTACAAAGGTACTTTAATATCTTTGAAAAAAGCTTCAATTCCAAACAATTCCTGTGCAAAAAAGCACAATTATTTAAAGAGCTAAATAATTCCATCCTAGTAACGTTATCTCAAGTACATAGTACGATTTCACACTGGTATGATTAGATCTATCAAATACATCTGCTTAGTGGTTACATTCATGGACCGTGGAGTTGGTAAATTATATCTACTTTGGAAGTGAAGGTTGCAGACAACTTTTAATTGAGGGTGAGAGATCTGACAGAATCCATTCTGTAAAAGGCCATCAAATTTTCTTTGCAGCCTATTAAGTAAAATGCAAATACATTTCCCATTTTAACTTATCCTATTTTTTTCAAAACGGAAGTAAATCTAAGTAAAGTGAATCGGCCAAAATTTAAGTTTACCTATGACACAAACACGTTATAATTAAGAATAAGTCATCACAGGTGCAATTAGCTTTGAAGCCCAGTTGTTGAAGTTCAGTTAAGGTTTGTATTAAAGTACAAGAAAAATATCTTGCATTAGGGGAAGAAAAACTCAGATTACCACAGGTAACTTTTTGATACGTGCTTGAGCAAAAATGGACAGAAATGCCAAAGCGGCATGAAAATGCAATGGGGACTTTGGGTACCAAATGTTGCATCTTCCTTTGAGCATATACCAACCTTACCCTTCCCTCACCCTCTAAAGATGCAACAACTTAAATAAAACATTTTGGCCCCAGTGAGAAAAGCACTTCAAGCAACGGTAGATCTTTCCAGTAACAGCATTCCAGAACTTATCCTTACAGTGGGCAGCAAAGTACATAACAATGGCTTGGATTGTCTGTTCCACCCCTCATCAACTGGCTTTCCAATTCCCTACAACTGTCAGCCATCTGGGTATTAACTAAAAATATCCCCACTGGTAGCAGTTCTGACCCAACAAGGGTACACCATCTATTAACAGAACAATGATAAACAATGCTTCCACGCCCCAGTTTCATTATGCTTTGATATGCTGATAGAGTGAGTGAGTGGTTGGGCCAAATGGCTTGTTTTCTTGCTGCAGACTCTATATAAATCATAGAAAATGCTGAAAAGCAATACTCTGGGTCTCAAAGCAGGAACTGGTTCTACTGTTAGAGTAACAAGGTGCTCTAAACAGAAGGCTCGAGGCAACTGACAATTCCATTTTGGCCAGTTTCTCAACTTAAAAAAATTTCCAAAGAATTAAAAGAACTGACAACAGAAAGTATATATAGACAACATTTATTTGGTTTGCATTTTTCAATAAATTTGATGAACTAATTGAGAACCTAGTTATTGAAATGATTTTTGATATAAAATTGGTAGGTTTACATGTGTTGAAAAACTAAGAGAACTCGGACATGCTAATGGAAAATAGGGGACTGTTGGCATAGCTCTGTAAATAACAACCTGCAAATAAAGTCCTGGAAAAGCCCAATTTTGAGAAGTGTAATTTCTGAAACATGATTTTGTTTGTGGATGATTACATATGCAGAAAACCAAACAGTCTCACAACTTTTCTGCATAAAGGAATTTCAACTTGTCAAATGATAAATTATCTGACAGATTTTTGTTGAGGCAGACTTCAATTTGACTTCATGTACACACCAGATGTTAGGAAATTCCGGAATCATTTGATATTCCAAGATTTGTTGACCAGTCTTCCGGCAACACAAAACAAGTCAACAAAACATCAGCTGCACGTAAACAGGAAAAATGTTTTTTCTGTTTTGTCGAGTTTATTCAAGCTATTGAACAAAGAAAGCATCGTCTTTGACTACATGCAAATAGCCTCAATGTGAGGATTTGGAAAAAAGCGACACATACAAAACTGATAACAACAGTGATAACATTGTTTTATTCAAGCATTACGACCATTACCAGCTCCAAGTCTCTCATTACAATCCACTGCTTCACTTGAGCCAACAACCACCACCTCAGGGCACATCATAATGCCTGAACAAAATATTGCTAATCCTTTATTTCTGTTCAGCTGATAAAAAATAAATCATATTTCAAGTACAAGTAACCTCCCTTGAGCGAAGCACTAACTTTCTATGCCTTTCCTTTAAAGCAACCGAATGTGCTAATGGCACATTGAAACCAAACTAAATTTTTTTGGGCATCTAATCAAGACAGTGAAGGCCGGTGGCCAAAGTCATTTATTGGGCTGGACTACATAAAATAGATGTTAAATAAAAAACAGACACACTTTAAAAAAGAATTGCGTCAAACAAAAGGCAAGAATGAAAAAACTCGTAATCAAAAACATCTTAGCTCTCCAGTTTGTGATGGCTGTAGTACATACATAGTGATAGGAAAAAGATCTGAATCATTACTTAAAAGATATAGATGACTGACAGAGTTATGCTAGTCTGTAATAAAAAGAAGCAATTTACTGCATTGTTTTCACATATGATGCAAAATATAGTCTTGCTTCCCCTTTTCTGCCTTTACACAAAGAGACTCCACTAAAGATGTTGGACAGCAGTTTAACGGTGGGATCTGATACACCTGATTCACACGAATTTAGTAAAATGATAAGTTGGTTATAGACTAGAAATTAAAACTCAATTGCTTGCACAACTACAATCTCAGGATGAAGCCAGTTGGAACTATGGAATCATCTCGGAGTGAGATAACTCCTGAACTAAATTTTGGAGCTCGGGTTGGATTCATATGTTGATGTATATACACATGAAGCATGGTGATGCGCTCTGATGATGCTTGTGGGGTGATGTTTAGCAGAGGAATTATACCCCGTGTCCTGGTCAATATCAATAAGCATCACTAAAACAGAGTGCAGGATTTTTAGGTCGGCATGCAGGTGCGATCGGCAGGCTGTGATTGGCCCCCGACTGTGATTTCACATTGGCTGGCCGTTAATTGGTCAGTGCACTGAAATACTCAGCACTGCCAGGGTGGGGGTGGGAGGAGGGCAGAATGAAAGCTCCCTGAAGGCAGAGAGCTGCCTCAAGGAGCTGAAGAATTTAAAACCAATCAATAAAGATTTTAAAATCCGGAACAAGGTGTCCACGCATCAGAATCAGTCACCTGAACATATACATGATGAAAATTCTGTCCGTACATTTTTATTTTTTTTTTAAATTTAATAACGCCCTCGATGAGGTTTCATCAAAAATGCAAAGTCCGCCAAGCAGATTCGCCCGTCCGTCAAGCATAAGGTTGGATGGGCCACGAAAAATTGGGGGCAACTGGAACTTTAATGGGTTTAATTGCCCTCTTAATTGTCGGCGGATGCGCTTCTGACTTTCGCGCGCACCCACCGACTGAAATATCACGTGAGCGCGTGATGATGTCGGGACGCTCACCTGACGTCATCACGTGATATTTTACACTCAAGCGGGTCAGGTGTGCACCCACATGCCGAGCTAAAAATTCTGCCCACACTATCTGATCATATCACTCTGTGCAAATTGGCTGCTGCAACTCCTACTTTAAGATAGTTACTCCACTTCAAAAGTATTTTATTGGCTGTAAAGCCTTTTGGGATGTCCTGAAATCATGAAAGGAGCTATATAAATGAAAGTTTTTCAGCACATGGGTGGTAATTGGAAGACTGAATCACCACCCATTATAGAACCTTCTCAAGCCACATTGATTTGAAAGAGATGAAAATCTATTAGACCTGCTGAGTTTTTCCAGCGTTTTCTGGTTTTGTTTGTGAAAATCTGGCAGGTTCTACAAAGGGTTCTACAACAGGAAGGGCGATCCACTCTACCAGATTACCAGTCAGAGTGATGGTCAAAATTACCTGATATTTTCAAATAGTGAAGGGAAACTAATTTTAGTTTTTTCTTAGGGAAAACAGATTTAAACTAGTAAGAGGTAAAGTTAAAGAATGAAAGAAAAGTTTGCATTTATAAAGCATCTTTCATGATCTCCAGCTGTTCCAAAAAGCTTTACAGCTGATGAAGTAGTTTTAAAGTGTACACAGCAAGATATTAGGGCAGATGGCCTTGGTTGAAGAGTTGGGTTTTAAGGAGCATCTTAAAGGGAAAAGAGAGGCAGAGAGGTTTAGGGAGAGAATTCCAGAACTAAGGGCCAAGGCACCTCTGGGTACAGCCAGCAATGCTATAGCAAATTAAAATCGGGATGCTTTGGAGACCAGAGTTAGAGGAGCGCACGTATCTGAGGGTTGTGGAGCTCAAAGTGATTGCAAAGGTAGGGAGAGGTGTGGCAATGGGGGGGATTTGAAAACAGGAATGAGAATTTCAAAAACAAGGCACAGCTTAACTGGGAGCCAATTAGGAGAGCGAGCACAGGAATCATGGGTGAATAGGACACAGGAAGGTGTTTGGATGGCCTCAAATTTACAGAGGTTAGAATGTGGGAGGTTGATGAAGAGTATGTTAGAATAGTCAAGTTTAGAGATAACAAAGACATGGATGAGGATTTCAGCAGCAGATAAGCTGAGGCAGGGACAAAGAAAGGCAATGTTACAGAGGTGGAAACAGGCAGTTTTAGTGATGGCAGGGGTGTGTGGTTGGAAGCTCATCTTAGGGTCAAATCTGATACCAAGGTGGCAGACTATCTGGTTCAGCCTCAGATAGTTGCCAGGGAGTGGGTTGGAGTTGGCAGCCAGTGAACAAAATTTATGGCGGGGATCAAAGATAATAGCTTTGGTCTTCCCAAAATTTAATTGGAGGAAACTTCTGCTCATCCAGTACTGAATGTCAGATAAGCAGTCTGATAATTTAGCTACAGAGCAGTAGTCAAGAGAGGTGATGGCGGGGTATAGCTGAGTATCCTCAGCACACATGTATATGAAAACTAAAGCTGCGCTTCCGGATGATGTCGCTGAGGGGCAGTATATAGATGAGAAATAGGAGGGGGAAAAGGATAGGTTCTTGGTGGACACCAGCGGAAATGTGCAGAAGTAGGAAGAGAAGGCATTGCAGGTGATATTCTGACTGGGGTTAGATAGGAACGGAAACAAGCAAGTGTAGTCCCACCAAAATGGATCATGTCAAAGGTTACAGACAGGTCAAGGGAGAGGAGGGAAAGCTTACCTTTGTCACAGTACCATAAGATGTCATTTGTGACTTTGGTAAGAGCTGTATCAGTATTGTGGTGGGGGGAGTGGAGGGGTGGCATTCAAATATGGAGTTCTGGGTCAGATAAGCACAGATTTGGGAAATGAAATAATCAGTTGTTTTAAACAAATGTTAGCTGAGGGATAAATAACCAGACGCAAGGGAGAACTCCCCTATAGCTGTTTGAATGCTGCCATGGGATCATTTAAGTCCACCAAAGGGGGAAGACCGGGCCTCAGTTTAACGTCTCAGGTGCATCAGCCCTAAGCTCTGGAATTCCCTCCCTAAACCTCACTACATCTCTACCTCGCTTTCCTCCCTTAAGACTAATGTCCTTTAGGGAAGGAAATCTGTCATGCTTACCCAGTCTGGTCTACATTTGACTCCAGATCTTAAAGCATACCTATTTGACTGAGCTTATGGTCATCTGACCTCAATGTCTCAATATTTTGTTTTTTAATGCTCCTGTGAAGCACCTTGAGATGTTTTATGATGTTTTTATTCTTTCATGTGATATTGAAGTTGCTGACAAGTCCAGCATTTTTTGCCCATCCCTAATTGCCCTTGAACTGAGTGGCTAACTAGGCCACTTCAGAGGGCAATTAAGAGTCAACCACATTCCTATGGATGTGGAGTCACATGTAGGCCAGATTGGGTAAGCATGACAGATTTCCTTCCCTAAAGGTCATTAGTGAACCTGATGTGTCTTTACAACAATCAATGACAGGTGTCATGATCACCATTACTGCGACAAGTTTTATATTCCAGACTTATTAATTGAGTTTAAATTCCACCAGCTGCCAGGGTAGGGTCTGAATCCATGTCCTCAGGAGACTAGCCTGGGTCTCTGGATTACTTGCCCGGAAACATCATCACTACATCCAAAAGAGGACATTTTTGACAGTGCAGCGCCTCCTCAGCAACACACTGATGTGTTAGCCTAGATTTTTTTTGCTCCAGTCTTTGAAGTAGTACTTAAAACCACAAACTTTCAATTCAGAGGCGAGTTAGAAAGTTTAAGATTGATATAACGAAGCACTTCTTCACACAAATAGTGACCAACATCTGGAATGGAGTTCAAATAGAAATATGGAAGTGAAAACTCTACTATTATTTGAGAAACAATTACATACCGAAAATAGTAGAGGGGCAGTGTAGGAATTAAGATGGGGTGTACAACCTCCCTTAACCGTAATTATCTAGTGTTAACAGTTGTGAACCTTGCAGGCGGGTTTACGTTCAGAGCAAAATAGATGCTCCAGAAATGGTAGTAAATGGCCAAAATGGATACTGGGTTCATGCAGCAAATATTTTGTCAGTTGTCATTTCAAATTACAATTGAGAACAAAATTGGTGAGACAATAATTCTTCAGAAGCAATTACTTGAACAAAATTTGTAAGCTTCACGTTACTTGCATGTTTATTTGCAGCAGGATTTCAGCATTGTATTACAAATTTCACAGATAAATACTAGTGAGACAAAAAGCACTGTCATCTAAAGTTTCAGAAGCTAATAAAGCCTCAAACAGTTATAAACAAGATGGCTGAAATTAGCTGAATCACATAAACCCTAAAGAAAGGTAGCCATGAGCTAGGTGGGCTTTTTAAATACTCTAGGAATTACAGAGTTCTAACTTTCTCAAATAGTTGCAGCTTTGTCCACAGGAATCAATTAATTGCTTTTTAACCAGTCCCTTTAAAGCGTTATCCCTTTTACTTAAATACAAATTAGTTTTATGTGTGTTTTTGCATAAGACTTTGATCTAACTTTAAAATCTGAAAACAACACATTTTAACTCGTTCATAAAAAATATAATCACACTTGACCCTTCTCCTTCAGCCCTGCCATCACCGCCACCCCCCAAAAAATTCTTAATTTAATCATTTAGGTGAAGATATGTAAAACTAGGGGACTAAATAAATAACGTTTTCCTGCAGAGTTTGGAGTACTCTGAAGGATCCAGGCTCTATTTGGATGGTTAAATGGTAAGTGCTTTCCAATGTGGATAAGTATGGATAACAGTTATGCAGATAGTCTGGAAGCATTGGGAATGATTACGTTGTGGAGGCAGGGGGAAGGAAATGAAATGTGAAAAAATCTTGCGGGTTTTAACTAACCACTCATTGATCTAGTCTCGAGTGCTTTCAAACATGTTTCAATGGATGTGCAGGGAGTGCATCAAACTTATATCCAGAGTGATGATATCAGCTCTTTACAATGCTTTGGTCAGACCACATTTAAGACTTCTACGAGAAGTATTAGTCTCTGCGTCGCCACGCTCAAGGCAATACACTGCTGATTTGGGAGACTAGCGAATTGAATGCACAGACACAGGTCACTGTGGTTATTAATGTAGATTATGTATCTTTTCAGTAGAGGAGGAGGATGAGTGGGCAGATTTTGGAAAAGAAGCCAAAATGTTCATTGCACTTGATGTTGACCACAAACCAAGAGGACAACCTTACTGTAAAAATGGAAAATTAGATACAGATTTTTATCGCAATAAGAACTGTTAAGGCATTCCCTACATTACAACAATGACGATACCTCAAAAGTAGCTGGGAAAGGGCTTTGGAACATTGTAAGGCTGCGTAAAGTGCTATATAAATGCAATTTCCTTGCTTCCGTTCATGGAGTAAATGGAAAGCTACAAACACAGTCAAGTGAAGAAAATCTACCAGGTGCGTAGGTTTGAATAAAACCTCAAATTATTTTAAAATGGCAGCAGTGAGGCTGATGGAATCCAGGGAGATTAGAGATTGTACACTAACACAGAATAATGGATAGATAAATAAACTGGCAAATGAGAGCAATGTTATAATTTAGTGTTCACAGCACAGAGCTGTGCACAAAAGAAGGACATATTAGGAAATGACACATGGAGGTAAGCACAGCGAATTCAAGTCTGCCCAACTCTTCATCCACCAAAATCATGAAGATTTTGCATTGCTAATGTCAACATCATGTATCATATTCCCACTGCTGAAGCTCTGCTCCAGGCGGGCTGAAGCGTAACATTTATCTTACTTATTTACTTTGCAGGTTTCCGACACAAATGTGTGTAGCAAATTAAAGTCCAATGATGACTAATAGCTCAGCTTCAGGATTTCCATGAGCAGATCATCCAAATTCAAACCCAATCTGACTTGTCAAATTCAAACTCATTTCATTGAATTGTACAGCAAAGAAGGATGCCATTCAACCCATCGAGCCTGTGCCAACTCTTTGAAAAAGCTATCCAATTACCAGTATCAATCCCATCCTCAACATTTAATCTCATGGGGGAAATTCAACCAGCTCTTCAACACACTGCTAGCCAAAGCCCTTTGGGGTAACAGACTGAGAAAGAAAGAGAGAAAGTGAAATGATCAAAACCAGGCCAACCCCACAGATGCAGAAGAGGCAGTACAATCTACTCCTGATAATTCAAAGTCAATCGCTGTGCTAAAAAATGGAAATTACCTAATAATTTTAATCAAACAACCTAAATACCATAGAAAAATGGGGATTTAGTATTTAAAAAATCATATTGAATTATCAGATTATTGGAATTAAGCGTAGGCCGTAAATGGAAACCTTACAGGATCGTGAGAAGAAACAGAGGCTGGAATTTTAACAGCATGTCTTGGGTCCTGTTGTCAGGACCAAAGACTGGTCCCAAGCCTGCAGAGGTGAATGGTGGGACCCTGGTGGCAATTTTGCAGGCATCAGCCAATTGAAAGGCTGCTGCCGGAACCACCAGCCCATTAAGGATAGCGGCCTGTTTCTCCAAGCTGCTGGGCCAGAGTGCTGGCAGCTCGGCAGTACCACCGATAGAAGTGGTCACTTCTGAGGTTGCAAGGTAATGGAGCTGGCAATTCCATATTGAGGTGCACCCATAAAGCTGACAGAAAAAGCACATATGCCAGGGCCAAGTAGGCAGCCCCAGCAATTGGAGGGGTAAACCCTCTAGTAGCAGTGTCAGAACTACAGGGGCGGCCATTGCCTTCAGTGGGCCCATCCATGGTCCATGAAGCCTCGGGAAAGGAAGGCTCCCATTCCCCCACGGGAAGTTGCTGGGAAGCTGCCTCAGTGAAACTGGCAGACTGACCACTCGGTGGGGGCTGTTCCAACACCAGTTAAGTGTCAGTGGGGCTGAGCCTCTACCATTGCCTCCTTTGGTAATATCCAGTGGCAGTGAGAACACGCGCACTTCCCTTCCGATGCTTTTCACCATTGTTTTACTATCCCTCCTGCCTTCCAGCCCATCTCTAAAGGGCTAGTTAAATTCCAGCCATAAACCAGACACAAGCAACTTTGTGCCTTGTCCACTCCAAGTATTTTTTATTGTTTCTGGCTTCTCATTTACACTGGGGAATTGCACAGCCATAAATAAATAAATAAGATTTTATCATTTTAAAATGAGTTTCAAGGCAATGAACATCTCAAATGGTAATGTGCCAAATCAGCTCAACAAAGTATCTTTAAAAGTATTGTGCTAATTATGTAAAGACAAGAGTGACCTTGGGAATAGATCTCACTTGCACATTGCTTATGGCTGAGTTGCAATTTGTAATTTCAGCTACAGAAATCGATGTAATTATAATCCGGGTGTTATTGTGCCAAGTGTGGCTCAATATTTCTAAATTTCCATGTCATATAAAACTACACAGAGCATATTTTACCACCTGCACTGCTCCAGTTAAAATGCTGAATAAACTAATTCTTCTGCAAGCTTTATTAGCATGATATAAAGTTTTACAGGTTATATTACTTAGGATGGAGTAAACTGTTAAATTCTAATGGTCAGAGGTCTGTACCTTCAAATTCGCTAAGGGTGTTTCTTTCCACTTACATTTAAGCTATCCGTCCCCCAACCTCCTCTGCACCACCCTTTATCAAAGAGGGCCGTGGAACCTGTTCCCGGGCCTCTGCCAATGAGGTTCTCCAAGATGCCACTAGAAAGTGTATTGAAACAATATGGAGTGGTTTCTCTCAGATTTACACTTGCTCCCTATAGAAAAGTTTCCATTTAGCACCCCCTGAACCCTCACCCCAGCTGCCAATTTGGTAAAGATCGGGAGCTCACCATAAGGAATTACTGGCATGAAAATGCATTCCTACTAATCTGACAGCCCTAGGAGCTCAAAAACACGCAGCTACCACATAGCCATTCCTTTAGTCACCTCATTATGCCACTTAAGAATTTTTAAATACTGGAACAGCCTTCACTTCAACTATGTGTATCGCCCAAATTCAAATTAATTTGAGCAGAAATCCTGAATTATTTCGTTTAATTTGGATCCAGAAAAGAATATATCCTTAAAATTACCAAGTGCAGCATATTTGGAAAACAGAATCTAAAAATTATATTTTGCAAATGGATGAAACTTCAGTAGTGAACAGTCTCAGTTACAGTCAGTTAACAGTTATATTAAGCAAATTTTGAAAACTGAATATTGTCTTTTCAGCGAATTGAGTCACAACTTTTAAAAAATATTTTGCATATACAGATCTGTCACATTTTAAAGTTACAACAGTATTCCTCTATCTGTTCCAAGCTTGCGTTTTTCTAAAACTTAACAAAAAATTAAAGTAACTCCAAGTTTTTTAATGCTAACTTGTATGCATCCATTAGAAAATCAATGTATTTGTGCCCAAACAGAATTGTTTGCAATCCAGACACTTTCAAGTCTAGCTTTAAGTAGTGGGTAAAAGGGATTTGAAAAGAACTTGGCATTAATGATTCTACGCCTTTTATTCCATTCAGTGGCATCAAATCGTGCTGCCAAAGGCTACTGCAAAACAAATGGATGAAGATAACGTCTACAAAGGACTTTCTAAGGAGTCAAGTATGGGATTCCTGTGGAGAGCAGGGGCTGCAGCTGGAAAGGTCACAGGTCAGAGCATTTTAGACATCATTTTCTAAAAATTCCCATGAAGCACAGCACAAAAGTCACAAGTCTGGGCTAGCTGACTCTTCTCCTATGAATAATAATAAAGCATTAAATAAAGCCTCCTTTATTCATACGACCTACACTAATGTAATAAAACAAATTAGAATAATTACTCTCAATTTAAGACTCATAATATACAGGATGAGGACATGCACATAAACAGGATGGCAAATGCATCTGTTACTTTTGGTATTTATCAACAGCAAGAAGCCAGTTTATTCCTACATTTATCTCATTATATCATTAAGCGGATAAGCATGGAGAAATGCAATGCAATTCTATCACTATAACAGTGATAGCTTGGTTCAGAAAACTTGGTATTTCCCTTGCGGGTTGGAGCAAATAAACGTGTTTTCCACCAACTTAAATAGGGGAGAGGAGGAAGGATTTGCCTTTATATAGTGCCTTAAACGACCACCAGTCATCTCAAAATGCTTTACAGTCAACAAAGTATGCTGAAGTGTAGTCACTGTATAAAACATGGAGCCAGTTTGCACACAGCAAGCTTCCACAAACAGCAATGTGATAATAACCAGATAATTTGTTTTCTTCTGATGTTGATTAAGGGCTAGGTGTTGCCCAGGACACCTGGGATAACTCCCCTGCTCCTCTTGGAAATAGTGCCATGGAATCTTTTACACCCACCTGAGAGAAAAGGCAGGATCTTGGTTTAATGTCTCATCCAAAAGACAGCACCTCTGACAGTGCAGCACTCTAGCTCAGCACTGTACTGGAATGTCAACCTTAATTTTTGTGCTCAAGTCCCAAAGTGGGATGTGAACCCACAACCTCAGAAGCAAGAGTTCTACCAACTGAGCCACAGCTGACACAAGGCTAAAGCAATGAAATGCGTTTGCATAATGTCCTTCCACAAACAGTACATATTTGAAAACAGCAAGAAACAAAAAGATTTTATATTCTGCTCAAAGTGGTACTGGAGGGCAGTGGCTGTGCTCATTCATGATCCATCATTCTTGAGCTACAGTGGTGTAAAATGGGGATAAGCCACCATATTCTTCACTCTGCAATATTCCTTTCTCAGCAGTGCAATGGTGTGGAAATGCAGAGTGGAGTTCTGATGAGTTCATGGATTTTTTACTGGGAGGGTGAGTCCTATTTGGTCCTAAGTTTTGTTTCTGACCCATAACCCAACTCCATTATGAAGCCCTCATGCTACCAAATTATAAAACCCTTTAAGTTTTTGTCAACTCCAGGCTCAATTATTCCAATGTTCTTGTGGCCTGCATTCCATCTACCAGCCGCCAAAAATTTTCACCTCATTCAGACCTTGGCTGCCAGTACCTGACCCTACACAAAGCTGTGCTCACTCACTGCCCCCTGCACCTTCTGATCCACTCTGGCCCTGGATTCTCCCAATACCTCAAATTTAAAATTCTCATCCTTGTGCTTAAATCTTCTTGTTACAACATCTCTGTAATCTCCTCCAGCTACACAAAACTCTGTCTGCCCCAAATTCTCCATCCCTCAAACTCTGGTCTCTTGCCAACAGTAGAGGCTGTGCCTTCAGCAACCTGGGCCCCATGCTCTAGAATTCCCTCCCATAAAGGCCTCCACCTCTGTCTCCTACTCTAAGATGCTTAACTTCCTATTCTTGGGCAAAGCTTCTGGTCATTCCTTCTAATATCTCCTACATTGGCTCAGTCTTCACTTATTAATGTACATATCATTTCAAATACTGAGCAACATGCTGTGCAGTGTTTTTAGTATACAGTACTGAATTTCAAACGCTGAATTTTCTTTTTACCTCAATTGATTAAATGCATTTTTAAAATAGATATGATTTAACTGCAGAAAACCATTGGAGATTGTTTTACTCTGGCACATCCGGCCGCTAACAGGTAATAATTATTTTCATGTTCACAATCAACCAATGGAACAAAAACATCTAAATTTCTTGTGTTTTCTTGTCTTAAAACAAGAAGGTCAACACATGAACTATAAGATTCCACATGGTTGGGAGTGGGTGATTAGATTATAATTTAATCAAAAAGTTCAGATAATGTTATAAAGCACAGTAGCAAAACTCAAGTGGCTTATAGATGTCATCTGAAACCTGTGATTCAATTACACCATTATTGCTCAGTTTCTCTGATCTTTCATTTATTTTTAAAATGTCCATACTTAGGCTCAAAATTGAAACAATGCCAATGACAGTAAAAATAGAGCATAAATCAGATTGACCGAAGGCTACAAGAGACTATTTCTCATATTGCTACCACAGCAATACAATATACTTAAATTATCTAGAAGTGTTGTAAATGATAGGAGCAAAAATATCAAGATTTAACTTAATTCTTTGGCCATAGTAGCGCCAGTTCCCGGAATTGGGCCAGTTTGTTAAAATTTTTAACTTGTGCAACAAGACACAATACTAAAGGAATGTTAAACAGCATAATATAGAAATAAAGGTTTAAACTTTTGTTCACTCCATTTTCCTTTTCTCCTATATGTTATCATCTTTCCCAAACTCTCCCTTCTACATTTTTAATTTTGGTTTTCCTTTGTCTTGATTTTATACCATATCCTAATTTGCCTTTTTATTAAGTTGAAATATTTCACTTTTCTCCTGACTAGGAAGTGTTCCTTTGACAACTCAGGAGGTGAAAACCAAATAATGTCTATAACAATTTTAAGTTTTGGCAAGAGCCAAATTGAGGTATGCTGTCAAAAGCCCCAACAGGGCAATTGTGTCAAATTATCTCATCAGGTCACAAGTATTCAAAAACCCATCATTTAGCGTCATCCTGTTGACAGTTGTTCGTACAAGGTGTAGCCCTAACATAACTGTCCATTTGCTGCACCCATAGGGAGATTGCTTGTCAAGTTAGCGCATATTTGGAACACACCTTCATTCCAAAAATTTGCATGGCACAGTGCCAGCAGCCAACGTTTCCATGAACATAGCTCTTCACAACTCAATCACAAAAGAGTCAAAGCACCATTGTCTAAACTTAGGAATGATCAAGGAAAAGGGGTGGTGATTGCTCACCCCTGCCACTCGTTAACTGCTTTATAAATGTTGCCCTGTTTACAGGCCAAGGCTGTGCAAAACCACTGAGAAAGAAGGTGATGGTCACTCTATGCATGAGGAGATGGTCCTCACATTTTGTGGACAGGGATTGGCAAGGAAGAGTTTCAGTCACAATGGCACCAACCATCAGAAATGCTCTATTTCTTATGATACTTCACATAAAAGCTCTATTTATAAATTGTGTCAGCAAGGTCTTCCATTAACTTCAATTGAAAGAAAAATTGGGCAAAGTGTATAAGGGTGATTGACCCACTACTTCCCACTTTACACTCCACTAACTTGAATTTCACCCCTGATCTGCTGGAATAAAAGAAAAAGGAGACAAGTATAACAAGATGCATTTACATATAGCACTTTTAATATCGCAAAATGTCCCAAGTAGTTGCAGGAGCATTTTCAAACAAAATTTGACACCAAGCCATATAAGGAGTTTTTAAAACTGGTGACCAAAAACATGGTCAAAGAGGTAGGTCTTAAAGGGCACCTTAAATAAGTGAGAGGGCTAGAGAGGCAGGGAAATTGTATAGTGTGAGAAGATCAGAGATCACAACTGCCAGATTTACTACTGTCCTCTATTGTACTGTTGCAGAAAATTCCAGACCACTTTGAAAATTAACCTTTTGATTTCTCCTCATAATTTATTAACATTTCCACCTCACTGGAAATGCACCCTGCTCTGAACAATCTCAATGCTTCTATTTTGCAGCAAAAGATAAAAAGAAACTCACGACGAAAGGATATGAAACCAACTAGATTTGACAAACCTCCCTTTTATTTTTACACTGTACTGAAAAATAAAATTGCTGGTATGTGCCAGGATGAGGAGAGCGCTACAATCAGCTTTACACTTTATACAACTGGTGGGCATCAACAATGCAGAAAGCATTTTGTGCCACCAATTAAAAATTCACAAACTAATTTGCATTGACATACAGAGCTCAATTAGCTTCCATGCAGTGGCACTTTAATCAAATTGTGATGCACACTGTCCTTTATAGTTTTGGTTCTTTAAATAAGGCAATTCTCAATTCAAATGGCATTCAAAACATAATTTCTATTGCTTAATCGTATCCCTGGAGTTGCCACAAAAGTATGGCCTCAGCAAAACTGCAAGCACAGGCATAAGTACAGTAGCTCTGTACATGCAGTTGTGAAACCTAGAGGAGGAATGTCTCCAGGCTTATTCACCCCCTCCTCCTCTTCCCATGGAAGCTCTTGAACCACATAGTCCTTATGCTCAGTTATATGGTGCCTAGAACAGTTATAAAACACAACTGTGCTGCCCGATCACACTACTGCAGTGAAACACTGCTCACACGAGTCTCCAAATGTTGGTGACCATTCAAATAGCAGGCTGAACAGTCAATGGGATTCTATTATAGAGTGCCAAAAAATGGAATAATGTATATTAGCCAAGATGGTTTCCTTGTAAAGTGGGATCAGTATTTTGACTATGTCTTCTCAAACATGTGAATGCAAAGTATTGAGATTTTTATATGCTATTTACTCTAATCATGGAAAATTATGAGCAGTTGTTTTCATGAAAATCTGTTTATTTCTTCAGTTATAGAATATTTTAGACTGCATTAAAATATCAGAGAAGTCCTGGCAGAAACTCAAAATATGCTGCAAAAGTTTCTTGGTAGGAAATTAGTGAAGTTCTTTTCAATATTAGTGCTGAGCTTAGGTATTCCAAGTGACAGTATAATTGATCCACATGATATGATATTGCACGTGACCTGTTAAACAACTTGTATGGTCATGGTTGCTCATGCAACCTCAAGCTTCTTGTGTGGCGGTAATTGTGTTAAATATTGTAAGCCTATACCCTAAGAAATCCTACTTTCTTCTTCTTACCGCATCATGCATAGTTGTACAACAAAACAATTAGAAATTTTGTGATTCTAGTTATTGTGTTTTGGAGTGGCATTTACAGATATTTTATTCCCTTTTTTCCCTCAATGTTATTTCTTCTTCACCCTTGTCGCCCTGAAGACGATAACTAAGAAAAGGATTATCTACATGCTACAGCATTAACCAAAAACTTAACAAGGCCACCCATATCAACATCATGGCTACAAAAAATACAAGTACACTCTGTGGCAAGCGGCTCACCTCCTATCTCTTCAAAACCTCTCCTGAACTGTGATGGAATACTCACCTCTCGCTTGGATTGGTGCAGTTACACTGAGACTCAGGAAGCTAAACACTACCAGAAAGACAGTCTTTTTCATATGCATCTCAGTCACTGGACTTAATAGCCACCCCTGCCATCCACAAGTCACCGTGACAGCAGTATATTCCATCTATAGGATGTTTTGCAGCAATCCACCGAGGTTATTTCAACAGCACCATCCTCCCTCACAATGTCAGCCACCAGAAAGAGCAGGAATAATGTGTGAACACAGTCACCTCCAAGTCTCACAGTATGCCAACTTGAACACTTATTGCCCTACCTCCACCATCACTGGATAATTATTTTTATACTTCTTATCTATTGCCATTGCAGGAACACCAGTGACATATGGACTACAATGGGGACTACAATGGTTCTCAGAAAATGGGCAATAAATGAGGTCAGTGCTGTCACATTTCAAGATTAAATCACATTTAAAGAGGAAACTGCTTAAAAGGTGCAGAAAATTTATCAATATAGCTGGTTAAAGGAAGAAAGAAATGTGCAGACTTGCTTAATTTCAATTGGTTATCATGAATCTACAAGTTAAATTTAGTCATTTCTTCTATTTCGTATAAAATCCAATTTACCACGGTGTACCCCTCAACCTTTCAAAAGGCATTATCCTCAGCTCAAATAGTGCCAAAGTAAGAGGTGGAGGTTGATTCTAAGAACAGGAAGTGAGATGGTAAAGACTGTGAGCATAAAGTCACAGGCAGACAGCTTGGTTGAACACAGCTCACTGAAATCAGATCAGGAGTACAGTGATGTCAGAGAAGAGAGACAAATTGAAAGTAAACATAAATAGGAGCAGAACCACAGTTGGAAAAAACATTTCAATAACTGAAATATTAAAACATCCATCAGGCAGCAGATCTTTTGCAATAATTTCAATTGGAGACAACATTATTAAGTCATAAAATCAATTAATTATTTGAAAGATTAGAGACAAAGTCATATTTAAGATTATGCATAACAGTAAAGATTTCTAAATGCAGCTGCACAGAGGGTTTCCACTCAATCAAGGTTCCCAAGCAGTTTTTTTTAACAAAGATCTGTATGCTCCAATGTCACTGAAAAATAAGATGATCAAGATTTTATTCTGCAACAGTATTTAGTCAACATTATTTGTCATTGCGATCTAACCGCCTCCGAGTAATTTGCCTGGGCAGGACAGACTGTAAAGAAACTGATTTTTAATCATCCGATAAAATTGTAACGCAAAGTGACACTCCAAAGGGAGTCAGTGTGTGTTCCAATGAGCAATTATTTATGTGCCAGGACAAAACAATTACTTATTCCACTTATATTAAAATAACAACATTATACGTTTCAATATACAAGTTTAAATTTCTAGGACATAGTCTGAATATCCCTAATAGAGATGTTGGAATATTTCAAAAGGGAAATGGATAAATTTGCAGGGCCATGGGTAAAGAGGTGGGGAGTGGGCTGAATTGGATAGCTCATCCAAAGAGCCAGCACAGGCACAATGGGCCAAATGCTGCAATATTCTGTGCCCACAGGCTGTAAAATATTTGTTATGGGATAAAAACTTGGGATGAATGTCATTTACAACTGATTTAATCACGAAGATCAGAAACTTCCAACCAGGATACATAGTGCACGTCATATTAACATTCACATTCTTTGGCATGTAAGTAAATAATTTTTTTTTAAATTACAGAACTTATGTTTAGATTCTCATTTCAGATCCTTTTCAACTCCAGGTTTAATTGTAAGCTGTTTCCAAATCTACCAGTTGAGTGACTGTAATTAAAGATGCATTCACACGATAAATGTAGTGTTTTGCATTGGAGTTTTGATTTACATAAAGCTATAGATAATTTTAAAGTCAGGCTGGAATCAGAGCCCAACCTAGCACTGGACTGAAGGGATGTAAGGCTTCTTGGAGGAGAGAATCTCACTTTGTTTCACTCTGAAGCTAGTTCTATCCTGAGCTCTTGTTAGTATCAATGCAAACCTGAAACTGTATCATATCAACATTACATTTGTAGAATAAATGTACTGCAAACATTTGGCTATTAAATTTGTCTCGAGAACGTCTAAATCTTAACTTTGATGGACTTTTCATTCTGCGTAAAAGGTCTTTACATATAATCACTTGAAAAAAATTACATTAAATTCATAGTTGCCGTGGGATACTCCTAACGTAATAATTATTAATTAGCAGAAACCAGATGACAAAATTGGGCTGATTTATTCCAAGTTCATAGCACCTTTAATAAAAATGAACAACAAATCATGGGTGGTGCAGCTACAATCTCTTAATGGGGAGGATGGCAGTCAAGGCTCCTTCTAGAGCGTGAACTTGGAAAATTACCCCTAATATATTGAATTCAATAACCCATAGTAACTTCAAAAAGGTGCCTAGCAAGTGGCATGGGAGCTTACACAAGTGGATAGTCTCACAGCCTGTGTCAGCTCAGGAAGATGCAACAGGAGATTCAGCGGCAGTGGAAGGGTAGGAAGGTCAGGTTTTAAGCCTCAGGGAGACCTTATCCTGTTCCCATAGCAGAGAGGGCATGGCTGTATTCCCAAAACTGCTGAATTAGTGTTTTACCACGTCTGTTTAAAACTCACAGCTAGAATAAAGGATCTTCTGTGCAATTTGAACCAAATAGATTTCTTTGGACCCAAATTTGAAACATATATTTAAAAATACAGTAAAAGAATAATTATAAAATGTTTACTTTATGTTCTCTTGACCATTTTTTAAAATTCCCTCAATTACAGAGCTTAAATACCTACAACTTAAAAGTCCACACCGTATTCCCAGGAAAGTGGAACAACTGAATGAACATCAGAAGATATAACAATTGAAATCCCACTCAGCAGGACTGATCACAAACATTCTGAGGTGCCCATACAAAATTTCTCTGTATGCCATTTTAACACAAGTCAAGATTAGTGTTCAAAGTTGGGAGGAAACTGCTTCTATTGCCAGGAGGGTTGATAATCAGGGGACAGAAGTTTAAAATAATTGGAAAAAGGATCGGGGGAAATGTAGAGAAATATTTTTACACAGCAAGTTGTTATGATCTGAAATGCACCGCCTGAAAGAGTGGTGGAAGGAGATTCAATAATAACTTTATTACAATAACTGAAATATTAAAATGAACATCAAACAGATCTTTTACAATGATTTCAATTTGAGACATTATTAAGTCATAAAATCAATTATTTGGAAAATTAGAAACAATTAGAGATAGTCATAGAGTCATAGAGGTCTATAGCACAGAAAAAGCCATTCGGCCCATCGAGTCTGCACCAGTCAAACAAATACCTAACTCATCTAATCCCATTTTCCAGCACTAGGCCCATAGCCTTGTATGCCATGGCATCGCAAGTGCACATCCAATTACTTCTTAAATGTTATGAGGGTTTCTGCCTCTACCACCCTTTCAGGCAGTGAGCTCCAGATTCCCACTACCCTCTGGGTGAAAAAATTCTTCCTCACATCCCCTCTAAATCTCCTGCCCCTTACCTTAAATCTATGCCCCCTGCTTATTGATTCCTCCACAAGGGGAAAAGTTCTTTCCTGTCTACCCTATCTATGCCCCTCATAATTTTATACACCTCAATCATGTCCCCCCTCAATCTCCTCTGCTCCAAGGAAAATAACCCCTGTCTATCCAATCTCTCCTCATAACTAAAACTCCTCAGCCCAGGCAACATCCTGGTAAATCTCCTCTGCACTCTCTCTAGTGCAATCACATCCTTCCTATAATGCGGATTCCAAAACTGAACACAATACTCTAGCTGAGGCCTAACCAGTGTTTTATACAGTTCCAGCTTAACCTCCCCGCTCTTATATTCTATGTCTCGGCTAATAAAGGCGAGTATCCCATATGCCTTCTTAATCACCTTATCTACCTGTCCCGCTACCTTAAGGGACTGGTGGACATGCACACCAAGGTCCCTCTGATTCTCGGTACTTCCCGTGGTCCTACCATTCATCGTGTATTCCGGTGCCTTGTTTGTCCTGCCCAAGTGCATCATCTCACACTTATCCGGATTAAATTCCATTCACCACTGATGAGCCCATCTGACCAGCCCATCTATATCCTCCTGTAATCTAAGGCTATCCTCCTCACTATTTACCACCCCACCAATTTTCGTGTCATCCGCGAATTTACTGATCAACCCAGATTAAGATTATGCATAACACTAAAGGTTTCTGAATGTAGCTGCACAGAGAAGCAATAGGTTTTCACTCAATCAAGGTTCCGAAACAGATTTTTAAAAAAAATAAAGATCTATATGCTCCAATGTCACTGAAAAATAAGGTCATCAAGATTTTATTCTGAAAAAGTGTTTAGTCAACGTTATTTTTCATTGCGTTCTAACTGCCCCAGAGTAATTTGCCTGGGCAGGACAGACTGTAAAGAAACTGATTTTTAATCATCTGATAAAATTGTAACACAAAGTGGCATTCCAAAGGGACTCGATGCATGTTCAAATTAACAATTATTTGTGCTAGAACATAATAACTTTCAAAAGGGAATTGGATAAATACTGAAAAGAGAAATCTGCACAGCTATGGGAAAATCATCAGGACAAAACGATAACTCTTTCAAAGAGCTGGTGCAGACACAATGGGTCGAATGGTCTCCTGCATGCCAAATTTTTAACCCATTTGAAGCCATTTCAACACTCATAGGAAGATAGCAACATACATTCCTCTAAATGGCTATTTTGGCCCATCTGATTAGCCCCAGAATTCGGAAACAAACTATACTTTATTAAAGGGTACTTCAGCACAGGAGTGCTCATCCAGGCTCTACAAAGAAACTATGGATCTGTCCTGCTCCTGTGATTGCCTCTGGACCAGCCTCCCTCATCACCATTTTTACTGGAGGCAGTTCCTGGTGGCAGTCCCCTGGTACCCAAAAGTCCAAGCCCAGAATTCAGGTAATGATTCTCAGCAGATTTGGGCTTGAGGTTTATGGCTAACATTTAAATAAGGCCAAGGCATTAAAATTGTTAAAAGGTCTTGTGGTACCGTGATGCGATTTTGACGATTGCCTGATTCCAGCAAGTCACATACCAAGTTAAAATCGAGCCTTAAATACTCAAGTCCTATACTCATATATTGTCTTGCTGTGCTTTCAAACAAGGTTTTGTCAATTGTGTAGTACAATCCCACAAATAATAATTGTTTCATTTCAAATGTCAACCTCAACATGTGTTCTTTTCACACACTTACTGAAGAACAGAAAGCTTATTGTGGATATTGGTGCTACATATACAGCACACATACTGCACGGAGTCTAATTAACAATCTAGCTAGTTATATGTTTGTGCTTGTAAACACAAAATGGAACCATGTCTCTTTTCTTAGCACCATCAATAGCTCTTTGTTACACACCCAAATCTGAGCCTTCCCCCATTCAAAATTGTGGAAATGCAAACTGATATGTATACCCAAGGCAACATATTCCCACTGTTCACTGCAACCATTATGTTAGGTATGGAATATTAATGTAAGAAAAAGAAATGTGAGAATATGCCTTTTAGAACTGTATTTTTAAATGACCAAAGGAGACCCAACATGCAGCATAACTTGCACATTTAGCTTGCATTTGAAATTAGAAGGCAATTCATACTGAAAGAAATTCTGACAATGAGGCTTTCAAAAATTTGCAAAATGCATTTTAATAGAGGTCATCGACAACTTTTAAACTTTAAAACAATGTCCATACAATTAATTTGAAACTGAAAAGTAACTTAATTCTGAAGGGCAATTATAATTATAAATGAATAATAAATAATTATAAATAAATTATAGAATGAAGCAGACTAAAAGTAATTTGCTAATAACCAAGATCAAGGTTGAATAAAGAAAATTCAGTACACAACAAAGTTGCAGGCTGGTAGACTTTATGTTAGATTGCATCTCATTGTCTATATGCTCTAATTATAAAACTATTACTTCCAAACCTGAAATTATGATTCTTGCCAAGAACGTTCCAAAGTTTGATTATAAAAATTGTCTAAAAACAACTAAAATAAGTATGAGCAAGTCTATGAAAACAAATTCAGTTTAATATTCCACTGTCTCCAATTTTCTTATACATTGGTTGTTGAATCCATAATATTTTATTTGCAAGTTAAATATCACAAACCTTTCAGAAGGCTATGTTTAACTAACTTTGTCAACATGTGCCATTTTCCTAATTCAGGGCTGGGGGGGCGAGGGTTTTATTTATGATGCAAAGACAGTGCTTGCAATGTAAATTTTAAGAAAAATGTCCAAGTGTATTAAAGTAAAAATCAGCCAAGATAATTGTATGCAATGTCTTGTATTCCTTGCATAAGTGTCATGCATGACCTGACTGTTTAGTACTAAAGTAAACATTCCCAGTCACACCAACAACACAATGCATTTCTTAAGCTTTGTTTCCCCCTTTTTTCCTATATGATGGTTGAGTGGTCTTTCGCCCCCACTTAACAAGCACAAATGAGTCAATAAGCATTATTTAGAAGGAATGAACCAGCAGTCATGGACTCTCATCACATGCTCAGGATGCCCCAAAGCATTTCATGTTCAATGAATTATTTTTGAAGTGAAGTCACTGTTACTATGTAGGCAAATGCAACTGCCAATTTGAACAGCTAAGTCCCAAAATAGCAAGTGAGATGAATAACACTTTTAATCTGCTTTTCCGGTGATGGGTTCAAGAAGGAACGTTGGCCAGAGTAGCGGAAAAATCCCCTGCTCTTCTTTGAATAGATATTTTTCATGCCCCTGAACAGACAGCCAAGGGTTAGGTTTAACATCTTATTCAAAATATGGCTCTTCTGACTGTGCAGCTCTCCCTCAAGACTGCACTGAAGTACCAGCCCAAGCAATATCCTGGAGTTGGACTTGAACCTGCAACTTCTAACTCAAAGGCAAGAGTGCCACTGACCAGGTCAAGCTAACACTCATTTACACAAGGATCAAATTATTGCCGAAAACTCACACTGTTTTCCTTCGAAAATTTGTAACTTAAAAATGCAAATTTTAGACATAGTGAATGTTCTTCAAAAATAAACAAACTGAATGTTAAATATGCTGGTAGGGGTGGGGTAGTGCTGCTCAGGTTTCTTCAAACCAGTTACAGGTTTGAGTCAATCATGGCACACCACTCCTTTCACCACAGCCATGCATGTCTAGTTTTAATCATTCTGAACTCTAGAGTTTAGCTGAGCCATACTTCCACGCTGCTGCAACAACATCAGCCCAGTCTTGTCCCTCCTACTCACTTAGTTGCTCTGACCCGATCTTTCCTGCTTCTATTAATGGCGCTATAACTGCCAAAGGCTCAAATCTCTCCCCACTCCCTCTCCCACTGCTGTAGCGACTGTCCCAGCCAAAGATTCCTTCTCATTCCAGCTTCTGCAATAATTGACAACAGTCTGATTCTTTCCTCTCCCACCTCTATTACAAAGTATGGAGACCAATACACACCTCCTCGGCCCCACTATCTCACTGCTGCTGCAATTGCTCTGGTCCCTTTTGGCCTGTGAATGGAATGTCCAATTAAGAGAACATAGGACTTAAAAGCAGGGGTAAGCCATTCAGCCCTTTGAGCCTGTTCTGCCATTGATAAGATCATGATTGATCTGACTGTGGTCACAAGAAGGGGGAGGGAAGAGAAAAGATACACTGAAGAGAAAAATTACACTGAAATAAGTGCCCATTAAAATAAGGTATCATCCTTTATTTATAGTCAGTTCCCAGTATGAATTAAACATTTATTCATTCCGAAACTCTCTCTTTTTCTACTTAACAACATTCGTCATTAGAATTTCACAAGATTTCATTCTCGCAATCATAGTCCGAAAGAAAACAATAGTTAAAAGCTAAATCTCCACAGGGTTATTTGTGTACTGACACGCACTGAAAATATATCATCCTACAGTCAATGTACACCATTATGTACAAAGCTTTATGGAATATCCTTAAGGAATATAATTAGTTGAAATATAGACTTCCAGAACAAATTTTCTAACCAAACATTTACAATACTTTTAGAGAAATGCTGTCCCAAACAACATTTCACATGGGAGCTGTGAAGAAATGCAAATACAGAGACAGAAAATCCATTGACAGAAGGAAAAGGCTCACACAAAGTGTATATCAAGAGAAAAATTGCCAGAAAGAGAATGATGGGCAATAAAGCCACTAGCTTACAAGTTAAACTTAACAATGCCCACACCCTGTGGAATGTCCCGGATCCAGTACAAGTGTACACAGATACCTGCTATAGCCCTACATTTGCTTACCCTTTGAAAACTTTTAAGAGAAGTATTTGACAATAAATTGGGATTTTTAGTGTGCTTATTTCTGCACTAAAGCAAGAAAATTTAAGCTTAGTTTGTGCACTGAAGAACTTTGTCTACAGTACTAAACATTCTTGCACATGCTTTTCTTACTAAGTTGGGACTTTCAAACAATCAGCAACTGACGCTCATTGATTAGAGCTGGCTGACCAACCTGAAAAGATGTTTAAGAGAAAGCCTGCATTTATTTGACACCTTTCATGTCCTCACGACACCCTAGAGTGCTGCCTAGCACAAAAATTACTTCTGAAGTGCAGTCAATATTATTTATGTAATTGGACTATGAGCTGTGGTTCAGTTGATAGCACTTTCACCTTAGAGTCAAATGGTTCTGGGTTCAAGTCCCACTCCAGGGCCTGAGTACAGCGATCAAGGCTGATACTTTAGTGCAGTACTGTGGGAGTATGCTATCAGAGTTCAGAGTCTTTCCGATAAGACATTAAATTGAGACCCCACCTGCCTGTTCAGGTGGATATAAAAGCTCCCATGGCAGCATTCCAAAGAGGAGCAGCAAAGTTATTTTCTGTGTCCTAGCCAATATTTATCCATCAGTCAACATCACAAAAACAGATTATCTAGTCATTATCACATTGCTGTCTGTGGCAGTTTGCTTTGTGTATATTGGGTGCCACATTTTCTACACCACAGCAGTGACGACACTTCAAAAAGTGCTTCAATGGCTGTAAAGTCTTTTAAGATGTTTGGTGGTCCTGAAAAGTGCTATAGAAATGCAACAGCCAATTTGAGCACAGCAAGGTCAGGTTATCGGTTTCTTTGGTGGTTTTGGCTGTGGGATGAACATTAACCAGGACATTCTGAGAATCCCTCACTATTCTTCAAATAGTGTAATCTGGCTAAACAGCCAGATGGAGCCTCAGTCTGGCATCTTATTTGAAAGATGATAATAAACTAGAAGACCCTCTGCACAGACCTTTGGTAGTCTAGAAACTAACGGGAGGATAAAAAAGACACTATACAGAAGTTTTGCAATTACAAAAAGTAGAACCGTGTGTATTTTAAAAGAAATTTTCATCACTTAGCCTGAGCCACCATGCTTGTCGATCCTCAGTTGAGCACTGAAGTTGAATTGCAACCATAATGCAGGATCCCAGTCTGGAAAAGATGTTATTGGTCATCCCAACACCTCAGAGGCACACGTCATATAAGCCAATCACAAACAATACTGTTGGTAAACTGGGGTAATTAAGGCTAATAGTTTAGATGCATTTAAGAGGAAGTTGGATAAGCATATGAGGGAGAGGAAATAGAGAGCTTCGCTGATAGAGTCAGATGAAGCAGGATGAGAGTAGGTTCAAGTGGATCATAAATTTCGGGATGGGTTGGGTACGCCAAATGGCCCTTTTCTGTGCAATTTAGCCTGTGCAATATCCAAATGTGGTGAGGCCTTGGCCTGGGTCATAACATACACCCAAATGAAAGGCTTGTGATGGCTTTGTCAGTAGGTTTACTGATTAGTAAGGAACTGAATCACAGAAGTCCTAGGCTCACTCCAGGATTGTGCAAGTTAGCTGAGCTCAGTGTAGCAACAGTGATGCTAAAATTGGCCTTTGTGCCTCTGATCTAAGATGCAGAGAGATGAAAATATCATGGGAACATAGAAAGTGCTAGGCGATAAAAGGTCATCTAGTTCACCTTCTGCTGTCCTGGTAGTCACATGATCCAACAATAAGGGAGTTGCTGACTAAGTAATCAGTAATTATTATTCTATAACAGACCCAAACACAACGCGAGGAAATCTAATCGTGGAAAACGTTGGGGACCATAGGTCCAAAGTCACTTATTCCTCCAAACACGCTATACATAGCATACTCAATGTCTCAATTTGTTCAAAAATTCCATCTTGGAATGTTATTTTCTGGAAGAAATCTATAAAATTTACATTTGAATACTAGCAGCTTCAACTGTTTCCCTAGGGAAACCCACCTTGGCCTGGCCAAAGGGCTAAGAAGAAGTGAAGTCCAGCAAAGGAAATGGCTTGATGGACAGAGAGAAATATTACAAATTAGGGGTGCAGCTAAAGAATAAAGAATAGTAGAAAATCAAGAGGCAAAAGGAAGGGATGAACTTTACAAGAGAAAAAGTACTAGGAAAACTAAAGGAACTAAAGGCTGACAAGTGCCATGAACCTGATGGCCTGCATCCTAGGGTCTTAAAAGAAGTGGATGCATTGGTTGCAATATTCCAAAATTCCCTAAATTCTGGAAAGATTCCAGTGGATTGGAAAACAGAAAATGT
Organism: Cetorhinus maximus; assembly: GCF_964194155.1. NCBI lineage: Eukaryota > Metazoa > Chordata > Chondrichthyes > Lamniformes > Cetorhinidae > Cetorhinus > Cetorhinus maximus. The sequence continues at coordinate 65,817,406 of NC_135893.1, forward strand.
AACACTTCTATTCAAAAAAACAGACAGACAGAAAGCAGGGAATGATAGGCCAATTAGCTTAACATCTGTCATTGAGAAAATATGAGATCCATTAGTAAGTTAGTAGCAGGACATTTGGAAAATCAAAATACAATCAGGCAGAGTCAACATGGTTCTGTGAAAGGGAAATTGTGTTTGACAAATTTATTACAATTCTTTGAGGATGTAACAAGCAGGGTATATAAAGAGGTACCAGAAGCTATTTGGACTTCCAAAAGGCATTCAAAAAGGTGCCACATAAAAGGTTACTGCACAAGATAAGAGCTTATGGTGCGGGGGTGATATATTAGCATGGATAGAGCATTGGCTAACTAACAGGAAACAGAGTCAGGATAAATGGGTAAGTTTCAATTTGGACAGCTGTAATGAGTGGAATGGCACAGGGATCAGTGGTGGGGCCTCAACTATTTATGATCTATATGAATGACATGGATGAAGAGATTGACTGTATTGTAGCCAGATTTGCTAATGATACATTAATAGGTAGGAAAGCAAGTTGTGAGGAGGATATAAATAGGTTAAGTGAGTGGCCAAAATTTTGCAGATGGGGTACAATGTGGAAAAATGTGAGCTTGTTCACTCTGGCAGGAAGAATAAAAAAGTAGAATACTATTTAAATGGAAGAGACTGCAGAATTTTGTGGTACAGAGGGATTTGGGTGTCCTTGTACATAAATCACAAAAAGTTAGCATGCAGTTACAGGAAGTGACTAGGAAGCCAAATGGAATGTTGGCCTTTATTGCAAGGGGGGTGGAGTATAAAAGTAGGGAAGACTTGCTACAGCTGTACAGGGTGCTGTGAGACCACACCTAGAATATTATGTCCAATTTTGGTCTCCTTACTTAAGGTGGGATGCATGTGCATTGGAAGTAGTTCAGAGAAGGCTCATTAGGCTGATTCCTGGGATGAAGTGTTGGTTTATGAGGAAAGGTTGGGTCTATACTCATTGGGGTTTAAAATAATGAGGTGATCTTATTGAAGCATAAGCTTCTGAGGGGATGTTTCTCCACGTGGGGGAATCTGGAACTAGGAGGCACAGTTGAAAAATAAGGAATCTCCCATTTAAGGCTGAGTTGAGAAGAGTTTTTTTTTCTCAGAGGATTGTTAGTCTTTGGAATGTTCTTCCATAGATTCTGGATATCGAGTTATTGAGTGTAGTCAAGGCTGAGTTAAGACAGAATTTTGATCAACAAGGAAGGCAAAGATTATGGAGGGCAAGCAGAGAAGTAGAGTTAAGACTGAGGTCAGATCATCGATGATCTTACTGAATAGCGAAGCAGCTCAAGGGGCCAAGTGGCCTACTCCTGCTCCTATTTCTTATGTTCTTATAAACCACACTATCAGGCGAGCCTATTCCAATTAATTCAAATCAAACTTCATCAAATGTGAATGTGATAGCAACAAGCTGCCATCTTCAGTTGCTGGCTCATTTAAAAACCATACACAAACATTCACATTAAATGGTTCAAGAAATCATGTGGATTGTTTTAGAAAATAATGAACTGTGTCAAACCTGACCCCATGTACGAGTACATCTGATTACTGATAATTCTGAAAAACAGCTCAAGGCCATGGAAAAGGAAGCCCATCTCTTCCAGGTTTTCTTTCCATTAGTCAATCAGGTGGTACAGTCAAGCTGGCAACACAGCTATGCCAGGAAGTAATTTGACTTAATGAATGACAGTAGGAAACATTCAACTGCTCGGTTAGTATAACTTGGTCAAATAGGCAATAATACAGATACAGATTTCAACGCATTAGAATGCTTTGCACAAGAAGAAAAAAATTGCCAATAGCATGGTAAGAGCTACTTCTAAAAAAATAACGGTGCTAACAGTTCACAATTAAATTGGAACACAAGGTGATAATTTCTGTTGTTCTACTTCACAGCAATGATTTGTGGCTTGCAACCAGAGCCACTAAAATGTTGCAAATCTGGCTGATTTTTGTGTGACATTTGGCTCAAATTTTGTAACAAATTTGCAAAATCTGCAACAAATGACACAGAGCTGCATTATCAGGGTGCAGTTAAGCTCCAAAGAGTGGTCTAGTTTATTCAGGTACATCTCCACAGTTTATCAACCAAAAAATGTATAGGAGGTGAACAAAGAGAAACATGTATCACTTTAATGAATTTTTGTGTGTTCATGCTTTTGATTAGTTAAGTACATAACTAATACGTAAGTTGCATAAGAAATAGGAGCACAAGTAGGTCATTCAGCCCTTTGGGCCTGCTCCATGATTCAAAACAATCATGGTTCATCTTCTACCTAAAGTGCACTTTCTTGCACTATCCATGTATCTATTAATTCCCTTAATATCCAAAAATCTATTGGTGTATCTTGAATGTACTCAACAACTGAACATCCACAGTTCTCTGGGATAGAGAATTCCAAAGATCACACTCCTTTCATCTCAGTCTTAAATGGCTGATTCCTTTTTCTGAGATTGTGTCCCCCCTTAGTTATAGACTCCCTAGCCCAGGGAAAACATCCTCCCAGCACTTACCCATTCAACTTCCTTAAGAATGTTATATGTTTCAATTTGTTACAGTGTACAAAAAAATCCTTTAAGAGAAAGGCACCACACATTTCCCAACCTAACTAAAGCCCAACCACCTGCATACTACTACTGCTCTTACGTGTCTCAGATTCAACAGATGTGGACAGGAGATGGGGAGCAGCCAGTTGCACACCCGCTGGGAGCCAGCAGTGCAGTCCCTCTGGTAATCTTTGTTTCTGACCAGATTCTCCCAAAAGGTTTCTCAGGCAGCGCCATCAGATTCCTTGACTGCACATTGCCAGACTGCACTTCATCAATAGAACTTACCTCATTCACCTGCAACTTTACTGGCACAGGAATACAGACAGAGACGGTCATTTGCTTCCATGCTCCAGCATTACCAAACAACAAACCGACTGAACAGAATTTTCAGGCCCTGCCGAGTTCGGGAATGGAAGTAAATGTAGCCCAGAAATACCTGCACCAGCTGACATGTCAGCTTCCCCACAATGATTCCAGCGTCGTCCAATTTATGGAAGGCGGGTTCAGGGACCGATAAGGCTGCCATCTCATGGGGGTGGGTAGCCAAATTAGACTCTTTACCAACCTCGTTAAGAGAACTGGATTTCCCAGTGGGCCTCCAAAAAAGTTGATGAGGACACTCCCATTCTGAAGCGCCCTCTCAGTTACTTAACCTTTACTGCAGCCAATTGCTCCTCTCAAACTGGAAGTCCTCTGACTGACTCTCCAGCTTCAAAAGCTTCCTGTCATCCTTAATTGGACAGGGAACCTGATTCCATGCCAATTAAGGAAGCACCTCCGTAAAACCTCCGGGGGCAGGGATGGGTTTGGGACCCGGAAATGGTCCCCAGCTCCTGTTGCCTGGCCCCAAAGCAAACATTCAGCCCACTTCTTTTACAGATAAAGCTTGGTCCATATGATCTCCTGACTGGTTTTAATCATCTTCAGGCATCAGAAGAACTTTCCATAGTATTTTTCCCCTTATTGGTCCTAGGGGAAGGGTGGAGGTTGGGAAAGTGCTTAGTCATAATACTCCAGTGATCATAGTGTGTGGGGCAGGCTTGATGGATGAGCCAGTCTTTTCCCGTTTGTCAAAGTGAATAAATGCAGACATAATCACATCTGACAAACAGATTTAGGAAACAAACTGACTAAAGAGCATCATTTTCATATATATTATGGTTACCAGCATTTATTCCAGAATTTGTTTGGATTGAGAGTGCTGCTTGTAAGAAAAGCACTCTCAAGATTAATAAAGTGAACCATGACCAGCTACATGATGGACTAAAGGCAACAAGGTAGCTCAATAAAATAATTCCTTTTAAAAATAAAACTAAAGCAGCAGCTGGAATATAAGTATTCATTAACAGTTGCTACATAAATTTTCAGTTTGAGGTTTCATTTAAATTGGGCGTGCCCTATTCACTTATAAAATATAAAATTTTAATATAGCCTATGGTAATAAAATGCAAAAAAACTGTTACCATATAGGTTTAAAAACTTCCTTCACAGTAGTCTTATTTGAATAGTGTCTATAAGCAGGTGCCAAAACAAAGAAAAACAGCAAGGGAACATCACCCAGCTTTTTGAAGATCCCTTCTCATAGTTACACATAGATTACATATACGTGGACATACATATTAAAGTAGTGTGCACACACAGCAATTTACTCATAGTGGAAACAGCTAGTTATTCTAATTATTGATTAATGGTTTTGTTACCTCTAGACTTGACTATTCCAATACACTCCTGACCAGCGTCCCATTTTCCACCCTCCATAAACTTAAGCTCATCCAAAATTCCACTACCCGTATCCCATCTCGCACCAAGTCCCATTCACCCAATCACCCCTATTCTCGCTGACCTAAGTTTTTTTGTTAAGTTTCCTCCTATTTTAAAATTCTCTTCCTTGCTTACAAATCCTTCCAGTGCCTCAGCACCTCTCTATGGACTGGATTTTCACTGAGTCAGGGAGATTCCATGAAGGGGTGAGAATGGCAGCCAGAAGCCGATTCTGGGATTCCTGGCCTTACTCCCAGGGTTTCTGATTTTCAGGAATGCCTTTTAAGGATGTGGGCTGGTTCAGGTTGCGAGCCCACACCCTGCACTCCCAACCCAGCCGGCCTCATTGTGGGGATAGGCACGTCCTAGTCCTCCAATATTTTCATGGAGTCAGGCCAGCTTTTCAAAGAGTCATGGTTCACGGCACCTCAGAGGTGTCATGAATCATAATCTGCATGAGGGAACCTTTTGAAAGGTAAGTTCAAAAAGGTCCTCCTCATGCCCTCATGACAAGGTATGGCCTCCACCAACCCCTATGGCCCTTCATATCCAGTTAGAGCACTTCCATGTCCTTTTATTCACTATACACTCTATAGAATCAATTAACTTCATAGTGACAATAGGATCTGCTAAAAAAGCTTTTTAAAAAGCCATTGATAAGTTTCCACTTTCTTGAAAAAAAAACCTTTTTACTACAGGCAAATAAAAGTGTCAATCATTCATATCCTTTAAAATGTCAACAGCTTAAACTACAAGCACTTGAAACCTCTATCTTGTGTACATAAACTTTGCAAAATTGATAGCATAGATCTGAGGGCTAGTGCTGTCAATGAAGCAATATTTTCCCAGGGACCCAGGTGTTTCAGTACTCTACTGGATTGCTGGGCTCTCAGCCAAGCCTCATTATGTATTCTTGGCTGAGAGCCCAGATAACCATTACAAAGTGGAAATTTATCAATGGTTTTTAAAACTTCTTTTTAAAGACTTCCTGTTGTCACTGTAGGGGTCACTGGTTCTATACAGTATATAGGGGGTGAATGGGGACGGAAGTGCCACAGTTTGGCCTGGGGGGGGTGGGGGGAGGGAACGCGGGGCCATAAGGGGTTGATGGGGGGTATGAGGTGGTATGGATGGGGCATGGGGAGTGTGTGGGGGTGGCAGGGTATGAAGGGTGAGGGCTAGAGGGCTTTACATTTTCATTATAACAGGACCAAGTCCCACAGCACCAAGGTGGGCCTTCTAAACAGCCTGCCTCGGCATCTGGCAGCCTGTGTCTGCCTCCGAACTCTTTCCTGGGTCAGCTGGGCTGTCTGCAGCCCACACCCACCCCCCACAATGAACATCCCATCTTTCCTGGCACGTTCTCCTGAGGCGGACAGACCAAGCCAGGAATTTTCCTGATTCCCACTACCTGCCTCAAGGACAAAAATCAACCTGTTATCTGTAACCTACTCCAGCCATACTTTCCTCCCAAGGTATTTGCAATCCTCCAATTCTGGTCCTTTGCACATATGGAAATGTAATCACTCCACCACTGGTGGTTGTGCCTTCAGGTGTAGCTCTCTCTGTCTCTCTATTTCTTTTTCTTCCTTTAAGATGGTTCCTTAAAGCCTATCTGTTTGACCGAAGCTTTGGTCATCTACCCTAATATTTCATTAAGTGACTCAGTGTCAACTTCTGTTCGAAAGCGCTTCCATGAAGTGCATTTGGACTTGTTACAATGTTAAAGGCTCTATATAATGCAAGTTGCTGTTGTTGATTGACATGATGAAAATGGGAGTGTCTAACCTAGATTTTCCAATCCAATTACCAGTGGTGAGGCCTAGTACAATTCACACCTGCTTTACATAACAAATCTTATGGCATAATTTCTGGGGTTAGGCTCCTTGTAATTAGTTCAGCAAGTTCTAGGCGTTAAAACAGCATGTACTGCAAGCTCCTGCATGGGGTTGTGAAATGGCTGCAAAGGGCTATAAGCTGCTTAAATAGTCAATTCACCACCTTGCTTACATTTTTTGTTGCATCTAAGAAATTTGTCACTAAACATCTATGAGGTCTGCTGGAGGGAAGAAGCCCCTCCCTGCATTTTGTATTTCTGCTATGGAAGTGCTTGTGCAGGAGGTTAGTCCTCTTTGCAACATAAAACTGCAGGGCCCCAAAGAGATCTGTTCAAATCCAATGAAGGAAGGGTGACATTCAGTGCCAACTCCTCATTCACAGCCAGTCAGTTCCAAAAACTGGATCAGGCAAGGCAGTAGGAAGTCATGCACATCTTCATATAATAACTCCACCTCATGCCCTGAAAAGGATTTTGGGTTGTTTACCATCATTGTCCAGGAGGTAATGCCATGTTCATTGCACCCCCAACAGGAAGTGTCCCTTCCCTCACAACCTTCCATTATTCCACAAATGCTGTGTGTGGAATGTAATTACTTGCCGCACTCAATTAACATTATACTCATTTATATTACGTTTTACTACACAAAGAACAAAAGATAATTTACATTCTTTCAAGAAGAGAGCTGACAGTTATCAAGACAGAGCTGTGGCAAGAAGAGATACCTAAACATCAGATCTCTAACCTTTTGAGGAAGAACCATTATAAATTCTACATAAAAAGGTCACAAGATCATAAGGTATAGGAGAAGTAGGCCATTTGGCCCAACAAGCCTGCTCCACCTATCACTAAGATAATGGCTGGACTAACTGTATCCTTAACTCCACCTTCCTGCCTGGACTATATCCCTGGACTCCCTTGGCAGGGAAATAGGAGGGCTGCACCAGATTTATCAGGACATTCTGTTTAGCTTCCAACTGTATCCTGCAATAAGTGTCTAGCAGGGTGCCATTTGGAGAAAATGAGTGTGGCAGACCTCCTACACATTATCCAATAAACAATTTACTACAATCCACTTGAGTATTAAGTGTGACTAAATATGGTAAAGAATAAAGATTTAGTCTACTCATGGAAACTATTGTCAAGCCATTTCCCCAAGGAAAAGGTATTGGGCAAAATAGTATAAATGATTAAGGGGTAATCTATCTGAGGTGTTTAAGATGATTACAGGAATTGATAGGCTAGATAAAGATAAACTATTTTCTCTAGCGGGGAGTCCAGGAGAAAGGGGCATAGCCTTAAAATTAGGGCTAGGCCATTCAGGGACGATGCCATGAAACACTTCTTCACAGAAGTAGTTGGAACTCTCACCACCAAAAGCTATTGGTTCTAGATCAAATGAAAATTTCAAAAGCTTCGAACTACACAACCATAAGTGCAACTCATACTGTCTCAAAGCACTCCCAATTAGATTAACTTGCAAAGCATTTTGCACAACTAACAAACTAACTTGTTTTCTAATCATTTTCTGTTATTTCCGGGAAAGAAAACTACATGAATTGGATATGGAACACATTGCAAATAAGATTTATAAAAGACTTATTTCACAAGGATCTGTTTAGCTGATGGCACTGGACAGCATCCTCTGTATTTTGCCATACAGTTGGTGGACTACGTTAAGCAATTCTCCCAAGCGAGTCCCTTAAAGAGTAATTATTTTGAGAAAAGATTTGCAAAACAAATGAATTGAAATTTTCTACCGTATATACATAAATCAATGCAAGAACTAAAGCTCCTTTAGAAATTGTAGATGAAACTGAAAAAAATGGTGATATTATGTAAATTGCCAGAGTATTGGGTTGAAGGTTTGCATTCATGACTCCAAAGTATTTGATAGGATATTGAATTAAAAATGAATCAGCAAGCAAACCGAGCCCAAACTACACCAGAATATCCTCTTTTTGCTATCAGAATTCTCTTTTCCCCAGAGAGTAGTGACCCTCTGGTTGGTGTGAACGGTGTTGACTCGTCAAGAGTACACCTTCAAAAGGGAGTTAGACAGGTTCCTGACTGCAGCAAAGTTCGCAGAAGGCACTGCAAGTGCCTTTATAGATAACGCTTGGACCATGTGATCTCCTGGAGTGGTTTTGATCACCCGGTGAGATCAAAGGAAAATTTTACAAAGTAACTTTCCCCTTGTTGGGCCTTGGCTTTTACCTGTTTTTGTCTTTCTCTCCCACGTTGGTTGCAGTTGGTGAAGAGAGATGAGGGGAAGTAGGAAAAAAGTGTTTTGTCACGATGCTTCTGCCATCATGGTGTAGGGAATAGGCTTGATGAACCAACTGGTTTTTTCCTGCTTGCCAATTTTGTATGTTTGCATCTAACGAATCACAGTCATATTATCAGAAACTGTACAATTCAGAGTTATAGTTGGCCAGGAAAGTGAGAACAACAAAAATATGGGTTTGGAAGAAAAGGAACTTATATATTTCACTTAGATTGCTGGGCTTTATTTTGATTAGGATACCTATATATTTATATTTTTCCAGCAAGATGTAAGATTAGTGCAAGGAGAAAACCCAAGTGAGAAAAAGTTCAACAATTTAGATGACAGAAGCTGTCACCTGCAACACAAGGATTTTTCTTAAAGTAACATTGCAGATTTTGTACATTCTGAAAACTTTCTTTAATATTTTTCAGAATTCTGAAAGCAACATGTAAAAACTGAATGTTCTTGCCCTCCACTGACCACAGATGACTCCACTGACACTACATGAGACCACAGCCTCTTTTGAACTTGAACAGCTGTGTTTTCCCACTTTCTCCATTCCGTCACCAGTTCATCAGCATCTGTTGCTATTATTCAATGTTGCAGCACACGGTTAAAATCTCAGTGTATATGTAAGGCTTACTTTAAACAGCATTTCTCTGAGTTAAATATCATAAGTTCTTTAAGATCAATGGCCCAGTTAATAAAACTTTTACCTAAGAATGGGCCAACATAGGACTCAAGCTTCTATAATCTTACATTCAGCAAATGATTTTTTGTGACCTTTCACTCCGATTTGTTACAAGGAGGGAAATAAGATGCCAAAATAGATTAGCAATTAGCATTGGACTGCATCAGATAAATGTATTGCAACTGTATACAGATCTTCTGTAGTATTTACTTGTGACTTAGTTTACCTTCTGGCACAATGCTGATAGAAATACCAAGAAGTGCACAAGTAGGGGAGCTCACTGGGGAAGGAACCGGGTAAAGAAAATTGATTAATTAAATGCACATGTAGTGCATTTAAAGAATTGCTGCAGTTTAGTACTCAGCCAGTTGTACAATACTTGTATTTGCAGCAGAAATATAATATAATATAATTTGCGCACTCATTGGAGGTGTGGACTATAAACCCAGAAAGGTAGCTCAGACAAATATTTACTGCAGGATGACTTTCAAATCGTTTTGCAGGTTTCCCACATGACAATCAGCACAATCAACAGCCTGACCGCTTATAGAACAGGAAAGACTGCAGTAGAAGGACACTGCCAAGAAGCAGGCAGGGAGGTGGCCAGAGATTGCAGCTGGTGGGGCGGGTTCAAGCAGATGGTGGCCGAGGGTGAAGAGATCATGAGTTGGGGGGTGCTGGTGGGGCAAGATTGAGGGGTCAGGTTGGGGGAGTCGGTAATCTTGGAGTTGGAAGCAGGTAAGGTCATTGGGCCAGAGCGTGGGGGTAGTGGGTGAGGGAAATATTAACTCGAAGGATGTTATGGTTAAAATAAAATGTGTTACAAGACAATAGCACATTTAATGTTTTAGGTTGGCATCAATATTCTTACTTGGGTTTCATTCTTCAACTTGTGATGTCATCTGAACCTTTGATCTTTTTATGCTTGGAAACACATTCCATAACGGGGCCAGTTTTCCAAGTTGTTGGCAGGGAGGTTCACCCACTGTCAGCACATATTGGGAAATAACAGGCATGCTGCCCAACAATTCTCAACCATGCACAGAAAATCATCCACAAGATGCCTGCAACTTCCCAATATGTACAACCAGCGAGAAAACTATCCCCCACATGTCATTCTACACACAAGTGCATACAGCTTGATCTAAACCAATGGTGCAGTGCAAAGAACACCATCTAAACCATAGAAATAACATTACAGTTTGCCTACACAGTAACAGTAACAAAGCAATCCAGTGGCCATGAAGTACTTGGGATATCCCAAGAATCCAATAAGATATTATATAAATTCAAGTTCTCTCTTTTGTGATATTGTAACTCAGAACTAATTTCTGTGGTTTCCTACTTTTTTGTAACTGGTTGTCAGATTTTGAGATCTTTGCAAACTGTTTCTTTTGTTGATTTTTTACTCAAAATGGGCAAATTCCTCCAACTTCCCTTGGTCTATTGATTTGTTTTCTCCTCCAGTCTCTTGAAATTTGGTACTGTCAGTCGTTTACAGTTGCCCACGGAACCACAGATCTGCAGTGTTTTGTTCCACCTCTTTAGCACCTTATCCAAAAGGTGAGTCAAATATGCATGAATCCTTCTTTTGGAATTTCTGTCATTTGTGGGTTGGCCACTTAACAGATTTCTGTTTTTCTTCTGGAACTTCTGATCTTTACATTTACCCCGAGCCTCTTTGTATTTCAGTGACCCCGCTGTGGCTATGAAGCCTTTAGCACAAGGTTTATCTATTTCAAATACCTAGGTCCAATTTCCCCCATTTGACTTTAGGAGTCTTCTGTTAAACCATGTAACATGAAATGCGCAAAGTAAACTGTTCACCTTGAGGGAAAAATTGTTACCTTATTATTTAATTTATGTGTTCATTTATACTTTTTTTTCTAATTTGGATGTTATTTTAAGTAAAACAAGCAAAATAAGGAAATGTATTAAAAACTTTCATCTGTGCATCATTTTTGTGTGCTATTTTAACATAATCACAAAAATGAATTTAAACTCAAATGAAAGGATGCAGAAAATTATTTTGATTTTTCTTGCATTCTGAATTCCCCCTCTGACATCCTCACCCTAGAAAATTTATCATTTGTTTTATTCCCCAATTTAATTTACCTGCTCAGGCTGATGTAAAAGATCTCATGGCACTATTCAAAGAAGAGAAGGGAGCTCTCTCAATGTCTAGCCCCAAAAATCCTCTTCCAACTAACACCACCATAATGACAGATTATTTGGTTATTCATGGATTTATTATTTGCAGAACTTTGCTGTCTGCTGGCCTACATATGAATTACATTTGACCTGTACAGTATTTATAAATTTTAAAGCAATTTGGGATGTCCTGAGGAGTGTTATGCTTATTTCACACTGCAGTGATACTAATTTTAATTGAATGCTTCAGGTAAACGTAGAAACACATTAATCTGCGTAGTTAATTTTTTGTTCTTTTTAAACGCATGGTTAACAGTGAAGAAGTTTTAGTTCATCCTTTGACATAGGCAATGCAAGACTAGCCTAAGTCATAAGTTAAATAGATGATGTACATTAATGTAGTATAATCAATAGACACATTCCACTTAAGGCTTAATAGCTGTATATTAAAGTTGCATAATGTGCAGTATAAATTAGTGATTGTCAACCTATTATACCTATATTGACTCTTTTGTCTGTGTACAAAGTCTGGCAAAACATACCAAATTAATTCTAGGGTTTTTTTTTGCCAAGACCTTAAGCTGGAAGAACATCAAGTAGCAGAAACATGGAATAAAATAAGAACAATATGTCCCGTTCACTATACAATTAGGAAATTAAAATCAGAAAACTCAGTCACCAAGGGAAAAGAGTGGTACATTAATCATTCTTTTTTCTTAAAACATTGAGCATTTAGTCTTAAAGTCGCTTCACTTTTCTACATGGGTAATAAAGATTTCATTAATATCCATATTTGTGTGTTAAATATTTCAGTATTCAACCTCATTTTCATTAAAATATTAGCCAATGATTTGGCATTTCCGAAATATATTCTCTTATACATGTTTATTTTAATGAACAAAAGTTGCAAACTCCCTTTGTTTACAACAGTGGGGTAAAAATGATATCCAATACTTCTTTACAGACCGTCAGCTTGTTAAGTTGGTAATAGTCTCAATTCTAGGAGAGAAGTTCAAGCCCGTACCAGGACCTGAGCACATAATCTAGGCTGACATTTCATTGGAACTGTCACCCTTCAGATGAGACACTAAACCAAAGTGTCATGTGTCTATTAGAGTGGTTCAAGTGGATTTTAAAGATCCCACTATTTGAAGAAGGGTGGAGTTCAGCACTCCTGCTTTTGTAATGATATTGACAATAAAATGGCTGCTATGTTTGCCTCCATAATAGGTACTGTCACTTCATGTGACGTTGAGTGACAATATAAGGTGCTATCTAAATCCCAAATCTTTCTTTTTCTCCACACCGGAGGCAAAATTTTAGTTGCATTGTCATATAATTTGCTACCTTGCTCACAAGTGGAAAGCACAATTTAGTCACCGTACTTGTAGTTTTAGAGTTATTGATAATTCTGTGAATATATTACAACAAGCAAGGGAGGAAGTTGGATAATTGGAAAAATTGGAGATGATATGTTTAACAGATAGGAATGTGTTCAAAATTTAGGATCAAAATACCTAAAAGCGAATGAGGACACATTAGTTCCAAAATATCTAAAGACAAATTGAGAACTCCCAACACTTGAGCAAAGTTGCAAAGAAAATGCTGTTCACTAAATCAGCAACAATTCCTGTTCCAATCTTTGCCAAAAAGAAAACTTTTTTCTGTCAATGCATCTAAAGTAATACAACTCTTGAAACTATTCAGAATGTTGAGGCAGACATGAGAAGACCAAGTACCGTACATACTCATGTGAAAGTCAAGTTTCTAAGACCAAACTTTTAGCCAAAAAGTAGGGGGTCGACTTTTACGAGTAATAGTCAAGGGGTTGAAATATACCCTCTTCAATCATCTCGCTATTGCAGAGTTACTAATTTTAATCCTGTAAACGAGTGAGCAAAAGCATCCCTTCTCTCGCCTCATTATTTAACAAAATTTCAGAAGTACCCAGGAGGTCCAGTGAAACGTAGCACAGGTAATAGAAGTCAACTGGCACTGTTATGAAAGGCGCACTTACCTCAGAGAGCAGGAGGTTAGGAACTCCAAATCCCTGCAAACCTCAGAGTTTTTGCCCATGCACAGACCAGGAGCGGACTACACACATGCAATTCAGCAGTATAAGTTCTTTGGGCCCAACACACCTGTGCATAAAGAAAAATAGCACAAAAACCTGGATCATGTGACTGGGAGCGGATTGCCATTGAAAACAAGATGCCCAGGCAGGGGGCAGGGGGATATCTCAAAGGGAAAGGGGTCAGGGAGAGGTCCCAAAATAAGAGTTCCAGACAGCGGACAGGGGCAGAAAGTGGTCCCAGTTAGGAGCAGAGAAAGAGGCTCCAAGCAGGAAAGCGGCTGCGGTTATCAGACTTTAATTGAAGAGAGCTCAGGAGAAGCCCTGGAGGTCAAACAGTGCTTTGGAGAAGCCCTGAAGATCCATGAAGGCAAAAGAAGGTCAGTGACTTCGTGCTACATGCCGTTTGGGGCAAAGGTAAACCTTGAAGCAATCGTGTTCTACTCAGTGTGGCCAAAGAGCTGAGGTTGTGCTTGTGAGTTGGTGCTTGAGTGCAAATTCGGGAATCCAGGGGAACAGAATCTCAGAGATGAGATTGAAACCCTGCAAGGTGGGCCAGCATTAAGGCCGAGTTAGAGCAACTTGTGGAGAGAATTCCAAGGCAAGATCATTGAAGGTCAATACTGGAATCCCTCATGAGAGAGACAGAGTTTCAGTGGGATAGGTTGACTCAGTGTTTACTGAGGTCTGGTTGGGTTGTTGAGAAATCCGTGGACTTGGTCGCATTTGCCATTTACTTTGCAGTGTGATGTATTCAGCCACAGTTTGCCTGCTAATTCACATGTACCTCATGTTTATCCTGAATGTTAGAGTATAAGATAGATATTTCAAATTGTTTTATCTTTCCGACCTTGTATAGTAAAGTTTATTTTTGTTTGCTCAAAACCCGTGGAATCTTGCGGCTTTATTCTCTGAGCAAGTGTATTGAATCTCAAACTTTGTCTACTTGAAGCAAATGTTATCGGTCGCTAACCAGATCTTACTTTAAACTGGGGCCCTGGTCTAGGATCGTAACAACACCAATGAGGTGATGGTGTTTAGTGTGTCTTATTCTTGTTGATAGCCGAAGAGAAAGACTGTTCCTGCCAACCCCACCCCCAAAAGTAGCACAAAAGGAGGCAAAAAGTACCTTGATCACATGTTAATGTGCAGAAACACGAGGAGTTGAACAGCCATCTTCAATGGTGTGCTATTCTATGATTCTATCAATGAGTGGGTTTGCACCAAGGCGAGTTTGACTCAAGTACACAGAGTTTGGATTCTTTGGCTAAAAGTCGGGGGTCAATTTATACGCGAGATCTATGAAAAATGGATGATCTTTTGGCCAAAAGTAAGGAGGTGACTTATACACAAACTCGACCATTACTTCAGTATATATGGTAATTCAAACTCTTACATTTGGCTTCAGTGTTTTTAAGATAAAACTTGGTTAAAAGCAATTGTATAATCACACTAAGTTAATTTTTATCTTTTCTTTTGCGTCCTTGTTAAACTTTGGCCATCAACAAGAATGAGGCACATTAAATACCACCACCTTATTGGTGCAGTTTGGCTGCTATTACCTATGCTGAATTTCACTGGGCCTCCTGGGTACTTCTGAAATTTTATTAAATAATGAGGTGAGAGATGGGATGTTTCTACTCACTTGTTTATAGGACTAAAAGTTAGCCACCCTGGAGAGTCCATGCAGAATGCACCTTTTGTCACTGAGCTCAGTGTGAACAGCAACAAGGTGCAACCAGCAGTGTAACCTGGGCCGCCAGTTGCTGCATTTCTCGCCACTAAAGCCAATTTTAGGTCAGTAGCTGCAATCATAGATTACGCCTCTTAAGATTAGTAACTTGAACTTCCTATTTATAGTTTCAAAAACTAAATATAGCACTTTGAAAGCTACTAAATCAATGCCACCACATACAACCTTATACTATAATTGCTATTAACCACTATCAAAAACACGAGATGCTTCTGGTGTTGTACCAAAGTACTTCACCAAGCTTTCCGGAGACAGAAATTGATTTGTGTTCTTCTTACTTAAGGTTATCACAGGTCACATAAAGATATGCTCTGGTGCATCAAATGGAATCTATACTGTTTAGCTGAACCATTCAATCATTGCTATTTAGATGGTTTACATAAAGTGTGCATGTTGGAAAGGAGCTTAAAAAAAGACAATTACTTCATGGTTAACTAAATAATTATGTTATACAGTTAGCAAACACTAATTCTCAAGCTGCCTCCCTCCCCACTTTAATCAGTTTTCTCCATGCTGGTTTGATTCATTCATTCTACAAACCAGCCAAGATGAAGAAAACATTTTGTTAGGTCTCTGGGAGTGGTATTCTGAAACTAATATCTGGTAGTTGTGATACTTCATTATTCTTTTAAAAATTGCAATAAATCAGAGAAGACAGTACACAGCAATGTAAAAATGGTTAATTCACTGAGATCTTTCTATATCTTGGTTGTCTTTGTCGTACTGAGATCCAATGGCAAAAGCTGAACTGAGCTTTCAAAATGCATTTGCAAAGTTTAATGAAAGAGCTTTGATTAGCTGTGAAGTAACACCACTAAAACAAGTTATCAGGCCATTATCATTTGCCGTTTGTGGGACCTTGCTATGCACAAATTGTCGGCTGTGTTTCCTACATTATAACAGTGACTAGATTTCAAAAGTAATTCATTAGCTATAAAGAGCTTGGAGGCACCCTGAGGTCATGAAAGGCACTGTGTAAATGCAGGCATTCCTTTCTTTTTATTACATGGATAAAACAACTCTTCTATAGACAAACGTGATGAGCATGTTACGCAGCACATTAGGAGAAAAGCAAAGAGAAAATGCCTTTTGTTTTTTAACCTGTGCTGGACTAGCATAAGACCTACCCTGTAGTCATGTTTGGTTTACACTGGTGTACACTAAGAGCTAGTAATTTGGGTAGTTTGTAACAGCACACATAGGTCAGATTTGAGGGCAAATCTTACCTCCTTCTGCAATTTTCATGTGAAACATAAGCCAATGAGAAAGTGCTGGGAATATATTTAAGACCGCACTTTAGGCTGCTTATTGATCCCATGCCTGCTTTAATTATGAACATTTTTCATTCATTAAATCAAGTTATTTATTATATGTATAATTGCTTGGTAAGGGTATGAAAAGAGATTATGCATTATATGAGTTAAGTTACATTTCTTGCAAATTCACCGTAATCAAAAACTTGTTATCTATACAACAAATATTTCCTGGGTTCAATTTTTATATTAATCCTGCCTACAGCTAGCACAAGCCATTTGCGATTTAAAAAAAAAACAAAATCATGGCACGAATAAAGCATTGTCAATGCCATTAATGTATCAAGTTATTTACTTACTGAAACAATGTGTTGTTATTTTTCAATGACCCTGTAAAAAGCCACCAATTTATAACTCAGCAAGCTATTAGCAGGTAAGTCTTCATCTGCTTATGAAATGGAGTAGCCTAATGTATTTTTTTTGTCAATATATTACCATTTGTTAATATGGGGGTGTACAGAACCCAGTGATATAATGAGCCTGTGCTTTTAAAAAAAATTGGTCATAGCTGTTACGTTTCGTGCAAATTGCTTTCAGCAACAGTAATTGCAGGAATGTATTCGGCTACAATTTAATCTCAAATGCCATTGAAAGTTTTTTTTTTACCACAGTCTAATCTCTGAACCATTGTTCAATAATTATTTCAGTTCTCATCACAATCTTAGCTTTGCACACTGCCTTTAGAAACGGTTCGCTATAGAGTAAATTACTGGTACATTTTATTAACAATTTATTTTTTTCTTTAAATAAATTAATCGAATAGAAGTAACAGCTGTGACATTTAAATTAGCTCCTTGTTTACTGAAAAATGATGTAGGTATAAATATTGATAAGAAAGTCGCTCAATTCAATGTGGCTGCTTTAACTTTTGGAAAGATTTAAATATTTCTTCTAAAAACAGGTGACAGAACCTTGTAATCTGCTCATTTTAGGAGAAAAGAAAAGGGGCAAACCTTTAAATGTACACTTTTTTTTAAAAAGAGAAGTTTTACAAGTTTTTGTTAAGTGGAATCAAGGTTTGTGGCTCACTGGGACATATGTTATGCATGGCTCACTAAGCTCAGTTGCTTGCTTAAAACCAGGCCTGGGAAACCTCTTGTGAAGTGCACGTGTTACATCTCCTGCTAGGCTTAGCATGGTACTCAGAGCTGCAACCTAACAGGTGCATTCTCCTTTCCAAAGGAAACGGGAGTTTCATGCATTAAACTAACTTTATCATGCCTGTCAAGCACATTATCATTGCACAGAAGGAATCCTACAAGTGTCTGTGTGTCATGTTCATAACCAGTGACATTAACACCCCCATCAATCACAGCTCTTTCTGCTTTCACAGATTAACCATTTAACTGATCTCCAAGGGCCCTTCCTTCCTAAAACAGCTTACAGTTCTGTGAAATACATCCGAAGCAGCCCATTTTCTAAAAGAAGACACCACGTGCCCAGCCTTTCTAAACAATCATAAATCAAATGCAAGTCACTCACTTCAGTGCCATGGTCAGTGACTGTAAGTCCTGTCAAAACTTTTTAAGCCATCAAAAAAAATCAAGAATATTCAATGCATACACACTTCATTTTACAACTGAGCAAAGACTTTAACCTTGACTTGTGTCAACCACATGCCTAATGGATGAATGATATTCCAGTTGGACAACACAGACAGGATTTAGGGTATCCAAGCTGGACAATGCGTCAACAAAGAGTAATACAGGTTGATGCAGAGCCACTAGATGTCACTAGCATTCTTTGCAAATATGCATTAGGCAGATGTTGAATCTAGTATAAAATGACACATATGACCATCACCCAAGATGAACATAAATGAGAGTTTGACAAGGTAAACACCGATGCTGTTTCCTCTGGCTGGAGAGAACTAAGGGTCAAGGTCTTAGGATAAGGGGTCACCTATATGGTACTGAGATGAGGAGAAATTTCTTCATTTAGAGGAATGTGAATCTTTGGAACTCTCAGAGGGCTGTGGCCGCTCAGTAATTGAGTATATTCAAGATGAGAAGGGATTCAGGGATATGAGGATTAGAGAGGGAAAGTAGAGTAGTAGTCAGCTATGATCTTTTTGAATGGCGGAGGGGCCTACTCTTGTTCCTATTTTTTGAGCCAACAGTAGAAATTAGGCCAGCACACTGTACTCATTCATTTGACAAAGAACTTCAACTGTCCCAGCCTATAGCAGTTCAAGCACTGTTCTAATGTTCAGATATACATATGAACATCTTTTGGTAGTTATGCAATATGTTTGTTGAGAGTGGCACTCTGTCCAAATTACTTCGTCATGAAAATAATATATTTTTCATTATATCATTGTGATTTATTGTAAAGTAGATTTATAGGGTAAGCATGGATGATTCTGCCTGTGTGAGATTTAATTAAATTGGAGTCAGCTAGACTGCAAGCTTGAAATTATCAAAAGAAGTTAGGGGTAAAAGGCATTTGAAATACTGACTAAACAAGGATGAGGTCTTAGCATATAAGGTGTGAAGGAAATTTGCACTTTTAGATAAGTGGGGTTGTTTGGATTTCAGCGGGATGGTAGGATGTTTACAACTGGCAAGATAAGTAAGGCCAAGCAGTGTGTTTATTTTTCCCAAAAGGAAAGAGGTCATACTGGTAAATGAAAGATTTTTATATTATGGCAAAAGTAAATTTGCAGACATATAGAACAATGAAATTACAGATTAAAGAGAGAGAAACGTATATAAAGTGGAATGAAAGGCTATGTTGGGGAGCAATATAAGATCCAACAGGAGTATGTGAAACATCCTTGAACTAAAGTTGGAGAAAAACCTTTGGAATTCCACTGTCGAGTGGGTGCTGTGGTAGCTTGCTAGCTTGTTTTTTAAATTTAAACATCTATTTTGGACTGTTACCTTAAAGGGGGTGTGTACTTGGGTGTTAGGTTAATTAAGAATTTCAGGATTTATTATGGTATTAAGTAACTGTAATCTTATGTCTGTGCTTGAAATATTTTCTTTTGTTAATAAGTACTTCAATTTTTAAAATCTCTAAAGGTCTCAGTGGACTCATTGCTTCTGAATTCAATGCACACATCTTCTTGTAATAAATACAAATTGCAAAACTGTTGTGATAGCATGGCCAAGCTTCCCTTGTTGATTTGGTCCGCTTGGCACACATCACCTGCTACGTCATAACTTGAGATTTCAAACAATGCAATGGAGGAGTGTGCACCTTCTCTATTTTGCTGTCACACTTGATACCAGGAATACCCATCACATCTAGCTGCTCTATCAGATGGATGTTGGGTTTTTCTACTAAGATAACGAAAACACTCATTGGCAAAATGTCTTTTGTAGATTAGAGTACAGTACAGGCATGTTTCAAGACAGGAAAGAAGCCAATTACTAGCATTGATAGTCAGCACTTCCAAAACTTGACCATCTCGGTATCAATTTTAAAAAATGGTTCTGAAAATCCCCATACTCCACTCAGTCGCACCAAGCAGTGAGACTCAGTTCACCTACCAGGGAAGGGAGCTCTCTAATGAAGCACTGGATAAAAAAGAGAGAAAGGAGGAAAAAGAAAAAGGAATTAAAATGGAAAAAAAGTAAAGAACTTGGTTTTATTAGTCATAATTTATATAAAGGAAATAATTTTAAAATCTCAATTCATGGTATTATATATTACTTAAGAACTCTAAATATTTGTCGCGCTGAGCGAGTGATGTTGGAATTCGGCCCAATTTTAGTTGGGAAATTTAAAAGTGTCAGAATTTATTCTAAAATTATGACTTTCAAAATCTGCTATTCTGGCTGTGAAATGATTAAATGGAAAAAACATACCACAGTTATCAAGTCTAACTTTTCCACTAATATAAGCAATATTGAGCAAGGAAATTCAATAAAATTGGCTGACATTTGCTGACTCTCAAGAGTTGCCAGGTTTGAACAGTGAAAGACCTCTTTTACATACAAAAAAATGCAAACATTTTATTTTTAGATAACCAAATACACAAGGCATAACTGGCATCATTTGTATTGCTGCCACTTTCACTATATAGATGTCATTTCTTGACTACGATTCAATCGATACCCCAAAAAGTGTACACTTGCCAAAAAACATGCCAGGAAGAAAAAAATGAAATTCAAATACTTGCTTAAGTTGTGGAAAAATAGTTCTTGTAATTCTGGCTCTTTGGAATGAAGAAGCACAAAATAATTGATTGGGAATGTTCAAGGTTTCAAGATTTGTCAAGATTACTGTTCTACTTGTTAAGAATCTACTGACACAGCTAGTGACATTCATGTCAGGGCAGCTTCAAGAACAAACAAAGAACTCTGGCAAATACATAAAACCAGAATCTACAGCAAGTTTGAATCAAGTCAACATGTGCCACTCCAATACTTCAGTAAATTCTATGCTGTGTTTCTATGTGGCACAAGCTTTTTTCTACCCTCTGCCTTTTTGCCCTAAACCTAGGACTTTGTTATTTTGCCAAAATACTCCCCTTTTCTCCTAACATCTACTAACTTTTATCTTAATATGGATTCACAGGAGCAGGCAACATTCTGGTACCTTGGTGCTCTTTGTGCCTGAGCATAGTTCAGAATGCTTTGACAGGCTGCTTGACTGTGATGGGCATTGCAGTTCAACCCAATCTTGTTTCTACCAAGGTGCGCGCACACACAATTTGCAGTAGGATTACCCAGTAACAGCCAGGCGTGCTCTCTTGAGGTAATTTTGTTTTTCTTCCCTAGATCAGAGTGCAGGGGCCACATGAAGCATCATTTCATGGCCCTATGTAATACCAGGCTTTGCAGCACAAAGTTATGATTGGAGAAGAAATTATTCTAGTCTGTGCACCTCAATGCCACACTGGACAGAGTACCTACTCACTTGGGCACTGACATCAATTTAATTTATATGCTCAAATTGTGGAGTAATAATTGAGCCCATAGCCTACAACACATGTAACAGAATGTGTGCACTAAAGATTACTCTTGATTATTATGAGATAAAAGTTCTGCTTCTGGACTCACCGGTCCACAATTTTTCCATTCATTTAAAGTGAACGGACAAAAGTTAATTGTTTATGTATAATGAGGGCAAAAAAAAAACCAAGTGATTTAATTGTGGGTAACATGAACCAGAACAGAATATTACTGTAGAATTTGACACGATAAGGCCAAATCCTGGCTGCAAAATTGGGAAATATAACAGTACCCTCACAGAGATCACACAATTGAATTCTGAAGGATAAAATCTAAAATTATACCTATGCAATTATGGTCAAATTAACCTCTTTTTAAAATAAGCAACTCAATGTGATAATTAATTTTATTTTGCTTCATTCTGTCATATTATATTTTTTCAAATTACTGTCTTTTTGAGGCAGTACAAACAGGACAAAACTCTCAGAAAACTTTGACCATGTCCTGTTATTCTAGTCTTCACAGGACTTTTCAGCCAAGTACCTTGACAGAAATACTTCAAATGAATTCGGAATTAAACCACCAGTAAATTCCAAGGAATAAGATTTTTTTCAGCTAAAAACGATTATGTATTTGCAACAGTCTTTAACGGGAAAATGTGATTCACTTAAAGTTGTTTCACTTAAAGTTGCACTTTTCAGGAAGGCAACTACAACCTTAATTGAGGATTACTGTATTCTAACAAACAGCTGACTGGCTTCCTGACTGACACCTTCCATAAGCTTGTGCTCTACTGCATGCATTCTAATTCACATCAAGTCCTGTCACCCATCACCACTTGCTGACCCACATTGGCTATTGATACAGCAAACCCTTCAGGTTTAAAATTCTCCTCCTTGTTTTGAAATCCCTCCATGGCCTCAACCTCTCCTTTTCTCTATATCCTCCTACAGCTCTCCAAGATATTTATGGTGCTCCAATTCTATCCTACACATCCCTGACTTTATTGCTCACCATTTGCAGTGATGCTTTCACTTGTCAAGACCCGAAGCTCTGGAATTCCCTTCCTAAGCCTTTCTGCCTTCCTTCCTCTCTCCGTCTCCTCTTATAAAGCTCTCTTTAAAACTTACCTCTTTGACCAAGCTTTTGGTTTTCTGAGCTAAAATCTTCATTTGTAACTCAATTTCAAATTTTCTATAAATGCATGTTATTAAAGGCAATAAGGAACAGTGGAACACCCACAACCACCAGATGCAAGTATCCCACTGGTTAATCAGTCAGAATTCAGAGTCAGGTCTCTGGTCTCCACTTACCTAGATTGTATTCAGAATCCTGCCATTCACATCTCCTCTAGATGCATCCTTAGTTTTGTTCCCATTACTATTCCCCTTGGCCTTGCACAATGAAGCCTTTTGCCACTCAACTTCACCTACCTCCACCCATCACAAGCCTTCCCTTTTATTCTTCTTTCCACTTTTCCCTCTTTTCACTTGGTTGGTAGGGAACAGAGCTCCAAACTTCATTCCCTAGCTACAACTCTATCCTCTATTGGGGAGCAGTCTAAGATTAAGCCAGTCTGTTCGTAACAGTGGTGCCACATTTGACCCCAAGATACACTTCCGACCACATATTCGCGCCATTGCTGGCTATTTCCATCTCCGCTCAACTTCTGCTGAAACCCTCATTCATCCCTTCATTACCTCTAAACATGACTATTCCAATGCACTCCTGTTTTCCCACATTCTACCCTCTGTAAACTTGATTTCATCCAAAACTCTGCTGCCCATGTCTTTTGCACCAAGTTTTGGTCCCCCATCACCACTGTGCTCACTGACCTACCTTGGCTCCCAGTCAAGCAGCATCTTAATTTGAAAATTCTCACCCTTATTTTCAAATCCCTCCATGGCCTCACCCCTCCCTATCTCTGCAATCTCCTCTAGCCTCACAATCTTCCAAGATATCTGCACCTCTAATTCTGGACTCTTGAGCATCCCAGATTTTAATTGCTCCACCAGTGGTGGCCATGCCTTCCATTTCCTAGGCCCTAAGCTCTGGAATGTCCTTCGTATACCTCCCCACCTTTCTCCCTCCTTTGAGATACTCCATAAAACCTAGCTTTTTGACTAAGCTTTTAGTCATGTGACCTAATAACTCTTTTTGTAGCTCATATTTTCTTTTATATGCTCCTGTAAGGAATTTTGGTACATTTTAAGCTAACAGTATTATATGAGTTCTTGTTGTTTCATTTGCTCAAAACCTGTTACATTTCTAACTTTTTCCAGTTGTGATGAAATGTCACAGACCTGAAGCCAACTAGGTATTTCCAGCATCATCCTTTTTTATTTCAGATTTCCAGCATCTGCAGGATTTGCTTTTGTGTTTGCCTGAAAGGGTAGTAGAAGCTGATAGAATAGTAACTTTCAAAAGGAAATTGGACATATGCTTGGAAGGGGAGAAAATTGCAGGGCTTTGTGGAAAACAGGACTAATGGGATTGTTCTTTCAAAGAGCCGACACAGGCACAATATGCCGAATGGCTACCTTCAGTGCTGCAAGATTCTATGATTCCACAATTAAACCAAACTACAATAAGCCTGATCATTGTGGTTTTGTAATTGTATACGTTTAGTTGAGTTACACAAATTCCACTTAATTACTCAAATATAAACTATTGCAGTCCGTGATTGTTCCAGAAATCAAACTTTGAAATGGTAGCCATCTGTAACATTTCACATTTTACTATATTGGTCACCCCCACTGACGTTAACGTCCTAAGCCTCATTAAACAGATGGATGGCACTTCACTTAGACATCTTAAACTGATTTGCAATATTTATGCATTGCTGGTAGTCTTGGCTGCTGGCAACAGAAAATAACCACTTTTGTCCCTTTGACTAAGGATTACTTTGGCCTGTGTAGGCTGGAAAGGATCAGAATGTAGCAACCAGGACCATATGCAGAGTAGCTTCGCAAAAGACAAGGTCTTTTCAGCAAGGAGCAATTTTCAAGGTATCTCCTTGAACTTTACAGTATATTTGAACAACCATGTGGATTATGTCCAGCAAGTTACTGACAGCGAAGCTGAATAAAGCTTTAACAAATTCAGCAACTCATGCCTTGCAAGTCGCCCTTTGGTTTCTAATCTTGCAGTACAGTATCAGAGTAGGCGAGAGCAAAGTCTGTTCACTTTGCAAACCATTTGCCGTGAATATGTACATTTAAGGAAGTATGCAAATATTTTGCTGCAATATAGAATTAAACAATTTGTTTTTGTTGTTAGTTAAACAACTTATTTCCTTCATCAATGTAGTTGACAAATGTGCGTTCTTGGCAAAGTTACACCAAAAAAAAAAGACTGTACTTAGGAAAACAGTTGTCTCCTTGCTGTATGTTGTAGGCCATGAGTAAGATAAACAAAAAAGTGCCAATCATGAAGTAATTATGGATGAGGGAAGCCATTTGGCCCAATTCATCCATCGAGAAGAGCCCTGGAGTCTCCCCAGAGAAACTTCTTAAGTGATTCCAGGCCCTCTTTGCCGTTTCTCCATCTTTCCTCACAGCCCAGATCAGATCAAATTATATCGATA
The DNA here is from genome assembly GCF_964194155.1 of Cetorhinus maximus. Classification (NCBI taxonomy): domain Eukaryota; kingdom Metazoa; phylum Chordata; class Chondrichthyes; order Lamniformes; family Cetorhinidae; genus Cetorhinus; species Cetorhinus maximus. The sequence goes on from NC_135893.1 coordinate 65,842,322, forward strand.
CATTTACTGCTAAAACCTAAGTACTTCAAAAAGCAACACATTGTTTTTATTCTGATTATGGAAATCACTTGCAAGATTTTCAGATCTCAATTTTGTTTTAACTGAATACATTAAAACAAAGCAGAAATGTTGGTCACTGCCAAAATTGAAATCAGGAGTCAGCATAAATGCATCAAAAAATAATAAAAATCTATTTTTAAAAACTATGTAATAAACCATATTTCTAATTCCTTCTATGTAATCAGAGACATTGTTATAATGACTGTCTTAATCAATGAAGAGATTTAGGGATAACTAGGATCACTGGGTCATTTTCTCATCACGTGAATTGTGAAGTTGAATGTCCAATCGCAGGCTCACAGAGGATATACTTCTATACTTCTCATTGAAAGAAACTGGATTTGAACACAGAGTGCATGGTTTGTAGCTTGAACCACCAATGCGTAAATAGTCAAAAATAGACTAAGTCTACTAGTACAATAATACATGTGGACATAATGCACATTCAGATCATGTTAGTTCAAACTGAATTCAATTTCTCAAGGTTTACATATACAGATGTCCAGATTTATGCACCATGTCTGTATGAAGAGTCTGAAGCATGCACTGGATTTTTCCTTCCGCAGTAAACGGAAAGAAATTTACAAAAGATGCTTCTATCATCATAATGCAAAACTCTCACTTAGCAGCAGAGGTCAACTCAAGTGACAAGTGAAAGCATTTACTCTTGAGCTGTGATCCAAGTATAAACTCCGCACAATTTATTCTTGACCATTTATACTGAAACAGCTGCAATTTGTTGCAAGTTAACAGCAGTGGGATAAATGAGGCTAAACATTACTTGCTACTATAGTATTCATGCTTTGAATTGAAGCTGAATTCAAATATTAGAAATGCAGATTATTTCAGGCCATTAGAAGAAACTAGTCTTCATCTCCCATTAATTTCTCACATTTATTCTGTTGAGATCCGTGTATTCATTATATGTGACCCTGCTTTCTGCACTGCCCAAGCTGATTTAGGTATACATGCAGTTCAGTTTCAACTGACCGTAGCTACTTGACATAACTTACTTCCAAAGGCTCATAATGGATCAGATGTCTGAAAGTCTTTGTTCTTGCAGCAAAGCTAATATGTTAAATAAGACTGCTTTCTTCTTCAATAATGTTTCTCCTACTTAAACCTATAGGTCTCACTCCCTAACGCTTTACCTGAGGAGAAGGGAGAATTGAACTACAGTCCACTCCATTGGTAGACAACAGCCTGAGCTCTGAAATGGACAGCTTCCTTATTGAAGGCCTTGTAAAAATGATGTTAACATCAGACAGAATTGAAACAAAATAAAACATTTATATAACTTATGGTTCTCTCTTAGTCAGATTCAGTTTGTTGCAACGTTGGTTCTCTCCCAATACTTTGCATCCCCAGTCAAAAGGCAGTTTCCATAAGCAGGCCAAGCCTTGTTCATTCCACAATGCCAGGCCACCAAGTTCAGGCTAAAATTAAGATAGAAGTGTATTTACAAGTAAGGTAACTACACAGTAGGAGGAAAGAATTGCAAGATACTGGTTGTAGAAGTATTTAGAAAAGGATAAAAATTAAATTAATTCACAAGAGTTTAAAGATCTTCCACAGAAGGTTATTTTTTACAAGCAATGTCTTTAAATAGCAAAACTAGACAAACAACTCATTGTAATGCCGCTAAATGCAAAGAATTTTGCAGATTGGAAATTCTTTTGACACAAAGACTGAGACTACCAGATTCAACATTAAACCATATTCATCCTTCTAAGCTAAAATCATCTAAAAATTATACAGAAATATTCCTATAAAAGAGATGAAATTATTGTCATTACACAATTCACTGTTCCCTCTAAACAATAACCTACAGCCTTTATACAATTCTGGACATAAGCTCAGTTAACTCAGAGCACATGGTGACCACTTCAGCCTTCTGTATAGGCTGGAGGGCTAACTTACACAATTGCCCATTTTGTCAAAGCAGAATTTTGCTCTGCCCTATTCTATCCAAACCAACACTGTCCTACCATATTAAGAAATGACCTTGTTTGCGAAACTGGCCAATCCACTTTTTGAGTTGAGAGTCATTTTTGATCTCAAATTCTTGTTGGAATAATAACAGCAACTTTTAGCAGGTATGCCAGTAGCCTGCAGTCTCCCTTTATGACTATTGTTGCCTAGAAATTTAACACAGTAAAATAGCTCTGAATCTTAACTCTCAATTCCTTCCAACTAATCTAGTGTATGATTTCCATGCACACCCAGCATGGAAAATTAATTATAATTGCATCACCTTCATAGTCAAATTTAAAGAAAATTCCACTGCTTTGGCAAACAAGTTGCTTTGCATGAGGCTGCCTTTTAAAAGTCCCATCACTCTAAATAGATCCTTCCCAATTAACCACAAAAAGGATCATAAACAATAAATTCCCATGTAACTGAATTTGCGAGTAAATAGCTGAAAGCATTATCAATTACTATTAATTGTTAGCAGGCCCTATCTTCTCACCTGTCTTTTATCAGCTGCTGATTTATAGTTAGTGGGTGGTATTAATTAGAATTAATTAATTAAAGTTAATGGTTTTACTGAATCAGTTCTCTGGTGATCCACCAGGTGAAACATCCAATTTTTAGGGGAAAAGTAAAATAAGATACCCTAACCATGTTTTGTAGCTCCTTTTACACAGAATTACATAGGACTAGGCCATTCCGGCCAAATGATGCATGCAGGTGTTTATACTCCACACAAGCCTCCTTCCACTCTATTTTGTTTAACCATATCCGCATATCCTTTTATTCCTTTCTTCCTCAGGTGTTTATGTAGCTTCCCCTTAAATGCACCTATAATGTTCGGCTCAACTACTCCACGTGGTAGCAAGTCACCACTCTCCAGGTAAGAAGTTTCTCCTGAATTCCTTATTAGATTTTTCAGTGACTTTAATTGAGTACGTGGCTTGTAACCTATAGTAACCATGTAAGATCTGCTTGCTCTTAAAATTTCTTTAAAGGCAACAGCTAACACTAGAATACATGATTTATCAGCAGGGAAACAAATCACAATAATGAAAAAGATTAACCAATGTTCTTATTGTGAAAGGAAAAGTGCAACTGACGCTTACGGATACACCTTTAAATGTAACAGATATTAATCAATCAGGCCAATTCTCATTATTTAACTGTGATTGTCAGATACAGCATCCTATGTTTCTTCTCCGTAGTTTAATCAATGATCGTGTCAGAAGAACTTGTTTATATCCCCTCATTCTTCGCAAGCTACCCAGCCCAGCTGTACATTTCTAAATTGCATCTGTTGCTAATTAATGTTGCAAAACAGAAGGCCACAGTGAAACCCAGGACCTGTATTAAATGGTTTTTTAAAAAATCCTTACCGCTCCCAGCATGATGCGGAAAATGAGCCAACGAAAAGACCATATGACAATTTTGGACGGTGGTGTATGACATGGAATGGTACGGAGAGTCAGCACAGGACACATGAAAATACCAAGGAACCCAGTTTCCAGAAGCTGAGACTCCCAGCCTGCAGGAAATAGAAGATAAGAACATTAAAAAAAAAGTTAGCTGTATGCGGATATGGAACTTTATTTTATTCACATACACTGTAAAGCCCTTAAGGTTCTTTACCGCCCACCCTAATTCTAGGGCATTGGTAGGAAACTGAACGGGGTGTAAAAGAGGTGTAGCACCTCCTCGCCGCATTCTTTGGAGTGACTGATTCTGTATTGTCCTCACCTTCACCCAACTCTCACCTGTGGCTCCATGTGGTTGTGAGCACGCGACGGCCACACCCTAGTAAACCGTTTCGACTGGTGGGCCAAACCAGGTGAGGGTAGCCGTCGGGTCCCTTACCCTCGGCAACTTAGGAATGTGTCTACCCTGGCAAATGAGACCAATATCATTTCCAACAGTCTTGCAGGCAGATCAGCACCCATGTTGTGGAACACAGAGTTCAACAAGGGGAGGCAATGGCGTAGTGGTATCGTCACTGGATGATAATCTAGAGACCCAGGGTAATGCTCTGGGGACCCGGGACCACGACAGATGGTGGAATTTTAATTCAATAAAAATCTGGAATTAAAAAGTCTAATGATGACTACGAAACCATTGTTGATTGTCGTAAAAACCCACCTGGTTCACTAATGTCCTTTAGGGAAGGAAACCCGCTGTCCTTACCTGGTCTGGCCTACATGTGACTCCAGACCCACAGCAATGTGGTTGACTCTTAAATGTCCTCTGAACAAGGGCAATTAGGGATGAGTAACAAATGCTGACCTAGCCAGCGACGCCCATATCCCATGAACAAATAAAAAAGAAAAAAAGACACAGATGATGACCCAGTCACCCACTGCATCCAGATCTATCTCTAGCCACCTAGACTCGTCTTGCCACTGGACCAAGCTAGGTCAGGACAAGGGAACAGATGGATACATAATGGCTCCACTGAAAATCATCTTGGTGCCAGGTGCCGAATTGTGATGACGATATAAATAAAACAAGCAATCATTTTTTTTTATTTTAACTACTGTTATGAATTAAGTAAAAAAATAATAAAATGATTGTGAAATTATGAACATTTAAGTATACAAATAATTACAATACTTTGAAAAATGCTAGTCTCCTTAATTTACTGAGTAAAAATGAAAGATCTACTGTATTAAAGTCCACATATATGTTGTCAGGTTGAATTCATTAAATTCTCACTCATTTCCATAATATTTATGAGTTTATAAAGTAGGAAATTGGACAGTCTCATGGTCTATTCATTCTACATCTTATTTGTGGAATGGTGTCTTTACTCCTTAATTCCATCACACATTTACTTTTGTGTGGTTGTGGCAAGAGATCGTGGCAATAGGAGGTGGAATTCAAGCGTTTTGTAGCAAATTCCAAGAGCTTTTTCTGCCTTTTAGCAAGGGAACACTTTTTCAGTTGTTCAGTTGTTTGCTTGTGTCAGAGTAGCTTTGGTACACATTACCCATGATCAGTTTCAATGCTTGTTTCTGAATGCTTTCAAGCTTGTTCATATGCTCTTTGGCAAGTCCAGCAATCCAAGCCAGCTGACAATGCACAACTTTCCCTCACTTTAATCCAATTCACATGCAAGTCACGTTCATTATCTTTCTATCATCTTTCATCCATCATCTATCACAAGTCCTCTGGTGACAAGTGAACAATGTAGCAGCAGGTGTGGATTTACTTGGAGCTCACACAGGTGACTCAGACCATAGGGTTGTTTTTTTCACTAGAAGGAAGCAGAAGTGGAACTCGGCAGCCTGACCAACTGAGCAGCCCTTTCCAGGACCACACTGCTCAACTTCCTAGAATGAGGAAGAGGCTAGAAAAGATGCAGTAAACATTGTCTGATTCACCTCCCTGGCCAGCAGCCACAGCTGGCAGGGATTCCATCGATAGGGTTGCAAGTCAATCTCAAAAAAGAAATTAAAGGTGACACTGGTCATCAATGGTGCACAAAACATGCGCACCCTCATGGACAATGCCATACCTGACAGACCTGAGAGAAGAAATGTTCTTGTCAGTAGAGAGCTGGCTAGGTACAATGTCCAGGTCACCACCCTCAATGAGATTCATCGACCTGAAGAGGGTCAGCTCAAGGAAATTGATGCAGATTAGACATTCTTTTGGAGTGGCCATGGAAAAGAAAAACATAACAAGCTGGTGTAGGCTTTGCTGTAATGAACCATTGTATCAGTCAGTTGATTTGCCTTCTCAAGGATTTTAATGAAGGTGTTTAAACTCCCCCTGCACAGCAACAGGCCAGCAACTCTGTGTATGCCCATACCATGACCAACCCTGATGAAGTCAACGATAAATTCTATGGTGACCTCACTCTTTGGTTGCTACAGTGCCAAAGTCAGACAAGCTAATCGTTCGTGATCTGCACCAACTTTTGAATTGAAGTCCCACAAAGTGTGGGAGTGGGTCATTGAAAAAAATAGGATTGGCAGTTGTAACAGCAATGGTCTCCTCTTGCTGAAGATGTGTGCTGAGCATAAGCTCTTAATCACCAACAGAATTTTCCACCTTCCTCATCACAGCATGGCATCTTAGATGCCCCCCGTTCTATGCATTGGCACCTAACTGATTGTTTTTTCTATTTTTTCATGGGATGTGGGCGTCGCTGGCTAGGCCAGCATTTATTGCCCATCCCAATTGCCCTTGAGAGGTAGTGGTGAGCCGCCGCCTTGAATCGCTGCAGTCCATGTGGTGTAGGCAGTGAGTTGCTAAAGGTATGTAGATTGTACATACTGCTGCCACTGCACATCAGTGTTGTAGGAAGTGAATGTTGAAGGTGGTGGATAGGGTGCCCATCACGTGGGCTGCTTTGTCTTGGATGGTGTTGGGATTCTTGAGTGTTATTGGAGCTGCACTCATCCAGGCAAGTGGAGTATTCCATCACAGTCCTGACTTGTGCCTTGTAGATGGTGGACCGGCTTTGCAGAGAAGGTGGTGAGTTACTTTTGTGGTGCAACTGTTAATTGCCACTTATCAACCCAAGCATGAATGTTGTCCAGTTCTTGTTGCACATAGATATGGACTGCTTCAGTATCTGAAGCATGCGAATTGCGCTGAACATTGTTCACTGATGATTGCACATCGCCACTTCTGACCTTAAGATGGAGGGAAGGTCATTGATGAAGCAGCCAAAGATGGTTGGCCCTAGGACACTATCCTGAGGAATGCCTACAGTGATGTCATAGGACTGAGATTGTTGACCTCCAACAGCCACAACCATCCTCCCTTGTGCTAGGTATGGCTCCAACCAGTGGAGTTTTCCTCCGATTCACTGACTCGTTTTGCTAGAACTCCTTGATGTTACACTTGGTCAATGCACCCTTGATGTCAAGGTCAGTCACTGTCACCTCTTGAATTAAGCTCTTTTGTCCATGTTTTGACCAAGGCTATAATGAGGTCAGGAGCTGAGAGTCATCGCCAGGTAGAGGGAAAGGCAGGGTGTGCGTGTAACGAGAGCTATGTGCGGCACTGACTGCGGGACTCACCACTGTGTTATAATTTCAAAGCTAAACATCAAAATCTATCCCCCAGGGGTGCCCCCAGGACTTGAAGGTCCAGAAATGTCTCAAGGCTCAAACAGGTAGTCATGGAGGAATTTCTCTCAGAGAAACTCGAGAATCACCTGTATGCAGTGAAAATGGACACAAAGCGAATGGAGGATGGCTGGGTGTCCTTCAGGGATATAGTGTACTCCACTGCACTAGAGGCCCTTGGCCCTACCTCTCCTAAGCATCAAGACTGCTTCAATTAAAACAATGAGGTAATCCAGAAATTACTGGAGGAGAAACATCGCCTCTACAGGATTTACCTCAGTGACAAGTCATCACTATTCAAGCACAATGCCTACCAAAACATCCGCAGGATGTCCAATGCAAGCTTAGAGAGATGCAAGGCACTTGGCTGAATCAGAAAGCAGACGAACTTCAGTCAAACACAGGCCACAAAGACTGGAAGAGATTCTACGATGCTCTGAAATCTGTCTATGGGGCCCTGTCTACTTATTGATCACCAACCTCAAGGTTGGACGGGCAGCTCATTGAATTAAATTAATTAGGTTTTAAATGGCCTTTAAAGGCCTTTGACAGTTCGGCGGGCGCACAGCTGAGTCGGTTGCGCGCCCACCGAACCGAAAATCTAAATGATGCGTGGTGACATCGGGACACCCGCCCGACGTCATTTTACGCGTCGGCAAGTGGGCCCCGCCCCCACTCGTCGACGGGAAAATTCTTCCCATAGCTAGCCTTGAAAGTTTAGAAGGGTTTGCTAATAACAAAGGCTAGATTCTCTTCAACTTCTGCTCCATAATCACTAGTTTAAGATGCTGCTTGTCAAGAGAAAATAAATAGAAAATACAATTTACACAAGTATTTTCAAGTCCAAAATATCAGATATCACACTGAGAAGTAAAATTCAGTGTTGTAATACTGGACCCGAATTGACTTAGTTGATTTTTCACTCCTCCGCTATTGCGATGCCAGCCTGGCACCTGGAGCCTGCTGGCAGCATATTAATGAGGCTCAAGCCTTAAGGACCTTAAGGTTGATGGGCAGGCCAGGAGCCCTGGCGGCAAATAGAAAAAACATGAAACCTCATCCACCGGCGGGATGAGGTTTCATGCAGGATTTTAAAAAGTTTAATAAAGTTATAGTGTAAATTATGAACATGTCCCATCTCATGTGACATTCCATGAGGGGGACATGTTAGGGATTTTTTTTCCTCTATTTTTAATCTTCTTCAAAGTGGAAGCGATCTCTCTGAGGCAGCACTTTGCCTCAGGGAGATGTGCGCTCTTTCGTGCGCATGTGCGAAAGGGCGCACTCTCGTTTTTGGGGAATTCTCCCCCCGCCCGCACAGAAGGCGCATAGCACTTCCTGCCAGACGTCAGGCTGGGCGGGCCTTAATTGGCCCGCCCACGTAAAATGGAGGCAGGGCCCGCTTCTCTGGCGGGGATCATCTCCCCGCCCACCGGAGATTGGTTTGGGTCCGCCCGCCCGACTGGCAGAAAATTCTGCCCCTTGAGTCTGTTCTGCACTATCTTAATCATCGGCATTCCCTCTAAACTAAGACACCCGAAACTAGACACAATGGGGTACAAGTTTCCATTAAGTTACCAGCGCAATTTACCCAAAATTGGCCAAACCAGCATTAAAAAAATCATGGAATTTGAAGTGCAAGTTATGTCCAGTGCAGTCGAGTTTCTGCAATTTGCTGTACTGGTTTAAATAAAATTTAACACTGAAAACCAACCCCTCCCACAAAACTGCCTATGCCCCTAGATTGAAAGAACAAGGATAACGAATTTCCACCAATTGCGCCCTTAATGTCTTGCCTTAGCATAAAGGCACTACTAGGCACTTTAAAAAGTTTTTAGTATATCTCTTAATATTTAAGAAACTGACCAGTGTACACCTTTGGAACTAGTAAATGGTTCTGCATATTATTTTTGTAAGTCCTTCTCCATTATTTAAAGTCAGGTTATTCACAGGTGATGGACAACACACACACATTTTAAAAATGCTTAGTTTTTGCTAAACCCAATTTCAGATGTATGAATAAAACTGCACCAGGTTGCCACTCTTATTAAAACAAGGAATGTTTTAATGCAAGGAAAAAAATACATTCTAAAACACTGCTGCATGGTGCTGGTTCACGAAAAATTTTACATTTGCAGTTATGCAAATTGGTTTCAGCAGAAACTTGAATCGTAACTTCACTTTGGAGATTGATGGTAATTTCACATAGATTGTCAATTGCGCCCAAAGCAGAGATTCTACCTCACTGTTCTAAATGTTGCCTAACCAATAACCAAGATCAGCTTTGCTGTGTGCAATTGGCTGCATTGTTTCATACATTACAACAGTGGCTGCAAAATGTACTTCATTAGCTGCAAAGCAATTTGGGATGTCCTGAGATCATGAAAGGCACTATATAAATCGAAGTTTTATCTTCTGTCTTCATATTATTATGCTATGTAAATGTTGTTTAACATAAAATAAATTGTGACTTTTGTCAACTTTATTTTAGTCTTGACAGATCCCCGATTTACTTATTTGAGCGCCCATGGTAAGCAAATAATTGGATTAGATGACTGAGCATTGAACTGGCAATAATACTCAATTTACTCCGTGGCTACCATTCAAACAGTTGCATGCCTGTTAACAGGTAAATTGTGATTCACTTTACAGTACTACAAATAACACTGCTTATTGAAACATGCTGTGTGAAAGCCAAATACATTTATATAAAAACTCCAGTCTGCAAAGCCATATATACACTAAGAGTAACTATTATGTCAGAATGTCATTCTTGGATCATTTCTGACTCCAGCTAGCCTAACCCACTCATGACTTCTCTGCTTACTGACTCTGTGGTTAGATTTGAGTGGTCTAAAAAAAATTATATGCCACATCTGGCAGGCGCAAATCCTTTGCATGCCGTTGTGTCCATCACAAACAACTGTGTGTGGTTGGTTTCCAAGTGACTCAGACGGACAGAGAACAAAAGAATGCTGATATCATAGCGCTTTAACTTAGAGGGTTTCCTCAAGCCTTTTGTTCAATGCAACAATTCTCTTAATACTTCTGACATTACAACAAGAATTTGAAAACTACAGTGACATTTCTCAAACTGTCGATTCCCCCACCCAGAAACAAAAGTTATAAACTCTTATGATCATAACCAGACATTACTAGAAAATTCCTCTTGGTCAAATAGGTCAGGCTACAGCTGACTGGTCTTCAGCTGGAGTATTTATGAGAGCTTTAAACTCAGCTCCTGGAGTTTTGAGGTTGGAAAAACACAAGTTCCAGAAAGGTATGCAAGGAGTTTACAACTATTTTTAAGTTTTCAGTTGGAGCTGGGTTGTTCTCAGTTGTTCAGAAGGATCACTTGGGTGCAATTTCCTAAAAGGTCCTTCCTTCATTTTGAGCACTGGACTGTTGGATCCTTCTGTGGAACTGATCATGGAACTGGTGGCAACAGAAAACGAAAAGGAAGGAAGGAAGGAAGGAAAGAAACAACTTACATTTACATAGCACATTTCACAACCTCAGGATATCCTAAAGTGATTTATAGCCAACTTAGTACTGTTTGTACTGTAGTCACTGTCAGAATGTAAGTTAGGAGCAGCCAATTTGCATACTGCGGTGTAATAATATGGTTATGCCACAGTGGTAGGAGGCCGTTCCACCCACAACTCTCCAGCTGGTTGATAGTAAATCATCTTCACTGCTTTAAACAAGTAGATCCCCACAATGCAGCTTTCAAATTCAATTTTGCACTGTTGCAATACAATTCTCAGAAATGTTTAATCCAATGTGAGAAAATTAGGATGGGCAAAAAGTCTCATCAAACCAACAATTTTGCGTATTAAGTGTTTGTAGATAGCTTTACTAGAATCCAATGTATTAGCGCTTCCAAAAGGGCTCGGTGGGTAAATGCAGCATATGTTGTAGTGCAGTTAGAGGTCAGGAAAGTCCCAAACATCAATTGATTTCGTAGGAATATGGCCATTCAACCTCTCGAGCTTGTTCCAGATTGTCATTCAATTTGATCATGGTGATGATTAGGTGCATCTACCCATCTTGGTTCTGTAACCCTTACCTAACAAAATTCAATCAATCTCAGTTTTTAAATTTTCAATGGACCTCCAGACTCAACAGCTTTCGAGGATGGAGTGTGTTCCAGATTTTCACTCCCTTTTGTGTGAAAAAGTGCTGCCTGACAACACTCATGAATGGTCTAGCTCTAATTTTAAAGTTATACCCCAATGTTCTGGACTCCGCACCAGAGGAAGTAGTCATTATAGGGAGTCTTTTAATTGACTTCAATGCAAGGTCATGGTCAAAAAATTCTCAACAGTTGCCTCAAGACCTGCATTCATAGGCATCTAATATTTTTGAAAAAAGTGTTTCATACTTTAATCAGCTGCCTGTTCACTAATCCAGCACAGAGCCTATATACTCAAGTATTATTTACATAGAACAGTCTAGACAGATATATAGGCTAAAAACCCCGAGAGGACATTGAAGGCAGCACTCACAACTCATATGGGTTAATTATAATTACACTAATGTAGAACATTCTGCAATATAATTCAATAAGCAGGTTATTTTCTCATGTGAAAAATGTAGCAACAAAAGTTAATACTGCATTAATATCCAGTTAATACTAGACATTTCTGTATAGGCAAACAGGCAAAGTAAATAACTCCTGTAGTTTAACCCTTTTCAGTTAACACTGCCACTGTTGTGCCTCAATACCTGCCAATCACATCATTACACCGTGGCACCAAGTACAAAATGACCCATTCGTTCCCATAATTCTCTCCTCAGATTAATGTGTAACATTTTTCATGATTTTATCTCCTAAACTTGAGCTAGAAATTATTTACTACAAGGCTTGTGGTACTAATGGCATCTGTGACAATGCAACTCTGGATAGTAAATGAACAGATTTTCACAACTTCAGGGCATTGAAAAAATTGATAATGTTAATTAAGAGCATCTTAGGCAGCTCAACATGTGTATGGCAGTGCACTGAAACACAGGTGCAATCTCTCTGCCCAAATGACCCACCTTCATACAATCAAGTCAGAACATTTCCAAATTGAATTTGTTTCATAAGCTTGAGTTAGAAATTATTTACCACAACTCCTGTGGTAGTGATTGGGCCATCTTTCAGTGATTTAAGAAGAGACCTAGCACAGGTAGATTGGAAAAGGCAGTTACGCGGTAAAGCAGTAATGGAGAAATTGAGAACATTCAAGCAAGAGATAGGTCAGGTACAAGCTAGGCATCTTCCTTTGAGGGGAAAAAGGTAGCGTATCCAAAGCTATTGCACTCTGCATGGCAAAATAAACAAAAGTTAAAATAAAACAGAAAAAGGAGGTTTATGACAAACGTCAAGAACAAGATTCAATAATAACTAGAAAGGTCATTGAAAGTGCAGGAGGTAATTGAAAAACTTAATACAAGAGACAAAGATAGGTAGTGAGAAAATTAGCAGGGAATATTAAATTGAACCCCAAAATATTTTGTAAACATGTAAAGTATAATTGGTTTTAAGGAAAAAGTTTGAGTCTATTAAGGACCCAAAGGGAGATCTTCAAGTAGAGGCAGAGGATAGGGCAAAAGTTTAAATAAGTACTTTGCATCTCATTTTCCAAAGGAAGCAGAAGATGTGAAGGCTACACTAAAAGAGGAAATGAAAGTTATAGACAGGATAATAATCGAGAGAGAAGATGCATTAAAAAGATTATTGATAATTCACTCAGTCGTAGAAAAGAAGCAAAGGTAGAAACAGCAGAGGCACTGGTCATCTTTCAATCCTCACTGGATACAAGAGTTTATTTTTATTTGTTCAGAGGATATAGGCATCATTGGCAAAACCAGTATTTATTGCTAACCCTAATTGCTCTTGAGGTGACGGTGAGACTTTTTGGACTGCTGCAGTACGCCCACAGTGCTGTTGGGGAGGAAGTTGCAAATTTTGACCCAGCAGTAATGAAGGAATGAAGGAGCAGCGATATAGTTTCAATTCAGGATGTTGTGTAACTTGGAGAGGGATTGCAGATTGTGGTGTTACCATGACTCTGCTACCCTTGTTCTTCTAGGGTGTAGAGGTCCGGGGTTTGAAAAGTGCCAAAAAAACCTTGGCAAGTTACAGCAGCGCATCTCTTAGATGGTACATACTGCTGCTACTGTGCACTGCTGGTTTAGGGAATGAATATTTAAGATGTTGGATGGGGGGGCCGCTCAAGTACATTGCTTTGTCCTGGATGGTGTTGAGCTTCTCGAGCATTGTTGGAGCTGCATTCATCCAGGCAAATGGAGAATATTCCATTACACTCCTGACTGGTGCTTGTAGGTGGTGGACAGGCTTTGGGGAGTCAGGTGATGAGTTACTCACTGCAGAACTCCCAGTCTCTGACCTGCTCTTGTAACCACAGTATTTATATGTCTGGTCGAGTTAAATTTCTGGTCAATGGTAACCGCCAAATATTGATAATGTGGAATTCAGTGATGGTAATGCTGTTGACCATGATAGGGAGATGATTAGATTCTCTCCTAATGTAGATGGTCATTGCCTGGCACTTGTGTCACATGAATAATACTTGGCACTTACCAGCCCAAGTCTAAATGCTGTCCATGAGGGCACGGTCTGCTTCAGTATCTGAGGAGGTGCAAATGGTACTGAAAATTGTGCAATCATCAGCAAATATCCCCACTTCTGACCTTATGACAAAAGGAAAATCATTGACGAATAGCTGAAGATGGTTGAGCCTAGGACACTACCCTGAGGAATTCCTGTAGTGGTGTCCTGGAACAGAGATGACTGGCATATCAACAATCACAATCATAATCCTTGTGCTAGATATGACTCCAACCAATGGAGAGTTTTGCCCTCGATTCACATTGACTTCAATTTGAGCTCCTTGATGCCACATTCAGTCGAATGCTGTCTTAATGTCAAAAGCAGGCACACTCACTTCGCCTCTGGAATCCAACTCTTTTGACCATGTTTGGACCAAGACCGCAATGATGTCTGGAGCTGAGTGGCCCTTGTGAACCGTAAATCTGAGCATTGATGAGCAGGTTATTGCTGACTAAGTGACACTTAATAGCACTGTCGTCAGCACTTTCCATCACTGTGTTGATGATTGGGAGGAGACTCATAGGGTGGTAACTGGCCTGATTGGATTTGTTCTGCTTTTTCGGCAAATTCCATTGTCGGTTAGATATGCTGGAAGAGTTTGACCAAGGGCACAACTAGTTCTGGAGCACAAGTCTTCAGTACCATTGCCGTGATATTGTCAGTGCCCATAGGCTTTGCTGTATCCAGTGCTTTCAGCTGTTTTTTTGATGTCATGTGAAGCAAATCAAATTGGCTGAAGACTGGCATCTGCGGTGCTGAGAATGTCAGAAGGCCAAAATAATTGCAAATGCTTCAGCCTTGTCTTTTGCACTGATTACTGCGCTCCCCTGTCTTTGAGGATGGGGGTATATGTGGAGCCTTCCCCTCCAGTTAGTTGTTTAATTGTCTGCCACCATTCTCAACTGGATATAACAGTCTGCAGAGCTTTGATCCAATCTGTTGGTTGTGGAATCGCTTAACTCTTTCTATCACATGCTGCTTCAGCTATTTATCAGGCACGCAATCCTATGTTGTAGCTTCACAAGGTTAGTATCTCTAAAGGGTGCTGCTCCTGGCATGCCCTCCCATACCCTTCAATGAACTCATGTCTCCAAAGCATTAGGCAAGCCTCTGGATTATTAGTCCAGTAACATTACCACTATGATGTTACCATTCCCATGCAAAAGGGCTGGAAGTATTCAAGAAAGGAGAGGGAAATAAACAAGGAAATTAGTCAACCTAACACCAATAGTAGGTAAGTTATTGGAAACCATTATCAGAGACAAATTAAACTTTCATTTGGAAAGGCATGGATTGGTTAAAGGTAAACCATATCTGACACACTTAGTTGAATTTTTTTGATCAGATAACAGAGAAAGTTGATCAGAGTAGTGCAGTAATATTGCATATAGGGACTTCCCAGGCATTTGACTAAAGGCTACACAGGAAGCTTATTAAGAAGATAGAAGTCCATGAAATTAATTAAGAAGTGGCAGTATGTATACAAAATTGGCTCAGTGACAAGAAGTAAAAGGTGTTGGTGGATGGATATTTTCCAGATTTTGCAGGGGCGGGGGGGGGGGGCGCGGCAGTGGTTTGCAGTGCTGTTCCCCAAGGGTCAATCTTGGGTTCATTACTCTTTGGCAATTTTATAAATGACTTTGACTTGGGTCTAGCGAAAAGCATTATAAAATTTGCACATGATACGAAACTTGGCAAAATAATAGATTGTGATGAGGATAATGATGGACAGCATAGGACTTCAGTCATAAGGAGAGGGTGGAAAAGTTAGGGCTGGTCTCCTTGGAAAAGAAAAAGTCAAGAAGTGACCAAATAGAGGTTTTCAAGATGATTAAAATTTTTGATAGAGTAGGAAAAGAAAATTCACTCTGGGAGGTGAGCCAATAACTGGAGGTCATGGACTCAAAATCATTAGCAGAAGTTCTAGTGGGGAGATGAGGACATTTTTTATCCCCTCAGTTGTTGGGATCTGGAACACTCCACCTGAAAAGGTGATGCAAATTGATTCCATAAACAATTTTAACAGGGAGCTTAACAGATACTTGAGGATGAGGAACTTACAGGATTACAGACAAAAAAGTAGAGCCTATAACTTCACAGAATGATACAACACAGAAGGAGGCTGTTCGGTCTTTGGTGTCTGTGCTGGCTCTTGAAAGAGCATTTTGATGAGTTCCACTCCCTCTTCTTTCCCTAAAGCCACACAAATTTCCCTCTTCAAGTATTTAGCCAATTCCCTTTTGAAAGTTACTATGAAACTGCTTCCACCACCCTTTAAGGTAGTGCTTTCGATGAACGGATGAAACTTGATACACAGGATTAACTGTACAAGATTCTGCCTCAGATGGTTTTTAAATTCCTTATATGCTATGGTTAGTTTTTTTTACATTAGCTACCAAACCAAAGCTAGGCAAAAATATTTCTTTTGCCCACAGGCACTTTTTGTGCCCTTCAGAAAATGTCAAACACTTCACATAAGAAGAATTACTTCGAAGTGGAAGGAACGTTATAATGTTGATAAACAAAGGGCAGAATCTTCGGCTCGGCGAGCAGGGGCGGGGCCTGCTCGCTGAGGCATAAAATGACTCGCGGTGACGTCAGGCATGCGTCCTGACGTCAGGGCACGTCATTCAGATTTTCAGTTCGGCAGGCACGCACCCGAGTCGGCTGCGCGCCTGCCGACCTGTCAAAGGCCTATTAAGGCCAGTTAACTATCAATTAAATCAATAAACTGAACTACCCATCCAACCTTAAGGTTGGCAGGCAGGCGAAGAGCCCAGACGGCCTTCGCATTTTTCATGCAACCTCATCCACGGGTGGGATGAGGTTTCATGAAGGTTTTTAAAGTCTTGTACAAAATTTTTAATAAAATTAATAGACATGTCCCAGCTCATGTGACAATTTCACATGAGGGGACATGGCTTAAATTTTTTTTTCCTTTAGTTTAAGTTCAAAAAAATTTAATAATTTCCCTGAGGCAGCTCTGTGCCTCAGGGAGAATTCTGCGCTCCTACGGATGTATGCGCGCAAGAGTGCAGGCCCCAACTCAGCCAACCGCCCCCCCCCCCACCCCCACCCGCACAGAGTGCATGTCATGCTGGGTGGGCCTTAATTGGCCCGCCCATGTAAAATGGCGGCGCGCGTGCGCCTGCTCCTGCCTAACCCCCTCGACGGAGAGAAAATTCTCCCTAAAGTTGCCATTTTAAATGCAGCATGATCCTACAAACAGAAGTGAGATGAGTTAATCTGGTTTTGCCAGGGCAATGAATGATCTCCTTAACCCTCCTTCAATAGTGCAACGTAATTTTTAAACATCCATCTGAACCATTGGAACAGCCAGTAATGTATCTCATCTGAAGGACTGCACACCCAGCAATGTAATTATAGTCAGCCTGCATTGTGTTTCAGTCTTAGGCTTAAACCAATAACCTTCTCACTCTAAGGCAAGAGTGCTGCCAATTGAATTAAACTGACACCTGGATAGCAGCAGATTCTATGATTCATAAACCTATCGCTGTTACGTACTATGAACAAACACTTTTTACAATAAGTACTCAGCTAGGTGATTTGGTGAAAGCCGAGTTCTGGTAGTGGCTCATCAATATTTTAACAGAACAAAATAAGGGACAGGAGGGAAAAAATAAGATAACTATAACTTAAAAAAAAACTCATCTATGTTCCTCATCCAAGCACAAAGGCAAAGTTTGCAGCAGGAGGTCAGGCTATGTCCCAAATGGAAAATTTAGAATTTGCACATGCAAAGAGAGTAAAAACTGCACTTTTGAAGACTGAATACATCTGCTTGTGCAGAAATTTTACAAAAAGTCACATTTAAAAAAGAAATTAATTTATCAGGAACTATCTTAAATTTCTTTGAGATTCTTGTACTACTAAATAGGCATCTTATGCCTCCTAGTAGCCTAGGAATTTTTAAATTCCATATCTGTGTTGCAAACTGAAGTTCACTTTTATATCAGGCTTTTCTTTGTGGCTTTATTTGTGTGTGGGGAGGGATGGTTGTTGTGTGGAATTGGTTGCCAGAGAAGGACTATCTTGCATCTTATAAATGATTCCTGGTACTGAAGGTGGCACGATGCACCACAAACACACAACCAGCCCTCCCCATCCACTGATCTCCAGATCTCAATAGCAATGCTGGAGAGAGGTAACATGTCATCTTCTAGGTTGTCAGTTGAAGGTAGCACAATTTTTATTCGGTCTTGCATTTATTTACAGAGTTAAACATTGCAAGCATACAGCTCCTAACTAAATTCCACACAGTTTTAATATCTATTTATACTCTGTTGAACAAATGTCTACTTATACATGCTCAGACCCCACTTAATGCCCAACACCTGAACACAATTAATATACAATTAACAGTGCACGAAGTCCTGACAGTTTGCCACAGTGACAATGGACAATTTGTAGGAAACAGCCTTAGATTACTCGCCCATACTGCTGTCGCCAGGTTTAGAACACAAAAGGCCTGTCCCACATAGTAATGCATGAAACCTTTATAGGCTTGGCAATTCTTGGAAATATTGTTTCAAAGTGTTCCTGGAGGTTCCATCATATGGCCTAGCCCCATGTCCCATTATTTGTCCCCCAACACATCCACCCACTTAGCCTTTCCCCAGGCAATTGGAAAGCAAGACAACTTTTGATGACGTTTGACTATTAAACAGCCCTTTCTTCCCCATCTTCTACAGGTTTGTAACTAATAAACAGAAGTGCTCAAAGAAAATGATAAAAAAAAAACACAATCTTTTTTAATGCCCCTATGATTTCCTCTAGGGTTGCTCTCAGGAGTGTTCTGGAGATTAATCCTCAATTCCTGGAGTTGAAAAGGCAGAAGAGATTTCTAATTATAAAGATTTGATTGGATAATGCCTGTCTACGCTGCTAGGAGGAAGAAGTAATCCAGGTCAGTGGTGAGTTAATCCCAGGCATAGCTTTGGAAACAAAAATGTGCCAATTCAAATGAGAAGTAGAAATGTTACACCAGCAACTGGTGTAACTGGTCTGCAACTGGATCAGGAGGACCCTGTGTTGGAGTGGGCTTTCTACAATCAAAGTAATAGAAAAAAGCCAACAGGGCAGGAGTCAGAATTTGGATTCACCTCATGTCATTAACTGCTGAGACAATGGAATTGGACCAAGGACCACAATACACCGCTTTCCCATCCATCAATTAAAAGTAGAAAGAAGGCTTTTGAATAGTTGTACAACTGGACAAGTCACTTTAGGATTGCGAGAATGTTTAAATTCCTCCAGAGATTTATTGAGCGAGATAGAATCAGGGATAATGAGGGCTGTGCAATATGCAAAGACACCAGCACAACCCATTCAATGTAGCCTGAACACAGGAACAGAAATAAGCCATTCAGCCTCTCTAGCCTGTTCTGCCATTAAGTGAGGTCATGACTGATCTGCATCCCAACTCCAAACTCAGCTCCATATCCTTTTATACCATCGCAAGTAAAAAATCTATCAATATCAGCTTTAAAACTATTAATAGAGCTTGCATCAACATATTTTTTGTGGGAAAGAGGTCCACATTTTACAGGAAACTGGACTTCTGAATTGTCTGGCTCTGATTTTAAGGTTACATTCCCTTGCTCTCAACACTCAGCCAGCAGGAAAAAATTCTACCCACCCTACATATTCCTTTAAAAATTCTAAAAACTTGGATTAAATAAACCCTTAACATTCTCCATTCCAGGAATACAACCCTAGATTATGTAATCTATCCTCATAATGTAACTACAGTATTAGATCCAAAGGTAAAATTCTGGTGAATCTATGTCATACTCCTTCCAAGGCCATTATATCTTTTCTAAATTCAGTGGCCAGAACTCTGCACAGTGCCCGAGTGTTCTGTTGAGTTGGAGAAAAATGTCCTCCCCTTTATATTGTACCCCTCCAGTTGTATAGTCTTACATTCAACTAGTCTCTTTGATTCTTTTTTTGTTCCTGGCTACCATATTGGAGTGATCCATATACATGGACCCCTAATAACTTTGGACATCCACTTCTACCTTTTCACCATTTTTAGTCCTACAGATATGTCCTCAAATTTGCACTGAAATCCATCTGCCAGAGTTTTGCCCAATCAACGTATGAAGTCGCTTTGTAACATTAAACATGGATATATTGCGTTCTGTTGTGTCATCAGCCATTATACATACTGTGAAGAGTTGAGGACCCAGCACAAATCCTTGCAGGACACCATCAGTCACTTCATTCCAATATTAATTATCCTTACTCTGTTACCACCTAACCAATCTCCAAAGCAAGATGATAATATGCCCTCAATTCCAGAAAGGACCAAGGCCAGGAATTACACGAGCCAGTAAAATCAACCTCAGCTGCTGCAGAGGCAGTAAAACATCATGAACACCCAGAGATTGCCATGAGACATCATGAAAGCAAACATCTGAGTATCACAACAACAGAGGAAATTTGTCCTGCTTTTCATTACAGAAACATAAATAGAAGGAGTAGGTCATTCTGCCCTTTGAATATGATCATGGCTGATCCTCTATCTCAATGACATACTCCCGCTCTCTTCCCATACCCCTTGATGCCTTAGAGTCTAGAAATCTATTTCCTTCTTAAATATATTCAGTGACTCGGCCTCCATAGCCCTCTGGGGTAGAGAATTCCACAGGTTCAGCAACCTCTGAGTGAGGAAGTTTCTCCTCATCTCAGTCCTAAATGGCCTATCCCGTATCCTGAGATTGTGCCTCCTTGTTCTAGACTGCCCCCACCCCCAGCCACAGGAAACATTATCCCTGCATCCAGTCTGTCCAGCCGTGTCAGAATTTTATGTTTCAATGAGATCCCCTCTCATTCTTCTAAACTCCAGTGAATACAGGCCTTTTCAGCCCAATCTCTCCTCATACGACAATCCTGCCATCCCAGGAATCAGTTTGGTCCTCGACTCAAGCCCCGAAGACACCTCGGAAGAAGAAATTAATGACGCCCTCATTGAAGACCCATCACAGCATTCACCCACACCCTCCGCCAGCGCAGAGACGCACATCTCGGTGGGGCCTAATTCTAGAGTAGCCTTGGGGTCACAGTCTAGTGAGCACATCGCACTGTCTGATCCACAGCAGGAGGCGGCAGGAGCTTCCCAGGTTTCTGGCATTTAGAGGACTGTTGGAGGGCAGAAATCTGCTGAGTCCAAGTCAGATGAGGAGCCTCAGGAGTCGGTCATACCTCAGTTGCTGAAGCTGCAAAGGCAAGCTTGGGAACATCAGGAAGGGAACTCCACTGCACCCCTCAGGTTGCAAGGCACAATGGAGGAGTTCGTCTGCCTTCAGTTTGAGGTGACACTCAAAGCAGGCTGAGGCCCTCCAGGTCTCCCCTCCCAGAGGGCGCCCATTAAGGTCATCACAGGCAAGGCATAGTAGTCAGCAGGCTGCCCCCACCTCAGCTGTGGATGTCGGGAGAGCACCGAGCAAGGTTAAGAAGGTTAAGAAAATATAGTTGCACAGACTGGGCATGGGCGTTAATCATATGTTGTACATAATGTTCAATACTGTAAGTAAACTCTCAACAATGTCTCCTTGCCTATGGCTCCTTGTTATGATAAGTAGTACGCGTGTTGCTCAGATGTGAAACCTTGGTCCCTGCACAAGATAAAGGTAGGTGTCTCAGTCTAGGGTCTCTTCCCTGTACAGTGTGTAACCTTCAGACCAAACTGATGGTCCAACCTCACACTCACCGGACACATTTGTGATGCCTGCACTTCGATGGTGCTCATCATTGCCCCCAGAATGTCGTGGGCAGGTGTCACAGAGCTCCGTCATTCCCTCCGTGTGCTCTCAGCACTTTGGAGATGGGGCTGGATCCCATCTCCTCAGCATCTGTATCCGGTGATGGTGTGGTCCTGAAGGGGACAGGTGCTGAAGGGTGACAAAGGATCAGGTGCATTTAAAATTTCACGGCTGCATCTCCATGATACGACCTGATCACAGAACGCAAGCAAGCTGCCCTCAGCCAGACAAGAGTCAGACATTCGCAGAGGCTATCTGAAGATCTATGGGCTGTCCTCACTGTATGGCGTCATCATCATCCTGAAATCTAGTGACTATTAGGGCCTGCGCTCCGTATCTATGACATAATCTTGAGCACTGAGAGTATGTGCACTGCCATCAGCCACGCAGGAGTCAAACCAGGCATCAGGGCATCGCAGGACTGTCCTCACTGCACCTCGCATCATTCTCCACAAATCTTGCAGCTATGGAGGGCCTCCCGAGCACACCTGCCTCGTCTGGCCAGTGCGATGGCCTCATTGCTGGCAGCCTCACCTGCGAGGACCTCATCATCGTCATCCTCTTCATCGGAGGAGATATGCAGCTCTTCCATTTCCTCCTCAGCCAGTTCCTCTCCCCGTTGCAACGCCAGGTTATTTAGCGCGCACCAAGCAACAACGATGCACGACACCCTCGGTGGACTGTATTGCAGTGCTCCACTAGGCCTGTCAAGGCACCAGAACCACATTTTCAAAATGCCTACCATTTGCTCCACCAAAGTCCAGGTCTGCATGAGCCTCGTTATACAACCTGAGGTCGCCGCACGGGGATCATCAGCCACGTCCTCTGTGGGTAACACTTGTCCCCGAGAAGACAACCCTGCAGCCTCTCCGGACCTTAGAAGATGACAGGGATCTGAGGCCTACTAAGGATGTACGAGTCATGGCCACTCTCCGGGAACCATGCACAGACCTATAGGATGGTGGTGGTCGCATACCAACTGAACATTCAGCAAGTGGAAGCCCTTGTGGTTGACGTAGTTGACTGCTTGTTACTACGGAGATCTAAGCGCCACATGAGTGCTGTCGATGGCACCCTGCACCTGTGGAAAACCCAGAGATCTGTGCAAATCCCAGTAGTCTTGCTTCTTGGACTTCCTGATCTCGGGTGAAATGCACAAAGTTCTGTGCCTTCGTGAAGATGGCGTCCATGACCTCCTGGATACACTTGTGCGTGGAGGCTTGTGAGATCCCGCACAGGTGACCTGTGCAGCCCTGGAAGAAGACACTGGCTTAAAAATTGAGCGCCGTGGTCACTTTCACAGCCACTAGCAATGGATGCCCTCTCTGTCTCTGTGGCGCCAAATCCTGCAACAGGTAGCACGTGACCGACCAGTTCTCTAGACATGTGCAGACTTTGGTGACACTGGTTCTCAGTCACCTGCAAGAATGGCAAGCGCCGTCTATAGACCCTGGGTCTAGCAAAGCGTCTATGAGCGACGGCTTTCTGTGGATCTTCAGCTGTGTGCGCAGGCTCTGCTGCTATTTCATCTTGAGGGAGGTGCTCCTCCCTTTGCCGAGCCAGGCACCTCCGCCACTCTCTTCTTCTTCTTCGCAGCTCCCTGTGAGCCATGAGGAATCCCGCTAAATCACCAGGCTCCATGATCCTGATGTTCTCCTCCTGCAGGATCAAAGAGAGAGAGATGCTTGGGTTATCATATGTCTAAGAACCTCCCTTGGTTAAGTCTGAAGGCCCCTTCACGCATGCAGGAGAGTGCTGGCCACCACTTGGATAGTCAGTGTGTAGTGCGCTCAATGGCTGTCCAAAACCCCACCTACCTCCAGCCCAATTGACCAATTGGCAGCAGCTTGGGCCACTGGACTGCATGCTGTGCTCTCAGCTCAGGTGCAGGCATTTTCCTAACCCAAACTGCAAGGCTGCGCTGTTAGCTTGAACCATAATGGATACTGGTCCAAATCTTAATAAAGACATTGCGAGGTGCTGTGAGCGCCTCCATCAGTGATTGCATCATGGCAGTCACAGTCACCTTTCGCAAGGAGATTCTACAACTTGCCCAATCGTCCAATTGTTCCGCTGCCCTCTAAAACACACATGAATTTGCAGTCTGTGCCTGAGGGGTGAAAAGGTCCGGGGCATTTGGTGGCACTTTCATGCCTTTGCATTGCTTCAGCGGGCAGAAAAGCTTCAGAGGCCTGACTCCAAGCATGTCAATGGAGCTGCAGCTGAACGGTCTCAGCCGAGAAAGAATGCTCACTTTTGACAAGATTTTCCAAGTGCATGGCCGCTTTGCTCACCAACCCCTCCCCCCCGGTGCTTGTGTACTTCCTTCAGTCTGTGTTTCCTTAAGCCCCACCCCTCCGGCCTGACCCATGCTGGGGCCCTTGCCCCGGCACTACACTGAATGCCAACAGGAATAAAGTGACTTGCCAGTGCCCCGACACCGAATATGCAGGACCTATTCCTTGATGGCCTGTGGACGATGTTCATGAGGGCTGTATAGGGTTGTGTGCACTCACCTCCAAAGTCCCCTTGAAGTTCAGGTCGCCAGGCGCACATCTTCTAAAGGCAGTTGTAAAGCACGCCATTCTTAAGTCATGCCAGCGCAAGCGGTAAATTTGACATGGGGAGGTGATTCCAGCAAGCAAGGCCTATAATGAGGTGCTAAAGTATTGAAATTGGGTTCCCGATGTGCAGCGGTGGGAAACGCGGCCTGCCATTGACAAGTGGAGCAGACAATCACAAACTGCTTTCACGATGGTGTAAAACTGATGTTTGGCCTTCTCACCATATTGTCCCCCCCCACCCACCATGACGCCCAACACCAATGGGACTGGACAATTCCGCCCCATGACCATCACCTCTCAACATCACATTTGAACTAGAAAGTTCTCAACATCAATACTGTTTCTGTCTGAAACAGAAATGTTCTATTTCTTTGTACTAGTATTCCTCACCATGGTGAGCACAATACTCAGAATAAGATTAATCATTTTTTATAACACTATGTTCTCAGAAACAGAGTATTTCAGCAGTAATAGGTGGGGTTCATTTCAATCCTGACAAAAGGTTCACAATTCTTTCCTGCCTCTGGCTCTCATCTTTAGGACTCATGAAATGAACTCAGCAATGAGCCTTTCAATGTATTTCTTTATTCATCATTTTAACCTTCTTTGCCAAACACTAAATATATTAAGAAAATGTTTCTGGCAAAAGAACAACATGACACTTTCCCAAGTGTTAAAGTCAACAGAAACAGGAAATAGTATGCAAATATTGCTTTGCATAGTATTTTTTTAAAAGACCATCTAGCCTTGATGTATGTAAATATCTGTGTTGTAATTGTATCTAACTTTCAAAAATATTCACATTTTTATCTGATCTTAGCTTTCCTGTCAAAACATATTGGTAGCTAATGCAAAAATTAACATATTTTGTCTTGATCAGGTTGCTGAACGAGAGGTCATTTTGTACCAGAGGTGACCTTGTTTTCTGAAAACAATGGAAAGTAAATCTGTCTGTAACTTGAAAGCAAAATAATGTGGATTCTGGAAATCTGAAATGAAAACAGAAAATGCTGCAAAAACTCAGCACATCTGACAGCATCTGTGGAGAGAGAAACAGAGTCCACATTTCAAGTCCATAGGACTTCTTCAGAGCTCCTGAGGATGAGTCTTAAGGACTCAAAACATTAACTGTTTCTTTCTTCACAGATACTGCCAGAACTGCTCAGCTTTTCCAGCATTTTCTGTTTTTATTTTTATCTGTAACTTGCTGCCCAAAATAGCTCGATAGTGCTTTAAAAAAATAGCCACAAAATGTCCAACTTCCACCATTCTGTCCAACTCTTCTAAACATCATCCATCAATGGAAGACTGAGTCAATTGTTGTAAGGTGCTAGGTATGAGAAGACCTCATGCACGGGGAAATTTTCTCCACCGTTGGTAATGGGTACAATCTTCTGGTTGCTTGCTGCTAAGTATGAGCTTAGCAAGAGCCAATCATATCAAGGCAAATACAGAGAGGGTATACTTAAGCACAAGCCTAAAAATTTAATTGAGGTGAAATAACTGAAAACACTTTAAAGTTGTAACCAAAAATTTAAGTAGCAGTAATGGTAAATATTTAAAAATTAAAAATCTAAGTGAAAGTTTAGCTAAAAGCAGCTAGGAAGGAGACTGGCAAGCCAGATCTCGAAGGTAATAATCGTCAGATTACTCTTGGTGTCACGTGTTAGTGAGTGTAGAAATATGGCAATAGAGTAGATCAATGTGTGGTGGAAGAGGTGGTGCATGGGGGAGGAATTTAAATTCCCGGACATTGGGATGGAAGTAGGGGGAGAGAGAGGTGGGATCTATACAGACCAGGCAGGTTGCATTTCAACAGAAGTGGGATCAATTACTTTTGTGGAGGGATTTGCTCCTGCTGCTGAGGAAGGTTTCAACTAATTTGGTAGGGGGTGAAAACCAGAATGGGGCAATGGAAAGGAGAAACAAGATGAAGAACGAAGGAGTAAGAGATAGTAAAGTATTTGGTGGGGTCAGAATGAGAGGGAATGCAATAAGGTCCAACTTATGTCATGTACGTAAATGCACAAAGCATAGTAACTAAAGTTGATGAGCTACAGGCACAAATAACCACATGGAAATATGATGTTGTGGCGATAATGGAGACCTGGCTCAAAAAAGGGCAAGCCTGGGTAGTAAATATTCCTGAACACGTGGTGCTCAGGAAAGATAGAGAAGGAAAGAAAGGAGGGGTGGCAGTATTTAGGAGAACATTACAGTGCTGGAGAGAGGTGTCTTTGAGGGGTCAAGGACAGATTTGGTTAGTGCTAAACAACAGTAGAGGAACCATTATGTGTGTTATGTATATCTCAACAACTAGTGGGAAAGATTCAGAGAAACAAATTTGCAGAGAAATTACAGAGGTGCAAAATTTATAGAGTGGTGATAATAGGGGATGGTAATTATCCCAACATAGACTGGCATAGTCATACTTCAAAAGGCATGGAAGGGTCACCTCTCCGCTGACAGCAACAAGGTGTATTTTTGAGGAGTGTTTTACCCTTGAATGCTGTGACTTTAAAGAACAGACATGAAAACATGTTTTCTTATAAGTTTAAATCAAAAGAAAGGAGAAACGTTTATTTCTCACAACGCTTGAAAATGTACACAACGAACACCCACTTCTTGTTTACACACATACAAACATGAACACACACGAAAAGATGATTTCTAAAGATGTAACATGCACTTAAATTACTTAAAGTACCGAGAGTCAATATTACCCTGCTTCTCAAGGAGGTCATCAAAAGCATTGCATGGCTGGAAATTCTCTTTCCTTCACTGAAGAAAAAATGAAGGTCTGAGTTTTCTAGTATTGAACTCACAATATTTCAACAATAGCAGGTTTCTGGCTTTTAAGTTGGGGTTGTGATTGAGCCTCTGTTGTGAAGAAATGTAATCTTGCAGGTAAAACAAATTAGCCCCACGTCGCTGCCTATGGTGGTCTTTTCAGGCAGGGTCCAATTTTGTGCTGAGCGAGAAGTGGCTTCCCTTTGGTCTTCGTATCCCAGACTAACTTTCCCTGGCCTTTCTTTGTGGATTAATAAGGTACTTCCAGGCATTTTCCATCACAAACTAGTTTCTATAATGTGACAACTGTATCAATGTTTTTCACAGTCCACACAACAGGTTGATGGCTAAGCAATTGATCACACAATGGAGGGTATTTGACATCCCATCAATATTCCCACCATGAGTAGCCTCCTGTATGTCTTTATTTGAAATTCCATTTTCAAGGGGCCAGCAAGTCTAACAGCCATTGTCATTTAAAGTCTCTTTAATTGAAATGGAGACGGCCAGTTATCAACATCTGGGCAAGATTGTTTGCATCTAAATGACTTTCCAGAGACTGTTCAAACATGAGATAATCCTTGTCTGTATAGAAACCACAAAACTTGGTCACAGAGGTTACCTTATCCTCTGGAGTCCATTTTATTAAGGTAATTGTCCATATTTCAGGCTGCCTTTAAAATTAAGTCTTCCAAATACGTTTTATGGGTAGGTGACAGTGGGAAGAGCTTATGAAGTGTGTTCAGGAGATTTTTCTTGATCAATATGTTGCTGACCCAATGGAGGAGGAGGCATTGCTCGATCTTGTTCTGGGGAGTGAGGCGCATCAACTGGATCAAGTGACAGTAGGGGAACATTTAGGGAATAGTGATCATAAGATTTGAGTTAGCCATGAGAAAGGAAGAGGAACAATCACAGTAAAAATTCTTAATTGGAGGAGAGCCAATTTCAGTAGGGTAAGAACAATCTGTCCTAGGTAAATTGAATTAAAGATTGGCAAGCAAAACTGTAATGGAACAATGGGTTACCTTGAAAGAGAAGATGGTTCAAGTACAGTTAAGTCCAAAAAGAGGAAAGGTAGGGCAACCAAATCCAGAGCTTCCTGGATGACAAAAGAGAGCGAGAGAGAGAAAGATAAAATAGAAAAAAGGTACATATGACAGATGTCAGATTGATAATACAAGTGAGAGCCGGACTGAATATAGAAAGTTCAGAGGGAAAGGGAAAAAGGAAAAAGAGGGCCAAACAAAGATTATGAAAAGAGGCCAGCAGCTAACATAAAAGGGAATCCTAAAGTTTTCTCTAGGCATATAAAACTAAAAGTGTAGTAAGCAGAGAGGTGGGGCCGATTAGGGAGCAAAAAGAGGATCTACACATGAGGCTGAAGGCATGCTTGAAGTAATAAATGAGTACTTTGCCTCTGTTTTTACCATGGAAGAAGCTGCTGTAAAGTCATGGTGAAAGAGGAGGTAGTTGAGATACTGAATGAGCTAAAAATCAATGAAGAGGAGGTATTAGAAAGTCTGGCTGTACTTAAAAGTTGGTAAGTCATCAGGATCAGATGGGATGAAACCAAGGATACTGAGGCAAGTAAGGGAAGAAGTTGCAGAGGTACTGGCCATAATCTTCCAATCCTCCTTAGATACAAGAATGGTGCCAGAGGACTGAAGAAGTACAATCATTGTACTTGTATTCAAAAAATGGTGTAAAGATAAACCCAGCAACTACAGGTCAGTAGTTTCCCAATCACTGATCGGGAAACTGACTATAAAGTTCATATTCTCCTCTTCGCCTGCGTCAAAAATAAATTATTTACATTCACAAGTACCATGGATCAGTTAAGACCTGTATTCCAACAGCCGTTAGCTTTTGGGAACTACCAGTCCTCTCCATTCTCTTTTCCTCTCCAAAGTCCTCAAATGTGCAGCAGCCTCCCAAATCCCTGTCCATTTTCCCCAAACTCCATGCTTGAATCCCTCCAATCAAGTTTCTGCCTTTGCCACAGTAGTGAAAGAGCTCACAAATGACATTCTACGTGATTGGCAATTGTAAACTACCCCTCCTCGTCCAGCTCAACCCATCTTCAGTCTTTGACGCAGTTTACCATACCATCTTCCTCCCAAAACCTCTCCACTGTTGCCCAGCTGGGTAGGACTGCACTCACCTGGTTCCATTCTTAGCTATCCAGTTGTAGCCAGAGAATCAGAATGGCTTCACTTCCCACTCCCTGGTGTCCCCCATGCATCTAACTTTGGCTCCTGCCTAGTTATCAACATGCTTTCCATTTGGTGACATCATCCAAAAACAGAATGTCAGGTTCCATAAACCTGAGGTACTCCAAAACTCTTATGCCATGGGACTAACATGCACCAAGTCATATAACATTATCACCCTGTACTCCTAGTTAAGCAAGATCTCAAGTTTAAAATTCTCCTAGTTTCGAATTCTACCACGGCCTTGTTGCTGTGCCTTCTGCAACTAAAGCCCTAAATCTCTCTGCTGCTCTTCTCTCTCTCCCTTTAAGAGGGTCCTTAAAAACTACCATTTCTGGCCATTGCTCTATTATATATCTCCACATCTGGCTTGGTAAACTTCC
Source organism: Cetorhinus maximus (assembly GCF_964194155.1). NCBI lineage: Eukaryota > Metazoa > Chordata > Chondrichthyes > Lamniformes > Cetorhinidae > Cetorhinus > Cetorhinus maximus. The sequence continues at coordinate 65,871,787 of NC_135893.1, forward strand.
TGTGAAGCACCATGGGATGTTTACTATGCTGAAAGCACTATTTCAATGCTCGTTGTTTGTTATTGTTGCAATCAAGTAAGTTAGTATCTTTCACTTTTGGCTCGATTATTGGCTTCAAAAGTCCAGTGTCCTCTAGATATTTGGCCAAAATCAATAGTATTCTGTTAATATGTAATTGATATTCTATTGATATGCAATACTAAATCCAAAAGATATTAACATTTTTGTCTGCTCACACTTTCTATCAACTTTTTAATCACAAATTTCTTTGGCCATATTCGCAAATGAAATTCTGTTTAAAGCTTGTAATTTTGTGGCATATTTAACAGTTGGCTTTATTATGAACTGTTCCAATCTCACACCTTGTATTAGTGAATTCGGGAAATGTGCTCACTGGAGGGGTTAGATTCAAAGGCCAGAGCTCAACTTTCACCGGAGGTTGGAACTGTAATAACGTTCACCAAATCAGCACTAGGATGTCTCCAATGTGTTAATTATTTCAAATGCTAACACAAAACTAATTGAACAAGAAACTTTGAAAGCAACAGAGCAATCAGGATTTTCCCCACACTTCAGTCTATTTTGTATCTTTGCCTACTCTGAAATGGTACTTCAGGGGTTAAGTGAACTGGTGAAATGTCAGCAAGGTGGTTATGCATATCATGAAGTTTAAATTGTAAATAGCTTGAAGTACACAACTATACTACTGTTACTGAGCTTTTCAGATGGAAATTTCACCCACATTCTGTGCTCTATTAGCACCAAGGCCTTTGTTTTTTAAGTTTGTTGTGCTGTATCGTAGAATTTTAAAATCGTACAGCACAGCAGGTCATTCATCCCATTAAGTCTGCACCAGCTTTTTCGAAGAACAATCCAGTGAGTCCTGCCTGCTCTTTCTCCATATCCCTGCAATTTTTTCTCCTTCAAGTATTTATCCAATTCCCTTTTGAAGGTTTACTATTCATCAACCTATCAGTGTGTTACAAACCCTAACCACTCATTCAGTAAAGTGTTTTTTCTCATCACCTGATTCTTTTGTTGTTTTCATCGTACTGTTTCCAATTACAATAACACAGGTTAAATGAACATACCAAGCGAATGTACACCAAATGCTCCCCAATGCATTAACAAAATATGTCTGGGATGAGAAAAGGCCATTCCCCCATCGAACCTCATCCCTCCAGCTCCGCTATCTTATCAGAACATTACTGCATTTTGAACAATGCACCTTTAGTTTCTACAACTTTTCCAAGCAGATTATTCCAAACATTTAACGTTCTTTAAGAATTACTGCTTTCAGTTTTGAAATTTACCAATTTCTGTTTACACCACAACGTGCCACTTCTGAAAGGAAAATTACTCGTACAGTTAGTCTATCATAAAGTTTAGGTACAGCTGATTAGACTTTGATTTAAAAACTATTGTAAAAGCCTTTTTTGTTAAACACAAGAATTACATCATTTGTTGAAAGCATCCTTAGATCTTAGATAAACCCAAGTTTCCCATATCTCTCTGATTTATCTGCACTGTGTAAAGGTTGACAAAACACAGCTTTGTGATCCTGCCAATCATAAGTTTCCATCACCACATGGGCTAATAAATTTAAAAAAGAGATGCAAAGCAACAACAATTTCTAACACCATTTTTATTTCAAAACATTAAAAATATCTACTGGTTAGAACTTTGGTGTAAACAGATCTGATGTTCCTTGCAATGTAGCTGCTAATGCTATATGTGGGTAGTGTGACGAATACCAACACTTAAAACTTTATTTTCCAAGAATACAACGAGGTATGTTCTGGCAACGCCAATGTACTGAGAATACATAGCAAAACATCATACTTCACCTACAAATAAACTACTTTAGGTACATGAAGCACAATTGATCTCAGTAGATTTGTATCAGACTTCCTAATGACTCACTGAGAAGCTAAGTCAGGAGACTCCCAGGTTCAATCGCCATTGTGTTGCAGCAGTGAGAGTCTGCAACTGGCCCCAGTGCATCAGGATACAAGATCAGCGACAAGAATGCAAACTCACATGCATCTAAGGACTACAGTCAAAAGAAAACTATAAACAAACATTCTTGCAATTGATATTGCTGACATAAGGTAGCAACAAGTATGTAAAAAAAGAAACAGAATCTGGTAGTATCTCCCACAAATAAACAATATGGCGTGGATCACATTAGGGGGTTATTTTCGCTATTGTCCAGGGTGGAGGGGTAAAACCATGGAAAGGAAGATTTGGATGGTGACAACAAGTGGTTGATCTGCTACCTCTTTTTGTTGCACAGTGCCATGTGAAAATTGACTTAATGTATAAAACACCCTGTGATACCATGTCAAAGTATAATTTTGGATCATAAGGGTGTTTGGATAAAAATCTGTGTGGAGTAATTACCTTTTAAAATTACTGATTCTTTGTAGACTATATACACTGGATATGACTGTTACTGTCTAATTACTGGTTACCATAAACGCACCACTGTTAGAGACAGTTGGAAAACATGTTTGTCTAGAGTCCAAGGAATTTCTTCCACGTGACTCTTCCTGGCTATCTGAAACGACCTTAAATCAAGATGGTCCAGTCAATTTTTAACATGAAGAAATTTCTCTTTATTTTTCCTCACACTGTTGAAATGTTATGCTCCACCTCTTTTGCAACAATGGAACAGTCAACAAAGAACATGATGGTTTGCACATTCTCTGCATAGAGTGTATTTACTCAGTTGTCAAATTGTGCCAAATACCATATGCAATTAGATAAGCTGAAAAAAATATTTAAATTTACAGTGCCAGGTCATATAGAGAGCATGTAACTGACAATGTTTAACTTAAAATACTATGCATATTAAACAGTAACAAACAGAAATTAGTTCATTAAAAAAATTATGGATTCATGCTGAAGAAAAAGAGGCATTAATGGGAGTTTAGTTGGCTTTGAGAGCAGTTATACTGTAAGTACCAAAAAGCAACAAATAGACATGAGTAATGCAGCAACCTCCCGCAATGCACTCTGTCCAGGAACAATGGACTCAACATCACTCTATTGTTGTTTAAATTTTAATGTTACGTAACAGCCAACAAGACAACCAGCTCTTTATTAGACCAGGGCCTGCAAAGGCATACAAACTCCGATACAGCACCATGTATTCCCAAGCCAAATTCTGCACGGCCTTTCCAAACTTACCTGGCAAATTAGGGTCAACTGGTGCAGCAATTTGGTGAAAGTCCAAAAAAGATTTCTGCTGTTACTCTGGTAATGCTTTGAATGTTTACGTGTAAGTGGAATGTTTACATGTAAGTGGAAAATCAGATAATGTAACCAGTTCTGAATACAGCAATGGTCTGACCCCATGTGCATCCATGATTTAATTGCTCCACCATTGGTGGCCATGCCTTTTGTTGCCTAGGCCCCAAGCTCTGGAATACCCTCCCTACAACTCTCTACCTCGCTTCCTTCCTTTAAGACACTCCTTAAAGCCTACCTCTTTGACCAAGCTCCTTATGCGGCTTGGTGACACTTTGTTTTATGATGTTCCTGTGAAGTGCTTGGGATGTTTTATTACCTTAAAGGCACAACATAAATATTTGTTGATCTATCAAAATCATTTTTAAGTTTGACAACAAAAAAACTTTTTTGTGCTTATAAGAAACATGTGGATACTAAGATGGAGGGCGCTTAAGAACATACAGTACCTTCCACATACGACGGAAGGAGCATTTAAAACATACCTGAAGTTTGGGAGCACATCCTTGATGGGTATTTCAAGGAGTAGTAAGATATGGGTTTGTGTCCATACCTACATACAGGGATATCCCATTTTCTGTTATGCCATCGTATGTGCTAAATGTTTCATCACTGGAATAATTTGGAGAAATACAACATGAGGAGACTAAGACAAAGGAAGGTGTGAAAAATGTTTAAATACTTTGGAGTAACAAAAACCCTGAATTAGTTAATCTTGATAATTGTGTCACCTCCTTTCTTATTTTTTCTCCTGGAGTTACTGATCTCTATTCAACTTTCTTATACGGTATCTGCATCAATCATGCACATTTTTCTGGTTGTAGAAATGGCATTTGTCTAACCTTTAATGCAGCCATCCTTGTACGAGATGCAATTCGATCCTAGAACAAGTGGTGTAACAAGTATTCAAAATCCTTGACTGTTTTGTGCAGTGATGAATATGCCATTGTAAGTGCTGAAATAACTGAAATCAGTGAACAATAGTATTGGAAACTACTGTGAATGAAACAATGAGCAGCATACCCTTACCATTGGTTGGTTAAGTCATTCATTATTTATGATATTGAATTCATGTGGACCGCAAAACATATGAAAGTGAGTGTATTCGTTCTATTGAAATTTTCTCTCTCTTATTTCCAGATCTCCACTTTTGGTGCTTTATTGTTAGCTACCTAGTGCAAAAGAAAGCCTGCAGCCACTGGCTTTCCAGTTTTCTATCCTCCCCTATAGGGATACCAGCCTCCAGGTAGCACTTCTCCATGGTGGTATGATTAAGACAGGAAATTTTTAACACTTCCAGACTCTGAAACATGAACATATATATTATTTTCAATCCAAAATGTTAAGTGAACTTGATCCCTTTTAAGAAAATATTAATGAGTATTTAAAATGGAAACACATAACTTTAGGTGTTGTGAACGAAAGCTGAAAATGGGTAACTAAATAACAAAGCTAATTAACCATCATGATTTTGTACCCCTTCCCAGTACTGTGTGTCAAAGGGTCATGAGCAGAGCCTTAAGAACCGGTTATGAATTGTAGAGAGAATCAGTGAAAAGAATTCCAGAAGTGGGGTGGGTGGAAGGAGGGAGAGGATTACTATGCACCCTGGATGTAGGTAGAATTACACCTTATTTGACTGCAGGTTTTTTGCCTGTTATGCAGCAAACAATTACATTTTTGAGAATAAAATACAAATGAAGAGACCATATTGATCTATTTCCATGTTTTTCTTTCCTCAGCTACTTCAAGCATCGGCAATAACTTAAAAGAGATTATGAAAATTCAGCCCTTGTTTCTAGGTTTATACAGTGTTTCATTCAAAGAAAACTAATAATCTACATGCTGACAGTTCAAAGTTACAATATATAGCGGTGTTCATAAATAACTTCCTTATTTAATTCTACCTCATTTAATTTGCCTGTCCTGTCTTCTTTTCTCCCCTCCTGAAACCACTCACATGCTATGTCGTAGCTCACATTTACATGGCATCCTCTGATTTCCAAGTGGTCCTTTCTCATGCCTCACCTCATCTACTGAAACTCTTGTATATCTTTGTTATCTCCAGAGTCAACCATTCCAATGCTTTCCTCGCTGACCTCCCATTCTCCGCCATTCACTACTGGTTAAGAAAAGCACTTTATAAATGCAAGTCTTCCTTTTCTTTTTTTCCATTCATAAACTTTATCTCTCCAAACCTCTGCTGCCTGTATCATATTTCATGCCGGCATCCTTTTAGGTGAAGCTCCTCCACATGCCCTATTTATCTGTCAAAGCATCACACAGCTTTCATTTTCTGGGAACATGTTTCAGTCCAATAGCAAGAACAAAAAAACCTAAATTGATATTCCAAAACTAATGAGAGTAATGATATGTTGCTCTGTGCAAGTTGTACATTTCAGTGTGTAGTGCAGATGCTTTTTCTACCAAATACCTGCACATCTTTCAGATCAAACTGTAGCTGTTTGAGCATTTGGTCTTATGCTGCTGAAAGATTGTGGGGAGATTCTTTGTACCTTCTCTTCCTCCCACACCCTCACTCCCCCACCCTGCCCAGAGACTCATTCCAATGCACTGAAATTCTCATTCAGTATTTTTCACTTCTTTTGCAAATAAAGGACAACTCAGAAATCTTCAATTTCCTTCAGTTGCAAATTGTGTCTCCAGTTTATCGCTTGAAAACACTTTAAAGTAAGGCAGTCATTTGTGAAAACTGACTAATGCTTCTTCATTAGGATTTTAAATTTGGATTTTTGTTTAAAAATTCAATTCTTCCAACTGGAGGAAACACATGGCATTTTCCAGAAGGTTTTATCAAAAGACACAAAGCTTTCAAGGGAGAGCAGAAATCATCTGCTTACGGGAAAGACCATAACGAAAAAAAACTTTGCAGCAAATAATAAAATACAATAGCAGCACAAATATGTTTTAATTCATGGTGTCACACCCTTTGCTACATTGCTCCCAAATAAAGAACAGCAAAGGTCTGCAGTAGAATGAGTTCAAAACACCTCATTCACTTTTTTAAGTAGGAATAGAAAGTCCACTGTGTGATACGTACCTCTAGGGAAACTGCTGAAACCCAATACATCAAACCCTAATGATGAAATCTATCAACAAAACACTTGCAGCCAGCTTAAATCTGATAAGAGACTGTACTCAGTGGCAAGCAGGTCCCAAAGCCTCTCAGACTGCACAGAGGGAACTGAGGGCCTAATGACACTTAATGCAGCATCCCCCTGGACCCTGAGTGGAGCTTGATATTTATGGGAAAGAACAGGCTGTGTTGTTGGTCCACCTGCTCCCAGTCCTCTCTGTCCTGTTGGATTTCTCCACACACCAGCTGCAGTCCGATACAATAAGCCACTGTTATTTCACTCTGAAGCGTCAGATATAAATCCTACCAAAAAGAGCGCCAAATGACACGATTGTCATTGTCTGACTCGCATCCATGAAGGGTATTTTCTTTTACAAAGACTATAGTACCAATCAACAATTCTACCCCAGATGTAGCCAAAATATTTTAGATAACTGTTGGTAATTCTTCACTATCCTACCATCACAAGTAATTGTTGAATTCCAAACCACACATCCTCAAAATTACGAATTAGCAAAATATTACAGTTATGTACAAAAAGACAAATCGATTTTTTTCAAAATCCTTTGCGTCTTTTGCAATATTGCCCCAAAAATGTCTCCATTAGAGCAGGACTGTGACTATTGTTTTTGGACCTGTACATTAGGTAACACTGACTATTTATTGAGCCTCAAAATGCAGGTAAGGTCTTTATTTACCATGCTGCATGTTCTCACCAGGTAGTATGTATAAAATTTGTGTCCTTATTGTGGAGCTATTTCAGTCAAATTCTTTCAAAGAGGAAAAGACTTAATAGTACTTGTAGTGACAGTGTGCAATTAATAACAAACTCGATTTCTTCCAAAAGAACTATAATTGAATAAGGAACTATAATAGGAAACACCTAGTTTTTTTTTACTTCCATTCCTCTTTTCTGCATATCTCATGTAACTGATACAGAAAACTCAGAACTATGGTTAATAATAGGCAGTAACCTTTTACCTTTATCAGGGGTAAACTGCTTTATACCCAAGTCAACTAGCATGTTTAAATTTAGCATAAAATGGGATTAAAAATACAAGGTAGAGCTTTTTTTCAGAACTCGGGAGATGAATCTCAATTTATACATTGCGCAGACAACGAGAGAAGGTTTGATTAGTGTCAAAAGACAAAAAGGAACAAGTAGATGATAAACACATTAAGGAAAAGCAACTACCATTGGAGGGATCTGTAGTAGACCTTAACAGGAGGAGGAATACAATTTATACCAAGAACACAAGCAAGAGTAGACCTTAAGCCCCATCGAGCGCATGCCATGCAATACAATCATGGCTGATTTTGAGCTTCAACTCCACTTTCCCGCTCCCCATATCCCTTGATTCCGAGACACCAAAGATCTGTCTATCCCAGCATCAGCGCATTCAACAATGGAGCATCCACAATCCTCTGGGGTAGTGAATTCCAAAGATTCACAACCATTTGAGTGAAGTAATTTCTCATTTCTGTCCTAAATGATCGCACCCACCCCCCACCAACCCCCCATGTTTTAGATTCCCCCAACCAGCAGAAACCGTTTCTCAGCATCCAACCTATCAAGCCTCTTCAGAATCTTGTATGTTTCAATAAGATTGCTTCTCATTCTTCTAAACTCCAGAGAATAAAGACCCAATTTACTCAGCCTCTCATCGTAGGACAACCCCCTCATCCCTTGGATCAATTTAGTGAACTTTTGCTGTACTGCCTCCAATGCAAGTATATCCTTCCTTAAATATGGAGACCAAAACTGCACGCAGTATTTCACATGTGGTCTCACCAAAGCCTTGTGCAAATGTAGCAAATTTCTTTATTCTTGTGCTCCAATCCCCTTGCAATAAAGGCCAACATGCCATTTGCCTTCCTAACTGCTTGCTATATATGCATGCTAGCTTTCTGTGTCTCTTGCATGAGTACACCCAAATATATCTGAACATCAACATTAAAAAGTTTCACCCCCTTCAAAATATATTCTGCTTTTCTATTCTCACTAAATTGAACAACCTCACACTTCCCCACATTATTCTCCAGCTGCCATTTTGTTGCCGACTTACTCAACCTGCCTATGCGAAATCTTCTGTTCTTAATGGTGGCAAGCTTGGAGACCTGAAAGGCACTTAATCAGGTGAGATGGTGGTGTACCAGAACCCCGCTGCCATCCCACCTCCAACAGAATTAAGTTCTTCGCAGGAAAGCCCATGGTTGACTTTCCCACTCCACTGTCTACTGGCCCTTAAGTAGTCATTAATCGGGCACTTAAGGGCCTCATTCCACTGTCGCTGGTATTAAGCTAGCTGCAAGCAGGCCTGTTGCCATGTAGCATACACAGCAGCTAAAGCCGTGCAGCCAACTTGTCACCTCCAGGGTGGGATCCCTCGATCAAAGGCACTCAGTGCCTGAACACGAGCACTCGACATTGGGAAGAAGTGCGGGGTGGGGGACCCACTGAGAGCCACCCACCTGTCCTTACTGCCAACTCCCCTTACACCCTCTTTCCCTGACCCCCATCCCACAAACCACCCCAACCACATTACTTACCTGTGGCTTAGGTTGTTTCACAATCCTGAGACTCCAGCAGGTGCTTTTCTGGCAGCAGCCAAGGCCTCCCATGTGGTGCTGCTGAGCACAAGAGCTGCCGGCCTCTGAATCGCCAGTAGATCTCGTTAGGTGAGACTTCCACCCTGGGATCTTAAGTCCTGAGAAAGGCCTGCCGCTGGCCTCGCCACTGCCTGATAGGCTTGTAGCTCAGCAGGCCTTCCCAAAAAGAGGCAGCACGGGTCCCTTTTTAGCTCTCCAGATGGCAGGCAAGACCCCTGACGCCTCAGCAAGATTCCACCCTCTTTGCAGCCTCTGTGTCCTCCCCACAGCTTACCTTTCCACTTAGCTTTGTATCATCAGCAAACTTAAGATATATTAAATTAAATCATTAATATAGATTATAAACAGCTGCGGCCCCAGCACCAATTGTTACAGCACTCTACTAGTCACAGCCCGCCAACTTGAAAATGACAGTTTATGCCCAATCTTAGCTTCCTGTCTGTTAACCAACCCCTCTCCATGCTAATATATTACCCCCGACTGCATGAGCTCTTATCTTGCCTATTAAACTTGTGTGTGACACATTATCGAATGTCTTTTGTAAATCCAGTTACACTACATTGTCATGAAAATATAATAATAATTTTCTTCATATTATTGAGATTTATTGTAAAAGTGGGTAATAGTGGGGCTTGGATTAGTTTCTCTGTGAGTGTGTGCGCATGTGCATGTGCGTGCGAGATTTAACTGAATTGGAGGCTTTGAGCTATCAACAAGAAGCTAGGTTTGAAATGCTAAATACATAAACATGGCTGAAGTTTTAGAATGGGAGATGTTAGGAACATGTGCATTTTCAGATAAATAAGGTTAGTTTGAATTTCACAGAGAGGCCAGGCCGAACAGTGTGTTTATTTTTCCCAAAGGTTACTGATAAAATTAGTACCATGAAAAGATCTGTATTATGAGAAAAGTAAAGTTACAAAAACATATGGGAACAATGGAATTTGTATTAAAAAGGGAGAAACACGCATAAAGGAGATGAGGCTGTGTGTCAGAGGGAAAGGCGTTCAAAGACAAGTGTGAAAAGCCTCCAGCCTCTATGCATCAAGTTGCTGTCTACAGGAACCGAAGCTAAGGAAATTCACTTTGAATAACACTGATAGTATCGTGTTGCTTTGCCTGGGTCTGTTTAAATCTATTTGTTTTTACTGTTGCCTTAATGGATTAGGAGCCAGATTAATTAGGGGTTTTAGGAGTTATTATAATAGTAATTTGTAGACCTATGTATGTGCTTGAAATCTTTTCTTTGTTAATAAATGTTTCATTTAGCTTTCTAAAAACCTCTGAAGTTGTGGTAGTCTTATTACTTCTGAATTCAAGGCACGCTTCTCAAAGGGGAGGTAATGGCGTAGTGGTATTGTCGCTGGACTAATAATCCAGATCCAGTTCCAATAATACAGATCCCCAGGGTAATGCTCTGGGGATCTGGGTTCGAATCCTGCCATTTATTGAAGTTATTTTTTGAACTGAATAAAAATCTGGAATAAAAACCCATCTGGTTCACTAATGCCCTTTAGGGAAGGAAATTTGCCATCCTTACCTGGTCTGGCCTACATGTGACTCTAGACCCATAGCAATGTGGTTGACTCTTAAATGCCCTCTGAACTAGGGTAACTAGGGATGGGTAATAAATGCTGGCCTGGCCAGCAACACCCACATCCCTTGATCAAATTTTTAAAATAATTTTTAAAAATCCAAATTGCAAAACAGTTATTTTGTTCATGGATTTGATCCACCTGGCACATATCACCTGCCTTGTCATAGCAACCTACTCTTTCCCCTTTATCCACTCTACGAGTTAACATCTTCAAAAAACTCCAGTCAACTAGGCGCTTTTGAGGGAGAGTCAGCCTCAGCAGCACACCGCTTTGTAAAAGACCTTCACAGAGGAATGTAAGTGAGCAGCTGGTGATAAATAAGCCTGATAAGCAGCACTAGATATGCAGATCTAGACCATCAAGCTTTTGAAACATTGAAGTTGTCGCTGTGTAGGTTCCGCCATTTTGAAGTCAGATGTTTGCGTATCTGATGCGGAAACTAAGGCTTGGAACATCTGCCGGAAATCGCTGTTAAATGCTATAATCAGGAGAAACATGGCAATGCCCTCAGATTTATTGGGAAGCTGCTCATCCTGCCACTCAGGAGGAGTTCCTGGCATCTTTCTTTAAGTTTTAAGAAAAAATGAATTCAAGTCTTATATGACCAATAAAGAATGAGGAAAATGCAGTAAAAGAAGTGGGCTATCTTTCTCCATCGGAATTTGATAAGCTAAATCAAAACACCAAATTTACCCTTCTTTGGGAAAATTAAGCTATGATCAAAATATCTTGTGCTCTGGTCACACTGTACATCGAGTACTGTATCCATTTCTAGCCATCAAAACACACGGGGAACTTGAGGTAAAAAATTCCATTGGGGGAGTTTCTCAGTCTCCCACTACAACTATGGCAGGTGGCTTCATTTTACACATGGCTGTGAACCTATTCTGATAGAAATAGAATTGTCATATAGAAAAAATGAAAATACCTCTTACCAATATATCTCAAAAAAATTAAATAATTCATTACTGAAAGAAAGGCTCAAAGACATTACCCGGTATACTGACCAGTAGCCCACAGTCCAATTCCCAATCTGTGTAACATAACTGACTTCAGATGAGCAACACTTAAGCTGCAACAAACATTGGGGGGGACAAAAGGCAACAATAAAGAAAGAAGGAAATCAGCCAGTGTTCCAATCCTGATCACTACATAATGACTCCTGCTGGAAAATGCAAGTATTCAGTTAGAGTATATGTGAAAACCAGGATGAAATTTGTCCGATTGCCGGTACTTATGATTCAGATCATAGATGATGAATGGTGGCCTAATGAAAGGTTGAACCATGACCTCAGTTTCTTCAAAACAACAGAGGAGGAGAAAAACAGGAGGGTGAGAAAATTCCCATCGGATCATATAACATTGCTTTTAAGTTTCTTATTTAATTTTCTACAAGAAGTCTACATATTCTTAGGGCAGGATTTAATAGAGAGTACAAGCTATAGAACAAGTTTCACAATACTTGCTGATAATTGCAATGAGGGTCATATATAGTTGTACAAGCTTCATACATCCGGCCAAAAAGTGCTTGGTGACAGGTCCTGGGTCACCTATATTCAGGGAAAGTTGGGGGTTTGCAGTGCAAGGAGTGTGATATGGCAATAAGCTGCTATATTAAATTGAGTTGATGAAATAGTGAAATAAACCAAGTCAATAGTTAAACTTTGAGTCACAAATACTTTACAGCTTTCAAAATGATTCTTAAATAATGGTGAAACTCATTTTTCATTTGCTTGCAACATCACAGCAGAATTTGAGCAATTAGACATATTCTTCAAATTATTAACTGAAAAAAGTATTTGGAAAAGAATAAACAAATTATGCTGTTGTTTTACAAACATATTTGCCACAGCCCTTAAAGGGCTGATGGGAATTTCTGATATATTTGAGCCATGTTTGTGCTGCTGAAAGTACAAAGAAACAAAGACTGACAATGAACGGCATTTTCTGTTCATTATTGAGAGAATAATGGTTCTGCTGAGCGAACATTTTCCTTTTGTTATTTTCCTACTTCTTTCGATGCCGATGTACATCTGTGCCATTAATGGCAGAGTTAATTGTTAACATTTTTAAAAGACTTTGCAAATGACTAGACAGACAGGAAGTGACTAGGGTGACCCAAACACCCACACTAATAACCTCACAGTCAAATTCATCTCCTGCCATGATGCTCACTGAAAGTCAGTCTCCATAACAACCAGCATTCCTAGTCACAGATGTCCAGTATGCCCTGAATCTACACAGGTGGTATAGGACTGGTGTTCCGAAATAACCACAACAATGACCTTGGTCAATTTTATTGCTGTCAAACAGCCATCTGAGACGTTCTTTCCTTTTGAAGGAAATTAAACCAAGCAACACAGGGTTCTTTAAGGTCAATAGATTCTGGCGAAGCAACACATAGCTCAAAGGCAATTCTGATGCAGGAGGAGAACTCGATTTTTCAGCTGTTTAAGATGGCCAAGAAGTGTTCTTACTTCAGAGCTGAAATTGCCCACAATTTGACAGATTTTTTTGCACATTTAGAACAATGTTCTAAAAGAAACATTTCCCAATCACCATCTATCAAAACTGGCTACAAAGCCATGTGTGCCAGCATCAAGCAAAGCTAGATCAGGCTAGGGTGGTATAATCTTAGAGCAAACATGCTGCTGACAGTCCCAGTCTGTACCCGGACAAGAAGAATAAACACACTTGAAGTATCAGAGAACGATCAACAGCAGAGTTGAGCAAATTGGTGAAATAGAAATATCATCGGCTAGCAATTCCTTTGTTGTAGAGATGTGGTTGAAATATGGACCCAACTGTCAGGGAGAACTTGGGTAGTTATTCCTTGGCAATGATTCTCCAAGCCAGTTAGGTCTACTAGAAATTTGGGATGGGATGTGGAGACAAGCCCAGGAAGTTTTGCAAAAGATAATGCTTATACAGTCCAGATCACAGTGGGGTACTGCTGTTCCATCCCTGAGTTATGCTGTCATGTGAGCCAATTTAGAACAGTATGAGTCAACTTTTGTAAAAGTAAGGTGCACAGAGTGCTAATGAAGTGATAGGATACTCAAAACGGTATCTGCGCCAGACCCAAATTCGTAACAAATGTATAAAGAGAGTTAAAGCCGGGTATCATCAGCACATATAGGGTATCTGATCCTTTTACGAATTAAGTTAGAGTGAAATTGGGAATAATTACAGTTTGTTCATGTGTTTTTTACTTGAATCCCCACTTGCACATATACATTCAACTCCTGATAGCGTGAAGAGATTTTTATGATGATAAATTAATATATCCAATAATTTGAAATAAGCAATGTGAACAGAAAGGGGCAAATAGATTGCAAATATATAGAATAATGTGATATTTTAAATCAAGCATTCAATTGAGTAGACTGTGGTAATTTTCTTAGAGCTCTCAATATCATTACTGGCATTAAGTTTAATGGGGAAAAAACGTAACTTCTGCAAATGTGAAATTTTCAATGAACGATTTAATTAAGTATAAAAAGGCCATGAATAGATTGGAAATGGACAGTGAAGATCTAACTAACCAAATGGCCTTTCCTGGTGTCATGCTTCGTGTATGAATCCTGCTGTACAGCACATGTTATTTGACATCCACTTCTTCCACAAGCACAGAATGAACATATTGTAGAAACCCCATGATTCAATTGCTCCAAATGAGACCAGAGTTCACATCAGGTGAGACTAGGTTTAATTTAAATACTTATGCTGCTTTATTCCATACCAAGATCAACATACAGAGCAGGAATTTTGATCAATTTCATATTTCAATTTATACAACTTACCTACATGTAATGACATAAAATAAAGAACACGCTAAGCTACCCAACACTTGTTTTACTTGACTTAAACAGGATGTTTTCTAACTGTATCTAAAGCATTTCTGACTTTTGAAACTACCACAAAAAAGGCCCTTACAGAGTTTTCTTGTAAAAATCTGACCTATGGATGTTTTTGTTAATCTCTTTCCTGCCTCCACAGGACATTGAGGTTGGTTCCTGGCCCAGGTCTTTGGAAGTCGGTTTATGTAAAGTACAACAGGAACGGATATTCTCCCCTCCCATGATGTGAATGTTTGATGGGAGCCTACGTGTTATCATAATATGTCCCCTATCCCTTCCAATTATCCTGGTCAACAGTATCACTATCTTGCTTTGCTGCACACTCAAAAAACACCTAAAGCCTCACAAATCCAGTTTGTTTTTCAAATCTAACACTTTGAATTTGGGGAAAAAATGCTTCTGTGATAAAATAGCCAAAGAATCCTGAAACACCACATCATCCACTGATTGCAAGTGTTATGGCACAGCCAATGGTAAATGCTGAGCTGCTCAAATCCCGAAGAGAAACTTGAAATAACTGCCACAACTGTTTTGCAATTTGTATAAATTTCGAGATGTGGGCCTTGAATTCAGTAGTAATAAGAGTCTTGTAGGTTTCTTACAAAACTAAACTAAACCTTTATTAATAAAAGAAATGATTTTAAGTACACACATAGATCTACAAATTACTGCTATGATAACTTCTAAATCCCCTAGTTAATCTAACTCCCAGTTACACTTTTGTAAAGGCAACAGTAAGACACATAGATTTTAAAAGACCCAGGCAAAGAAACACAATACCCTGAAAAATCCAATTCAAAGTGAATTTTCTTAACTTCAGGTCTTTGTAGACAGCAGCTTGAGGCTTAGATGCTGAAGGCTTTTCACACTTGCTTTTTATCTTAGAATGTTTTCCCTTACAGCCTTCTCTCCTTTATACATATTTTCCCCTTTGAATGCAAATTCCCATTGCTTCACTATGTCTTTGGACTTTACCTCTCTAATAACAAAAATCTCTCATAGTACCAATTTTACCAGTAATCTTTGGAAAAAAATAAATACACTGTTTCTTAACTTCTGGCTAGGTGAAACATTTCACCCCTCCTTTGAATTCAAACTAGTCTGGTTTATTTAAAATTGTAAATGTTCCCTTTACCCCATACATTCCACAAATTCCCCCAAATTTACCTACTTAACATTTCAAACTCCTAGCTTATCTTCTGATACAATAAAGCCTTCAGACCCGCTGCCTTTAATTCAGTTAAGTCTCACACACACACATACACATAAATACAGACCCCACTATTACTCTATTTTACAATAAATTCCAATAAAATTATGAAAATTATTATTTCTTCCTGACACAAGGCTCTTGCTAAAATGCCTACTGCATGTCCAACTTCAAAGCCAGAATACTCAACATCTGCTCTAACTCATCTTTGCTTCATGAAAGAAAATAAAGAACCTGCATTTATATAGCACCTTTCACAACTAGAATATCACAAAGCACTTCACAGCCCAATGAAGTGCCTGTAATCTAAGAAAATTTGACACCTAACTTTCATTTAGCAAGATTTCACAAATAAGAGTGAGATAATGCATAATTAATCCATTTTAAAGATGCTGATTGAGAGATACATTTTGCCCAGGACCCCAATGAAATATCCCTGCTCTTCTTCAAATAGTACTATAGGATCCTGTACAAGCCGCTGGCACCTTGGTTTACCAATTCAATCAAAAGACAACTCGTATAATCTCAGTGTCAGTCTACATAATGGGCCGTAACTTTTGATGGAGTGACAATTGAGTCGGATTGCTACCCCACTCAAAAGTTCTTAACTCGAAATCCAGACGATCCTATCGCACCCAACCTTCCAATTCAGGCCGGGCGAGATCTGGGTAAAGCACCACGTCCTCAGGGCCTAGCGTCGAGGGCTGTAGCATCGCAGGTAAGTAAGCTACGCCTCCTTTTTAATGGCACTAGCTGTACCTCAGGCACTAGCTGTGCCTCAGCAAATTCATTTTAAGAATTTTGTCCATGCTTTTAAATTTTATCCAAGGGTTTGTTTCACATCAAAAATCATAAACTGATATGCTTGGATGTTAGACCCAACTGTTAGCCTAATACTTGCCTCTACTAGTTCCTCCAAAAGCTGTCACCTACTATTTTGTTTCAGGAGATCAAGCTGCTGTGCATTTCCAGTTTTTTTAATTTCTGAAAAGATTTTAGCTGCATGTACCAAATGATGTAATGAAGTGCAAAAATCCAGAATTGTGTACAGAAAGTCTCCAAATAATAAGGACTTAATGAGTACATGTTCTCTCCACAGGTTCACAGCAACATATTGCATATTACATACTATTCAAATGCCATATTTTACTAAGATTTTACTATTCAAGATAACCACTGAAGCAATAACTGTAGTTACCTTGAATAGTAAAATATGGTATTTGAATACCTATTACACAGTCTTAGTTTCTTATAAATGTTTTTGAATTTTTCTTCAGATGCTGGTGGTGAGTAATGGAACACTTTCAGTTTTGGACACCAGGGCTCGGATTTTCGCTCCTGGGTTGGAAGCACAGAGATGGGACACGTCCCGGCTCCACCAACTGACCTGGGAAAAAGAGGCCCAGACGGTCCAATTTTTGTTCTGTGCAGGGGGGCTGGGTTAGGAGCCGGGCATGCTGACCCCAGAACAAGTGCAGAGGCTGCTGGGTACAGAGGCGAGCTAGCCAGACTCTGGCACTTTGTTGCATTTAAAGAAATGATCAAAACAAAGACCAACCATCCCGCCCTCAACTGCACCCCCCACACACCCCATGCCCTATCCATGTCAACCCATGCCACCTTATGCCCTTCTATCCACTCCCATGGTCCCTCGTATCCCCTATGCCAACACATGTCCCCCTCTCACTCCATGGTTCTTTATAGCCCCGTGCCAACTTAGTGCCAACTCATGCCAAACCATGCCCCCCACCCAGCACCCTTTGCTCTTATGCTCTCCATGCCAACTCACCTAGCATCCATGGGCAAACCTCAGGAGCCATGCCGACATAAAATAAACTTGTGTTTGTTGATGATATCACAATCTTAAAAAAACGTTGATAAAAATAACTATTGAATACACTGAAATTCCTTTAACTAATCTCTTATGAAAACTAACATTTCTATTCCATAACCACTTTGAGCTGTCAGTCAAACTGCTCACTTAACAGTCACCCCACTGTGACAATGTTAGGTTGTAAAATCAGTCATGCAGCACAAATCCTATAATCATAGCCTTCAAACTTATTTCAACAGAGTGAAATATCAAGGACTGCTGTTTTTTAAACTCCACCTTTTTGAAAAAACTAAAGCTCAGCAGAGTTAAATTCCTTGATGCTTTTGAAAGATCTTGGACAGCTGGGACAGTTCCAATGAGTTTATGCACTTTTTACATGCACTAATTCTAATTTTAACAATACCTGACCTACCCAAAAGGGTATCTTACCTCTCAAAGGGTGCCTTAGCTATAGAACCATAGAAAAGTTATGGTGCAGAAAAAGGTCATTCAGCTCATCGTGTCTGCACTGGCCAAAAAGAGAAAAAAGAAACTAGCCGCTAATCATTTAATCCCACTTTCCAGCACCTGGTCCATAGCCTTGCAGATTACAGCACTTCAGATGCAGATCCAGGTACATTTTAAATGAGTCGGGCATTTCAGCCTCAACCACCAACTAAGACAGTGAATTCCAGACGCCCACCACCCTCTGGGTGAAAAAGGTTTTCCACATGCCTCCTCTAATCCCTCTACCAATCACCTTAAACCTATGCCCCCTGGTAATTGGCTCTTCAACTAGGGGAAACAAGTCTTTCCTGTCTACCCTATCTAGACCCCTCATAATTGTGTACACCTCAATTAGGTCACCCCTTAGCCTCCTATGTTCTAAGGAAAACAAACCTAGCCTATAAAATCTCTCCTCATAGCTGCAATTTTCAAGCCCAGGCAACATTCTTGTAAATATACATAAATATAAATAAACCTCTCCCAAAGGGTGCCTTACCTCTCCCCGAAAGATGCCTTACCTTTCCCATAGGTGTCCGAGGACCATGTCCAAAGGGTACCTTATCCCCTCCAAAAGGGTGCCCCAGCTATCCAAACAAATCCACAGGGTTCAAACCTGCTCTTACAGCAGGTAACCTGACGTATTCTGCACACTTTGGGTTTCAGACACCTACCCCACCAAAATCACACAAATGGAGGTAGCTGCCGATTTATATGGGCAACTCCAGGAGCCACAGATGTGCGATTTAAAACCTGCCCCAACCGCCCCGAACCACCCCACCCCCCCACAACTGTGTGAAAACAGTAAAGGCCAGATTTGGGGGCGGGACTTTTAGATTTGGGCCTCTTTCAGCATTTTCAGAAATTCAGGGCTTGGTGTCACTATCAAACATGACTAGATCAGGTAACTACAGGGGCAGATCCTTCTACTCTGCTCAATCTGTCACAGTGTCAACCATTCTTGTACAACACTATTCCATTGCTCACAACAGCCAGCCTGAGTGAAATGCTAATGGAGTGCTGTGTGCACTTAGTAAATTGGGTTGTCTAAAGTCCTGCCATGTAGTACCTCTTAGCTGGTACACAAATGTGTCTTTAATCTCATAATTCCAAATTGCAGTATACAGTTTGTTCTAAGACTTGGTCACAAGGAATAAAGAGTTGCCTGCCAGTAAAGAATGCACCAAGTACACTGCATACAAGCATATGAAATAAGAGAAGTAGACCATTCATCCCCTCGAGCCTGCTCCGCCATTCAATAAGATCATGGCTGATCTGTTTGTGTTTCGAGTTCTACATTCCCACCTACCCCCGAGGGGAATCTTTGATTACCTTGCCTAACAAGAATCTATCTACCTCTGCCTTAAAAATACTCAATGACCCTGCTTCCACTGCCTTCTGAGGCAGTCAATTCCAAAGTCGTTAAACCCTTTGATAGAAAAAAATTCTCCTCATCTCTGTCCTAAAAGGGAAACCCCTAATTTAAAATGGTGTCCCCTAGTTCGGGACTCTCCCACAAGAGGAAGCATCCTTTCCATGTCCACCTTGTCAAGATCATTCAGGATCTTATATACTTTAATCAAGTCACCCCTCACTCTTCTAAACTCCAGTGGAAGCAAGCCAAGTCTGTCCAACCTTTCCTCACAAGCTCATCCCAGGTATTAATCTAGTAAACCTCCTCTGAACCATCTCCAACGCATTTACATCCTTCCTTAAATAAGGAGACCAAAACTACACACAATATTTAAGATGCAATCTCACCAATGTCCTGTATAACTGAAGCATAACATCCTTACTTTTATGTTCAATTCCTCTTGTAATAAAGGATAGGTATCCATTAGCCTTCTTGATTACATGCTGAATCTGCATACTAACTTTTTGTGACTCATGCACAAGAATACCTAGATCCCTCTGCACCTCTGACTTCTGCAGTTGTTCTCTGTTTAAGTAATACGCTGCTTTTTTATTCTTCCTGCCAAAGTGAACAACTTCTCATTGTCCCACATTATACTCTATCTGCTGGATTTTCTTCCACTCACTCAATTTATTTATATCCACCTGCAAACTCCTTACATCTCCTTCACAATATATCTTTGTGCCGTCTGCAAATCTAGCTACTATGCCTTCGCTTCCTTCATCCAAGTCATCAATGCAAATCCATCACTCACCAGAGATGGATGCATGGTACAGAATCCAAAAGTGCAAAAATAAGAGGGGAAATAAATAATAAATTCATGTGTACTGGTTATATTTTTGGATCCTTTTTAATAGCTCTGCTCTTATTATTTCATCTCTTATACCTTAGATTACTTTCAGGGACATGTCCTGTCTCCCATTTCTTCAGGGGAGTACATGCTGGTCTTATAATTGCTATTAGATACTGGACTTACACTGTGCCTCATTTGGATCTCACTCTAATCTTTGGCTGTGTTCAAAAATTACAACAACATTTAACCTTAAAATTATCAAGTAAATTTATTTTACCAAAGATGAAGAAGTAAATAAGTTACAGCAATAAGTTATACATTTACAGGAAATATTCTTCCATCTAACCCTGGCAAATGGACCAAATAATAAAAAGATAACCCCAGGAACAAAACTAACTCTTTGAAAATAACTTTTGAAAAATTATGTCAGCCCTGGCTGAGGAGCACTTTTACCTCTGCATCAGACAGTCACAGGTTCAAACCCTGCTTCAGACCTTGAGTACGTAATCTAGATTGATTAGCAGTGCCAAGGGTGTGCTACACTGTCAGAGGCATTGTTTTTCAGAGGAGGCATGAAACCAAGGCCCTGTTGCCCTCTCAATGACTCTATCTCAAAATTAACTAATTGGCTGTGAAACACTTAGAAATATCCTGAGGAAGTGAAAGATAGTTATAAAAATGCAAATTTTAGTTTTTCTTCTTGAAATCCTTAACTCAGTAGGAGCCTAAATTATTCTGTTCTTTGGAAATTCAAACCAATCTTTTTCCCCTCATGTGAGTTTTAATCTGATTTCGTCCTTATCCAAGATTTTCAAAGTGGTCCATATTTGACGCTTTCAATGCTGAGTTAGCGGATTCTGTTCTGGATGATTAAGCAGCATTACAATTGGCCTTTGGGTTAGAAAGTAAAATCAGCCAGGTTTCCTGCTGACTGCTATCCAGTAACTCCTGTTAGAAATTGGCCTTGGGCAGGGACAGGATCAAACTCAGTCAATGGTCAAATACCTTACCCATATTCACTGCTGATAGTTGCAAATGAGTAATGGTCACTTGGGAGAAAGGTACCAGCAGGCACCAGTGGCCTTGAAATCATACTCAAGGAAGGGGGTAACAGCTTCAGGGGAACTGAGTAAGAGAAAGCAAAATTCATGTATCTCCCACAAATTTGTCAAGTCAATTATTATATGGATTTGTCTCAGTTACACTCCCTTTAATTAATTAACATTGGAACTGGAGATATGTTGTAGAATACCCATGTCAGACAACTGAGAAGTCTCAATAAATTAAATAAGAAATAGATCCCTTCAAACAAACTATGCGTTTCTATATGTGAACTATAGTTCAGAAAATTGTCAGGAAAACCACACGAAGTACTGAAACAACAAATTTGGTTTTGCTATTGCTTTTTTTGGCACACATCTTGAAAAACACTGCATTTTCTATCCTGTCTGCTTGATTGGAAGGGACTTCAATTGGCCTCGGCTAGATCAAGAGACTAAATCAGACAAAATATGCTAATACGCAGATTGGAATCAGATTTCAAGTCAAAGTTTTACATAAATACACAGTTTTTGCCCTTAACCATATTCAGTCAAACTAGTCATTTACATAGGAAGCAGAGAACAAAATAGGATTCTGATTTCTATTACCCTTCGTTAGGTCTGTACATACTTAACACCAACCCAAATTGAGAGGCCAAATGGGTGAATAAGTTACTGCACTATAGTGGAGCTTACAACTAAGATCAGCACATGAGGTCAAGGGACAAGCTTGGTTGCCCAGTTAAACAGGGATCATAAAATAGCCTTTTAGATATATTGAGATTTAGGATTTCAAATATACAATAAGTAACTGTTTTGATGGTAAATATCATGACATATTTACTTTCAAATGCAATAATGCAGAATTAAATTAGATGCAAAATTAAATGCATCTCTACTAACACTAACTATAATGTTTAAGCAATTTTCTTCTTCCATCTACCTTCTAATCCTAGCTACACTCACGTTGCTTTGACATGAGTATTGTTTTCATTTGGATGGAAAATGGCTTCCGTGAGCTGGTTCTGAGCATTGCCACTGCTAAATCAAGACTTCCTTGTCCCAGCAGTAAACTTATGGATCTAGTTTTTGTGATCTATGACTCTGTCACCTGGATGTGGATCTTTAATTAAAACAGTAGCCGTGTTAAAGCAATGGTAGTCACTTGGCAGCTTGGTCCTGGAGGTACATCTTTACCGTTAACTGAATAGGGTTTTGGATTAATGAGAAGTCTGACAATGTCACAGATTTTAGGGAAGATAGGGGAGAGGGAGAGAGAGAGAGAGAGAAAAGGAGAGAAAGAGATATGGTGCCTTCCCCGACTTCAGGACATCTCAAAGGATTCTAAGCCAATGAAGTACTTTTGAAGTGTAGTCATTATTGCAATTCAAGAATGTTGCAACATTGGGTAGAATATTCACCCCCATGGGAGCGAATACTGAGGTGGGTGGACACAAAGATTTGCACTGCCAGCCAGCATGCCAGCTTGCTGGCACCATCCCGCCCCTAGGGCATTTTCATAGAGGCACCATCCACAAGAGGCAGGTAGCTAATTGCAGTAGGTGATGGAACAATCAAAGCCAATTATCAGTCTGCAAGCCCTCCCACAGTGTTGAGAACAGGCCTGCTGCCTAGTGGCAGACCGGGAGGGGCCAGCACTCCAAGCAGGTTTTGAGCTCCTTCCCACCTACCTGGTAAAGCTGTGACTAGTGACAAACCTGTGGAGGGCTACCACTCACGATGGTGGCCTGACTGCTGTGGCCATTCTTTAATTTGGAATTTTCAAAAATTGCTGAGAGGGTGCCTCCATTTCTCTGTCTCTCTCTCTTTCTCTCTCATCTGAAATTGCAGGCTACAGCTCCTTCCATGCTGGAGGGCCTCCAATTGGCTTGGTTGCCCCACACAGTGCAGGGTCATGACTCCCATTTATGGTCCACGTCAGGCTCTTGACACAAAACCCAAAGTCCTGCCGTCTTTGCTTACTTTCAAGCTGTCAGTAAGGTAGGGTTGTTTTCCCTATCACTAGGCTATTCAAATTGGACTGACAGGTACAGAATCGATTCCAGCAAGGCAATACCTTGTTCATACTCCCTAGATTGGACCGAGCTCTCATCTCAAGGTGCAAGTTCTCAGTCAGTAAATTTTAAATGTTTTGAGAATATGCACACATGTCCACACTTTCAAAACATTAGAGGAAAAACTTTTCAAGTTTACCAAGTGCTCGAGAAGTCTAAGGGACTCCCCAGGTTATAAACTTGGACTGACATTGGAACAGTAGTTTCTCTCTCTCTATGCTACCTGTTCCCCTTAATATCGTGAAAATCATCTCTTTAATTAAATCACCGCTTAACCTTCTAAATTCCAGGGAATACAACCCTACTTTGTGTAATATCTCCGTGTAATTTAACACTTAGACACTGCAGCAGTTCAAGAAGGTGGTCCACCACACCTTCTCAAGGCAATTAAGGATGGGCAACAAACGCTGGCCTAGCCAGAATGCCCACATCCCATGAAAGAATTTTTAAAATCTTGTATTCCGGGTGTCATTCTGGTAGGTCCACACTGCATTCTTTCCAAAGCCAATGTATCCTTTCCAGAATTGTTCACAGTAGTCCAGATGTGATCTAATCAGGCTGCAGCATAACTTCTAGCCCCTTGTTTCCTCATCATCTAGATATATAAAGGCCAGCATTCTATTAGCCTTTTTGATTATTCTCAACCTGTTCATGGCATTTTAATAATTTATGTATACAGGCCGCAAGTCTCTTTGGATCCATACTGTTTCTAGCTTTGCAGCATTTAGAAAGTTCTCTGTTATATCCTTTTCAAATCCAAAGGGGGAGGCCACACATTTGCCCACATTGAAATCCAATTGCACTGCATTGCCTATTCACTTAATCTATTGATATCACTTTGCAAAGTTATGCTTTCATTCACACTACATGTACTTACAATGTGACATATCCTTGTGTCATCAGCAAAATTGGACATGCAGCTTTCTATCCCATCATCTAAGTTTTTAATCGGTATGGTGAATGGCTGAGGCGCAGAACACCACTAGCCACATCCTACCAATTAGAGTGCCTGTCCATTATCCCTGCTCTCTGTCTCCTGTCAATTTGCCAATTTTAGACCCCAATCAATAATTTGTCTTCAATCCATGAGCTGCAGCTTTAATAAACAGTCTCTTATGAGGGAGTTTATCAAATTCCTTCTGAGGTCCGTGTAACTAAAATCCAGAGATATTCCCCTGTAATTTAGTCACCTCTTCAAAATATTCAAATCAGGTTTGTCAGGCATGACCTACCCTTTACAAATCCACATTGATTCTCTCTGACCAGCTGAATATTTTCAAGGTGGTCAGTCACTCTATCCTAATTATAAAAATACCAATAGGTGCTAGGCTAACTGGTCTATAAATCCATGGTTTCCCTCCCTCTTAAACATGACATTATACTAATAGGCCAAGCACTATCGACACCAACTGAAATGATACAAGCTCCCTTTGGACTTAAGTTTATTGTTCTTCTTGTGTCATTGCATCCCAACACTACTCATATCATGGTTTCAACACACCTTGGTAATTTGTAAAGCATTCAAAGAAACCTTGGAAATGAATCATGAATCTAATACAATTATCCCAGCACGATGACCCAGGCTGTACAGACAACAGTATGAAATACATGCACAAAGAATATAACTGTGCTTCATTACATTTTCAATATTCGATTAATTATCCATATCTATCTTAGAGGTGATTTACGTTCCTTCTCTAGCCAACTCTAAACAGAAGATGTGAATGAAAATTATTAAGACGTGCGCACTGTTTTATCCACCTAAATATAACAAATGCTTATTTCATTAAGTCAAAAAAATTAGAAGGCTTTTCTGTGGTCTGTGAACTAAGACCATCAGCAAATAATGCACTTTGTGCAGACCCATCTTAAGTATCAAGAATCACCACATTAAATCAAACCCTTGTACATTAATTGTTATCCAGCAAACTATATATACTACATAGAATTTACAACACGGAAACAGACCATTTGTCCTCACATGTCTATATATGTGTTTATACTAAAAATGAACTTCTTCCAACTCCCCTTTATCTAATCCTATCAGCACATCCTTCAAATCCAACATATCAGTCTTTTAGTACATATCAGTACAGAGTGATTTTATTAGGGAAGAATCAGAACAAAGAAATGCTCTTTTACACAACTTAGCATAACAGCAGAAACAGGCTTGGCCATTCTATCAGTGGAGGAGCGATGACTACTGCAACAGAAATGTTAATAGGATAGTGAAACAAGATTTTTATTTTAATGTGTTATGGCCAGGGGAGGAAGGGTGAGGACTCCTGCCTTTTTCCCCACTCCTCAGTTGATCAAAATAAGGTTTTTTGAAGTTTATAAGGATAAATGTGCCAATTCACTGTATATACTTAACTGTTTACACACACGCACGCCTTTGAAAAATACAAGTTACAAAGTAGGTTAACTTTTGATCAGATTAAGATTCAACAAGAAAAGGCACGTAAAATACAGAGTTCGCTGATTGTAAATCCTTTATGCTGTTGTCCATGGCTGCAGCGTATAGTACAATAGACCACAGTATGATATAAGCAGGCAGGGTTCAAGTTAGTTGAGAGAGAAAGGAAAGGTGAGCAGCGTTTGGTTGCTGGTGTTGTCTGCCTTTCAGACATTACTTTTCCAGACTGGTCCAAAGGAAGCAGGGTTTTGTGATAAAAGACTTTCAAAAATCAGAGTTCAGTCATGTGATGACTGCCAATTGATACACAATGGAAAACAAACAAAAATCTATTGATGTTTAGTGATGAAGGAGTTTCCACCTCTGATGGTCAAAACCATCAACATATAATAGAGGCGAACAGGGGTCCTGAGCGCTTCCCTGTGCAGAGTTTCATTAGTTCTCCTGGTAGTTACCTGGTAGTCCTGGAGACAGAAAGTCTGAGGCCTTTTTGTCCTTGCTGTTTTGTGCTAAGTCCTGACAAAGGTAGGTGTGACATTCCACAAGGATGTGGTCTCGGCATTCATTGTAATTTATCTTTTAGAAGATTCCAGAAGCTTGGTCAACTTGCAGTTCCAAAAGTCAGGTGACCTGTGGCAGCCGACCTGTGGCAGCCATCTTAAGTCTGTTTCTTTGTTTTAACAGTTGAAACTGCCTTTTTGGAAAAATTCCATGTGAGTCCAGCAGATGAAATTGAAATTTAATGTTTGACATCAACACACCTGCATGATAAAGATTAACACAAGGTCCAAATGTACCCTATCCCCTCAAGTGAAAAAAAAGTAAAGATGTTGCTGAAATTTGCTACTCCCCACAACTTATACTGTCAGGAAAACATTTGATAGTAAAATGACTAAAAGTGTCCTTGAATGGGAGCAATTTGAAATAGCAGCACAAAAATGACCAATGATCAGCAGAAATTAAAGTGAAGCACAAATGTTTCAAGCCAATTTTTAATTGATTATTTTGACCATTTACTTCAAGCATTATTATTCTGTAATGCATGGACATGTTTACTCAAATAATCAAACAGTAGCCAATTCTTTCTACGGAGCTTCCTGCACATATAGCTAGTTGCCAACTTGACTAATTGGTCAGTAAAAGTCTTAAATAAATTAAGAAGTTGTCAATGTTTTGTTAATGAATTGGCTACAAAGCCAAATCACCCTAGTAAACCACTGAAAAAATAAATTGAGCAATTCTTAAAATTCTGTCACCATCTGGACTACTGGCTTAAACTTGGATTCTGACAAGAAGAGCAAAAGAAAAAACTCCTAGTCATTGTATCTCAAGAATTCCACCAAAACATTAACATTTCGATAACACACCAACCAAAAATAACACTTCTGTTTCTTCATTTTCCCTCTGCCTTAAATTGCCATTTAAAGAAATGCACACTATTATACACAAGCCCTAAAGAATGGAATGGAAAGATACAGGGGCAGAAAAATTATCCACATCATGAAAAGTAAAAATCAAAATGAGAGTTTGCTCGTTTGAAGCAAGTTTGAGAAATCTTAGAGTATAAATTGTAAACAATAGCAGAGATAATTCATGCACTAATCTGATCTCTACATTGGTCCAACAATATTGACCAGCTCATACCTTCCCTTGTAATCTACGATATCAACCAAATCCCTTAACTAATTTACTGGCTTGCAAATCCCTTACATGTATATAGAATTCCCGATATGCAGGTTATAGTTTGTACTTGCAACTAGTTACTGACATTTCTTAATAAGCCGGCTGTAGTGTTGTCACAACAGTTACTCTTTCATGTGAGTACCAGAAAGGGCATCGTGAGCCAAGTCACCTCCTACTCTACTGCAATTTCTATGACTAACATCATCGTGCATTCAAGAGAGTTCAAATTCACACCAACAATCAGCCACAACTCGTACTAAAAAAATAGCAAAAACAGAAAAATTTCCCCATGAATAATTGAAACAGTATACATTACAAATAATAACATATCAGTGAATGATTTCAAGGTTGTAACATAATCTATGTTCAAACGACTCAATCTGCTCAAGCTTCGTTCTCGTATTTGTCTTCTGAAGGTTGATTAGATTACTGCTTTGAAATCACTCCCGGGTGTCTATTATTCATTGTAAATCCCTTGGGAACATTTCTCAGCTGTACAAAATGGATTTTCTTTTAAATTACTTAGCACTGCAGGGCTTAAACTGTGATCACCAAGATGATGTTTACCATAGTGCAACTGGACATCTAATTATTTAAATTTGGTATTTTCATTTATTACATCCAAAATAAGGAGCTCATGCAGGAGCAAATCTCCCCAGGGTTTTTCAGCTAGTATCTGTAGCAAAGCCAATCTTGTTTCTTCAAGTTTATGGAAATTAAATGCAGTGCACATTTTCTAGTTTCCATCTGGATCGACTTCCCTATTGGTAGCACAGAAGCGTTGAACAATTTCTAAATTGTAAAATTAATCCTTTGTAAAGCTATCTATATTAATTTCAGAAGCTGTGACATGTGCCAAGGAATCGTGGAAACCTGTCAAGAGAAACAACCAGTCAAGAACAAAGAGGTTGTTAGAGGAAGAAAGATAGGAAAGGTAGAAAAGGTATTGATTAAGGAGAACATTGCAGTGCTGGAGGGAGAGGGTATCCCAGAGGGGCTAGAACTAAGGAACAAAAAAGGTGTAATTACATTGCTCGATATAGTCCATAGGCTACCAACAACTGGGAAGAATGTAGAGGAACAAATTTGCAAATAATTTACAGAGGTGCAAGAATGATAGACTTTAATTATCTGAATATGGACTGGGATTGTAGTAGTGTTAAAAGACAGAAAAGAGCAAAAGTTCCTAGAGTGATTTCATGATTTTTTTCTACAGCTGTATGTTCCCAGTCCAATGAGAAAAGAGGCACTGCTCGACCTGGTTCTTAGGAATGAGGTGGGCCAAGTGGGTCAAGTGTCAGGAGGAGAACATTTAGGGACAGTGACCACTGTATCACAAGGTTTAGGCTGGCTACGCAAAAAGGACAAAAAACAATCCAGAGTAAGAATAATTTACTGGGGGAAAGCCAACTTTAAGGGGGTAAGAACAGTTCTGGGCCAAATAAATTGGAGTCAAAGCATGGCAGGAAAAAGGTGGCAGGAAAAACGGTAGCTGAATAATGGGCTACCTTCAAAGAAGAGATAGTTCAGGTATAGTCACGGTATATTCCCTCAAAAGAGAAGGTAGGGCAAACAAATTCAGAGCTCCCTGCATGACAAGAGATAGAAATTAAGATAAAGAAGAAAAAGTGCGCTTATGACAGAGGTCAGGTAGAAAATACAATTGAGAACCATGCTAAATATAGAAGGCTCAGAGGGGAAACGAAAAAGCAAATAAGAGAAGCCTAGATGGAGCATGAAAAGAGACTGGCAACTAACATAAAAGGGAATCCCAAAGTCTTCTATAGGGGTATAAATAGTAAAATGGTGGTCAAAGGAGGAGAAGGACCATTTAGGGACCAAAAAGGGGATTTATGCATGGAGGCAGAGGGCATGGCTGAGGTATTAAATAAATACTTTGCAACAGTCTTTACCAAGGAAGAAGATGCTACCCACGCTACGGTGAAACAGGAGGTAATTCAGACAGTTGAATAGTTTAAAATTGATCAGGTGGTGGTACTGGATAGGCTATTTATACTTAAAGGTGATTGGACACCAGGACCAGATGGGATGGATTCAAGGATATTGAGGGAAATGAAAGTAGAAATTGCGGAGGCACTGGCCATAATTTTTCAGTCTTCTTTAGACTCAGGGGTGATGACAGAGGGCTGGAGAATTGCAAACGTTACACTCTTGTTCAAACTACAGGTCAGTCAGTTTAACTTTGGTGGTGGGGAAACTTGCAGAGACAATACTTTGGGACAAAATTAATAGTCACATGGACAAATGCGGGTTAAGCCAGCATGGATTTCTTAAAGGAAATCGTGTTTGACTAACTTGAAGTTTTTTGAGAAGGTAACAGAGAAGGTTGATGTTGTTGATTTGGTGTACATGGATTTCCAAAAGGCATTTGATACAATGCCACACAACAGAATTGAGAGCAAAATTATAGCTCATGGAATAAAAGGACAGTCGCAACATGGATAGGAAATTGACTGAATGACAGGAAACAGAGAGCAGTGGCTAATGGAGCTTTTCGGGCTGGAAGACAGTTTGTTAGTGGAGTTCCCCAGGGGTCAGTGTTGGGACCCATGCTTTTCCTGATTATATTAATGACCTAGACCATGTTGTACAGGACACAATTTCAAAATTTACAGGTGGTATGAAACTAGGAAGCATCATGAACTGTGAGGAGGATAGTGTAGAACTTCAGAGGGACATGAGCAAGTTGGTGGAATGGGTGGACAGGTGGCAGATGGAAGTTCAATGAGGAGTAATGTGAAGTGATTCATTTTGGTAGGATGAACATGGAGAGACAATGTAAAATAAAGGGTACAACTCTAAAGGGAGTGCAAAAGTATAGGAACCTGGGTATATATGTGCATAAGTCATTGAAAGTTGTGAGACAGGTTGAAAGCATGGTTAATAAAGCAAGCAACGTCCTAGGCTTTATTAATAGGGACATAGGGCTGAATTTTGCCGTCGGCGAGTAGGGGAAGGAGCCCGCTCGCCGACGCACAAAATGACGCGGGATGATGTTGGGGGGGGAACCCCTGACATCATCCCGCCCCATTTAAATCTTCAGGAAAGCGGGCCGGCAGCAAAATCAGCTGCGGGCCCACCGACCTGTCAATGGCCAATTGAGGCCATTGACAGGGTCATTAAAACAATTAAAGGACCTGCCCATTGAACCTTAAGGTTGGCGGGCAGGCCAGGAGCCCTGGCAGGGAATAGAAGAAACATGAAACCTCATCCACCAGCGGGATGAGGTTTCATGTAGGGGTTTAAAAAGTTGAATAAAGTTTTAATGAGGTTTATGAACATGTCCCATTTCGTGTGACATTGTCACATGAGGGGGACATGTTAAGGATTTTTTTTCTCTATTTTTAATGTTTATACAACTGTCAGCGATCTCCCTGAGGCAGCACCTAACCTCAGGAAGATGTGCGCTCTTTCGTGTGCATGCGCGAAAGAGCGCACTCTCGCATTTGGGGAATCCCCCCCACCATCTGCACAGGAAGCGCATAGCGCTTCCCGCTGGATGGGCCTTAATTGGCCCACCCACTTAAAATGGCGGCGGGGCCCCGCTTCTCCGTCGGGGATCGGCTCCCCGCCCGCTGGAGATTGGGTCGGGCCCGCCCGCCCAGTAGGCAGAAAATTCTGCCCATGGAGTGCAAGAGCAAGGAGGTAATTTAGAACTTGTATAGGACACTAGTTAGGCCTTAGGTGGAATATTGCATCCGGTTCTGGGCACCGCACTTTAGGAAGGATATAAAGGCACTGGAGAGAGTGCAGGAAAGATTCATGAGAACATGATTCAGATCCAGGCATGAGGAACTTCAGTTATGAAGACAGATTGGAGAAGTTAGGACTGTTTGCCTTGGAGAAAAGAAGGCCGAGAGGAGATTTGATAGAGATAGTCAAAATCATGAGGGATCTAGACGGAGTAGATAGGGAGAAATTGTTCCCACTCGTGAAAGGATCAAGAATGATCAAGATTTAAAATAATTGGCAAAAGAAGCAAAAGCAATATGAGCAAAAGACTTTTTCATGCAGCACTTGGTTAAGGTCTGGAGTGCACTGCCTGAGTGTGGTGGAGGCAGGTTCAATCGAAGCATTCAAAATGGAATTAGACTACTATCTGAAGAGGAAGAATTTGCAGGGTTACGGGGAGAAGGCTAAAGAATGGCACTAGGCTTCGGAGAGCTGGCACAGACACCATAAACCAAATAGCCTTCTTCTGCACTGTAAAAATTCTGAGATTCTGTGTGTTAGGCTGAATGGGTATTCTCAAGCTGTGTTTTATTCAACTTTAATGCAGAGGATGATTTGGTTTAAACAGAACTTTTTTTTATAGAGATGGCTATACATGCCCTGTGACAAGAATGGGTCAGAAACCTTTCTGGCATATGTGTGGAGCTGGAGCTTCATCAGCTTTCTGCCGTGCTGCTGAGGAGAGATTGTGTTTCACCTGTTCAGTGAAGGAAGAAAAAAATAAACCGTCTGACTCACTGGCCAGAATTTTCCTGTTGGCGATTTGGGGGCGGGGCCCGCTTGCCGACGGGAAAATGACATGGGATGACGTCGGGAGGAACCCCCGATGTCATCCCGGTCCATTTAAATTTTTAGGAAGGCGGGCGGACAGCAAAATCAGCTGTCCGCCTGCCGACCTGTCAATGGCCAATTGAGGCCATTGACAGGATCATTAAGCTCGTTGAAAGACCTGCCTGTCCAACCTTAAGGCTGGCGGGCAGGCCAGGAGCCCCAGCGGGCTTCTGAAAAAACATGAAACTTCATCCACTGGCGGGATAAGGTTTCATCTCAGTTTTAAAAAAGTTTATTAAAGTTTCACTCATATTTATTAACATGTCCTATCTCGTGTGACTGTGTCACATGAGGGGGACATGTTAATAATGTTTTTCTTTCTCTATTTTTAAAGGTTTTTAAACATTCAGTGCTCTCCCTGAGACAGCACTTAGTCTCAGGGAGCAGTGTGCTCTTTTGCGTGCATGTGGGGAATCCTTCCCCGCCCCCCCTGCACAGGAAGCGCATAGCGCTTCCTGTCGGGCAGGCCTTAACTGGCCCGCCCACTCAAAATGGCGGCCAGTCCCGTTTCGGCGGCAGAGTTCGGATGCCTGCTCGCCGCCAAGCCGGTGGGGCCCGCCCGCCCATCAAGGTCAAAATTCTGGCCACAGATTATAAGCATACTTCACAACTTTGATTAACTTCCTCAACAACCTTGCAGTATGAACACCCTTGCAAGTTGAAGCAGGCTAGATCGAAGTGAGGGAACTCACAGTTGTGCAACAATTTCATTTATAATTTACAAATGAAGTAGATCAGCAAAGCTAAAAATCTTTGGACTCGGTCAGCAAAATTTTCCGAAAGTCTGTGCCACGTGCAGTGGACAACTCATTAAGAATTTCAACAGACGAAAAATAAAAGTTTATGTACCCATGATTTTCTGATGAGCTGCCTCATCAATGGCAAAGGAACTCAGAAAATGTATTATTTCTCCAATCAGGTACGCACTGTGTTATCATCTAGGAGAACAACTGTGGGTCACTGCCTGGTCTGTTTTGTGCCAGTTGGTACAAACCACCTGATAGATTAAAATCACTGAGCAGGTTACCACAGGTTTTGCAGTATCTGTTACTCCTATAGCTTTCATCTCGAGTTATTCTATACATTAAAATTCAAGTAACATTACAATTGAAAACTGTACTTCTTACATCACAGCAATGATTCAAGGGTGAATGTATTTCGACAATGGTCGAACCTTCAGCCATTTAGGATTCTCACCTAGGTACCCACATACAAGTCATTTTTTTAAGGTTTATTCCTGATTGTCAATATACATTTATGAACAAATTAATTGAAATATAGCACTTCCATACTGTAGTCTAAGTGCTCACATCACTTTGTGAATTTTGTCTCTGGCAGCATCCAATTAATTGCCAAACATCCCAATATTGTGGTTTTAAAATAAATTGATCAACTAGCATCCTGCTGCCCTCAGACCCTTGATAGTGTCTCTTTCATGAGGGTCTTAATGGTGTTACTGAATCACGTTCAGAGCGTACCACACTCTCCCACAGAATGCTTTTGTTGGCTCGGTCACTTCACAACTCCTCTCCCCAAACTAAGACCTTAAACCACCACTAGTAACCTCACTCCAGCCACAAAGCTAATCTACCAAC
This sequence comes from Cetorhinus maximus, assembly GCF_964194155.1. NCBI lineage: Eukaryota > Metazoa > Chordata > Chondrichthyes > Lamniformes > Cetorhinidae > Cetorhinus > Cetorhinus maximus. Next base: position 65,905,331 of record NC_135893.1, read on the forward strand.
CCTCAACCATGTCCTTCTTCCCTCCATTAACAATTTCTGCCAGTTAGGCATCATCCCCCTTATATTGAGCTTATCTACCAGCCCTCAATTAACTCAATAAACCTCCCTCTCTTCCAGTTATTCCCTTCCCTCCCCATGCTCTAACAATGAAGAGCACCATTGATCCAGCTCCCCTAATAAGCTACGTTATTTAAATATTCCTGTGCACAGTTTTGGGCACCCTATTGTAGGAAGGGTGCCAAGGTCATAGAAAGAGCCTCGAAGAGGATAAGTAATAGGATTCCAGGGAGGAGAGGTTTAGTTATGAAGATAACCGAAATAAATAGGGCTCTTTTTAAAAGAGTGAAAATCAAGAGAAAGTTTGATAGAGGTGTTCAAAATTGTGAAGGATTTTGATAAAGTAAAGAAGGAAAAGCTAATTCCACTAGTCGGTGAGTAGATAACCAAAGAGTATAAATTTAGGATCATCAGCAAAAGAACAAGGGAAGAATTTTTTAATGATGTGAGTTGTTAGGACATGGAATGCCCCATCAGGAACAAATGTATAAAAGGGTAATAAATAAACACTAGAAAAAAAAAACTTATAAGCTTATGGGCAAAGAACAGAGAAATTGAAACAGACAGCACACTCAGAGAGCTAGCACAGGTGTGATGGGCCAAACGGTCTCCTCCTATCATTTTATGATGCTAGTGGAAAGTCCTAGTTTATAGCCAAGGCCATGTGCCTAGGGACAAGACTTCAGATTCTTTCAGGATTTTAATCAAAAAACAAACTCTCAGACTAATGTGAAAATCTACGTCAAACACTTGGTTGAATACACTAAACTGGAAAGGATTGTGACAAGCAATTTGATGTATGAAAATGGCCTCAGCAGTGTCAAAGCCCCATGGGCATCAAGCAGCAGCCTGGTATGAGCAGAGCATAAGAGAACTGCTGACGTAAAAATCTGCCCTCAAAACATTGCACTTAATGTTGAGGAGTTGCTCAGGAATTGTGTGTTCCAAGTGCACTAACAGCAGCTTTTAATGAGCAATGACAACGTCTTAGTAAAGACAAGAGTATATACAACGTCCCCTCACAAGCTCTACTTTATGATGGTGCAAAAGATCTGTTCAAAGAAAAGACAATGTAGTGGCTAATAAAATCTATCACAGCCTCATACTAACTTAAGGAACTTCTGAACAAGATTTTTAAGAACATTTCTGACACTTGGGCGAAAAGGACGAGGTGCAATTACAAATTTCAGCATCAGTTAATTCCATATATCAATGAACTCCATGAAAGGAAAACAATTCAAATACTGCTGCACTTAATCAACCTTTATAACCTTTTTTTTTTATAGATCCTGGCTAAACTTCAACAAACAAATTTAGCAAGTCAAGAAAGAAATTTAGGATTTAAAAAAAAAGTCAGTTATGAAACAAAAGATCGAGGAAGGTCAGGCTAATTACTTTGCACTGCTCACATAAACACAAGCTTTCGTGGCTCATCTCCATTGCTCTTTCTGCGCTTCTACCTCTTTCCTCCACAGTGACTTCAGGCTGGATTATTTTTTCTATATCAGAAACATTCATTCAACTTTTAAATAAAATATGGTCTCTGCCACCATTCCCTGCAAAGCTAACAGAAAATTAATAAAGACATTACAGTGGGAATGTTAAAAAAATTGCTAATTCAGACAAAAAATTAACTTAATTAATTCTTGCAAAATTGTACAAGCTTCAGCCAGAATCTATTTATGTAGCTAGCTTGCTCTGGAAACCATTATCTCTTGTAAATACAGGAGCTAAAAAGGCTGTGAAATGTAGTCTTCAGAAATGCCAGAAATGAGATCATAAAATTGAAGAATTACAAGGTGAATCACATCTATCCTGGTGCCTTGTTGACTAATTTAAAGGGAATCTTACTTTTACAATTGCTTGGTGGAACATGGCCATTCTAAAGCTAATTCATTCCCAAACCAAGCTGGCAAGCAGGCTACTTCAATCCAGTTACATAACTGGCCACTAGAAAGTGTACAAAAGAAGCCTGAATTCATACTCCTTTACTGAGGTGCATTACCCTTCCCCCTCAGAAAGGCTGACTGATGGTGAACATTCATCACCATTCTGTAGTACGCCGTGCTACAGTAGTTAACAAACCACACTGAGGCCAATTCTAGTGCCTCTTCTGCTTCCAACAAACTACAGAGAATGAACATGGAATCTTTCAAGTCTAGATGGCTCAAAATCTTAGTACCTTAACTGGCTGAGCTACTGGGATCACTCCTAAACAATCCTCGAAATCTACTGTCATGGACAGAATGTATTTATCTGCTCTCTCACTAGCTGTAATCAACATGTGTTGTATAAAAAGTGTGCCTTTTCTTCCCCTTAGAGTCTGTATTCCAATTAAATAATTTTTAAAAATTAAGCAGCAAGCTTTCGGGAGTTTAAAGTGAATGAGATTATTATTCACATACACATAACCTGAATTAAGGCACACACTTGTTCTCACGTAGGCACGCAAACACACAAAGATTGGATAAAGATCATGTACTTGTACAGATTACAGTTAATTCAGTCTCTAATTTATGACTTCTGGTTCACCATGTGACAGGTCTAGAGTTTCTTGAATGGATTTGATGATTTAAAGTTGAAGTGAGGGTCTTGTAAAGTGAAGGATTCACAGCAGGTTGCAAGGTTTCTTGTAGTTGAATATCTAGGAGGTTGGTTCGCAGGTGAACTTTGAAACTCAAACAGGTTAAGTACTTTGGCTGCTTGATAACTTGCAGCTAGTTTCAGAGTGTGGTTCCCAGACTGACTGGTGACAGATGGTTCTAATGAATCTGCTGGGTCTTGGGGTAATAATGGTGTAGTCACTGAAACCAGCTTCGAAACATGACCGCTGGGTTAACACTTCCGAAGCCCACCCAGTTGAGTTTGAATGGAGGTGGCCATCATGATACAATGGGAATTTGATAGTGGCCATTGAGTTTCGATCATCCCTTTGGCCCAGTATGAAACATAGAGACAGGCAGTCTTTAGGTGTTGGCCCATCCTCAAACAATGAGATGTGTGAATTCCACAAATCACTATGAGGTACCCTTACCCATGTCTATATTTAATTAGGTATTCATCGGAGTCTTGCTACTATCTGTAGTCCAAATGCCAAAAGTCACATAATTTGCAGCAGCTTGCTCGTGCCCAATTTTTAAAAGTATTGACTGAAAGGTCATAATATGATATGCACTACTGGGCATGACGTGTCTCCGCCACACAGGGAAAAAACTTGAATTTTGATGCCTTTTTTGAAAAATAGCTTTCTTGTAAAGCAAGAGAAAACGTACACATACTTTCTGTACACGCACTGACATTCACACAGGAATTCAGTACTGCTATAGTGCTATAGTATTCCCTGTCTGCTGCATTCCCTTACTGGCTTATACTCTGGATAGCGCGTCAGCAATGACATTCTTTCCAGTAATGTATATGATCTTTAGATTAAAAGGCTCTAAGAGTAAAGTCCATTGGAACAATCATTTTAAATCTTTCTACAAACTTTAAAGGGTTATTGTCCTGCATATTAGGGTTTTTCTGTGCCTATTTCTAACACAGGTCTTGAAATGTTGGAGAACTAACAAAAGGCCTGTTTCTTTCTCGGCTATAGAGTTTTTTTCCTGATTTTATTTTAGCTTTTTTGAGAAATACCAATCAGGCATTCAATTCCAGAGTCAACTTCCTGGAGTAGCACTGCTCCTACCCCTAAATCGCTTGCATTGATAGCTATTCTAAAAGATTTATTGAAGATTGGGGCCGCTAGTGTGGGTTCGTTTGTTAGAACGACTATTAATTTCTTAAAAACCATTTCAGCACATCTCTGACCATACCAGGTTTTCTTTATTAAATGTGTTAGTGGGATGGCTAAGATGCTAAAGTTTGGGACAAACTTTGGTAGAACCCACACATTTCAAGAAATCACAGGATTTCTCTCATCGCTTTGGGAATGGGAAAATCGACCAGGGCTTCCCTGGGTAGCACTTGAGCTTGTCCAACACCCCACGTAAGTTATCTCTGTCTTAGCAAACTCGCTCTTAGTTAACTTCAGTACAAGGTTAGCCCACCATAGACCATAGAACACTCCATCCAGTTGGTCTAATTGGCCCTTCTAGCTATCTCTGTAAATTAACAGGGTTGTCCAGGTATACTGCACAGTTGGTTAATCCAACTACTACCTGGTTGGTCAACCTCAAAAGATTGCTGGGGCATTTTTAAGGCTGAAGAGCATGACTTTACATTAGTATGGACCATCTGGGGTGACAAAGGCTAAGATTTCTCTCACTCTAGTGGTCACAGGGACTTACCAGCACCCTTTCAAAAGGTAAATTTTACTGAGGTACTCAGAATGACCCACCTGATATATACAATCCTCGAAGCGAGGGACTGGATATGGATCAGTTCAAGTCACTGCATTTACCTTCTGATGGTCAATACAGAGCCACTTTGATCTGTCCAGTTTTGGGACTAGTACAATTGGAAAGCAGCAGCTGCTCTGGCTGGGCTCGATTATACCATTGTCTAGCATATATTTGATTTCTTGTCTGACCTGAGCCAGCTTGTTGGGGCTCAGTTGGTAGTGGTTTTGCCATATCATGGTCTGTCAGCGACTTACGTCCTGTTTGGTCCCTATAGATTTTTAAAAATGTCTTGAGCAGGGTAGCTTTATCTTTTTGCTGCTCTTCTGTTAGGTAGATTAATAGGGCATTTAGATTTTCCACAATTTCTGTGTTTGTCAGCCTAACAGTCAGAAGTTCAACCTGGGAGTCTTCCGGCCCTCCTCATCTGACTCTTCCTGACTGTCCTCTGCCATCTCTACCCTCTGGCAAACACTCAATAGTTGACTCGACACTCAACTGTTATATTGCTTTAACATATTAAAGGTGACATAACTGGTGTTTCTTTGTCCGATCTGGGGTGTGGGTCAAATAATTTACCTCACTGATCCTTCTGGCCACCTTGTATGGAACAATAAATTTGGCAGTGGCAGCATGCCTCCCAGGGAGCCTCCACTTCCTGTTTGGAAATAGAGATAGTTTAAGCATGTTATAATTGTATTTGTGGGTGTTAGAATGAGTTTTAGCTTTGAAGTTTAAGTTTGATTTGTATTTCTATATCTGTGTGTTAAGACAGGTCGAATGGAGTTTTAGCTTCACTTTAAAAGGTTGTTTGCATTTCTATTGAAGACTTTATGACTGCTATAAGGTAAAGGTAAACACACAAAAGTAGAAAAACAGTGCTGTTGCCTAGCAACAGGGGGCTAGCTCGGCAGGTTCCTCCCACAGACATACACACAGAAGACAACAGACAGCAGTTTGATTTGGAAGCTGCTGGAGTTCAGCTGGTTTTGGAATTGCTGCCAGGAAAGACTGTAGCAAAGGGGACAGACTAAAGTCCCAAGCCAAAGAAAAACTCCAAAAATCCAAGGGAATGGAAGAGGGGAAAGCCCAAAGAAGAAGTCCAAGGAAGGCATCCGAGAGAAACCATCGGTTAGGGGAGAAGATTCCAAGGCGAGGTCTTGGAGAGTGGAGATTGGAAACCCTTGTGTGAAGGACGGAATTCAGTGAGACTGGTTGGCTCACGGTGTGACAAGCGTCTGGGATGGGGTTGAGGAGAGATCCATAGCATCTGTTTGAGGTGGCATCTGTCTCTTGAGGTCAGAGTGTGGTGTGTCTGACCACAGGGTGCCATAGGTTTACATGGACTGGGTAGTTACTGTGCACATTAAAGTATAAGATAGCTTTTGAGACTTGTGTTATCCTTACAAATCTGTATACATCTGTAAAGGTACAGTTGTGGGTGAAGGAGTAATGTAATATAGTTCATCTTTTCTTGTTGAATAAATGTTTTATTCTTTTGTAAAATGTTCACCAGCTGACTCCTGTGACTCTGTTCAGTAGTTACTCTCCACGTATTTAAACAAACAAGTAAAAGCTAGGACCTATCAGGCTAGGTTCCACCCTGGGATCAGGCTTGTCCAGGAGTAATCCCATTCCGCATTTCTACCCCATCTCGTAAGCAATAGTACTCGGGGACCTGGGCAGCTTCTGACTAAGAGCAAACAGTCTGTGCTATGCGCTTTAATTCGCCTGCTTTGCCTCAATTAAAGAGGCTTCGCTGAGCGCCTCCTCTCTTCAGACAGGTTTCCAAATAGGTATCAGGTAGCCAGATCTCCCGCTCAACCACCTAGTGTGCTGGCTCCTTCTCGCTTAAATTTGCCTATCCAGCTTGGGACCAGGTCACTACATAATTGAGGAAAATCCCTGGAACTTCCTCCTGTAGCTGCTTGGTTTCCCTTTGCTCACTTGGCTGGTCTTGGATTATGGGGGATGCTATCACCTTACTGCCAACCAAATCATTCCAAAACAAGAAATCTATCACTGCCACCAGACAATTCCTACAGTGACTGGACCTGAGACTAGATCACTCTGTAAGTAGACTCAATGGAGGGGGACAGACATGTCTCCTCCTCCAGCTCCACTGATTAAAACCTTGACATTCAAGGAAGTTTCTGGGGGAAGGGTCAGGTCTTTCCCCATCATCAAGGATTGAGTGGCCACTGTATCCTTGAGCAGTAAAATGGACTTAACTCATTTCCTTCGATGGGTATGGGGAAACCATTCCTTGGAGGACAAAGCTCCAGTAGCCCTTGGGAATTTTGTCAGGTTCTGCCATAAATAGGGTGGGACTATTAAAGAGACTGATTTTGTCAGCTGGGGCCACTGCCTGATTTACTATGCCACTTGCAGGGGGATCCTCCTTGGGACTGATCTTGTGGATTCCAATAAGACCCATGGACTTTCCCTTGAACTTTCAGCAGTCAGGTCTAGAGTGTCCTATTTTATTGCAGCGAGAACACACAGCTGCATTCCTGGCTGTTAAACCCCTCTGTTCCTCTACATGAGTTTTGAGGCCAAGTGCAAGGCAATTTGTAAACTCCTACAACAATATTATTTCCCTTAATCCGTCATAGGTTCGGTCAACTTTTAGCTGTTCTATGGCTAGGGCACTAGTTTAGTCCAAGTTAAGTCATCCTGGTGCAAGAATGCTTTGAGGTTAAAGTCAGCCATCTTACTTTCCACTGTTAAAATTCATAAAGCTTACTGCTATCACCCTTGTGTTTTTGTTTCAACAATTCTGGCTATGTCACTTTTCCTTTTTACTTCCAATTTTCCTTTCAAGTCAGATTTAGCTTGTTTGCTCCAATGGATTTTAATCCCAGATGAGCCCTCCCATCCCCACCCCCAACAAATTCTGTCACAGACAGAAATGTGTCTGCTTTCTTACTGCCTGTGATTAGTATGTTTTGTATGGAAAGAGGTGTGTCTTTTCCTACCCTTGGGGTATGTATTAAAACATTTACAAAAATCAATTTGTCTGAATTGCAGTATGTGCCAGTTTCAAGAACTGGAATTCACATTCAGTAATTGAGAGGTTAGAGCCAGTCATATTATATAAGTCAAAAGGCATCAAATAGGGCTAGTTTTGCATACACCTTTATAAAATTTAACATCTTGAACTTTTAAGGATGTTGACACAATATGCTGACATGAAATATTGGTTTCTACAGGAGATCAGTTTTGTTTTTGTGACCAACCTCTCAAAAAGTATTAACAGAAAAAATCTAAATTTTTTTAAAGAAAATGTTTTTTGGTTAGTACATGGACCACAAATAGGGAGATGTTCTCCCTAATGTGTTGTTTAGGGTAATTCATAAACAGAACCATCTGGCAAAGATGCCTGACAATGGCAGGCCTTTTAGAGCATTGTGTAGATTTATCCTCAAGTTTTAGACTAACAGTCTCTTGTGGTGACAGCCCCTGCCTAAAGAAGCAATTTTCTAACAGTCAATTTCTGTAAGCATTATCATCACAAGAATGTGATTTCAGCAACCCTAATATCTTTGTTTAAACAGAACAAGCTGAAAATCATTTACAAAAAGTAAAGATTTTTAGGCTTTCAATTTTAACCCCTTTGAATATTAAGCAAATGTGCTTCATTATAATTTACGGTTTAAAAACAAAACTTGCAGTATTCCTTTGTGATTGCTCGAGTTTTATAATTGCTAGGGGAAAGACCAAGGTTAGCAAAAGCCCCTGAAATGATTCACTTCAGCGAAGTATTACATCATTAGTCAGCTTCTTGTGTTATTTATGTTGTCGTCCCCATTTTTGGTGAGCAAAACAATGTTTCTTTCAGTATTTGTATTATATTAACCTTCATTCTTTTCCCAAGTAAACACCAAAATTTGGGAATTCTCAATTATCCATCATTCTATGAACTTCCAGGGGGTGCCTCCATTAGAGTGTACGGCTCACTATTATAGAGTTCAACGTTTGGACTTGCATCCTACCACATGTCCTTTATTCAGTGTTCCCTTATCAAAAAGGTTAAAAAGGTTTTAGACTCTGAAGCAATTAAAACCAGTAACATGGAGGTATTGGTGTCATCTGTAGAAATTTACCTACTTTACAACTACTTAACAACTTTAAAACAAATAACAGCCTGATATTTCCCAGTGCTATATAGCTGGTTCTCCAGGGTAATATGCAAATATGTTGATCTGTTACAGGTATACGCTCTTACAAGGTATGAACATTAATATATTCCTATCAGAAATTCATTTTCAAATAAAAATATTTTATTAGTTTGAGCTATCGGGAATATGCAGTTTCCATTACAATAGCTTATTACAATTAATTTATGCTCTTCTCAAGGTATAGCCTAGCCTTCCCATAACAAGTAACAAGACAGAGCAAAATGACCTTATAAATTCTAAGATAAAAGCAAAAAACTGCGGATGCTGGAAATCCAAAACAAAAATAAAAATAAAAATACCTGGAAAAACTCAGCAGGTCTGGCAGCATCTGCGAAGAGGAACACAGTTAACGTTTCGAGTCCATATGACTCTAACAGAACTAAGTAAAAATAGAAGAGAGGTGAAATATAAACTGGTTTAAGGGGGGGTGGGACAAGTAGAGCTGGATAGAGGGCCAGTGATAGGTGGAGATAGCCAAAAGATGTCATAGACAAAAGGTCAAAGAGGTGTTGAAGGTGGGGATATTATCTAAGGAATGTGCTAATTAAGGGTAGAAAGCAGGACAAGCAAGGTACAGATAGCCCTAGTGGGGGTGGGGTGAAGGAATCGAAATAGGCTAAAAGGTAGAGATAAAACAATGGATGGAAATACATTTAAAAATAATGGAAATAGGTGGGAAAAGAAAAATCTATATAAATTATTGGAAAAAAAGGGGGGGATCGGAAAGGGGGTGGGGATGGAGGAGAGAGTTCATGATCTAAAATTGTTGAATTCAATATTCAGTCCAGAAGGCTGTAAAGTGCCCAGTCGGAAGATGAGGTTTTCCACTCACGGTGGTTGACAGGGCCCTCAACCGTGTCCGGCCCATCTCCAGCTCACCCACCCTCAGACCTTCCTCTCCCTGCCAGAAACATGATAGGATCCCCCCTTGTCCTCACTTATCACCCCACCAGCCTCCGCATTCAAAGGATCATCCTCCGCCATTTCCGCCAACTCCAGCATGATGCCACCACCAAACACATCTTCCCTTCACCCCCCCCACCCCGGCGGCATTCCGCAGGGATCGTTCCCTCCAGGACACCCTGGTCCACTCCTCCATCAACCCCTACACCTCAACCCATCCCACTGCACCTTCCCATGCAACCGCAGAACCATTCACCTGCCCCTTTACTTCCCCTCTCCTCGCTGTCCAAGGGCCCAAACACTCCTTTCAAGTGAAGCAGCATTTCACTTGCACTTCCCTCAATTTAGTCTACTGTATTTGTTGCTCCCAATGCGGTTTCCTCTACATTGGAGAGACCAAATGCAGACTGGGTGACTGCTTTGCAGAACACCTTCGCTCTGTCCACAAGCATGACCCAGACCTCCCTGTCGCTCGCGATTTCAACACTCCACCCTGCTCTCATGCCCACATGTCTGTCCTTGGCCTGCTGCATTGCTCCAGTGAAGCTCAACGCAAACTGGAGGAACAGCACCTCATCTTCCGACGAGGCACTTTACAGCTTTCCGGCTGAATATTGAGTTCAACAATTTTAGATCATGAACTCTCTCCTCCATCCCCACCCCCTTTCCGATCCCCCCCTTTTTTTTTCTAATAATTTATATAGATTTTTCTTTTCCCACCTATTTCCATTATTTTTAAATGTATTTCCATCCATTGTTTTTTAGCCTATTTCGATTCCTTCACCCTACCCCCACTAGGGCTATCTGTACCTTGTTTGTCCTGCTTTCTACCCTTAATTAGCACATTCCTCAGATAATATCACCACCTTCAACACCTCTTTGCCCTTTTGTCTATGACATCTTTTGGCTATCTCCACCTATCACTGGCCCTCTATCCAGCTCCACTTGTCCCACCATCCCCCCCCGCCTTAAACCAGTTTATATTTCACCTCTCTTCTATTTTTACTTAGTTCTGTTGAAGAGTCATACGGACTCGAAACTTTAACTGTGTTCCTCTCCGCAGATGCTGCCAGACCTGCTGAGTTTTTCCAGGTATTTTTATTTTTATAAATTCTAATGTGGTTTTTATCTTTAAAAGGGCTTCCTTCAAAGGTAAGGAAAGTAATTTCTACACAGGTGTTCCACCCATATTATTTGTACACTTTCACTTTGGCACCCATTGCTATAAACCAGTCCATTTCCCCCATATTCTATAAGAGAGAAGAGAAAAGGTTATGAAGAGAGCAAAGAACACATCTGATATCAATAGTGAAAAGCTCAAACTGTCAGATTTTCCTTCTTTTCCCCCCTTGTAAAAATATCAGGATTTGACAGTGCAATCCTGCATTGGTGCAGCTAAAAATTAAGAACTCACCATGTGGTGAATCACTTTGAAATTCTGTGCCTACATTTCACCTTCACAACAGTTTCTGTTACATTTCTGTTTGTTGCACTGCCTTTTGCAACATCATGCCTTACTAACAGGGAATTTGCAATAAAAACAGAAAATACAGGAGAAGTCGAACAGAATCTGTGGAGTGAAACGGTTAGCTTTTCAGATCGTCAGTCTTTCATTATCTGTTCCTCTCGCCACATATGTTGTCTGACTTGCTAAGAATTTCCATAATTTTCTATTTCATTTTGATTTCCAGCACCCGCAGTATTTGGCTTTTGGCTATTTATGACATGTCTCATAATCCCAGCACTGTGTTGGTCAAGCACAAACAGTGAGCAAATGTTTGGAGCGGTGTTTATCAGAGGGTGGGTCCTCCATGTACATTGAATTTTTGTCCCACATCATCATTATAGCCATATGAAAGCTCTAAATCACAAAAAAAATGCATAGAGAAAAAAATGGCGCCAAATAAAGACAGATCTCAAATAACCGAAAACCCAAAGCTGATAGGGTTAAAGGATGTACGACACTTCTCAACTGGGAAACATCCCAATATACACCTCAAAGCATCCGCTTAGTAAAACTAATCACACTCCAGAAACAGTCCCCAAGGAGATTTAAAATGGTTCCCAACAGAGCTATTTACGAAAAGCCACGAACTATGTAATTTTGTTAATGATTTTGTATTGCCAATAAAATAAGTATCAGGGCCTAAAGGGAGGGAGATCTGATTGCCCTAGTCTAAATTCCCAAACCTACCTACATCACCAAAGGGAGGTCTGACCTTTCACTGAGCAGCTTCCCATAGAATAGTGGGACAGTTTTTGCTGGAGTATGATTACACTTCTCCATGTAGTCTGCTGAAAGCAACATTGGAAAAGGCCAAGGAGCAGGTTACCTCTTCTCCATGCTTGGCAGGGCATAAACCAGCTTTAAGGTAGGATTAGGCGAAAATAAAGGATAGCGGAAATCAAATAAAAAAGCACCAGACTCGCGTGTTTATATGTTCTTGATGTTCAGTCTCCAAATTTTGTCTCACTGAACACTTATCAACAAATCTTGAATTTCACAACCTCTCTATATTAAAACCAGAGAACCTAATGAATGTCTGCCACAAATAACAAATAAACCACTCCCCATTGCAGCATTTCAAAATTAATTGAAAAATAAAACAAGTACTGAAAGAGCATCCTGGTCAATTTTAACTCACACTAGAACTTAAATACAAACAATGAAATACCTTCCTATATAAGGAAAAATATTTTAAAATAATAAATGAAGTGCACCTTACAAAAAGTATATAAAAAATTAAAACACACACAGACCAAATGCACATTTGAAATATATTTTTCGCTTAACACTGTAACCTTGCACATTCTCTCTTTTCAGATAGCAGTCCAATTCCTTTTTGAATACCTCAATCGAACCTGCGTCCACCACCCTCTCAGGAAGTTCGTTCCAGATTCTAACCACACTCTGGTTGAAAAAAAACTTACCTCACATCACTTCTACTCCTTTTGCCAATGATTTTGAATCTGTGTCCTCCAGTTCTTGATTCTCTCGAGTGGGAACAGTTTCTCACTATTTACTCTATCCATGCCCCTCAGGATCTTAAATGCCTCTATCAAGTCTCCTCTCAGCCTTCTTTTCTCCAAGGAAGAGTCCCAACCTCTCCAATCTATGCTCATAGCTACAGTTAGTTAACAAAACAGAGATAAAAACAAAAAACTGCAGATGCTGGAAATCCAAAACAAAAACAGAAACAGAAATACCTGGAAAAACTCAGCAGGTCTGGCAGCATCAGCAGCGAAGAGCACAGTTGACGTTTCGAGTCCTCGTGACCTGTTGAAGGGTTATGAGGACTCGAAACGTCAACTGTGCTCTTCTCCGCCGATGCTGCCAGACCTGCTGAGTTTTTCCAGGTATTTCTGTTTCTGTTTTTGTTTTACAGTTAGTTATCCCTGGGATCATTCTTGTGAACCTCCTCTATACTCTCCCCAATGCCTTCACATCCTTCCTCAAGTATGGCATTCAGAACTGGACGCACAACTCAAGATGAGGCCTTACAAGTGTCTTATACAAGTTCAACATGACCTCCTAACTCTTGTACTCAATGCCCCTATTAAAAAAGCCTAAGGTACCATATGCTTTATCAACTGCTCTCTCAACATGCCCAGCCATCTTCAATGACTTATGTACATACACACCGAGGTCCCTCTGTTCCTGCACGTCCTTTCGAGTTTCTCCCTTTACTGTCTCACCATATTCTTCCTGCCAAAATGAATCACCTCGCACTTCTCTGCTTTGAACTTCATCTGTCCATTGTTTGCCCAATCCACCTACATGTCTACGGAGCCAATTAGATTTAGTTTCACACTTCATGAAATTTGGGAAGATAAATCAGGCTTCAAGACGCTAACTAATTACAAAGCAAGATAGGTTAAATCTTCCTCCTCATTGTTGCAGTGAAAGCTTGGACTCTGATTCAGGAATCAAGCTTCATTTACACTATAGATGCAGCATTAACATAAAGCAAAACCACAAGTTCTAGAAAGTCAATCAGTATGGGGGTGGTGAATGATGACTAGCAGCAGCCCACAAATTTAAACATGGAGCCAGGAGGTGCACTCCTTCTCCCGTCTCCACAACCAGGTAAGTAAAAATTTTAAGCATACCTTTCCAGAAGCAAGTCTTCAGCCATTCTTTTAAGGTCTAATAGTTTGGCTGTCAACTGTTGTAGACTATTGACAGCAACATCCATATTTCATGCAATGGCTCTGGATGCTAATGCAGGTGCCTTTACTAATAATGCAGGCAGGACACATCCACCATGGAATCACTGCCTGGCATATCGTATGCCTAAGTATCCATTTTACACATATAAAATAGGTGCACGACTATCACATTTCTAGTCCCCTATGTCTACATCTAATCCAACTTCAGGGTTATATACTGACATTGAATGCATCGCTGTGGGAATACAATATATAGCTATTTGAATCCAGCAGCTTAGTTTAAACTAAGTAAAAAGCAAAACAAGTTGAGCGGGTTAGACTGATCTTATGAAACGATTCTCTTGACAAGAACCTTCACCTGCTGAAATTCAGGAATTCAAACATATGTTCTCCATGATGTTCCAACCATTAATGGATATACAAAATTATTAATATGCCTTCCTGGTGGTGTGGCATTTCCCATTGGGAGCATGTTTCTTAAGTCACAAAACTGTGGGGAAAATTTTATCCGGCACCAAAGAACCCAAATTTTCATATTGTGCGTGTGGATTTGATTCATATTATTTTTGGGCATAAATTATAATTTCACATTTACTGTAAACAGACAGTGCTGCACTGACTATGAGTAACACTATAACTGCTCTGATACAAGCAACTTTTTGTCCAAAACCCAAATGCATAAAACAGAATACCAGGACATATACACATTTATCCCATAAATTGTAATTCTCATTCCCATAGATCAGGAAATATTGGCAAACTAAGTAAATGCATATTTCACCAACCACTGCATCATTAAATTTTAAAATTATAACACTATGAAGAAAAGATATTCCTGCAATATGCCTTCATAGTATACATTGTACAGAAAGTTTGAACTAAGTACTCTTAGGCTTTGTGACAAAGGATAAGAGCAAAAATTCAGAACTTTATAAGACCATAAGACATAGGAGCAGAAATTAGGCCATTCGGCCCATCGAGTCTGCTCCACCATTCAATCATGGCTGATAAGTTTCTCAACACCATTCTCCCACCTTCTCCCCGTAACCTTTGATCCCCTTACCAATCAAGAACCTATCTATCTCGGTCTTAAATACACTCAATGACCTGGCCTCCACAGCCTTCTGTGGCAATGAATTCCATAGATTCACCACTCTCTGGCTAAAGAAGTTTCGCCTCATCTCTGTTTTAAAAGGTCTTCCCTTTACTCTGAGGCTGTGCCCTCGGGTCCTAGTCTCTCCTACTAATGCAAACATCTTCCCCACGCTCACTCTATCCAGGCCTTTCAGTATTCTGTAAGTTTCAATCAGATCCCCCCTCATCCTTCTAAACTCCATCGAGTATAGACCCAGAGTCCTCAAACGTTCCTCATATGTTAAGCCTTTCATTCCTGGGATCGTTCTCGTGAACCTCCTCTGGACCCTCTCCAGGACCAGCACATCCTTCCTGAGATACGGGGCCCAAAATTGCTCACAATATTCTAAAAGTGGTCTGACCAGAGCCTTATAAAGCCTCAGCAGCACATCCCTGCTTTTATATTCTAGTCCTCTTGAAATAAATGCCAACATTGCATTTGCCTTCCTAACTACCGACTCAACCTGCAAGTTAACCTTAAGAGAATCCTGGACTAGGACTCCCAAGTCCCTTTGCACTCCAGGTTTCTGAATTCTCTCCCCATTTAGAAAATAGTCTATGCCTCTATTCTTCCTACCAAAGTGCATGACCTCACACTTCCCCACGTTGTATTCCATCTGCCACTTCTTTGCCCATTCTCCTAACCTGTCCAAATCCTTCTGTAGCCTCCCCGCCTCCTCAATATTAC
The DNA here is from genome assembly GCF_964194155.1 of Cetorhinus maximus. Lineage (NCBI taxonomy): Eukaryota > Metazoa > Chordata > Chondrichthyes > Lamniformes > Cetorhinidae > Cetorhinus > Cetorhinus maximus. The sequence goes on from NC_135893.1 coordinate 65,920,801, forward strand.
CTGTCCCTCCATCTATCTTTGTAACATCTGCAAACTTAGCCAGGATGCCCTCAGTTCCTTCATCTAGATCATTAATGTATAAAGTGAAAAGTTGTGGTCTCAACACTGACCCCTGCGGAACTCCACCAGTCACCGGCCGCCATCCTGAGAAGGACCCCCTTATCCCCACTCTCTGCCTCCTGCCAGACAGCCAATCTTCTATCCTTCTATCCATGCTAGTACCATGAATGCTGAAAGCATATTGGGCAACAAAAGACAAATTTCCAACAAATGAAATTACTTTTCTGCTCCTTTTCATAGCACATTAGCTTTAAAAAAAAGCTTTTAAAAAAGCATGTTTGAATTTGTAAATCAAACATAAATCCATGATATTACTTTTGGAATTGAATACTGTTACAAACCACAGAGACCGATAACTTTTAAGAAGTAATTCAAACTTCCAGTTAATAGCTGAATCAATGACATGTCAAGATTTCATGTTTAAGACGTTTACTGTAACAAATGACTAAAAATGCTATTAACTAAATACCATCTTTGTAGGCAACTTCTTACTCTTAGCCCAACCGAAAAAACACATTTCACAGGTATACTTTACACTGTCCTTGGGTAGGCATTCAATTTTCCTGGAATCAATCCAAAGTAAGTCTTAGCTCCCAAGGGCATCTTTCTTTTCTTTTCTCAGCCAAGTAACTTGCAATCTTAGAACTGTCTTTCACAGGTGAGGTTTTATTTCCCCAGAGACTCTCCCTCTAGCTCAAGCTAGGTGACTCAATTTAACCCCCAGGAATTTGGTCTCATCAGTCCAAGCACGAATTTCCATCCTATTCGTGCGACAAAACACAGACATTTTTGGCCTCCAGCTGCTCCCTCTCTCCTGGATTCAGGCAGGCTCAAAACACTGCCTGTGGTATTCAGGGATATTCTAGGGAAGCCTATAGCCTGATCTTTACAATGGTTTCCTCCGCATCCTTCCCCATGGCAGTGTGAAACACATAGGCTTTGTATCCAGGTACAAATGCTAATTACAGATCCTTGAGAGCCCAATTCTCTTTCATCTCGGAGCTAAATGGACAATTTAAAGCACAACTGTTTACAACCTGCCATTCTCAACACTTTTCTGGGACTTTGGAGACTCATTGGGGGGATTTTCCAGTCCTACCTGCAATGGGATTCATCGCGGGCAGGACGGAAAATTTGATGGACCAGCAATAGGTCCGTTGATTTCAGGTGGGAATTTCAGGTCCCGAAAATCCTGCCCATAGTCTCCACTGTTAACACACGGGCTACTGCCACAGCTTCCAAACGTAAATACCTTGCTCCTTCTTCCTAGTGAAATAATCTAAGCCTTCCTTTAATCTCAAACAATCAAACCTCCCAGGCTTACTGTCAGGCAAACTTCACAACAGATCACATGGCCCTCTTCATTTACCTTACATTTAAAGGCACAATTCCAAAACATAAAATTCTTAACCTCATAATTCCTTGTGTTAGAATTTGTAAACCACACAGACCTATGATATTACTTTTGAATTGAATACAAGTTGGAGGAAAAGTTAATCATAAGTATACGTAATAATAGCAAACAGATGTCAAAGTACTGCAAGAAGTTAAACACAGGAAGTTTGCCAGGAAGATTTAATCCACTCTTACTTATTAACCCTCACAATGCAAGCATGTTTTAAGTTTTGGTGAGTCTTGACCATACTTTAAGGACAACATTTTTTATAAACATGTTAATATAACATACTTTTATTTTTAATAATGATGGAATTGGGCTAGTCCTCTGAGACCTTTCAAAATGAATTTGATTTGAAGCCGATGAATTCAAAGTATGCCCTCCCTGCTCTGTGATCTCTATCACTGAGAAGGAGAAGAGTAGCAGTCAAGTGAACACAAAAGCCACCAAGTGACTCTGGCTTGGCTTGGACGTGCACCATCATTTCTTCATTGTCGTTGAGTCACTATCCTCAAATTCCATACCCAGCACCAGTGTCACAAGGACATTGAGTTATTCTAGGAGTTGGTCCATTACCACCTTCTAAATAGGTATTTGGTACATCATGAGAACAAATGTTTAAAAATTTAATCTAAAACCCCAGCAACTCAATTTATATTTCGTGCTTGAATTTCTTACTCTGCTGGTAAATCTGTTTTACTTTTGTGGGCCTGAGGTTTGGCAAGCTATCCTCATTTTTGAATAACTCCAAAATCTGATCTGGTTAGTATTGGCAGCTAAGATGTGTGCAAATTAATGGGAAATTTTATTTAATGTAGCCCAGAGGCTAAGCATCTGACAATGGCATATTAAAGCTTAGACACTACTGATTTAAAAAAGTGCATTTACTTTCTGTCCCTCAAAGTCTAAGCAGTTTTATTTCCATGTTTTCAAACAACGCTGTCATCACTGCCTTCCAAGAATGCTGAAACAAAATCTATCCTAACATGATCAGATCACATTATATCACATCAAGAGTTGCTCCTATTCCCACACAGCAACAGCTGCTACTGCCACTACTGCTACAGTAGTGGTTTGAAATAGATTAAAACTCTGATCATATAAAAACAAAATAAATTACTTTCATTAGATACTATGCAATCCAATTTGTTATTTAATGCAGGAAAAGGTGAGCCATATTACTGCAATTAGTGATAGACAGACCAGCCTGTAGCTCACATGTATAACCAGGCACAAGTGACAACTGAACAAATTTCAGGAGTTCATTGAATAGAACAACTCATTAAAGCAAGGCGAGACAAATCAGTGAGACAAAAATTGCATAACTTATCTTGTTCTAGTATAATCACACTTCTTTGCCAGCTGACTGCACAACAGCAATGATGTGGTCATACAGAAGCCCATAGGCCAGATCATTCCACACTACTGTGAAAGAGGCTGCAGTGTGTGAGGGGCCCTGGAAAGGAGAGAAGGAATTGGAAAAGCTGAGATAAAATGTGAAAAAAGACATTCTATGGAAGGGGAACATTTTTGATAGCGAAAGTAACTGAATTAGAAAATAAGCTCTACAATTTCAGTTTCTTATATTTCTTAACTCTGGCTTTGGAGTGTCTACTGGCCTATCATCTCCATTTTATCATGTCATCGGCTAATCAGTTCTTACAAACTTAATTCTCAATGTACAGCCTGTTTGTTTTTAAACTCATTTTTCTTATAACTGGATCCCAACAAATTTACAGAACTGTGAAATTCAAAAAGCTGCAAAGGTTTGGGCGAACGACATAGCATGTTTTTATTTGAATTGCAGAGTTTGACTTCTCCAACCAAACCTATTTCAGAACATTGTACCAAGATAAGCCACAACACAACTTATCCATGAAACTATTCGTCACTGCTTATATACTATAACAGAATTTTAAAAGCCTTTGGTAAAACTTTGGAGTGCTTAATTTTGTCACAGAAAGCACAAATTTAATGTACATTAGCAAATATTTACAAATCCTGAGTAGCAGCAAAATATTAGATAAATAAACCAAAACTAGCACAACCACCTTTCGGCAAGATTTAGAAATAAATGCTATTCATTTTCTGGTGCACGAAGTGTATTATTTTGTGAAATGCAACAACCCTGAATAATTGCAAAAAATTTTTAAAGTATGTAATTTAAAGCTAAATTCACATCAGCAAGTTGCCCATAATTTAAGGATTAGATGCATCTTCTTATGAAGTCAAATAAGAATGTCATTTTGAAAGAATTATTGCACTCAAAATACCTATATCACACTTTGAAAAATCATGATCAGGTATCAAGCTCAGATATAATAGGGACCTGTATTATTATTGGAAACCCTTGGAGAGTGTGGCTTCCACCTGCCCACTTCTGGTGTCCCTGGGCCTCAGGATTATAGTTACTTAAACCTTAAGACACGCATTTGTGGCATTTCAGACATACCTGGGACACCCATTTCACTTGGGGGGTGGGGGTTGGGGGGTGGTGGTGGGCAGGGGGAGAAAGTGGTGGGGAACAAATTTCACCCTGGCATTTTGTCACAGTGTCATCAGGACTGTGTGGCTCTAGTGGGTGAATGAAAAAGTGAACTTACCCTGTGCCACCTTCTACCAGTTTCAGCAACGTACTCAACTCACTACACTCAACTGCGTTCCAGAATCCAAACCTGCCCCCACCCACCTCCTTCCCCATACCCCACCTCTTCCTAATGCTCACAGCTGGACATCAAGGACTTGGTGGCATTATGGGGTAGAAGCCACTTATAGAAAAGCAAAATACTGCAGATGCTGGAATTCTGAAATAGAAACAGAAAAATGCTGGCAATAGGCTGCATTTGCTGCCAATGCCATGCATGCATAGTTCTACTGTTTCTCCACCATGTTTATTGTTTTACAGATTCATGCAGCCATGAGCACATCGTATCAGATTAGCAGGAGAACAGGAAGGGAAGGAAGAAGTGAAACAGCACAAAATTGGAAGTCAGGTGACCGGGAAACAGAGCACCATTAAAGAGGTGTCCCAGGGAGCAGAACACAGGGAGGGGACATGGAGAAGGTCCCAAATCAAGAAGAAGGTTCCCAAACCAGGGGGTGGGACAGAAAGGGGTCTCTGAAGAAAGCCCCAGACAGGGACTATGACAGGGATCAGCAATAGATCCTATTGAGTCAAGATAAACAACAGGAGCAGATAAAAAAGCTCCAGGCTGAGAAAGAGCTGCGGGTAGCAGACTTGAAGCAAAGTAGGCTCGAGGGAAGCTCAGAAGATCTGAGGGGGCAGCCGAAGGTTGGTGGCTCCATGCAAGGGCAAAGGTGCCCTTTTGGAGTAGTAGTGTTCTGCTTGGCATGGCTGAAAATCTGAAAGTGCTTGAAAGTGAAGCGTGAGCATACATGGAGTTCCAAGGGAAAGGAATCTCAGAAGGCGAGATTGAAACCTTAGAAGTGGATTCTTGTTGAAACTGCCTGAGTGAGAGCGACGTGTGGGAGAGAATTCCCAGGCAAGTTCTTCAAATGTAGAGATTGGAGACCCTCCTGAGAAAGGCAGAGTTTCAGTGAGACCAGTTGGCTCACAGTGTGACAAGCACCTGGGTGGCTCGTTGAGAAATCCACAGGATCTGCTCAGGTCGCATCTTTCATTTACTTTGGAGTATGGTGTGTCTGACCACAATCACCAGTTGGTTCACATGTGATGCATACTTAACCTGACTATTGGAGTATAACATAGGCGTGGTAAATTGTTTTATCTTTCCGAATTTGTATGTGTTTGTAAAGATATAGCTGGCATGAAGGAACCATGAATATCTAAATCAATTTCTTGCGTTTGTACTGAGATCTTTCCAAACTTTTAGTCTGGTGTAGTATAGTTCATTTTTCTTTTTTAATAAATGTTTTATTCTTTGTGTTAAAAGTTCATCAGCAGATGCCTGTGAATGTGTTCAAGACTTACCTCCACGGTTTCTAAAAAAAATGTTAAGATCTATCAAGCCACTCTGGGATCTGACTTGTCCGGTAGTAACATCAGTTGGGATCGTAACAATAGACCTGATATTATTAGATTGAAATCCAGTGTCAAAGAAAACAAAACAATGCAGAAGTGGATAAGCAGCAAAGTGACTAACAGAAAATCTTAAATTGAATGTCTCCAGAGTTTTCTGTTTCCAAGTTGCAGCCTCAGCAATATTTTGCTTGCCTCTTTCGTGAATTGTTAATGATGGCCCCAGAAAAAGCCCCAGAGCTGTAAACGCAGGGCCTGCAAGTTCTTATTCAGTGCTTGCGGCCTCCACCAGGTGTTATTGATAGCTCCCTGCCCACCCACCTGCTCCCTCATTGCCTCCGCCTCGCCACCGCTTACCAGCAGCAAATGCGACAAACAAGCGTCAGTCAATCACTATAAATAAAATTCATTATTAAAGACTGAAGACTGCTGAAAAAAAACTATCACCATTTTTGAGGGTAGATTTGTCTTCTGCAAATGACGTCATTGGATTCTGCACATGCACTAACCAGTGCACATGCACAGAAGTGCAATCAGTGGCCATCTTGCATTGGCAGGAGTTACAGTGCTGGAAATACTCAGGCCAAGCAATATTTGCGGTGAGAAAAACAGGTTAACATTCAAGTCAAAGACCTTTCATCAGAACTAGAAAAAGTTAAAGATGTAACAGGGTTTAAGCAAGTACACGGGCTTCTTTTTGAAAAAATAGCAGCTATTAAGCTCTCCACCAGAATAAAAATAAGGGGTTAATCTTTCTCTGCTTTGTACCCCAGTACACCTATATCCCTGGGTGTAAAGCAGGGAAAAGGAGAAGCACAAACCTGATGTATCAGGTGGCCTAAGGCAGTCAGAAGCATTTAAATGCCATGTTAATGAGGCATGAACATCAATCTGCCTCCCACTATTTTACTGGTTCTCCAAATGGCAGAAACCCAACACAATGGTGCCCATTTCAGGTGAGCCTGCCAGGTTTCACCCACCCCTTTTCTAGATTGCACCAGACTCCTTTCAATTTGTGGATCTGAATATGGCTGCCTACTCTATTTTCTCACCTTCACACAGGTAAGAAGGTCCAGCATGGAGATTCTTCTGAATCTGAATCTAAAAACAGCAGCCAGAGCCCTCCAAAAGCAGCAGCCAATCCCCTGCTCAGACTAACACAGGCAAGTTCAGGTCTTTTCATTTGAAGCACAACCTCAAGTACACTCAGGAAGAGCCATGCTCATGTGGGGGTGGGGGGGTGGGAGAGGTGAGGGGAGGTGAGAGTTGGGGAATATGGAAAATGATCCCTTTACATCAAATGAAATACCAGTATAATACAAACTGTTAGAACAAAATAATTCACTCACAGCTGGTTTTGTATATTGCAGAAATCTATCAGCATACGCATTTATCCAATAACTTGTTTCTCAACTGTTGGCAGACTTACAAGTACCCAAGAGCATTAAAAAATTGCATTATTAGTAAGGACAGCAATTCAATTGTGTCAAAAACAGGTAGAGAATTCTCAGAGTATAAATGCTGTCCATGTGCTGTAGAAATTACGCAATTCTAATAAAATACACATAGCATTTTTGGCTTTTATGCAGTGTCAGCTTTACCGTTGCCTATAAACTGACACAAAACACTCATTTTGCAAGGATGCCAAAACGTACATAACATTAATCCTTATTTTAATGATGATCCACGAGCGTCAATTTCAAGTTGAGCCTATTTTATGTCAGTTTTAGATTGATCAATTTCCCATTATTTTGAGAAACTTAGAAACCATATATTGAATGCATCATTTATGTTATTTAGAAATCACAGTTTACTTCTGTAATTTCAAAGACTCATGGTAACTATAAATCATAATCGCTTGCTCCATTTTTTTGTGGGTTTTTTTGTTTTGGGCACCAACTGTTAGGAATGATTCTGCTTTTTCATTGCACCTCCTCTAGACACATCTTCTGTTTCTTTACTTATCCCATTACCACTCCCATTTTGTCTTCCACTGCCATTCCCTTTGTCATTTAATCTCTTCCTGCCTTTCATCCTGTCACAGGTATTCCCTTTTGTTCTCCCAAGCCAATCCATCCCACTTTCTCTGGCTTTATACTTGCTTGAAACCAGTTACATCTTTTTCTCCAGTTCCGATGAAAGGTCACCTGCGTTTTTTTTTATTAAAGAATGCTGGAAACACTCAGCAGGACTGTCAGCATCCATGGAGAGAGAAACAAAGTCAACATTTCAGGTCATGACCTTTCATCAGAACCTTTTTTTTATTCCTTTATGGGAGGTCAGTGTCACTGGCAAGGCCAGCATTTGTTGCCCATCCCTGACTGCCCTTGAGAAGGTGATGTTCAGCCTTCTTGAACCACTGTAGTCCGTCTGGTGTAGTTACACCCACAGTGCTGTTGGGGAGGAAGTTCCAGGATTTTGACCTCGTGACAGGAGTCCAAGGAATATGGCTTGGAGAGGAAATTGCAAGTGGTAGTGTTGCCCTTCTAGATGCCAGAGGTCATGAGTTTGGAAGGTGCTGTCGAAGGAGGTTTGGTGAAATGCTAACTCTGTTTCTCTCTCCACAAATGCTGCTGACCTACTGAGTATTTCCAGCAATGTTTTTATTTCAAGTTACCACGAATTCAAATTAAACAATTTTAATAAGGCACTATAGGACACATCTTTGCATGTTTTCAATTCAAGTTCTCTCTTTCTCTACAGGTACTACCTCCCAAGAGGGCATTGGATGGTACATTCATCCAGTTTGTGAGGTGCTTTAGAAAGATCATTCTTTGTCTATCTCAAATTCCTTTGATCTTTCACATCGGCATCAGACTTTCTAAATCAAGATTTCTTTTTACGTGCCCAAGAAATTCCAACTCTCTTTTCCTGATCTTGGTCAGCAGTTCATTAGGTCTCAGATTTTACTGGCACCTCTTCATTGATAGTGTGACTTGTCCAAGATTTCGACTTTATTCGCCTCAAAAACCACAACTATGCAGCCTCAATTCTTCTCTGCACTGCTTCAATGATCGTCCAATATTCGCTTCCATATGTAAAAATTGGTGTGATGTAGCATTCCAGCATTCTCAGTTTTGTTTTCATGGCTAATTATGAGTTGATCATAATATTTTTCATTTTTTGCAATGTATCTTTGGCCATTCATTACCTGAAAATGTAAACAACGGCAACAGGGCTTTCTAACCACAGAAGTACTGTCTATGTTGTGATATATGTGTATATATTTCAAGAAACATATACCTTGGAATGCTCTGGATAGAAAGCCTTATATTTCCTTCTATTCATTAAAAAAAAATTGACATGCATACACAGTGAGACACAACCAGCAGGAAACACCAGACATTTCAACGCTGCTCAGCATTACTTTTAGTATCCCTACCCTTCTGAAAATAAATTAACAATTAATAAAAAGTTAAAAGAGAATTTCTCATTAAAGTCATTGATAAGAATTCATCTAACAATTGGCAGTTGTAAAGTCAAATTAAAATAATAACACTTGATTCTTTTTCAACCTGAAGTTGGTGAGCTGAATTAATAGGGAGATTGAAGATTTTAATCCTGGCAGTGACTGAGCCAACAGTAGGCAACAGAGGTTTTTTTTGGGTCAGAGAACATATGCATATCAGCCACTAACAGATACATCACACTAGGCAAAAAATGAGGATCTGGGAGATGCATGATACAGAAAGCATTTTACTTCATGAAGTGATGGTGTGTTATAACACAGTCACCACAGTCATGAGGAAATTCAGCAAATCAGGAAGTTTGTGGCTTAAGTGTGTCACCTGATAAATACAGAGCTATTCCACTGCAAGCACTAACTGTAGATCTAAGTTATCCTCACTACTTTTTGTCACAGGCTATCTAGGCATTTAAGCACACACTGGAGACATTTCAAAAGTCAAACACATAGCCTTTGGACACATACATATTAAGCAAAATAATAAAATGACAGACTCAAGATATAGTAAGTGAATACATTTAATCTTGTGCTTCAGTCTATTTGTTATTTATGTCTAACATACTTTTAATATATATGCCATGAACTTTTGATGATTGCTTACTGATATGTCCTTTATGCAAATGGCGGTGAGGTTTCGGAGTCATCCATGGAGCACAAAAGCCAACTACGTGTATCTGCAACTATTTAAGGTAAACCTTCATCAATATCTGGTATCCTTTGCTGGAGTTGCTGCAGGATATCTCTTTCAGACACAGCACTTGTGCAGAGCAACGCAACGTCATAGCGTTGCCACACTCTAATGTTTGTGACAAGTTGTTGTACCTGTATTACTCGAAACATGCAACTGCCAGCAAGCATTTTCTCCACATCCACAAAGCAGTGGTAGTGTTCAAGAGATTTGTCCCTACTTTGCCTATGGCCTTACACAGAGCAGGTGCCACTAATGTTACCATGTGCTTAATGACAGACTGCTGTACAATCACTCCTTCAGCTTAAATCTGAGCATGGGTCAACTTCCATAACCCAGACCAAGGAAATTAAAAAGTTGCATTTATATAATGATGACAAGTTGGAACCATGAGTAATTTTCCCTCCTCAACCCAGGGATCTACAGCCAATTGCATCACATCTACCACTTAAATTAGCCAGTTTAAAGAATGGGGATCAAATCAGAAATGGTCCTCATCTACTTGGCTCCATGATAATAACTTTACCTCTCAGCAATACTACATTACTTGTGTGCACTTCTTTAAAATCATAACATTTTCCCATTTTCCCAACTTATCCAATGAGTAACTGGTATTCTTGTCTTCCTACATGCTTACTTGTTGCCTTTTTGCACTTTTCGGTGCAATCCCCCTCCCCTCCCACGATGTTCACATCGCTCCATTACAGTTCATAAACAATTCAGGGCCTTGTTTGTAAACTAGACTTGCCTCTGTTCTGATTAAGCTATCTCACACATAATTATCTAATGTAGTTACCTGATGTTCATATCCTTAAACAGGTTAATTAGCTGCAAGTCGATTATTTTACCTTTGCTAATGAAGTCATATTCACCGAAGTCATACATTGCTAAATCATGCATTACCACCGTGTTGTTAGCAGATTGTAGATCACCAATAAAAATGGCCATTTTCCCATTTTTTGTCAAATACAGCAAATATGGCTTATGATTTTTAATTTCACAGGTATTACCCAGACCAGGAAGACAAAACTGAGTTACAGTCCACTTTATGACTAGGAATTAAAAACATATTTTACAGGCAGGCACTAGATTGTACACTTACAATATCAACACTTAAAAAAAACTTTCAGGGGGAAAAGAACACCCTCAGATAAGTACACAGAGTCTGAGGGTGGGAAGAAAAAACATGCCACCAATTCAGCCTTAAGACAGACTGATTGCACTAACCCCAATGATGTTAATAAACTTCATGTGGATCTCCATTGGTTGTTCCATCACAACACAGCAGCTCCAACATTTAGCTGTGATTCTAAGAATGTACAAAGTACCACAGGATTCATGTGAATATTTGGGAAAAAAATTCCAACCTTACTATCTGGAACTTATTGAGGGATAAGAAATTACAGTGGACATTATTTCACCCATTATTTAATTATGTAGTGAACTTATCCACTTTTTTCTGCTCACATTAGTATCAAGGACTCCCAGATCATGCACAAGTAAAACTCTCTCTACTCTGCCCAACAATGTGTGTTGACCAACCCTCTTTAACTGCAAAAGTATAAATGTTTCCATTTTCCATACCAACCATACCAATGACATATGGTCATTGGGAGATTGCCAGTTTTGTGGTAATTTGTGCTTTACTGTAAGGTGTAAACTGTGCTGTAGATTTTATGACTTGTACCTATCACAAATTGAGCTAAAGCTAATCAAATTTACTTTACAGCCATCATCAGAGCAGGCATCACTACCAACACCCTGAGCTAGATTTGAACATAACAGAAGTAAAAGACAGTATGTGATTCCAATGCAAACTCAATCCTTTCCTAGCTCATCCCAAGAGTGTACTTATATCTTAACTGTCTTTTAAAAGTTAATACACATTTTTAAAGTTATCATGGCCCATATGTATAGGACACCATCAAGATTGGAATAAGCAAGTTTGAAGATGAAGTAAAACAAAAAGTAGTGAATAGATAACAGCCTGTAAGAAGGAGGGTTGAGGAAGAAAGAGTTGGAAGATAATGCAATGAGTCTCGGCTGCAACACAATTTCCACATTTGTCAGCCAAAATACTGCATTATTACTGAAAGTGAACAAATTTGCTAAGTGTCATGGAACCTCAATACTAACGATGCACAAAGAGAGTATGTTGCTTGGAATAAATTACAGGTCATGTTTCATATTCTACGAAACCTTGTGCCTGCAATATTTTCAATGGGCAATTACAAATGTGGAACATTCCTACATAAATAGGAATGAGGGAAGAGTTCCCCCTGCATTGAACCAGCAACTTCCATAGTTAGCTATGGAAGTCCCTCGAGCTATCCTCTAGTCATGCTTTTTATAAAGTGCGTACAACATAAAAGAATGTGATTATAGATGCCCCAAGAGGACAAATGACGACTGAGATCAGAGGCCAGCTGCCTGAATACAATCCATAGCACACCTCAGAGGCTGTAAACTTCATGGAGTTTACTGATAAACCAATCAGAAGAAGAAACGAGCTAGTAAAACAAAAATGCCCACAAATGGTAGCCAGCTGCACATCTGCCTCAGTTAACCCTGCAACTACTGATGTTTTCTTCACACATCTGATTTACGTCATGTGAATTTATTCTCATGAACTTTAAAACAGTCCAGCCGAGCTGGTTAACAGTTTTAATCCAGCACCTAGAAAGGAGACATTTCCTGTGTCTGTATTCTCTTTCAAAATGAGAGTTAAATATTTTTTCTTCTAAGGCAAAACTTTACTGAAGCACAAAGCATTAGAGAATCCCTCTTTCTTATATATGTTCTTAGTATTTAACTCGATATTAAAACTGATCTGCTCAATGTGCAACAGTTGCAATCTATTTCATTAATTGAAAGCCATATGCACATGGCTCCAATTAGTCTCAATGTAAATAATTTTCAATGTAAAATGTTGTATGCTTTGATACCTATGATGCAGATACTCACTAAAACTGTACAGGTGAAAGCTAGTTTCTAAGTGCCATAGTGTATTTGGTGTACTAAAGCCAAAGAGGATCAAACAAAAAGGAGGATGTTGGTTGCCATCCACTATTTCCTACACAATCAGCTAATCCAAGAACTACATGTACAGAAACAATATCATAGAGATATTGCATAGGATGCTATTTACTGTCACTACTGAAGTAACTTACTATAAACCATGAAGTCAGGCACAATATACAGCCAACCTCACAGTTTATAGCCTACCTATGGCTTAGTCTATTTCTGCTATTCATGGGATGGAACATTTGTCTCCCGGGCAAAGGAGTAATGTAAAGGGCAGAGTTCTCATTTGTGCCCATATGTAATAATTGTTGTTTTGAATTTGGCAATGAAAAGGTAAGAGAAAGAATGCAGAACTATTGCTCAGCTGTCCCCAAGGCTAATTCTGCTCAAAAGATAGAGCTTTTTAAAGAAAAATGTTTTGAATGTTTTGTGCCCTCTGGAGACAGGAATGGAAAGATGATTCAAGCAGTTAACAAAAGGGAGTACCAAAATTGGAAACTTCTGATGCCATGGGGATGTGTTAACAACATAGAAATTTGGATAAAACTCATGAAAGGTGTACATGAAATATGAAGAAACCTCTATAGTTACAGGAAATAGATTTAAGTTCTGTTTCAAGGAAAATAGGCTTTTGGTTCCCCAATAGCTCAGTGAATTTCCCCAGTGAATAGTTGAGCCACAAGAACAAGGTATGATGCATAGCTTTTGTTCAGCGCACTGACCTCACTGTAACTGGTTGTAAAATTACCCTTAGCATCGCTGAATTAGAATGGGGTGGAGACCGAAATTAGCTAGGGTTCCTACTACAGATCAGCATTGGCAGCAAGGCTTGAAGTAGAGAGAGAACATTGGGGCAGGGGGGGGGGGGTAAAAACAAGTTTTTTATTAATTATATTTATCCTATGCAGCCATAATAGAAAAGAATGTTTGGCTGCCCTGAAAATTTCCATTTGAAAAGTGGGCTTCATGTACATTAATTATTTCATACTGGTTAACTTGCCCATTATACTTCAAATTACTTTTTTCCACCATAAAGTCAAAGTAAGGGAAAATAAAATAAACTTAAGGATTTTTGGGGTGAAAATCTGAAAAATTGATAGGTAAAAGCCTCAATGAGTCTAACAAGCATCTAGAAACCTGATTCATCTCTAGAAGCCCTGCAACCGTCAGGCAGAATGTCTATAACTATCAACAAGCCTTCAGCATGTGGAGCAGTTTTCTTTGGGATGGTGGTGGGGGCGCGTGGAATAGCATATTTAAGATGATGCAAAAGACAGATATTTCTGGAGTCACTTAATTGTGTAATGAGACAGAGTTTTGTAGGGCAGATATTTTGGTGCACGAGTGCTGAGAAGTTTCTTTTCCTGAGAGGGCTGTTTTATGAAAAGCAGTATCAACAGGGAGGAAGAAGTCAAGATTGGCCAGGGTAACTCTAACCAGATGCAAATGGCAAACCTAATCTACTTCATTCATTTACAGCACTAGTGCTTAAAAATCATACAAGAATAAGGTTTCTCTCAAGCACCCAAAGACAATTTGAGGAGAAACCACATTTTAAGAAAAGGAAAATTACTAAGTATCCTATCAAAAACATTTTTGGGTTTTATGGAGCACAAATTTATATATCTAAATTCAAGATGTTTTTACTTTTACATCATTAATACTTTTGATAGCGTATCGATAAAAAGGGACTTATTTGAGCTTTATGGCCTTTTGTCCCACTAAAAAATTCATTCACAACCAATAATATCTTCTTTTAGACATCACATACTTGTGCCTCTCAGTCAATCTGAACATTTTTTGTGCCTCTGCACAGCCTGGAATTTTAACAAGGTTCTCTTGAAAACCATTCATCTTCATCCTCTACCAATCATCACCTCCTCCACACATGTATACATAACTAAATAACTTGAAGGAAAAATATAGTGATCTAATATAAAGAAAGGGCCTTTTATGGAAAGTGTTTAATTGTCACTGACATTTATAAAAAACTCAAAAATGCATTAACATGATTTAAGAAAACTAATCTTGTTTTACTTAGTTCATTATTTTGGAATTATTATTGTCAACAAATCTCATCCACAAATGCCGGATCAGTAAATGCATGGAAACAATAACCAAACCATTTGAATAAATCAAAAACATACCAAACTTGACATGATGACAAATGGGATGCACATTTTATACATTAAACCTGATGGGGTTGACTTTCTCGTGTATAAATCAACATGTACTAACTAGGACTGGGACAAATCACAGCCTCTAAAGGGGAGAGCTTATCTAAAGCTTACCATGTGCTTTGGGAGGTGCAGGAGAAGTGATAACATTCAGCAGTAACACGGACATTATAAATACAAAATACTGTACAAGAATGTATCAATGATTTGAGGAAATGCATTGGGTTATTGCTCCAGAACAACATAGCCACTATTGCTAGTTAGCATGAAAGTTTTTACACCACTGATCAAATGTCAACCAGAGTGTTAGATAGCCTTGCAATTATGGATTAAGAACTAGACTAGAAACCCAGAGGTCAACCACTGAGTTGTGAAACTGAAATCAATAAATTGGATAATTTGTGGGCTAGTATCAGAAAGTGCCATGAAAGCCTCTAATCACCCCTACCGGGGCTGTCTAGCACCTGACTCCAGTTCCAGGATTCCCTCAGGGCAATCAGAGATTATAAATACTACAGTTCCTTGTTAGTCATCTACATCCCAAGAACAAAATTTTTTAAAAACGGCAAGCTGCTGAGCAGGAGGCCAGCATTCCTGTAGTATTCTTGCAGTGCAAACCTGGAAATTTCAGGTGTAAAAAGGTTGTAGTTAGGTTGATCATTCTGTATTTTCTCGTATATTTCCCTTTTGGCTATAGATCACATTAGATTGAATAGTTCATTATGATATGCCAAAATGCCAAGTGTGACAACCTGTGACCCAGAAGCAATACAGGAAGGAAAATTTGTAACTTTCTGAAAATGTCTAGGGAATCTGTAATTGTTTTCAAGAATGTTTGAAAAGGACTTTTCAGTTGTAAAGGGATTCATTCTAATTTTCTCGAAGAATAAGAAATACTAGTCCAAATGACCTGGCAACCCTCGACTTGGAAGCAGCACCAACAGGAAGGAAGTTAAGATACAGAAGCCATGCAGACAACGACAAAGAAGAGGGGAAGAACAGAGAAGACACGTTTACAAGGAGCTGTATGTGTAATACAGTTAAAAAGAGCAGGAATCTGAAGACAGGGTTGGAGCAGAAAATGCGAATTAGACAATTCTATGGCTATGCTTCAGCTTTGCCTTAGCCACCCAGACTGTTTAATGAGGTTTATTAAAGGAGTTAGATAAAGGAGTCTCTGGGGAGTTTGTTGTGAACCTAGCCAAAAATGTTCAGCAGGAGTGTGCTGTTTGAAACATAGGAATATAGGAGCAGGAGTAGGCCATTCAGCCCCTCAAGCCTGCTCCACCATTTAACTAGATTGTGGCTGATCTACCTCAATGCCATCTTCCTGCACTATCCTGGTATCCCTTAATGTTATTGGTCACTGGGGGACTCAGATGTCTGAGTGGAGCTACTGTTGCAAGTGACTCAAGAACCAAATCCATTGAGCATGCAGTGCTGCGTTCTTCAGGACCAATTGGGAAGACTGAGAGTGGAACATTTGTGCAGGGAGTGATGTGAATACTTGTAATTTCATGACATAGTCTTTGTTGTGTTGTAAAAATGTGTAATTTTATGATTCGTATGTTTTAGGGATATAACTTTTTATTTGAGGATTGAAATTTTTAAATGTAAGATGATGGAAGCACCTGGTGAGAAGCTGGTAAACAAACCTAAAGTAATTGCAATTCAAAGGGTGGCCACAGAGTGGCGAGTACAACACTGGACACTGGCATGAACATTCCATAAAGAGTGAACTCAAAAAAACATAATTGTTTCATCTACAATAAAGAAATGTCTCTAACTCCCCTGTAACCATCAATGCGTACCAACCATGAAGCGTGTCAGTGCATTTCGCTCTCTGACTAAGCTAATCTCAAGAAATAACAATGATGCACACATGAATAAAATGAAGCCAATGTAATGTGAAATATTTACAAGTGAAATTTTACAAGTGAAATTTGAATTTGAAAACACCTATGCCACCTTTGTGCTCTCAATAAGTCTTATATTAATGCAATGGATTTTGGCAGGAAAGTTGTGCCCATGACAAAGAGTCTCCCTATTTGTCCACGGGTTTTTTATAGCCCACCTGTAACCTGTTGCACTGTCAGCGGGTTTCACCGCTGAAAAGCTTCCCCAAATGCGTGAATGCATGTGTCTCCCATGCATGCCGCAGCACTTTAAGTTTTAATTGTAATGGTGTGGGAACCAGCAAAAAGCAATGAAGCGAAAGTGGCGCCCGATTCCTATTCTGTCATCAGAATGGGGCACCACAAATAAAACTCCACCCCTGTAGTGCTCAAGGAGAGTTGGGGGGTCACCTAGCCGGAAGCTGGTGGAAGAGCCCTAAGAAATCTCATACCTCGGAGAATAGTGGGAACACTGAGGAGAATTAAAGTGAATTCCTGAGAGCTGTGGCACACCTTGATTTAGTCCCAGGAGAAGTGAAGGAAGCCTCAAGATCCTGTAAAGTATAGAGGAGTTCTTGGGTGAAAAACAAAAGTAGAAAAGCGAGTGTCCTGTTGAGATTTTCCAGCTTAAAGAATAAGTGTTTATGAAATATAGTGTTGTTAGTAGTACATGCTTAAATAGTACTTAACTCTTGTACAGTAAAACTTTGTTTAAAATGCACATTCTTGTGGCATAATTCTTTCAGTTTATAGTTAGGAATTCAAATTTATTTTTAAAAGTTAAACGGTCTCCATCGAGATCATAACATTTGTATCTGCTATTCTATGAGCAATTTACTGTTCATGCCGACCATCTCGCCTGTTAATTCATGTTTAAATTATGTTGATTCTGATTTGCGTTAAAGTAAAAGCTACCAAAAGTGGAATCTTGTTGGTAATTTCGTCATTTGCAGGTCATTCATTAAGTTTGGTTATTTTGGTTTATGTTTTCCCCACAGGGATCGTAACAAACTTAAACATAGAAGCAATATGCATATTTAAGTACAAAATGAACAACCTAAACCTGTCAGAGTTGAGTGAGGGCATTGGAAAAAGCATGAAACCTCATCCACGGGCGGGATGAGGTTTCATGTATGTTTATAAATTTTTAACAAAAGTGAAACTGAAAGTGATGGGCATGTCCCAACTCATGTGACAGTGTCACATGAGGGGGCATGTCAGGGAAATTTATTTTTCTGTTTTCAATATTTTTCAATGTGTAGCCGATCTCCCTGAGGCAGCACTTAGCCTCAGGGAGATGCGTGCACTCTTTCACGCATGCTCACTCTCGGCTCAGGGAATCCCCCCCTCCCCTCCCGCACAGGGAGCGCATAGCGTTTCCTTGCGGATGTCACGCTGGGTGGGCCTTAATTGGCCTGCCCACGTAAATTGGGGGCGCCGATTGGAGGCGCGCCTCCACACGCCCAGTCTTGAACATCCCCCCCCCACCTGACAAGGGGAAAATTCTGCCCCTGAAGTCAAAATATACACAAAGCACATTTTGTCTCACCTCCCTCCTCCCTATCCGTTATGTTTTTACATAATATGTAGTGATTTTGATGGGTTTATTTGCAATGTATTACCTCTGGAACTAATACTTCCAAAATAATGAGATGCTAAGGCAACCTTTTCATCTGTCCTCCTGTGATCTTTCAGTTAAGCAATCTTTTGGGTCCCCCCACTCACATAACCTCCAGTTCTTGAACACTGCTACTGCTGCACAACATCCACACTAGGTAGGCTGCCTCTGCATTGAATTTACCAAATGCCAAATACCAAAGTGCTATAGCAGGGCTGTCCAAATGTTTTATCTTTGGAAAAATTCTGCAGGTCTGGCAGCATCTGTGGAGAAACAGAGTTAATGTTTCGTGTCCATATGACTCTTCTTCAGGGTTCTGAAGGGTCATACAGACTTGAAACGTTAACTCTGTTTCTACCCCTACAGATACTGCCAGACCTGCTGGGTTTTTCCAGCATTTACTGTTTTATTTCAGACTTCCTGTAACCGCAGTATTTTGGTTTTATCTTTGGAGGCTGTTTACTTAGTTCATCACCTCATTTAAAGTTTGAATCAATGTTCCCTTTGATTTGAATTTACAGTATTTCAAACTGCAAATACTAACAGATTTTGGTCTTGATTTATGATTTGTATACCAATAAGCTAAGAACAAACCTCTATGATAATTGAACTGTTGCCCACCCAAAATTGCTGTACATTCTCTGACTTGCATTCCACTCAAAAGGGATCTGGGTGCATGGTTTGCCATTCTACATGTATGCTTTGTTGATTCCTACATGCTGGGTTAACTGCATAAATAAAATGCTGTCTACCAGCACCCTTAGGTGTCTCCAAATTTCAGTTTTAGTTTTATAAATCCATTATTTCTTCCAATGTGCAGTACTTTATATTTACCCACATTTTATAGGTCTTTGACTACCTCTTCAAATCTGACTGTCCCCTGTAGTATGTTATCTTTGAATGTGATGAGTTGCATTGAGCTCTTAATCCAGGTTACCTGTGTAAATTAGTGACACTGGGTGTACAAACACTAATCTTTGGGGCAATCCCCTCAGTGCTGCCCCCCTCTCAAGCTATGGTATTACTACTCTAACCAGTACCTTGTTGCTTCCTTCCCTTTAGCCATTTAGATTCCTCAGATTTTCTTTGAATTCCCGCTGCCTTGTAAATTGGCAAAAGCATAGTATGAGTATTTATATTACTGACGATTTGATAGAAAACATCCAATGGCTGAAAAGTACTGTTTAGTGCCAGATCTATTATTTATGAAGACCAATAATCAATGTTCATAATTTTTAATCCAACAGTTTCTATCAGGACAAATCAATATTAATTGACACAAACCTAGCTTGGCTATTGCTCCTCAAGAGTGGGAGCCTGGAATCAGAAAAGGGTGTGGTTAAACCTACAAATTAGGTTGCAGTGGTCATAGGTACATATCTGTAGCTTTGAGTCCAATGTCGAAGCTAGAGTTCAGCCTCAGTGCATGAAACAGTGCCAATTATATCAGTTTGGTTCTTCAGTTACTAAAACACCAATCCTCAAGAGTGCACCTTTGTATACATAGTTTGCAGTGAAAGCATTTACAGCAGAACAAAGGTAGTGCAAGAGTTAAATAACCAATCTGGAAACATTTAATGGGAATGTCCATTAACCAGACCAGCACCAAGCTGGGTTTCTTTTAGTAATTGCTTCCTTAAGGCACAACTTTTAGCACTAATAGGTTTTATTAAAACTTCCAATTGGGTCAGTAAACCCCTCATTATGCTGTTTTTACAGCATGAAATTAAAGGAGAAGAAGAGGTGAAAGGTCGAAACTAAAATTTGACACAGAACTATTCTCCAAAGGTGATGTTATGATTAGAAACACAAGGGTTCAACTGGCCAGGCCACATAAACATCCGACTCCATCACTGCAAACACAAAAAAAAAGTGACAGCATGAAATATTAACTTATGCTTCCTTCTGACATGCTGCAAAAAAAAACTATGATTGCTCTCTAAAATGGAAATAAATTTAAAATAATTGAAATAAATATATGATATGATGATTTCAATAAAGTGCCCTTATGGAATTTGTAAGCAATATACCTCAACGCTAATATGTTGGTCAACATGCAAACCAATCTTGGTAACACATTAAGTGTAAGAAACAGAGACCTGGCATAGATCCAGAGAATGTTGAAACTCCAAAGCAAGCCAGAGTTAGGACACAAGGTCATGCCCATAATTCCTCAATAGGGCAAGCCATTAATCTTGGCTCTGCCACTGTAAGGTAGTACTAGTGGAAGGTATGTAGTAGATAGAAGAACTCCTTGGCACTCCAAATCTCTGCACAGAAATGACGGTAAAGGGGTGGAATCAGTGATTCAAAACACACACACACACACACACACACACACACACACACACAGAGCTGGCAAAGAAAATAGTATCCAATGAAATACTTCAAAAACCTACATTCAATGCATGAAACCATCATTCATTTCAGCAAAAAGGTATGAGTACTTGCTTCTGCAGCAGTGAAGTTATCTTACTCAATTGTACCAGTGACATAGTCTCATTCATTCTCTGCAGTTTAAAAGGTTCATGTAAACACCTGGTTGTGAGGTCACTTTTGTCAGCAATGCTTCTCTCAAAGCTCATGAGCAAGAATGTCAGATTGCCAACCTATAGTTTCCTAAGACAGGTGATAAAAGTCAGAAGCAAGATTTATGCTGGCACAGAAAAGGTAATTGCCCATTATTTTCCTTCAGCTGTCTCATGAATCTGACATAAATTGCTTTGGACATAGAAACACAGGAGCAGAAATAAGCTATTCAAGCTTTCCAACGGTTAATTAGATTATCACTGATCTATACCTCAACTCCATTTACCCATCTTTGCACCATATGCATTCATACGCTAACCTAACAAGACGACAATCAATCAATCAGTCTCAGGCTTGAAAATTTCAATTGATTCAGCAGCCGCAGCCTTCTGGGGAACAGAGTCCCAGATTTCCACTAACCTTTGGAAAATGCACTTCTTGACCTAGGTCTCATTTAAGGATCATGCGCCCTTACTCTCGATTCCCCACTGGAAGAAAGTTTCCCTGTATCTATTTGTAAATCACTTTTTCTGAATTCATATATTAAATATTAATTATAGAGCCTAATTTGATGATCAGAGGAAGTTAGTTAATTAGTTGGTGATCTTGATCTATAACTCCCAACCAAGGATCGAACTGTTGATACATTGGCCATGAAAATGTCCTTAGTATGACAAACCTATGTAAAGAAACAATTTCAGCCATTCAGATTTTTAACTACTCAATTAATATGTCCAACAAAACCCCAATCTCAAATGCCATATGAATAAACAAAGAACACAACTTCAAAACATGGTGGTCACTAATATCACGTGGGCCACTGTATTAATGCAATGGTCAATTTCAAAATTAGACTTCCTTGGCTAACACAACAGCGCAGAATACCACAAAAATAACCAAGTAATTATTCTGCAGGTGATTCCTATTAAAATGAAAATAACATCAATGCAGTGCTCTTAAAACATATTTGTTTTGTGCACATTGTATACATTAATAAATTTTCCACTTGAATATTGCTGAAATAAGAGACATATTGCTGAAGTTCTTCATCTTGCATTCATCAGGGCAAAAGCAAGAATGCCAAATTTCAAATGATCGCAACAATTTACACTACAGGGGAAAGGAGTACCGATTGGTTTGAAAGTCGACTCTGATAGGCTGAGGTGTTGCCATGGAGAAAGAACTTGCTGAACAATCATAAGTGTGCTAATAGCTACACTAACAACCAATTTAAGATATTCAGTTGAGCCCATAGTGTGAATCAGTGCATTGTTAGAAGTGACATACCTGATTTCCTGCTCTTTACAAACAAAAGGAATATGTTCAAGCCTTGCACCTTTTTTGAATTACCCAGGAGCTTGCAGAGCCGAAATTTCCCTTGCTTCCTCTATGGTAACGCCTCAGCCAGAGTCGACTTGCCAACCAATCAGCACCCTTTTCTCCTGGAGTATAAAATGTTGTGATTTTTTTTGAAATTTGGCATTCTTGCGTTTGTCCTGATGAGTGCCAGATGAAAAACTTCAACATGTCTCTTATCAGCAATATTCAATTTTTCCGCTGTATTACTGCACCATGGTCTATTGACCACTCCAGAATTAAGCATTTTGTATATTTTCATAGGTCCTAGAAGTGTGACATAGACAAGAGCAACCCATTGAGTAAAATAAAAATATTATACAAGCAAACTATTTCTGGAAGCTACACAGTGGGCCTGTCACATTAGTGCACTAATATTCTGCAGTAGTGGGATCAAGCGCACACATAGTTGTGTTATCAAACTCAAATCAGCTCCCTGTTCAATAAAAAGGAAAGGAGAATAGTTCTTCGTGCTCTCACGTAGTTCCTCGGATCGAGCTCCAAGCAGCACTGAGAGAGTATCACAGGCTGGCCAGTTACCCTCTTATTTGTCATGTGATCTGAGGAAATCAAGAGCATTAGCTAGAAAGTAGAACAAATTTCATATTATTGAAGGAAACAAAAAAACATTTCTGAAGGTGGTGCATTGTCACTTCAGTCGATGCACTAACATCATAGAAGAATGATGGCAATTTATAGTTCGGTAAAAACAAGGCAAAAGCAACCTTAAGTACAATTTTTTGAAATGGCTGTTAAAGACATATCACAGAAGACATTGCAGCCTTCAGCCCTCGTACTCAGAGTCAGCTCCCAGTACAAAAGCTACACTTGGTTAATGATGTAAATACTGCAAAATACAAATGAATAGCTGTGAAAACAATTAATCCTTTCATCAATTAGTGTTATTGCTAATTAAAATAACACTGAAGTCTCTTACTTTCTCTTCTATAATCAGAATTGAATAGGAAGTAATATACATTTTCTCTTTATCCTTTACTTGTAAAAGTAACATTAATATATTGTTTCCTGTGGCCTACACACCTTAGCCTTGGGTTTAAGTTTTATTCCTCCCAGTGCGAATCCCGAAGAAAATTAATTATGAACATAAATCGTCTGTTGGTTCTAAATTACTTGACAATTAACCCAGTAATGTTTCAAGCTATAGGATCCGCCTGGGAACATGCCTGATTGATTGTGGTGCTGATGGCAAAATTTGTCGGAGCCAGCAGAACTAATAATTAGACAGTTATTGATTTCAGAGGTGATGGTAGGAGTGGTGAGCTGACAGTAAACAGAACCAGATAACAGGCTAAGGACAAAAATCTCCCACTGACAGACCATTCATCAGACTCCTCAAAGGGGCATAATGTGTGCGGGTTATGAGTACAGAAAGTCGGCAAGGTTAATTTCATTCTAAGAAAATCACCACCAGCGCATTCTTCTAACACATATAGTTGACAGTTTCAAACATGGCTATTTCTGAAGTTCCTTGGCAACTAATATTCTTGAACATGTTGTCATGTTCTTAACAGTGAGCTTTCTTGTTTTGATTACCAGATGAGCACTACCAATATTCACTACAGGTTTATTCCTTTTGTACTTTTAAGGGAATTTTGTTTTGGTTTAGAGGCAGTCAAAGATCTTAGCTGCTCACAGAAGCTTAAAAATGGGCAACATGCCATCAATGTCTGACCACTTTCTTACACAGTTAGCCTGTAACTCCATAGAGGTTTAGAGCATCAAGGAGTTCAACTGACCCATAATGTTTGTGCCAATTCATTGCTGGACAAACCTAAAACTTGTTTCATTGTGCTGTGGATTTCCTGTAGCTTTTATTTCCTTTGCTTCAAAATTTATGACATTCCCCCTTGAAAGATGCAATGATTTCTTCCTCAACCACCATCTATGGCAAAACATTCTATCTCCCAACAACTGAAGACATTTTTTCTCCAACCTCCCTCCTCATTTCTTAATCACAATCTTAAATTGACAACCTCTCGTCACCATCACCCCAAAGAAAGGAAGTGTTTTTTTCCTGTTCGCCCCATCAAATCACATCATGATTTTACATATCTCTATTAAATTTCCTCTTAACCTTCCCTGTTGTTGTGCAAATAGGGAATAAATCATAGTTCCAACATACTAATATAGAAAATAGATCTTATTACAGATGTTTTAGGCAAAAATGCAATTACTTCGTCCCAAGGACTAATTTCTTGAGATTCTTGGACCTCAATCTTTGAGCACAGAAATTGTTCCCTTCATCCATTTGGTGCTTGAAAACTGGCCTAAACAAACATCTGGGCCAAGGACTTTAAAAAGTCTATTCAAGTCATCCATTTATACCAAGAGCAACAGTTTTCTTTGAGCAAGGTGACTTATCAAACAGAAAAGAAATAAGGATTTGCAACAGGTAACATTCCAGTGGTATTATTCCATGCAGTAGTCAGTACCTATTAAGCTAAAACAAGCTTAGTTTTTAATCATTCCTATGAGAAATACAAATAGCTTTGAACAAATGTTTTTGTGTAACAGACAAAGTTGGTCAAGGCCAACATTTTTTCGCAAGTTGAAGGTACCTCATTAATAGTCTCCTCCACCTCTTTTCACTGTTGATATCTGAAGTAATCAAAAATAGAGTCAATTCATTTGGAATTCAGTTCACCTCACATCACTAATCGATATATAATCCTCGGACCTGGTGTAGTGACACCTTGCAGAAAAGAATCAGATAACCAATCACTTAGCAATCTCCTCCTGGACAGCAAAATGATACACCAGATCTTTGACAAATGTTGCTGATAGATCAATCTACAGTGTTAACCACCAGCTGCATTTGAGGACTGGCCAGTTAACTTGGAATTTTATTGGAAATACGAAATAATGGAGATGCAAGTCATAGGTCAATTGCCTCACCACAGGGCAAACAGAGGAGTGAGAAGGGAAGGTAAAAGGAAGAGGAAGTCAGAAGGGAATAGTCTGGAGGCAGAAGACAACACAAGAAAGAACTGAAGCAGTTGGTGTCCTTATGCAGCAAGACCTGGACAACATTCATAAGTGGGTTGATAAGTGGCAAGTAACATTCGTGTCACACAAGTGCCAGGCAATGACCATCTCCAACAAGAGGGAATCTCCCCTTGACATTCAATGGCATTACCATCACCTAATCCCCTACTATCAACATCCTGGGTGTTACCATTGACCAGAAACTGAACCAGTCTAGCCTATATATTTATATTCTATATAAATACTGTGATGACAAGAGCATGTCGGAGGCTGGGAATTCTGTGGCCAGTAGCTCACTTCCTGACTCCCCAAAGCCTGTCCACCATCTACAGGGCACAAGTCAGGAGTGTGATGGAATACTCACCACTTACCTGAATAAGTGCAGCTGCAACAACACTCAAAAAGCTTGACACCATCCAGGGCAAAGCAGCTTGCTTGGCACCCCATCCACCTTCAACATTCAACATCAACTTTAGATATTTTTGCAACAGTTTTTGCTCGGCTCCCAGGGTTTCTCCCTCCACCACTGACACACAGTGGCAGCAGTGTGTACAATCTACAGACGCACTGCAGCAATTCACCAAAGCTCCTTCGACAACACCTTCCAGACCCACAACCTCTATCACCTAGAGGGGCAAGGTCAGCAAATGCATGGGAACAGCACCACCTGCAAGTTCCCCTCCAAGCCACACACCATCCTGACTTGGAATTATATCGCCATTCTTTCACTGTTGCTGGGTCAAAATCCTGGAACTCCCTTCCTAACAGCACTGTGGGTGTAGCTACACCACATGGACTGCAGCAGTTCAAGACAACAGCTCACCACCACCTTCTCAAGGGCAATTAGGGATGGGCAATAAATGCTGCCTCGCCAGCAACGCCCACATCCCGTGAAAGAATAAAAATAAATGCGTTCCAAAAAAATTGCTTTACATCACATTTTCTGTTAAAAATAATAACTACACGGAAGGCTGTGAAGGAACAAAGCATAAACAACGATTAAAAGTATGTTACTGGTCTAAAGCCAGCCTTTAAACAAACACACTAATCCAGATCTTATAATTAATTGAAATTATTTTTTAACCATGGCTACCCAGACTGTATCTATTTTCCTTTTTACTGGTTTTACTTCATTTATTTTAATTGTTTTATTTCCCCACTGGCTTTTAATATCAATATTTATTGATCTTAGTCACAAATAAATGTTTTCTTTAAATTCATCTCTTTCCATGTATGAACTGGGCAAAAGGACTTAAAAGGAATGCATTCTGGAAGTCACAACCTAAAAATAGCAGGTCCCAGACCTCAGATCAGTGGAAATTCTTGACCCTTTGATAGCGGAGTATTCAGTTCAAGTGTGTGTTAGTACAGCTGGTCCTCACTTGCAGATAATCAGTCTACCTTTTTTGTTTCAAGTGATTTGATTATATAATTATATCCTGATGGGCAATTTATATTATCTCCAACAGTTTCATCAAGACAGAAGATACAGCTTACAAAGGAATTCTGTAAATTACAACATTTACCAAGTTCGCTCCAACAGCTTTCAAAGATTCACTTTCAAAATTCACAGAAACATCCATAAACACCAGTAATTTAGAGATGATTGGCAGTACAAGATTTTTGAGGAAGCGAAAGTCCAGCAAGACTATCCTATCTGGATCTCAACCCCACACAATCACCTTCTCAAACACTTCTTGCTCCAGTAGTATATATAATTGTTTTTTTTTAGTTCACTGAAACTATCTGTTTCAATGACAATCTAATATCATTTTATGAACTCTATACCTTTGAGTGGAGTTCTTGCACCCAACTTAGTGATTTCCAACTTTTAACCTGATATTGAATCATTCAACATTGAGAATTAGAACAGATCAATAGAGACAAACTAATACATCATCACAATTCTTGAACTTCATTAAAACCAGGTACAAGAGCCTCATTAAAAAGGCAAAAATACCGTGGATGTTGCAAAACTGAAATAAAAACTGAAAATGTTGGAAATACTTCGCAGGCCAGGCAACATCTATGGAGAGACAAACAGCTCGATAGCCTTTCATCAGGTTGGGCAATGAGACTCTCTTCATTAACATAATTTGTGGTAGAATAACTAAGAAATATATGAACACATACACATAGGATTAGCATAAGATGCTACAATTTAGTATCTTATTTTATTTGTTCACAGGATGTGGGCATCGCTGGCAAGGCCAACATTTATTGCCCATCCCTAATTGCTCTTGAGAAGGTGCTGGTGAGTCACCTTCTTGAACCACTGCAGTCCACATAGTGTAGATACGCCCATAGTGCTGTTAAAAAAGGGAGTTCTGGGATTTTAATCCAGCAACACTCAAGGAACGGTGATACATTTACAAGTCAGGGTGGTGTGCGACTTGGATGGGAATTTGCAGATAATGGTGTTCCTATGTGCCTGCTGCTCTTGATCAAGGTAGTAGAGATTGTGGGTTGGGCTGGTGCTGTCGAAGGGTCCTTGGTGAGTAGCTGCAGTGCATCTTGTAGATGGTACACTCTGCTCCAACTGTGCATCGGTGGTGAAGGGAGTGAATATTTAAGGTGGTGGATAGTGTGCCAACTGAGTAGACTGCTATCTCCTGGAGGTATCAAACTTCTTAGGTGTTGTGGAATTGCACTCATCCAGGCAAGTGGAGAGTATTCCATCACATTCCAGACGTGCCTTGTAGCACGCAGCTTGTAGCTGCATTGCTGTAATACAATTTTAAATGCAAACTTGTATTCGCCAAGTAAATGGTACATGCTAGTAAAGTGAACTGTATGCTGTTAATGATAAAACAGAGAATTGCCCTTCTGGTGTACATTTCCATTTTCTGCCAAAACCTGCATCTTCAATTTTTCATAATACAGCATGAACTTTAGATATTTCTGCAACAGTTATGCTTGGCTCCCAGGGTTTCTCATGTTAGGTGCTACTGGCGAGAACTAAAAACACATCAAAGCATCTAATAATTACAATACCTTTACAGCCCAATTTAAACTGTAGCTAAATTTAGATTCTCCAGAACAAGGTTTACAAGAGCTGTCACTTCTGACGTTGTAGCCTTTAGCTCACAGGCAAACTTTTAATCCCAATACTTTTTGCTTATACATAACATACACACCACACACACTGTAACCAGAAACCTAAATATTTTGAAAAAATATTTAATTCTTTTCCTTAAAAAAATCTGCACCTAGACTTTCTATGGGTGGTCTGTGCCAGGTGATTTGTTGTACTACAGAAGGAATGGTCAAAGTGGCTAAAAACATTCCATTTCTGCATTACTTCTGCTGATTGTTGCTGAAAATAGAGTAGCAGATCAGACAGCCCTGCAGAAATTCTTCCCAATTGTATCTATGAACGTATAGTATAAGCATCCTTTCAACCAATCAGGTTACAGAACCAGTAAACAGATATCTTTTGGCAGTAATATTCTTGAGCACACTTGGGGAACCCTAAACCTTAGTTCTGTCAATATTTGCCCAAACTCCCAAAACTTAAGTAAATTTGGTATATTCCAAATGAGTAACAAATGTGCACTCCCTATCACACAAACAGAAATCTTATGGTGTGGATTTCCCAGTAATTTGGTTGGGAAATCTTGCTACATGCTGATGTAATCTAGCTGATCAAATAAAATGTTCATACGCCACAGTCCTGTGCCAACCTGCATAATTTCTATTATTTGAACTGCATCCCAAATGACAATATATTAAGAGCATTAAGGCTTTATTTGGAGAGTCCCCCTTCTCCATTTAAAGTATACAAAAAGATGGCCATAAGAAACTACAGAAGATCTTTGATCCCTAATAATGAATAATGCGGATAAATAAATGTTATTTCATAGCAAGGTACTCAGCCCCTAAAAGAACAGCCTCCTTAAAAATCAGGGAAGGCAGATAACACTAATTACCAGTGTATCATAAAATGTAATTCATTCTTTGGACATGCATCACTATTTCAATAGTCTTTAACACATAATATGCAACAGTTAGAATGCAACCGAAATGGATAAATCATTGCTTAATAATCAAGGTTCATTTCAGCATCTAGGACCTCAGACACAAAATGAATAAACGTGTTTTATCCAAGTGTAGTCTGGTCATTAGGGAAACACAACTTTTATGAATCAGTCACATTAATTGCAGCACTTTTACATCCACTGAAGTGCCAAAGAGATATTATTAACATAATATGATCAATTGTATCATTTACCATTGTAGCAAATGTTATCCTTCTTAAAGATCATTAAAGTGTTAGTTAAAAGTTGTAAAATAAAACCATACTCTTTCGACTGTATCAGTACCGTATTATCTTCAAAATGCCTGAAACTTCATCCACTTACCAAACGAGTACCTAGAAAACAAAAATAGACAATCGTATCTGTAACAAAATCATTGAAAAACATAATTTTTTAATGCATTGAGAATTGAGTTTAAAGGTTATTTGCTGTAAGAAGGATTTCAACTGTCCTGGTAAAATGAAAATAACTAGTAATAGTCAATTACATAATCTCATTGCTAATGGTATCCATGGTTTGAAAAAATATTGACTAGCGCCATAGTGTGAAGGGATGAAAGTTCATATCCATAACACGATAGGTTTACAATCTTGAGTCGGGCACAGTGGGGGTAGAAAGTGTGCAAGTTAAGGCTTTTGCCCATATAATGGAAGGGAAAATTTGAATGCCAGGAACCATTCGACATTTTTCTGGGCAACTGTAATGCATCTCAGAGGTCATGGTGCAAAATTCTAGCCCACCTTCTGAGCCAAGGAAGTTGTGGGACTAGAAGAGGAAAAATGCACATTAAAAGGTGCAATGACATCTGGGGTAAAGAAATGCAGAAGTGTGTTCAGAACATCGATAATTTTTGTCACTCATTTACTGTCATGTGGTATTTTGTAGACTAGGCATTAAGAATAAATCCAAAAGTTCAAACATCAACTTGCACATTCTAACATAAGTTTAAGATGAATCTTTACCACTGCCAAAATAAAGAAAACACATCAGTTTAGCCTAATGAAATATTAGGAGGCAGATACAATTAAATCAGCTTTAACAGTTCTTAAGCTTTGAGGACTCTTACAATTTGGAAATGCTCTAGATATCTTCACTCCCAGCACAAACATTCATATTCACAGCTAGCCCATGCTTCCACTAAAAAGTAACCTTATGCATAATGTTTTGGGAGATAGTGGGCCACACTATGAACAGTAAACCATCTTATTCATCAGTTAAATACAGGAAATTGTGTAGGTTATGACTTTACTGTATGCCTTGCATCTCTACCACAGTTAAGCAAATAAGTGCTCTCACAGGCTATACTCAGCAGACTACAACTATGAATCAAATGTGTCAAATAAAGTTACAAGAGGAAACATTAAATTAGTAAACTCTACTTAAAATGTTCCTGTTTCAAAATAGCAAATGTCTCAAAACTCTAGATGATCTTGGAAGTCATGATCTTCATTTAAGCCAGGTGTCCATGAGACTAAATGCACATGAAATTGGTCTTGTACACGGTGTCCCAAAAGCTCCAGCTCATTAGCTGCCAAGCAAAGCAGACTCACTGAAGAAACTTTGCTATGGGAAAATAATACCTCCTCTTTCCATTTAAGGTCCTAACTGGGATGAATTAATGGGACACAATATGAATTTTCTAATTATTAACAACTCTGATAACCAAAGCAATGTTCAAAAAGCAGAGAAAACTAACTGGCAAGTTTTCCTGTAGAACAGGATCTCAGAAACAATGGGTAAATAACCTTTCCCCCACTAAACTAGCTAGCTTGTCAGAATCAAGCGAGACCATTTGAAATGACATTAGCCAATGTATATTCCCCAGAGCAAAAAAAAGCAGCCTTCAGAACATGAAGGAGAATGCTTGTCACAATACTACCAATCGAGAAATTCTCCAAACTATTAAAAATCAATATAATTTCAAACAAGACAAATCTCCAATTTTTTACAAATCTAGATTAGGTTTCATTACCCCTCAGGACACTTAAGGAAATGCAGTTATCCGTTTTCGTTGAATGATACAGGGCATAATTTACAACGTAAAGTAACTGTTAAATTTCATTGGCACATTATGATGCATCACGAAGCAATGACAATTTCTCTATCCTCTCCACCTGCAACACTGCCTGTTTGATCAACAGATCCAAATCAACCAAAGGCATTATACTATACTGATCAAGTCTTCTCAAAGGGCAATTAGGAAAAGTGGCCAACTGTAGTTTGCTGATGGGGAAAGTAATTAATATCTTTCAACTGACAAAAACCAAGACACCTTCTCAGGCCAGAATAGCATATATAGGAGGAAATTTTGGAAATTTTTGCATCTGATCTAAGGTGGTGTAGAGTCAAGAATCTGCATGTTTCAAATATATAACTGAAAATGCAGAAGGAAAAGGGGCCATCAATAAAGATCTGTCTGGGAAATAGATGTTACTCAGGTGAACATATTCAGTTCACTCCCAATCAGAGAGCAAATCCAGGTGATTACAGTTAATTATACACTTCTCACATTCATGAGCGGGCAGTTATAATAGCTTGTTGGCCACTGATTCCACTTCTTTCTCTAATTACTGTCTCATACAGAACCAGCCTTCTTGTCCTTGGCATCCAACTTAACCCAGAGGTGCAGTTCACCCCACCTCCATCCTGCCCATGATCTCCAGCCTCTCCATTACAAAACTGCCTATTTCAACCTCTGTAACATCACCAATTTTTGGCTACACCTTGGCCCATCCACTGCTGAACCCTTCTTGCAGGCCTTCCATCCTTTACTCTTCATAAACTTAGAGGCTCAGCGCACCCATAACTCTGCTGTCCATAACCTATTCTGCAAGATCCTGTTTGCCCATTACCATTGTTGCATATGGTTCCCAAGATAGTTTGGAATAGTCAGAGAAATGGTGTTGTGTTCACCATCAAAGCCAAAGTCAACACCCCACTTTTGGTGACACTCACTCCAACTTAGATTCCAGTCACGTCAGTCACTAATTCCCAAATGAAATTAAACCTTTGAAGATATATTTATTTCTTATAAGTAGGCATGTCTGGATCTGTGCAAGTAACAGGGCAAGACTAGACAGCCTCTGGTGCAGGCTAAACTGCCCCATTATCAACTTCTCATCCTCTTCTTCCACATCTCCAAAAAGAAAATTCAAATAGAGAAACATGCAAATCAATACACATTCAGAAATTAGATTGCAGCAATGAAGATTTCAGCACATTGGCTTTTTTATTGCTTTTTTATGACTGACTGGTTAAGCATGCACAGCACATTCTTCATAAGAAATTCAGAGTATCACATGCAGTCTGTTTTAAATGCCATTCCGATTTTAAAATGATGCTCCTACAGAATGTGCAAGGGTATTACTTTTGGAGGCAGGAAGATTAAGCCACGTGATTCAAATGGGGATCCAGCAATATGGATCCTTAAGCGCTTTGCGCTAGCACAAACAATCCTGACAACCAGAAAAATTCACACTTCAAAAGTAAAAATCTAAACCACCACTACTGCAAGATTAATTAGGCATCATTTACGATGGATCATAATTTGCTTCACGCTTTGAACTACTTCTGAAAGTATGACCTGTTGGTATCCTAACTTCCACTGAAATTATTGACGGTAAGGATATAGATAATAGGAGAATCAACCCACTCGACAATATAATTCTATCACCAAAGGTGATGACCGTCTGTTTCATTTCCTTCTTTTCTTCATCCCTTCCTGAAGGTGTCAGCTCCTTGTTGTTATATAGTTCTATTAATGCCATACACCCTGCAATAACATGCTTTTGCAGCCATTGTTCTTGCATCTTCCTGGTCTGTATGGCTCAGCAACTCAAAGGATAAAGTCACTAAACCATAATGGAACAAATAAACTTTAAACATTTTAAACAAAGTATGCATTCTCTACATGGTGGATTTGCGGTCATTCATCAACAGTTCCACATTTTAAAT
Source organism: Cetorhinus maximus (assembly GCF_964194155.1). Classification (NCBI taxonomy): domain Eukaryota; kingdom Metazoa; phylum Chordata; class Chondrichthyes; order Lamniformes; family Cetorhinidae; genus Cetorhinus; species Cetorhinus maximus. The sequence goes on from NC_135893.1 coordinate 65,954,007, forward strand.
TGTTATTAATTACAGCCCAATCTGTTTTTATTCCTTTTTTGTCCTGAATACAGTTTTTTTTTTACTACATATTACTCAATGGTTTGTTTACCTAAAATTATTGTTTCTTTCTTATCTGGAGTCAGCAACTTAATTTTGTTCTGTTATCAGTTAAAACTTAGTAACTAAAATGTATTAGTTCCACAGTTGGTGGCAATTTTGCTGTCCTGTCAGGATCAGCATTCTGAATTTGATCAGACTATGCAGGCCTCAGCTCCACATTACCTCTCTGTTCATTAGGCTACATTTGCTGCAATGACAGAAGTGATAGGTTTGAAACCACATCTATCTACCATTCTGGCTGATCTGAAGAGGAAAAAGAACAAGTGGGTTTAGATCTAACTAGTGGAATTATTCTTAAATAAATTAAAGAACTACTTAAATAAATGACAGAAAATACCATCACAACAACAAACTAAATTACATATTATTTCAAGAGTAACACCATCCCTTCAAACAGCCATATCCACAATGGCTAAAATTTCACTGTTAAAAAAGATACAGTTATCTAAAAGGTTAAAACTACTTTGGATTAACTCCAGAGAATATCATAACCAAAACACAGACCAAAAAATAACAACCAGCTTTTACATGCATCATTCAACTCAAGATTTAATTTCATCTAACCCTGGTGCTTATTATAAATGACCAATAACCTCTGCTTTGCAATTTCTATTAGTTCTTGAAATTATTTGGTTCTCAGTTTTACCAAGTCACAGACCAACTCTTCAGACCTCCACACTGCTGAACTTGTGAAAATACCCTGTAATTACTTTACTTTGGCAGGTTTATATGAATTGACTATGGTTCTTGTTTATAAAAACAGCATGTACACTGGAAGGTAATATTTCTCCAATTACCAGTGCCCTGGAGTTCTTCAGCAAGACCCTTCCTTCCGTCTCTATAATCAAATACCCTAGAGGAGAAAGCTTCCTCTGCATTTCTTTTTCCTTCCTAGCAATATGGACAGTGTAATTACAGAGTTTAGGAACCCAGTTTGGAGTACTGCAACCACAACAAAGAGAATGCTGAAACCAGACAAGTGGTTTCATTTACCACCATTCCAGCTTATTTCCTCCCCTACGACTGTTGCAGAATATTTAGGTTTGGCACCAACTAAAAACAGCTGTTGAAGATGTAAATTATTTTTTCTTTGTCTAATGACGGTCTTTAGTTACATACTTCACATAAAGCAAAAGATTTTTTTTACATTTTCCTTAAAAAAAATCACCTTTTAATCCACTTGCATAGTTTGTTTAATGACCTTCTGTGAGTCATTCCAATACACAGGATGATTATTTTAACAACTTTTTGTTTTTAACAAGGGCATTGAGGCCTGTAATAATTACAAGGCATCCTAAATAGCTTTAACCTTTTGCCCTTACCCCCTAATAAGTGCTTCAAATGTCAATCTGTTTTTGACAGAGAGTACCCTGAAGAGGGCAAATGGTTAAACGTTTAAAAACAATTTAACCCCCCCCCCCGCCCCCTCCCAACAACCCCTTCAGTTATTGTGCCAATTTAAACTGGTGTATGCAGAGAACCAGGTCAATTAATTTGCACAGCACTCACTTTACGCAGGCATCCTAGTCAAAATTTTGTATATAGATTCAGATTCTAATTAATATGACCTCAGATAAGATGGCAAACAAGCCTAGAAGCAAGGAAAGTGTTTTTTTTCACATTTAAGTGGTGGCACTGTACAATTGAATATTGAACAAATTAAAAACTTACCTCAAAATGAAGGAAGTTTCACAGCCGCAAATCTTTGAAGTTTTAATAAAGCAGAGGGAGGGTTAAGTTCCATCCAGTAAATTCTTTACCCCTTTTGTTTTGAACAGAAAACATAACACGTGGGTACTGAAAGAACCCACTTTGAAAGGGGAAGAACCCTAAGGTGCAGCAAAGCTGCTGAGAATAGACCACTGGAAATATACTCAGATTAATATCAGGCCGCCTAATCCACAAGTGCCCCAGGTGCGAGGAGTCTGCTTCTTAGTGAACTACATCTTGGTCATGCATTCTGTCCATTTCACATCCTCCTTGTCTGTGTGGCAATGGAACAATGCTACACTTTGCCAAAATCCTCAAAAGTTACATCCAAAATGTGTGCTAGCTTGAAGCAGAGACAGTATAAAGCCACTGCAATGTCTAGCACTGATATTGGGTCTCGTTATTTGAGCAGTGGTCCATAAACCACGCTTGAAACTTAAAATCAAGTGGAAAAAAGGTGGCATTTTATTGTATAGCTTCCAGATTTTAAAAAACAAATGCCATGAAGTAAAACATAAAATTAATTACTCCACTTAAATCCTTACCAAATTCTTCAAACTGGCCAGTTATTTTATTAATGGTCAGCTATGTTTTGATGTCATGCTATTAAGGAAATTAGGCATTTAGGGATATTAATGATGCTTCTTGATTTGTTCCAAGGTTAGACAGGAAAAGGCTTGCACAGCCTAATGGCATGGAATACCACTATACAGAAGCTTAATGTGTTTGTCCAATAGCCGCTCTTCCAGCAGAGGTATCAACTCATTTAAACAAGTTACTATGTCTCCATATCATTTGAGGGCCATATCATTCTGCAATATTGGAGATCAAGAGCTTGGATAGGATGGATGGTCGTTTCTGGCCTTCTTGTATTCTGAAGAAAATAGACCTGTCCTTGTCACAATAGTAACAGTCATAAAAACTTCTGCTTCAATGAAAATGGTTGATGGACAGCCTACCATCCTTAATGTGTCAATCTAGTTTTTTTTATCTGTCACATGCCTACCACTATCTAGTTTGTGCCTTGTACATTGGATCTAGCTGTAGAAATTTTTGTGGAGGCCCTGACAGCAAAAATGCAAGAGTTACTCAGAAAGGGAACATTTCCTATAAATTAAAATTAAAATACCTTGTTTATTAAAGTTTAAGCTTTAAGGGCAAGTTTAAGGAAGTAAACACAATGCTGTCTCTTATTACTTCTATTGGATTACGCTTCATTTGTCGACTAAAGTGAATGTAAGAATGCTCATAATACTTTCATAACTACTGAAAACTATTTAATAAAAGTCTCTATATTTCAAATCAAATGCATTATTATACATTCTGTAGAATTATAAAATAGCATTGCACAGAAACAGTTTACTAAGCCAATGCTGCTCCTCTATGAGCCATCTTGCCTCATCTCACTTGTCTACTGAAACATTAACTCTGTTTCTCTCCACAGATGCTACCAGACCTGTTGAGTCACTTCAACATTTTCTGTTTTTAGTTCAAACTTTTTGTGAATATGATCAAAACCCTCTAAAATTTTAGCAAACATCTTTTCTCTTTAATGAAAAAGTCATCTGTCTAATGCTAGATATAATCCATTCGATCTAATTTGAGAGTCCTATTGTTTTTCAGTTGGTGAGATAATGGTCACGAAACAATAATCTACCTGACAGTGGCTATTCACCTCAAAGGTCAACTGCCCTCTGATGTGAGTACTAAATACAGATAGAAAACTCTTTAACCTCAGATGTCCCCATGTCAAAACCAAACTAACTGACCACCACAGACACACACGATCTGCAGTTTGCAGATGACTGCAGCATTGTTGCCTACTCTGCACCAGGTTTGCAAGCCACTCTCAAACTCTTCAATTTTGTATATAAGAAACTCATAGTGCCAAAACAAAACACATGTCAACCCACACCAAATATTCCATCCCCCAATATATTCTAAAGGAGAGGCCCTGGAATAAGTTGAGTACTTCCCATGCCTTGGCAGCCACCTCTCTCAAAAGGCCACCACTGATTTGAAAATCCAACACCGGAAAAGCTATGTCAGTTCAGCCTTCTACAGACTATGGCATCAAGTTTTGACAACAAAGACCTCCGCAGGCCATAGAATTTGCGGCAGCAAACATTGCCGCCACAACCACAAAAATTCTCCAGCGGAATAAAAGCGCATCAAGGAACTGCATTCCTGGCTTATGCTATTCTGTATATAAAGTCCAGAATCCCTAAATTGGATTCCAATCTGTAACTGAACCCAAAATACTCGTTATTCTGTATATATAAACTATCTGAACCACCTGATCAAATTACAGCCCGCACCCTGCTCCCAGGAATCTGTTATTCCATATATTGATTATTGAAACTCCTTTTGTTTCATTCCTGCCTGTGACTCATTCCCATGCATTCATTTTTCCCTATTTAAATCATATAGTTTCTTGTTTAGAGCCAACCTGCAACTTCCTCCACATGTCTGCTATTCCAATTATGTCACCAATATTCCTTTATTAGATTCCAGCTTATATTCACATAACACCTTTAATGTAGTGTAATGACCAGGTGCCTTATCAGAGAAGAGGTCATTGAGCAGGAGCTGTGAAAAGGGTTGTGGTAGGATTGAAGATGCTGATTTTCAGGAAGAGCATGGTGAATGTGAAGGGGCGAAAAGGAGTATACTGCAATGCAGCAACACTATTCACTGAGCGATCAGGTTGCTGAGTGGAGGAAATGGTGGCAAGCAATACATCAGAGTTGGAAGAGTGGAGGCTGAGAGTTTGGACATGGACTTCGGAGAATGTTTGGCGGAGCGAGCAGTTTGTGAATGTGCACAAGGATATTGAAATTAATGTTTGAAGGAACTCAGAGATGAGGAACAGAGCCCACAGGTGACTGGAACATAACGGACTTGATTTCAGTCTGAGGAGCAAGAAACAGCGAGAGCAGCAGGGCTACAAAGATCACAGAGAGGGAAGACAGGAGCAGCGGGTTTAGGTAGTTTTCAGTCAGAGCCCAAATTCGGAAAGAAAAATTGAGGTGTAAGATCACAGCAACGCAGCTGGGTGATTGACTGGTGAGTATTTATGATCTAAACTAGGGAATAAGCAGATGAGTAAAGTAGGGTTTATTACCGAGGTGTATTAAGTACTAGTAGGAATTATAAGTATTAGTAATGTTTGTTGGCATTGGTAAAGTTTATTCATAGTAAGGTTTATTAGTATTGATAAAGGTTTATGCACAGTGGCACAATTTATTAGTAGTAGCAAGTTTATTGATTAACAGAGAAATAGCAGAGTTGCTCCAACCTCAAGAGTGCACATTCTGTGTTATTTGCGAACTTCAGGACAATTCCTGGATAACCATTTATGCAGAAGTGTTGTCAGTTGCAGCAGCTTGAGCCCCGGGTTTTGGAACTTGAGCAGTAGTTGGGGTCACAGTGGTGCATATGGGAGGTCGTGAGCTATGTGGATAGCATGTTAAAAGGCATGATCACTCCACAGCTTAAGGGTATTGTCATGTACCCAAGGCACGAAAGAGATCATAAACTGCTTAAATCAAATTTTACTTTTCTGCTTATTCAAAAAAGTGAACTTTGCTGAACCAAAAGATGCTTGCTACAGGTCACATGATTTACAAGTTGGCTGCAGTTTCTGGAAATTTCCAACAGCAGTTACAGGACAAAAGCTCAACCCTCATCCTTGTGGAATCTCATCTCTCTCATTGTGAAGGCACATTACAATCAACGAAACTAGGGACCAGCAGTCAATCCTTGAACAGAGGCCCGAACAATCCCCATCCACCACTACTCTCCTCCGTCTGGCTGAACTTATTCTCACACTGAACAATTTCTCCTTTAACTCCTCTCACTTCCTCCAAATAAAAGGTGTGGCTATGGGTACCCGCATGGGCCCCAGCTATGCCTGTCTCTTTATGGGGTATGTGGAACATTCCTTGTTCCAGTCCTACTCCGGCCCCCTCCCACAACTCTTTCTCCGGTACATCGATGATTACTTCGGTGCTGCTTCATGCTCTCGTCGGGACCTGGAAAAATTTATTAATTTTGCTTCCAATCTCCACCCCTCCATCATTTTCACATGGTCCATCTCTGACACTTCCCTTCCCTTCCTTGACCTCTCTGTCTCAATTTCTGATGATAGACTGTCCACCAATATCCATTACAAGCCTACCGACTCCCACAGCTACCTCGACTACAGCTCCTCACACCCCGCTTCCTGTAAGGACTCCATCCCATTCTCTCAGTTCCTTCGCCTCCGTCGCAACTGTTCTGATGACGCTACCTTCAAAAACAGTTCCTCTGACATGTCCTCCTTCTTCCTTAACCGAGGTTTTCCATCCACGGTCGTTGGCAGGGCCCTCAACCGTGTCCGGCCCATCTCCCGCGCATCCGCCCTCACGCCTTCTCCTCCTTCCCAGAAACATGATAGGGTCCCCCTTGTCCTCACTTATCACCCCACCAGCCTCCGCATTCAAAGGATCGTCCTCCGCCATTTCCGCCAACTCCAGCATGATGCCATCACCAAACACATCTTCCCTTCACCCCCCTGGCGGCATTCCGTAGGGATCGTTCCCTCCGGGACACCCTGGTCCACTCCTCCATCACCCCCTACTCCTCAACCCCCACCTATGGCACCTCCCCATGCCCACGCAGAAGATGCAACACCTGCCCCTTCACTTCCTCTCTCCTCACCATCCAAGGGCCCAAACACTCCTTTCAAGTGAAGCAGCATTTCACTTGCATTTCCCCTAACTTAGTCTACTGCATTCGTTGCTCCCAATGCGGTCTCCTCTACATTGGAGAGACCAAACGCAAACTGGGCGACCGCTTTGCAGAACACCTGCGGTCTGTCCGCAAGAAAGACCCAAACCTCCCTGTCGCTTGCCATTTTAACACTCCACCCTGCTCTCTTGCCCACATGTCTGTCCTTGGCTTGCTGCATTGTTCCAGTGAAGCCCAATGCAAACTGGAGGAACAGCACCTCATCTTCCGACTAGGCACTTTACAGCCTTCCGGGCTGAATATTGAATTCAACAACTTTAGATCTTAAACTCCCCCTCCCCCCATCCCCACCCCGTTTCTTCCCCCTCCCTTTTGTTGTTTTTTTTTTCAATAATTTATATAGATTTTTCTTTTCCCACCTATTTCCATTATTTTTAAATCTACAACTAATACCTTGTCAGTCTTTCCACCCCACCCCCACTAGAGCTGTACCTTGAGTGTCCTGCTATCCATTCTTAATTAGCTCTTTTCTTAGATAATATCACCACCTTCAACACCTCTTTGATCCTTTTGTCTGTGACATCTTTTGATTATCTGCTCCTGTCCCTACAACCACCCCACCCTCAACTTCTCTCCCCCCACCCCCCACCTTAAACCAGCTTATATTTCACCCCTCTCCTAACTATACTTCAGTTCTGTTGAAGGGTCATGTGGACTCGAAACGTCGACTCTTTTCTTCTCCACCGATGCTGCCAGACCTGCTGAGTTTTTCCAGGTAATTCTGTTTTTGATCTGTATCCCCAGCCTGGTCCTATAACAAAGGGAGAGCCATTGAAACTTGTTACGCCTGCAGAGGCACTAATTATCTCCTAAAGTGAACAATGGATTTTGAACAGAGGCATAGAAACTGCTCGTTAGCCTGCAACTGACTCATTAATGGGCAACATCACATGATCTAGGCTTCTGGCCTTTGGAAAATTCTAATATTACATTTCTAGACTCGCAACTCAGTTTGCTGTTTAACCTCCAGCCTGCAGACACCACAGCAGGACTCTAGGCTGGCCAGAAAATAAAGGAGTTCAGTTTTGCCTCTCTCCCCTGTCCATAACAGGTACATGGAGAGACAGGGAGTGGGTGGCTACAAGATAGTCAAAAGAAAAAAGGCAGGTAGTGCAGGACTCCCCTGAGTGTACCCCACTCTCCAACCAGTATTCAGTTCTGAATGCTGATCAGGGTGATGGTTCATCTGGGGGGATGCAGGCACAGCCACCTCCATGGCACCACGGGTGGCTCAGCTGTACAGTGGGGGTACAAGGAAGACTGGACGAGCAATAGTGATAGAGGATTCTATAGTTAGGGGAACAGTCAGACGTTTTTGCAGACGTGAATCCAGGATGGTATGTTGCCTCACTGGTGACAGGATCATGGATGTCACCGAGTGGCTGCAAAACATTCTGGAGGGGGAGGTGACCAGCCAGAGATTGCGGTCCACTTCAGTACCAATGACATAGGTAGAAAAAGGGATGAGGTCCTGTGGGCAGAGTTTAAGAAACTAGGAAAGGCATTAAAAAGCAGGACCTCAAAGGTAGTGATCCCCAGATTACTCCCAGTGTCACGTGTTAATGAGCATAGAAATAAGAGATTAGAGCAGATGATTGTGTGGCTGGAGTGATGGTGCAAGAGGGAGGGCTTTAGATTCCTGGGTCTTTGGGACCAGTTCTGGGGATAAATCACCAGGGCTGGATGAAATGTACCCCAGGCTGTTAAAAGGCAGCAGGGAGGAAATAGCAGTAGCTCTGACTATCATTTTCCAATCCTCACTGATTGCAGGTGTGGTGCCAGAGGACTGGAGGACTGCTAACATTGTATCTTTGTTTAAAAATGGAGCAAGGAACAGACCGAATAATTACAAGCCAGTCAGTCTAACCTCGCTGGTGGGCAAGTTATTGAAATCAATTCTGAGAGACAGGATAAACTGTCACTTAGAAAGGCACAGTATAATCAAAGACAATCAGCTTGGATTTGTTAAGGGAAGACCATATCTGACCAACTTGACGGAATTTTTTGAGGTGGTAACAAGCAGAGAGGGAAGTGTAGTTGATGTGGTCTACATGCATTTTAGCAAGACTTTTGACAAGGCCCCATACATGGCAGTTTGATTAAAAAAGTAAAAGCCCATGGGATCCAAAGGAATGTAGCAAAAATTGGCTCAGTAGCTGGAAACAAAGGGTCATGGTTGACTGGTGTTTTTGCAACTGCAAGGCAGTTTCCAGTGGGGTTCCGCAGGGCTCAGTACTAGGTCCCCTGTTTTTTGTGGTATACATTAATGGGTTGGACTTAAATGTCGGGGGCATGATCAGGAAGTTTGCAGTTGACCCAAAAATTGGCCATGGTTGATAGTGAGGAGGGAAGCTGTGGACTGCAGGAAGATATCAATGGACTGGTCAGGTGGGCAGAATAGTGATAAATGACATTCAACCCAGAGAAGTGTGAAGTGATGCATCTGGTGAGGTCAAACAAGGCAAAGGAATACACAATAAATGGGAGGAAACTGAGGTAGAGGAAGTGATGGGCCTTTAAGTACATATCCACGGATCCCTGAAGATAGCACGGCAGGTCGATAAGGTGGTTAAAGACGGCATATGGAATATTTTCCTTTTTTTGCCAAGACATAGACTATAAGAACAAAAAGGTTATGATGGAGCTGTATGCAACACTAGTTAGGCCACAACTTGAGTAGTGTGTGCAGTTCTGGTCACCTCATTATAGAAAGAATTTA